>NC_141694.1:148069989-148669989 GCF_964263255.1 Lissotriton vulgaris | reverse complement strand
TTATCTGTCCCAGGACAGGGGTTTCTATGTGGGCTGTGCCACCTGGAACTCTCACTTCACTAATCCTAGGCGGGATGCTCCGAGGTAAGCTTTGTAGCCCATGGTAAAAAGGGCCACAATATAATTCCCTGCTCTAATGTGTGAGGGGCTCATGGGTTCCTGCTGCACATTAGCACAAAGTTGGTTTTATTGTTGTCCATATTATCATAATGCTAACATCATTTCAACTCAGTGATACAGACCCTACCCTCCCATCCCAAATCCAAAAACTGTTTTTCCACTCTCTGCTACCTGGATAAGGGATCCTCCCATAGGTTACTAATTCCGTAAGCAGGACCCCGAAAGACCAAACATCTGATTTGATGGTGAAAATTCCAAAATTTATTGCCTCCGGTGCTGTCCATTTGATGGGAAATTTGGCTCCTGTGAAGAATGAAAACAATTGTTCACATACATTTTTAGTGCAGGAGTCAGGCTGCATACAATTGTCATCTGAACACTTACATTCCTGTCAGACTTGAACAATATATTATGTTACTATTGGTGCCTATTTTCCATTTTGTTAGCTGGAAGTAGAAAAGCGCCAGGACATCAGAAGGTTCTGATGGATGCACCCCCAGTTTAGACTCCCACTGAGGATGTTTACAGTCGGTGAGGAGCAGGAGCAGGTGGTGCTATAACTGTCTGCTGAATCAAAGGTTGGCATTGGTAGAATGGTGCGGTCTTTGGCAACCGTGGTCATTCCTACTACAGTGGCCTTTATGATCCATTTCTACATATTGTCTCCATCCTTCCTAGAATCCCTCTACCCTCCTGTTTTGCTTATCTTCTGCTTCTTGCTTCCGCTTCATTATCTGTCCACTGCCTAGTAACACTCTAATCGCCCCATCATCTCAACAAAAGCAGAGAGGGAAAGGGGAGGGAAGCAAGAAGAACTGGGACAGAGGTACAAAGAGAGAGGGGACAGACAGACAGACAGACAGACAGACAGACAGATAGATAGATAGATAGATAGATAGATAGATAGATAGATAGATAGATAGATAGATAGATAGATAGATAGATAGATAGATAGATAGATAGATAGATTAAAATTGGTAGGTATACATAAATAGGCACATATATATGGTATATAGATAGGAATGGAGAGACAGACATAGACAGATGGAGGTAGATCGGTATCTAAAAGGCTCAATCACAAACTATACTGTGGTGATGTATCTTTTTCTGATGTCTGTATTAGATCTGTGCTCAATCAAGAGCTGCTGTATGGGCCCACAAGCTGGCTGTCCCATCTGGCAGCTGCTTCAGAGTTAAGCACACAGATGATTTACTACTATGCGGATAGCAACTACCGCATGGACGAGTAATGCTCCTTAAAGACTTGCGGCCCCAGGCTTATCCTGGAGTTAAGGAGGGTTTTATAAGGTCTGATATTGACAGGGAGGCTGGTCTACATTTTAGGTGCTTAGGTGAAGCCCTACCTATAACATCTGGAATCACAGAATCCCTTCTTACTGGACATGACAATATGAGAAAACTTATTCTCACAAGTAGCAGGTCACCCTGGTTGGAAAATGAATTCAGTAAATAAAGGGTGATGGAAGGACTTAAGTGATAAGTTTACTAAAGACTTACCTTCTTTCGCTTCATACTCATTGTCAATGATTCTGGCCAGGCCAAAATCTGCAATTTTACAACAGAGAGCGTCAGAAACTAAAATGTTTGCGGCTCGCAGGTCCCGGTGAATGTAATTCCTCTTCTCAAGGTACGCCATTCCCTCTGCAACCTGCAAAGTCAATAAATAGCAAAAATAGGTGTATTTATGTCTTTAATGTTGTTGCTTCTGCATTCTGGTTCACTTATAAATATATTTGTTATCAGTTTTTAATTTGTAAAAAAAATAAGTGCTGGCGCGTTCGTCAGGAGGCTTGTACCAGCGTATTTCTCGTGCTAGCGCCACCTAAAACAGAACCAACTCATAATCATGAAAGTGGGAATGATGTGGTGTAATGTCCAGAGCTGCCGACCTCAGAGCTGGGAAACCAGGTCTTGGCATCGGCTTCACATCCTGTAATTCTGGGCAAATCACTTAATCTATAAGGGAATGTGTCCTTAACTGGTGCACATCAAATGCCACAGTGTTCATGATATAGGGCCTCATAATGATGGCCGCTGGTGGTGGTCCTACCGCCATCAGACCCTGCATGGCCGCCCGCCGCATTATGATGGTGTGCAGATGGAGTCCGTCGGTGCGTCCTACAACAGTGGCTTTGCCAGCTCAGCCACCGCCGTGTGGGCTACAATGTCCCTTTCCACCAGCCGTTTCATGGCGGTTAACCTGCCATGAAAAGGAAGCCAGAAAGTGGCTTAGAAGCCTGTATCGAGCCCCCATTCCCTTCTGACCCTCCGATATGGGTCCTGCAGGGCACCATATCCCTGCACCATTGTTGGGCACCGCACGGTGCCTGCCACACAGTGAAGGGATATGTCAGATGTGCTTTTTTGTACTGCGGCATGTCCTGCAGCCCGCAGCACACGCCGCAATACAAAGAATACACAGTGCGAACCCCGTGAAGGCGGCCCCATTGTAATGGACCTCCGACTCCTAGTTGGGCGGCACATCAGCCCGACATCATAATCAGGCCCTAAGTGGCGGTGCTGAGCAATGGAAACCACCGGATCGAATCAAACACTGTTTGTTATAAGCAATCGAATAGGCATATATTCTCCCCCTTTTATGAGTGCCAGGCGCCAGCATCCAGAACACAGACTGGGTATTAGGCATGGGAAACAGGCCCACAACCTAGCCAGGACACATGCCCTGGACTGGGCACCACACGCATAGCTGCCACATTTTCACTTTACATATATGACATTTCAATGCCTTTGGATGTGACATTTTGAGAGGCACTTTCTTAAGAGTGAAACAAAGCAGCAATTGCCCATGTAATGACATTCATTTAAGAAATAACTTTTTGTGCACATTTATGGTCTATTAGTGATGTGAAAACTGCTACAACACTTCGGAAGTACTTATGCAAGGCATACAATTGAGAATATTCTGAAGCGACAAAGTATCCCTCCAGGCTATGCATAGTTAGCCTATACAGTGTGGGCATGTTACAGAACATGGGCATATCAGAACTACAGCTGAATGACAAGGATTCAATGCTGCATGCCCAAGGTCACACTGGGTACCACACACATAAATACCACGCACAAGATTGTAATATAGGGGTTTTTTGAGTGAAACATGGGACTTCCAGTGAGTATAGGTATTGGTAGCCCCACCGTCCCCACACTGTTGCTTTTTGTGCCTTCAAAAACATTACACATAAGGACACCATTCTGCCCGCCTCGTCTTGACAGGGGTTCTCTTCATAGCCTCCATATGTGCACTTGTTTGCTGTTTCCACAACCTATGCTAATTACCACCCACGGTTTTTTATTTGTTGATAATTTCTGTTAATGCATTTTCCTCATTCAAAACTATATCCGCCATAGTTATCACACTACTCTCAGTGCACAGGAACGGTTCTTACATTTTTGGGCGCACCCAACCCCTTTTCACCCACATACGGCTGTGGAGATCGATGTCACAGCTCCAGTTCCTCTCCGGGTGGCCCTCTATCAAGCCTGCAAATGGCCCAGTGGAGAAATCGATACGGTTGAAACCTTTAGGCGGGCGTGGGATAAACTACGGGAAAGGGCACAGCTCAAAATTCTATATGCCCTGTCCATCCCCCTGGCACACAATCCTATGCTGTGGAGAAGCGTGGCTCAGTGGTTAGAGGCGGCAGACCCGGAAGCTGAGATCAGCCGTGGACCAGGGTTCGATTCCCCGCCTCGGCGGGTCTCGGGCTCAAAATTCCACAGAGTCGACAATTCTCGCTCCGGTGCCTACTCGACTCACGGGGTCACACTCTGCGACTCTGGGCAATAGCTTGCTTAATCTCCACTACGGCCCCTCGCAGCGGGATGCCTGGCTTTCACCTTGTGGATACCTGGCCGGGGTATCTCACAGGGGAATACCAGGACGGATTCCCTAAGCAAGCGCCTTGAGACCCCTGGGTTAAAGTGTTGCGCTATATAAATCGAAACACATTTACATTTACATATGCTACCCACCATGGGAGAGGGCGCCAGCAGAGCACTGGCACAGAAGATAGGCTTACAAACCTTTGCTGACCTCTACCTGGGAGAGGTGTTTAGAGCTCCCCCTGAACCCGCGAAAGAGCGCGCAATATCCTTCTCCAAATTATTTTTCTATCACAAACTAAGGGCCACGTGCAGAGCTCTACATGACACATTCCCCAACCCCCCTCCCACATTGCTTGCCCTTGAGAACATGCTTAAGACTGACTCCCCTCATAGACTCATCACGAGAATTTACAATAATATGCAGAATACCACCCCTTTGATGATGCCCAGGGCCCTCCAAATGTGGAATGTTGAACTGCAAACTCCGTTAAAGGAGGAACAGTGGGCATTTTGCTTCAATCAACTCACAACTCTGTCCCCCAATTATAAGCTACGCTTGATTCATTTTAAATATCTCCACAGATTTTATAGGACCCCTTCACAGCTACACCCTATGGGGATCAAGGCAGATGATGGCTGTTGGAGATGTGGCTTTGCCCCAGCTATGTTCTTCCACATGGCATGAAGTTGTCGAAGGCTAGCCACATTCTGGTCTGCAATCTTCACCACTATACATGAGATCATTGGCACCGCTGACGATTCAGACCCCTTGTTGGGACATTTGGGATACGGCCAGTCGGGACCCGAAAACTACATGCTATGTTGTTGTTTTTTGCTAAGCGGAAGGTAGATGTGCATTAGGGGAGTAGGGGTGCCCCCTCCATGAAAGAGTGGATCAAGGATGTAACATTTAGCCACAGACAAATGACCACTTTTTGGGAACTGATGCCATCGGCATCCAGGCCAAGAATCATATGGGGACCATTTCTGGAGTGGGCGCGCACACACCAACAGGATGGTGCTAGTCCTTCAGGGGTGCCAGTTGACTTGCAGACATGCCTTTGTACGCCTTAGGGTGAATAATGCGATGATCTAGAAGTGTTGCTTTTAAAACAATTCATATTTGTATTTAAACAAAATGGGCCCTACTTTGTTAAAAACACCAGGTGCATTGAAGTTTAATCTGCAAAGCTATTAACACCTGTTAACTTGATGTACAATGGATGATATGTTTTGTTTTTGTCGCAATGGAGATCTGTGGGCTTTGCCTTGTACAAATATCTTGTTATTATTCACAATTAACTGGAAAGTGCTGAGACTGGAAGTAGCCGGCTACTCCTTTGATGTTGTTTGTTTTTATGTTCAAAATGCCAATAAATAAAAAAAAAAATTAAAAAAGAATAGTGCGGCCATTGACCAAGGCAAGTGAGGAAATTGGAATGTACCCCCTCTGTTGGCTCATATATCAAAACTACACCCAAAAGAATCCACATCTCCTCTTTATTGCCATGAGGATAGGGATGCTCTAGGCCTCAGGAAGAAAAAGACACACAATTGATGGACGGAATGCAGAACAATTCAAAACAGTCAGCCCCAGTCAAGAGATCGGGATTAAATCCATCATTCTTTTGCTCACCATGCCACCCCAGTTTAGACCTGGCCATATGCAAATCAGTCTTGACCCTGTGCCTCATGGGAACAGTCCAGCCCGAACTGCCAAGCCAGGTCCTCCCTAGACCGGAAACAAGCATCCTAGGACCAGTTTCAGGGTTTCACCCCTCATCAGCCAGGATAGCTTGATTCCAGGGGCACAGAGGTCCATGTCTGAGCATACATAGCTGGCGCACTTAGGGCGAGAAAGCAAAAGACACACAATTGATGGACGGAATGCAGAACAAATCAAAACATTTACCCCCAGTCAAGAGATCTGGGTTAAATCCATCATTCTTTTGCTTACCATGCCACCCCAGTATAGACCTGGCCATAAGCAAATCAGTCTCTTGACCCTGTGCCTCATGGGAACAGTCGAGCCCGAACTGCCAAGCCAGGACTTCCCTGGACCGGAAACAAGCATCCTAGGACCGGTTTCGGGGTATCGCCCCTCATCAGCCAGGATAGCTTGATTCCAGTAGCACAGTGAGCCCAGGACCCACGTCTAGGCATAACTGGTGCCCTTAGGGCGAGAAAACAAAAGACACACAATTTATGGACGGCCTCAGGAAGGCAGAAAGTCTGCTGGGATTTAAGGGAGGGTGTGCAGCCTGACAAATAACACATGTTACAATGCACACGTTTAGAACGCATGCCATTACAACAAGGTCATTACAACGACTTGCTGTAGGGGGGGCTGGATGTTGGAATAGTATAATTTACTATTCCAACTCCAGTCTGTGCAACAGTAGGGAAGGTGCTAGATTTAAAATCCAACACCTTCTGCCCCCTACAGCAAGCAGTTGTAACGGCTTCTGTGGTAATTGCATGCGATGTAACAACACAGTTGTTGTAATGATCGCATTGCAATGGCATGTGTTGTATTGCATGTGTGGTAAACGATGTTTACCAACCTGACATCAGGTAAATGCACCTCTAAGCCTCCTCTCAATTAAAAAACAAGATGCTGGCATCCAATGGGTATTCTGCCCCATCCTGTACCAGGAACAGATTGGGGAAAAATTCTCAAATGTTCTTGCCTCAGGCGGGGTAGAAAGAGCTGTGTCTTTAGGGAGGTATGGCCTGATGAGGGTTGAGTCCCATCCCATTCTTTTCCTTACAAAAACATCCTGGACATAGTTCGCCTTCTTTCCCGCTCCCTCTTGGGGAGAGGGAGGTAGTGCACATTGATGTGCCTGGTGACATGGTACGAGGGAACTTTTCCGCAAAGTTTTTCAGACCAGGTACGAGGCACAAGGTCTGTGTAAATTTTGTAGTAAAGTCCCTTGTTGGCTGCGCTTTTTGGGGTTATTTTGATGATTCAGCGCATCTTTTAGTTTGGCCGGATGTGTAAACACTGGGTAATTTATGAATTTCCATTTCTCGATTTTTATCTGCACCAGCCACAGGTATAATTCAAGCCTTAACCACATGGCTGCTAGGCGTTTTCCCGTCCTGCGCTGAAGAACCAAAATGACCATTAATCATGACGAGCTGGCCTTGTCATCCGCGCACGGCAGGTAAGCGCCATGACGAGCCCAGCTCGTCATTAGCTTCGAAGGGGTTAAAGACTACTTGTTGCCAGTCAGATGCAACTTTTTGGAAGTATTTTGATGAATTTAGTGCATCCTTTGGTTTGCCCAGATGTGTGAACTCTTAGTAATTCGGGAATTTCCATTTCTTGGTTTTTCTCTACAACTGCCACTGGTATAAATCAAGCCTTAAAGACTATTTGGTTGTTCCTTTTGCTTGCCTTGAAGCAGACCCTAATCGATATACTACTAACACGCTTCTTCAGTGGGTCGAAACGTCAATGAATCTATACATTTTGCCAGTATCAACAAAGGGCTGAGTTGGATGATCACAGACTCTGAAAATCATACGGAATTGCCACAAGTACAGAGACTCCATTAAGTAGGTGGCTTAATCAAGCATTCATATTAAACAATTGTGAATGTTGTTCATGGATGGGTTTGTTTATTTTTGTATGCACCAATTTTTGACAGCACAAGCATTTTTTCACCCATCATAGAGCAACTCAGCAGAAATCATTGTATATTTGATTGGTGCAATGTTGTTATAAATCGTAGCTATGACTTTTAACTCTTGTGAGTGTTTTGGAAACAGTTTCTCCCTTATGCTCTGTAAATGAATCCGACAGAACATTTTCATGTTATATGGAGGATTGAAGATGGAAATGTGATTTTAAGCAGACTACCCGAAACATATCTTCCAACCTTGCAGAGAGTTTTGCATAAAGCAGATTATTTTGTCACTTTCTGATCAAAGCAAGATCCTTTTGAGACATTGGCTGGTATCATGCACACGTTACATACTCTTCCACTCCTCTGTAGCTGAAAACATGTAGAGATTTTCTGGATCTCAGAGGTCACTTTGCATTGTAGATAACTCTGTTTCTAGTACCTTCAGCTTTTAAAGACTGCCTAAAGGACCAATCTTTTTCAGACTGAACGACTAGACTGTGGAACTCCTTTCTTTTCTACCAAGTAGACACACATTCCCTGGCTTTTTTTAAGAAGGACCAGAAACAGCTCTTCCTCCAAAGACACATCCACTCTGGCTCCAACTAACCAATCTTTGGTGATCTTTGACAACATTTACCCGCTGTATAATGCTGACTGTCCTCCTGTCTTCCAACTCTAGAAGTGGCATCCCTCTAGTCTATCTTCTTCCTCTCTCTTCTGTCATGATCTGAACCCCTCCTTGATTCTTTGGTCCTAAGATATTACACGCAAATTTCTCTCTCTCTTCCTTGGTTTTCCAAGTTTATTCTTGGCTGTCGCTAAACTCTCAGATTCCAGTGGTTAGTTCAGTGGTTGCCATTTGATTCTGATGGGTCAGAGTCTGTCTCCTATGAATTACATATACCCCATTTGTAACATTCTATATTTTCCCCAATTGTATATTGCAGCACTCAATATATATAACACAATATGGTTAACATACTGAGATCTGTACGCTGGCAACTATGTTATTGTTAAGCACTCTAACGCCCTTGGGCCATATTTGCAATATATAAATATGCGCATACAAATTAATAAGACATACATTTATATATGTGATTACAAATGGTATTGTAAATTTACCCATTTTATCTAGTTTTGTTCAACTATTCTTGAGGAGAGTTTTGTGGTTTGACATTATTGCTTGCTTGTGGGTTAGAATTACGGGGGTGTATTTTTGCCCCATAAACTAAAAGCTGCCACTGTACTTAAAAGCTACAAAGTATTGCATGTTGACCACTATGCTGTGAGAGAGGCATGAGGCATGGCAGTGTTAACACTGAAGCTGGCAGAAATTAAAATGATAAAAGATTTGACCCAAATGTTTTGCCTGTGGTAAGAAAGTACCCACTCATATGTACAAATTGTTATTATCTTTCAATACCATCAGGAGAGAAAGTGATGCACATTGTTCCAGTTCCTCTCTGGCTGAAAATGAAAGGTCATATTACTGATAAGGCGGAGCAGCTGTTATAGAATATGTGAGTATCTTTGAATTTTTCAAAATAGTACTTTTAAGATTGAGATCTCTCACAATCGTGATCTCTCTCTGATATCTTCAGCTCTACTCTTTTCCTCTGTGCCACATTTTAAGTCTCTTTCATTATTTGAATACTCCTGAAGCTTTTTTCCCCTTGTACCATTATCACAAAATTCCAGAACAATATATACAGCACACTTGTTGTGTCATGTCTGAAGAAGACAGTAGCGGTAAGGAAGATAAATTAGAGACCTAATGTACTTAGAGTTTAGGATTTGGTCGCTGTTTAGCCTTCGTGGTTTAGGCACTCGTGATTCCAGGGGTAGCTGTTTAATCATACAACCCTCTGAGTAACCACAAACTCCAACTTCATCTATCCACTAACAGAGCTAGGCCTAAATTTCTGTAAGGATACTGTGGCGGTGCTTCTGTTTAGTAGAAGAGGTGTAAAACGACTCCTGAATCCACAAACAGCATGTGATGTGATCAAGAGATATATAAATTAAGGATCAGACAACCGTAAGCGCTTGATGAAGTTCCGGCTCCTTCAGGTTCTCAAACAGACCAGTGTCTTTGGAGGTTACCTAGCTTCTTACTTCAGAGGTTCCAAGGAGTGCAGAATGTGGGACCCCGCGTGGTCTCACAGAGAGCCTGCTGAGGCATCCTTCCAAGGTTTGGATCCCCCCAAGTGGCTTCCCATCTGCCGGAGGAGTGCATTCAGGTCACTGGGCTTTTCCATTGACCTCAAGTCATTTTATTATTTAGCCGTTCCATTTTGAGTGTCGTAGTGGAATCCTGTGCCATGCGGACACTACGCTCCCTGGCTGGAGGCTGGAGCCAATAATCTAGCTTTTCTAGATGGAGACTGTTCAGCCATTTATTTATGGTATACGTAGGTGCTACTTTGAGTGGCCTTACTATTGAGCTAGGATTTCACCAAATTTTTCAATGGGGCAAATTTCGAGATCAGGGATGATCAATTACTAAAATGATTCTCTCTAATACACTGATATGCATCACGAATATACGCTGAAAAAAAGTGGATATCCTAGGAGTCATCAGAAGTGCTCTACTGTAATACATATCAAAAACATGTGTATGTCACAAGTGTTCCTGCATCTGAGAACTTGCCCCAGAGCAATGATCGGACCACATAACGAGTACGTAGTGATGATGGTTTACTGCAGCAGTAATGGCTGATTTTCCATTATTCCTGCAAGGTTTCACAGCCACCTTCCTTTTTGGCAATATTATTTTAGCTCTACCGCCTCAGTTCATATTTGCGCCATGCTGCACAATCACTATTGTAAATGATCACTTGGTGTTCTTGCACTGGCAACTTGCGATGAAGGTTGGGTAAGCATTCAGAAGGCATTTTAACATTCAATGTACTTGTTTTAAGGCACTCGTGATTCCAGAGGTAGTTGTTTAATCATACAACCCTCTGGGCAACCACAAGATAGACAACAAAAAACTTCTGGAGTAGTAGGTCTTTGTGCGAAGAAAGAAGATTATTAGGAACTACATAAGTCCTGCTTTGGAACAGTGCCCTCCTGGATCCAGGGTCAGTGCAAGATGAATATAGACCTACTACTCCAGAAGTCTATACTTACTCATTAAGGTATGTCGTCTTGGAGACATTGTGCTTGGGCAATTTGGCCATCCAGAATATTACCTGGGGAATCTTTTTCACTTGATTTAGTATTATTTACACTTTGATGGTGCTTCATCCCCTTTTTTAAAACTAAATCTTTTTTCACAAACATCGCTCTGTTTGCTGTGCCTTTTTCTTGTCTATCTCTCATTTCATGGTATTATGGCATGCATGTTTTAAATATATTATTTGGTAATTGGAACAAGTGTCGAGAGTGTCCCTGTCTTTTTATTCACTTGTGTAATTTCGTTGTGGTTCTGTCATGTATGACTTTTTAAATGTATGTGTTTTATATGGAATTTTAATAGGCAAATTATTGCCAGTCTAAGCGTTATACTTATGTGTTGTTATGTAGCATTGTCCATTCGTGGCTATTCCTGTTGTACTATACACTATACGTTTTATGTTCTACAGCCCTGATGAAGTACACACAAGATGGACGAAACATGTCAGCTGTTTGACTGTTTTATGTTGAACTAGAAGAATAAAGAAAAACCTTTTTGTGATACTAACAGTGGATGGACAACATTATTTTTGGAATTTGTGGTGCATTCCACATTTGTGCAAAAATTAACTTTAGTCTTGGTGACTGCTCCTTGGAAACAGTGGGAGCGGTGGAAATGCATGCTGTTTGAGTTTAATTACTCATATGTTTGGACTCTCTGTGGGGGATTGCTTTTGTGGGGACGTGCATCACAGGTACACTGAGGAGCACTTGTCCGGCTTGCTGTTTCACTTTGGGAGTGCTGTATTACATATTTGATGGATTGTGAAAACGATGCACCACAATTGACTGGTTCAAAGGTTCAAGGACTATTATTTACAGATGACGCCCTTCTCCTCAAAAACCCTACAGAGCTTATACATCCTCCTGGAGAGATTCAACCTTTTTTGCAAATAAATGAATCAACAACCAAATATATGGTGTTTAACTCCTGAAAAAGAGCAAAGGATAGTATATTTCTGCAAGGTAAAGTTTTGGAGAGGGTAGTCGAATTTGACTACCTAGGAGTAAGCCTTACTAATTCTCATAACTGGAAAGCCCACATTGGGAAAAGCTCTCAAATCTTGAAAAACCGGGCTTCTGCAATTATTAGATTTGCTAACCAATGCTCAACATACCCTCTATCTCCAGACACAGATGTCTACAAGGTGCAAGCCCTTGGTGCAGACCTCCACAGTTCAGAACTGTGCTGCAGCTGTAAGCTGAACCCACATGAAAAAAGAGAGAAGACCTTGATTAGATTTTTGCTGAAACTTCCCATTAGGGCATTCATGTTCCCACTAAGCCTGAATATAAATGTAAAATCAGTTATATAGCCAACTTAAAACCAATTAGTTACTTGATCTGTATAAGGACAATAATGGAACTGGAGCCGTATTTAGAAAAGTGCCCCCATGGCGCAAGAGCATGGGTGCCAGCTTTGCACGCCCGAGGCACTTTTGTATTACAGAAAGGGCTGCAGACACTTGTGCAGGCCTGTCTGTAATACAGATAGAGCAGGCACACATACAGCCCCAACGGTATCACCAGAGGGTTTTTCCTCATTTGTATGGGGCTTGGCTCCCTGCAAATGAGGGAATCCCTTTGCCTCTGCACCTGCGCCGTATTATAGACGCAGGCGCAGAGGCAAAGAAGCTGTCAGGAGGCACACCTAAAAGGTGGCGAACTGTCATTGCTCCCCTTTCTGGCAGCCATCTTGAGGGGGGAAAGTGGGTTTTATTGACCCCCAGCCATCTCCATTTACAAGTGCAGACGGGGTGCCACCTGCATAGTGAAATATGGAGCAGCTGCTTCGAAGATGCTCTGTTTTTCACTTGAACGCGCTACCGCCAAGGGGCACAACTTAGGGACTGCCTTGAGGTCAGTGCATTCAATGTAATAGTGCAAACTTTCCATGTTTGCTTCTGGCTCGCCTGTTTTAAGGTGCGCTGTGGCTAACAGTAAAAATGTGCTCTATGTATAATAGGCCCCCTGGAGCCTCATAGAAAATACAAGTCAAAAAATAATTCCCTTTGGGCAAATTAACATACATGACTTGTGTCAACTTTGGAACCCTATCCCTTTGGTTTTGGGGTCCCTCTCTCTTTTATTAGAGAGCCTCATAGAAAATGCCTTTGTGAAACATTAGGTTATCCTTTGTCTCAATGATACCCTGGTTGGGCTTCATAAAGGCCGGGCAGGTTAGGGTTAAGTGGGTATTGTTGGTTGCATCTCTCCTAAATTGCAGCAGGTGCATCTAAAATTGTGAAATTGAGACATTGGAATACTGCATCAAGTACTGGCTCACTGCCGCATAGATGGGTAGCCTTTCTGAATTTTTTTTTATCACTTAAGTGTGGTTCCCAATTTGTGGAATTTATCGATTATATTAATCCCCCTTCCACTAGAGCACTGTTTATAAAATTTAGATTAGGGAGGAAACTTCCACTTGCTACTTTCACTTGCACATGGGCAAAAGGTAATAACACAACTACGCCCTGTGGGGTGCCAGGATGTATCGAATTTAAAGTACCTGCTATTCTTTTCTAGAGCCTACACAAAACAACTTGCTCATTGGATTACTCCACTCTGACACGTACTGTAAATCAGAGATCAACATCATGCATTCACAGTATGCAAGACAGAAAACAGAAGTGTAGAGATGTAGTCCAAGGCAAGGAATATACAAAATGAAGTTTAAAGGGTTTCAGCACAGTACATGCCAAACGCTCTACGCAAGACCTCCTGAGCTTCTCCAACCTGGAATGTAGAACTACCAAACACCATAGCAACAGATTACAGATGGCATTTGAACACAAATAACTTGTAAGGCAAAGTAATTAAAGAAACAAAGTATCATAGAATAGAACTAGTAGTTGTATTGTTTCCTCTGTTTCAAACGTTTTTCCATTCCAAAGGGTGAGACTGCTATAACCTTTTTTTAAATAGACTACAAAAACTCAGTGCACTTTAGACCTTAACAATTTAATGAACTTTGTTACTCCTTCTTACTATGCAGATGTTTACTGAACAGGAGGCGTGTTTCTTGCAAATAAGCATATTGTTAGAGGCTTTTAATTATCATGAGTAAATTAAAGTGAAATGGTCATTAGTAAAATAGCGCACGGTTAATGAATCTCCCTGCTAAATTTCTGAACATTAATTCATATTTGTGGTAGAGAGTTTTCCAACTACTCCTCGTGAGCATAGCGGGCCCTTTTTAGAGGTTTGTACTGACTGGTATGGGTTTTATTTAGCTTATTATTCTCTATGTGTTTTATGTAATATTTCTGCATGGAAAGTGTGTTCTGATTTAGCAAATAGTGACATTGGGCCCGATTCACAGAACTAACTTAAGACAAAATCCTAAACTTACTACTTTTGGTATTCACAGACGTTAGGATTTTGTCTTAAGTTTGTCTTAAGACAGACTTTAGACAGACTTAAGTTAGGATTTTGTCTTAAATCAGTCTTAAGTCTGTCTTAAGTTTGTCTTAAGACAAGTTTAGGATTTTACTAAGTTTAGGATTTTTTCTTAAGTTAGTTCCGTGAATCGGGCCCATTGTATTTTTATGAACTGTTAATATTCAATATTTTTTTTTAAGTTTTTATGTGTACTATTACGGTTAAAACTAATCAAATAATGTCTTTGAACTAAACAGAACCAAGGTTTAAAATGATGGTATAGTTAGGTATGGTAATAGGATTTTTCCTTACAATTAAAATACTTGAGAAATTCACTAAAAAACAAAGGTTAAAGTGATGTTCTAGTTAGGTGAGGCAATACGATTTTAGCATTTGTTGAAAAAACATAGACATTCACTGACATTATATTTAGGTTTTGAAATAATCACAAATACACTGACATTGATAAATTATAGTTCACAGAGCTAACTATAATGTGCGCCCCAGCTATGCACTTTTTATGACCTCACTTGTTCATCACTGATGACATGTTAAATGACATAATTGATGACATCACGGATAGCATCACTGATGACATCATCCAATGAATGTGGGTTTGGTATATGTTCTCACACTGGAAGGTATTCAGCGAGCTACACCTAAACCCAATTTTGTATTACCTCCGTAGTACTAATGGGTGTGACCTTTCGCAACATGCAGGAAACAAAGAGTATCTGTGAAATCACCCACATTTAGGATATATTATAATATTTTTTTTACTGGTATTCAAGTGTGTAATAAACATAATGTCTTGGACGACAGTTAATATGATCAATAATGTATTAAACCTTGAATAACGTTTAAAAGAGTTTTTAGTGCTTATTTACTTTAATGAGATGTACATGTTTATTACTTCATCTGATATAGAATTTTAGGTAAATAGCTTCATCCCTATTTGATAACCAATAATAACGCAAGCATGACCAGTTCCTCTGGTTAACCCTTGGTACTTTGACAATACATCAGTATGTGCAGAGACGTTCACATGGGACTAATGTATTCTATGGAGAAACCTTAGTTTTTCCTCATATTTTGATAGCAGGCTTTAATTTTCTGAAGCATATGCTAGCAACTCACACTAACTGTGCTCATTTCCAACCTTGGTTAAATGAAATACTGCTTGCACCTAAAACTTCACTGGCAGCTAGAGTGTGCATATGGGATATTTGGTTGCTGGTTTACCCTGCTCAAGCAACAGCCCCAATCAGAGATGTTTTAAGGGACTGGCAAAGTGAGCTCTGGCCTAGGACCCAGCCCTTCAGGGGGCCCCCCTGATAAAGCCAGCTCTGTTCTGCAAAATCTTGCCCTGATGACCTAAAATCATTCTTAAACAGATTGTTGCAAATAGCGTTTTCCTTTAATTTATGTTTATTGTGGGTAATGTGTGAGAGTCTTTTATAGAGTTTTACAGACAAATGTTGTGTTTATGTTTCATGAAACATCCATAAAAAGGTTTATTTTAGATAGAAACAGGATCTCACATAGCAAAATGGGAGGTTGTCACAGAGATTATTTTCAGTAATATTGGTGAGCTGCTGCCATGTTACAATATTGAAAACACTCATCACTATCCCTGAATATTAGGTGTAAACATTTAGAATTTGGACCAGTGTGTCTGTGCACTGTTAGTGACCTGGTCAAAGAGGGCATGAAAGAGCTCAAACTGGATCATAATTTCAAAGCAGATCAAGCAATGGCCCCCAAAATACGTTTGGACCAGGGTCCTCAAAATCCTTAAGATGTTCCTGACCACAATCCCTATCAGGGTGAACCACTAAAGTCACAGAATTAACCTGTGCTTAACCCTCTGGTAGCTTGGCACAAAAGCAGTGAGGCTTAACTTATAGGCAATCTATAAAGTATTTATGCAGCACCAAAACAGTAATACATTGAAAGCACAACACAAGAAAAACTCCCACACCAATAGAGTAGATGTTAATAAATGATTTCACAACAAAACAACAAAAACCCAACCAGTAGAACTGGCGTAATGAATTTTTAAAGTTTAAAGTACAAACTAGCACCTAAGTCATCAAAGCGCTAACCACAGACATTTAGGAGGGGCGCCACTTGGGGGGTCGGGAATCACGCAGGCTGGGTCCAGGTGCGGGTTTAAGATTGAAGGAGACTTTTCTGTCCCTGAGGCTCTGATTAGGAGGCCAGCCAACTAGCACTTGGAGCCATTAAATTAGTCCTTGGTTTAAGAAGTGGATCAACTCTCCAGGAGAATGGCAGGCCTCTTAGGGAGACAAATGCAGGAGGAATAAATGATGGACGGAATGTTGAACAATGTGAAACACTCACCCCAGTACAGAGATCTGGGCCAAAATCCATCACTTGTTTGCTCACCACACCATTCCAGTTTGGATCCTGCCCTATGTAAATCAGTCTTGACCCTGCTTCCCATGGGAACAGTCCAGCCCAAACTGCCAGGCTAGGTCCTCCCCGGTGCGGAAACAAGCATCCTAGGACAAGTTTCGGAGTATCACCCCTCATCAGCCAGGATAGCTTGACTCCAGTGGCATGGGGAGCATGGGACCCCAAATCTGGGCATACCCATCACATGTAAGGTGACAAATGCAAAAGGAAAAATGATGACCTCTGAGTGTTCACTGCAGGCTCCAGGCAGCAAAGCAGTCCTTCCTGGTGCAGCAAAACAGTTATGTGGAGTACACAGCAGGCCACAGCAGAAGGTAGTCCTCTGAGAGCCCTTCCACGGGTCCAGAATGTAAACTGAAGAGTTGGTCTGATGGTCCCATTTTTATATCTGGTGCCTTCCTTGAAGTAGGAGAAGTTTCTAGAGAATTCCTGTTGAAGTGCTTGAGGTTTCCTGCTTCCCTTGCCCTGGCTCTAAGCTCTCTGAATGGAATATGCAGAGGTGACTAGACATTTGTATGACGGCAGAGCACGGCCTGTACAGTTGCAAGAGGGGCTGTTCCCAGCTCCATCCCCCATGCTGCCAGTTGATGGCCCATCCAGACCTACCTAATCCCTCTATTATATGCCAGTCTGGGAGGCATTTACAAAGTCTAACTGCCAACTACACCTAGTCTTTGGACCCAAGGTGCAGGCTGCTGAAACCAAACAGTTAGGGCAGGAATATGTCAACTTTCTAAAAGTGGCAGTTTCAAAGATGTAACTTAAAATCTGACTTTACCATTAAAGAAGATTTGTAATTACAGTTTCTGAGACACCAATAATCAGGGCTCAACAAATCCACTCGCCCGCTCGCATTTGCGAGGTAGAATGGATGAGGACGAGCTATTTTTAGGTCCTACTCGCCCTTTCTGGCGAGTAGGAAGTCAAACTAACTTTTGTCCTCTGTCTTTGAAAACGGAGCAAAAGTGACAAGATAACATGATTTAAAGGCATTTTTATTGCTCATTAAGGGAATGAGCAATAAAGATGCCTTTAAATCTTGTTAACTTGTCACTTTTGCTCCGTTTTCAGAGACGGAGGTCAAGTGGGTTGCAGATGGGTCGAGGGGATTTTCCATGGTACTAGACCAGCAGGACTAGTACCATTTTTCGGATTTGTCGAGCCCTGATAATGAAATGTTCACCTGTTCCAAATCAAAAGTTACCACTTATTAAATTTAATAACGCATGCCAATGTTATCCTATGGGAGAGGTAGTCCTCACAGTACTGAAAAACTAAATTAGGAGTTTTTCACTACTAGGACATATAAAACTTAAAAGTACAAGTGCAACCTTTTAATTACAATTCACACTGTCCTAGGTGTTACTTATATGCAATAAAAGGGGAGTTTAAGACTTGGCAAGTGGGTTATATTTCAAAGACAAATTGGCAGTTTAAAACTGCATTTAGGCTGTGATCTCATGCCCGGGACACGTTTTAAAGGGCTACTTAAGTGGGTGGAACAATAAGTGCTGCAGACCCACTAGCAGCCTTTAACTTTCAAGCCCTACAAGGGACTTACAGTAAATGAAATATGCCAATCAGGTGTAAGCCAATTTTACCATGTTTAAGAGATTGGGCACAAGCACTTTAGCACTGATTAGCAGTGGTAAAGTGCACCGAGTCCTAAGCCAACAAAAACGACTTCAGCAAAATAGATGGGTAAAGGCAAAACATTTGAAGGGAGACCACCCAAATGCTGGCAGGTCTAACAGTGCACCATACAACTTTTATCATACTGAATCACACTGTCTTTAGAATGACACCATTTCTATATTAAACATTTACATATGTGCATACAGTCAATCTAGGCTCTATATGATTGTGGGCCTACACTACCTACAACTATGTAGCGGTTTATAGAGTAATCTGAGGAGTACTAGCTTGGATGATGTCATCAGTGATGTCATCAATTATGTAATTTTAGATGTCATCAGTGATGTTATCAAGGATGTCATTTAAAATGTCATGAATTATGTAATTTTGCGGTCATATGCACTGTCAATCAATCAATCAATCAATCAATCAATGACACTTATAGAGCGCGCTACATACCCGTAGGGTCTCAAGGCGCTTGGGGGCGGGGGGGTGCCGCTACTGCTCGAACAGCCAGGCCTTCAGCTTCTTCCTGAAGAAGAGGTGGTCTTGGGTCAGGCGCAGGTCGGTCGGGAGGGAGTTCCAGGTCTTGGCGGCCAGGTAGGAGAAGGACCTTCCTCCTGTGGTCGCTCTTCGGATGCGGGGGACGGCGG
The DNA here is from genome assembly GCF_964263255.1 of Lissotriton vulgaris. NCBI lineage: Eukaryota > Metazoa > Chordata > Amphibia > Caudata > Salamandridae > Lissotriton > Lissotriton vulgaris. The sequence continues at coordinate 148,651,082 of NC_141694.1, read as the reverse complement.
CGAGGGCGTGGTTGGCTGATCGGAGGTGGCGTTTGGGAGCGTAGAAGTTGATCGGGCTGTTGAGGTAGCTCGGGCCTTGGTCGTGTAGGGCTTTGTGTGCGTGGGTGAGGAGGCGGAAGGTGATTCTTTTGTTGACGGGGAGCCAGTGAAGGTCTCTCAGATGTCCGGAGATGTGGCTGGTTCGTGGGATGTCGAGGATGAGTCTGGCTGAGGCGTTCTGGATCTGCTGGAGTCTCTTCTGGAGCTTGGCGGTGGTACCGGCGTAGAGGGCGTTGCCGTAGTCCAGTCGGCTAGTGACGAGGGCCTGGGTGACGGTCTTCCTGGTCTCGGTGGGGATCCACCAGAAGATCTTCCGTAGCATGCGCAGGATGTTGAAGCACGACGAGGAGACGGCATTGACTTGCCTTGTCATGGAGAGGGAGGAGTCCAGGATGAAGCCCAGGTTGCGTGCATGGTCTGTCTGTTTGGGTGCGGTGCCCAGGGCGGGAGGCCACCAGGAGTCGTCCCAGGCGGAGGGTGAAGAGCCCAGGATGAGGACCTCCGTCTTGTCCGAGTTCAGTTTCAGGCGGCTGGCCGTCATCCACTCGGCTACCTCTTTCATCCCTTCGTGCAGGTTGGCTCTGGCGGTGGCGGGGTCGTTGGTCAGGGAGAGGATCAGCTGGGTGTCGTCGGCGTAGGAGATTATGCTGAGGTTGTGTTGACGTGCGATGGCCGCGAGGGGGCTCATGTAGACGTTGAATAGGGTGGGGCTCAGAGAGGATCCTTGAGGGACGCCGCAGATGACTTCGGAGGCCTCTGACTTGTACGGTGGTAGTCGGACTCTCTGTGTTCTTCCGTCGAGGAAGGAGATGATCCATTCCAGCGCCTTGTCCTGGATTCCGACGTTGCTGAGGCCCTGTACTAGGGTGCGGTGGCAGACAGTGTCGAATGCCGCGAAGAGGTCTAGGAGGATGAGGGCCGCTGTTTCTCCGTTGTCCATCAGGGCTCGGATGTCATCGGTGGCGGTGATGAGGGCGGTCTCGGTGCTGTGGTTGGCTCGGAAGCCGGACTGTGAGGGGTCGAGGGATCCATTCGTCTCGAGGAAGGCGGCCATCTGCTTGTTGACGGTCTTCTCGATGACTTTGGCTGGAAACGGGAGGAGCGAGATGGGGCGGTAGTTCTTGAGTTCGGTGGGGTCCGCTGTTGGTTTCTTGAGTAGAGCGCTGAGTTCGGCGTGCTTCCAGCTCTCAGGGAAGGTGGCGGTGTCGAAGGATGTGTTGATGATGTCTCGCAGGTGGGGTGCGATGACAGCGTCGGCCTTGTTGAAGATGTGGTGAGGGCAGGGGTCGGTCGGTGATCCGGAGTGGATGGAGTTCATTGTGCGGATGGTGTCTTCGGTGCTGATCGGGGTCCAGGCGTGGAGGGTGGTGGTGGGGGGTGGTTGTTCGGTCATGGTGTGCGTTGGTTGGTTGTTGAAGCTGTTGTGTATGTCCGCGATCTTGTTGTGGAAGTAAGAAGCGAGGGAGTCGCAGAGGTCTTGCGATGGGGTGATGTCGTTGTTTCCTGCGCTGGGGTTGGATAGCTCTTTCACGATGTTGAAGAGTTCCTTGCTGTTGTGTGCGTTGTTGTCCAGCCGGTCCTTGAATGCAGTTTTCTTGGCGGCGCGGATCAGCTGGTGGTGCTTCCGAGTGGCCAGCTTGAGGGTGGTCCTGTTGTCCGGTGTAGGTTCCCTTCTCCAGACTTTCTCGAGGGCTCGGCAGTTCTTCTTGGAGCTCTTGAGTTCGTCGGTGAACCACGGGGCTTTCTTGCTGCCGGGTCTGCTGGGCGGGGTCCTCAGCGGGGCGAGCTCATCCGCGCAGATGCTGATCCACTTCGTGAGGTTGTCGGCGGCCTGGCTGGGGTTCGCTGAGCTGGCAGGAGGGTGCTGGCTCAGGGAGGCGGCGAGCTGGTCTGCTGTGATCTTGTTCCAGCTTCTGCGGGTGGCCTGTTGCTGGTGGTGGTGGGTCGTCGTTCTCTTGAAGGTGAAGTGGACGCAGCTGTGGTCCGTCCATTGAAGCTCTGTGGCGTGGCTGAAGTCGATGTCTGTGCTGGAGGAGAAGACTGCGTCGAGTGTGTGTCCGGCGAGGTGGGTGGGGGTGGACACCAGCTGCTTGAGTCCGAGATTGGCGAGGTTGTCGAGCAGGGTGCTGGTGTTGCGGTCGTTGTTGTTCTCCAGATGGAAGTTGAGGTCCCCCAGGAGGATGTAGTCAGCGGAGGGGAGGGGATGCGGGCTGACGAAGTTGGTGATGTCCTCGCTGAATTGTGTGCGTGGTCCCGGGGGTCGGTAGATCAGGGTGCCTCTGAGGGTGGTGTTCGGGTTGGTGTGGATCTGGAAATGCAGGTGTTCGGCGCTGGTCAGGGTGTTGTCGGTGCTGGTCGTGAGACGGATGGTGTTCCTGTGGATGATGGCGATGCCTCCTCCCATCTGGTTGGCGTTGCGGTCCTTCCGGACGATCTTGTAGCCCTCTGGGATGGCGATGGCGATGTCGGGGGCTGAAGAGGCGTTCATCCAGGTCTCCGTGAGGAAGGCAACGTCAGGGGCTATGGCGTCTAGGAGGTTCCAGAGTTCGATGGCGTGTCTGTGGACGGAGCGGGTGTTGAGCAGGATGCACTTGAGGTGGGTGCTGCTGGTGTTTGACTTGGCGGGTGCTGGTGCGAGGCAGGTCCGGATGCTGGTGAACTTGCAGGCGTGGCAGCTGAAAGGTCCGTGGGTGAGTCGTGGTGTGGCTTGGTGGCATTCTGGGGGTCGGCCGGTGTTGAGTGCGATGAGGGTGGCGGCGGAGTACGTCAGGCGGGTAGGTCGGGGTCTTCGTGGGCCAGGGGTCCTGGCGCTGGTCGCGATCCGGTCGCGGACGGGCGCAGACGGGCTTACCTTTGGCGCGCCTTCGGCGCACAATCGGCGCGCCCGCTGCGCGTGACCGCTGAGCGTTCGCACGGTCGCCATATAAGGCGAAGTGCGCGGGTGGGCGGGGCAGCTGGGAGGCGGGAGCGGGGAGGGATACAGAAGGCAAAAGGGGCGGGGCTAAGCGGCGGTGGCGGGAAGCGGGGAGGGAGAGCGGGGCTCGGCGAGGTAGGCGGGCAGACAGGAAGGAGACAGCAAAACACGGGCACAATTACCAAATTACAAATACAATAACACGGGCACAATTACAGAGGAAAAAGGAGAAGCACAAAGTCAAGGGAATACTATACACAACAATACGAGCAGCCGGCAGGCAGGCACGGACCGCGCCTCTCGGAGGAGGGGGCGTGGTCAGCGGCAGTGCGACAGGCAGCGAGGCAGCTAGGCAGGGCAGAGGGGCACACGCAGCAGCTGGTGGCCGTGCGGCGCGGGGGTGTCCCACAAGTGGGTCACACTCACCTGCGTCGCACGGTCGCCATATAATGCGAAGTGCGCGGGTGGGCGGGGCAGCTGGGAGGCGGGAGCGGGGAGGGATACAGAAGGCAAAAGGGGCGGGGCTAAGCGGCGGTGGCGGGAAGCGGGGAGGGAGAGCGGGGCTCGGCGAGGTAGGCGGGCAGACAGGAAGGAGACAGCAAAACACGGGCACAATTACCAAATTACAAATACAATAACACAGGCACAATTACAGAGGAAAAAGGAGAAGCACAAAGTCAAGGGAATACTATACACAACAATACGAGCAGCCGGCAGGCAGGCACGGACCGCGCCTCTCGGAGGAGGGGGCGTGGTCAGCAGCAGTGCGACAGGCAGCGAGGCAGCTAGGCAGGGCAGAGGGGCACACATAGCAGCTGGTGGCCGTGCGGCGCGGGGGTGTCCCACCAACTGTATGTTGGTGGGGTAATTCAAGTTAACTCAGTAAAATATAACTGGCGAATTTCAGCGTTTTTTTGTTTTTAAATGTTAGTTTTCATATTATTTCAACAGCTAACTATAAAAATCCTATTACCTTACCTATAGTGCCTCTGTAGTTATGGTTGAGCCAGTGTTTTCAGAGGAAGGCCTTTTTTTGTTTTTATTTAATAACTTTGCTGCCACTCAAGGAATCTGTATGAAACTTTTCTAAATAAAAGAAAATTCCTCTACTTTTGGCACTTCATCAACAGTTTTGTACAGATTCATTAAGCAGGGGCCAAGTAAAAGTGGAGGGAGGGGGGGAGGGGAGGGCCTTTTCCCATTTTTTTCACCTAGCAAATTTTGATTTTTGATACAGAAATAAACAGTTGAACTGAAGTACATCAAATTGGACATTAGGTTAGAACCTTACTAAAGGATATGCCTTGCTTTGGTGAAAATCCACTCAGTTGTTTTCAACAAATTAGCTTTTAAAAAGGGTTGGGCATAAAGAGATTAAACATTTCCCTCTAGAATGTCTTTTTTTATCATTTGAGGTAGGTCTTGTTTAATCTTTCATAACTTTTTTTTCACAAAAGGTATCCACATCACATTTGCGTCCTTTTCTTCAAATGCCTTGTAGATTCTAAATTCATACAGGCATTGTGGATTGCCATGGAGGAAACCATGAAAATAGTTATAATATAGCAAAACTTTGGGCTTTTTTAAAAAAAAATGGTTAACAAAGTGCTGTTCAAGAAATCATCTGGCTTTGCTTTTTAAAAATGTCGTCAACAAAAGGTTTTATAGCGAGGATCACTGTCTTCCCCACTCTCCGGGGCAAGTGGAGTTGTAAAAGGAAACCACATTTTTTACCACATATTTTGCATTTTTCTACGTGTGTCTATTTGTCCTATTTATTTTTGGTTTCAACCTACTTGCATTTTGTAGTGGAAAAAAAGTGAATCTCATGTGTGAACCGCAAAGTCTACATAAGTTAAATACCATTACATCTACCCGAACTTTCTGGTTGCTGGGATACATAGTGTTTGTTGGCTGCCCAAAAACACACAGTACCCAGAGCCAACAACTGAGCTGCAGCTTATAGAGTTTTCATTGTTTACCAACCATGCAGCAATTCCTATTGTAAAATCTAATGAATTGAAATTGATATGATTTAAACCTCTGTATTTTTTTAATGTGCCTAAATCCAGGAATAGTGTATATTTGTATGGCTCAGAATTTCGAGTTATTGATGCTGTCATATTATCCAGAGAGCATTTTGGAAAATGTGTTCTTTCTTACACACTGGCTTACATATGGAGGCCAAAAATGGAGAGAAAAGCAATTGTTCTATTATTCTATATTTTCTCACTTCTGATAAAAACGAAACCCATTGTGTGGATTTGGTGATGTGCCTGTGGACAGGAGGGGACCTAAAATGCAAAATGGCAACATTTGAAATGACCTTTTGTGCAATGTGGGTAGCTGCGGAACTTGGAAAACAAGAGAATGCTAACAAACCCACACATTTCGGAAAAGTAGAAGCCCAGGGGAGTTTAGGGTGGTCTGACTTGTGTGAATCCCACTATATTTTATTAGCCACAATGCCCTGCAAACCTCAACACTGGATAAAAATAAAACACATTCCCTCACATTTCTGTGAGCAAAACCTTTGGACTATGAGGGAATCCAGAAAATTCCTACCACCCAGAAGAGTTACACCTATGTGTTGGACTAAATAAACATGAATGAATTTACCTTTGTGAATCAAAGCCAATATATACATTTATGAGCCCAATAAACGATGTATATCAACAACACACTTTTGTTGGTTTTTAGTGCATTAGTGTATGTGCAACCCAATAGTGAGTATGTATGAATTTATTTGTTTGAAGGCATAAGTAAATCACAATGGATGAATCCACCTAATGTGTGTCATGATTCAACAATACATTTTTGGACTTTCTGGCCACTCATATAAACTGTCTGTTTCAGATATAGTCTGCTGATCAATCAGCACTGTAATAACGTGCAAGAGGTTAACCAGTAAGAAGAATCGAGATAGTAATCGTAGGTGTGGTACAATAATTGACTAGAAAAAGCCTTCGGTCACCTGTTCTCCTAATCATTCTAAAGCAGTAACAATAGCATAGCCTTAAGCTCATAAATAAATACAGCTCAGCTTCACTGTTCACCACTTCAGCATGACATACCTGCGCAGAGATGTCGATGAGTGTTTGGAGGGGTAAACTCATGCCTTCCCCCGTCTTCAAGAAATCCAGTAAGCATCCTGAAAGAGAGGAAAGTAAAACTTGTGCATTGGAAATGGAGCATTCACAAAACAGGTGAATCTGCTTACGAATTACAAACAGTCGCCAGTGATTCATGCATCATTACCAATTCTGTGTCTATGGTGAAACATGTTCAAGCTCATAGTTATATGAATATCTTGCCACTTAAGATAATGGAGCATACCTTCTTTAAGTCAGAACAGCTAGTGACTGACTTTATCATTTACGTCTGAAATTAGTACAGTATGGGAGCATGGCAGAAAAAAAGCCAGGGTCAGCTTAAATGGCCAAATAGTCCTGTTCACATCTATTCAGGCAAGTCCTGAAATAGCTGGATCTGACAAAATGTGCAGTAGTACAAAAAAGCTACGGAATGTGGTGAGAGTTGACTCTTAAGACTGTCAGCATTGCACTGATCTAGGAGACAGGACCCTATATTCTCCACTCAAAACTCATGCTCTAATGCCAAAGGATGAATCTCCTGTCTAGAGTGGCTCTTGACCACCTCTCCTTTTAAAACTGACAATAAGGAAGTGTGGGATAGATAGAAGGTCACAAATAAGAATCTGGCAAGTGATGTCTGGTCAAGCATAGCAAAATTCCAACAATTATATGTTTGTTTCCATGGTTTTAATAGTTTATTTGTTTTATCAACATGACAAGAAATAAAAAACATTTCTATAAGTATTAAAAAAAATAACTATTGATGATAGCAAAGTCTATGTATTTTACATTAAGATGAGCTAGCTGCTACAGGTATTACATATACTTTGAGCCATGGGTCTCAGTCAAATTAGATCAAATATATTTAGTCCACTACTGTTGAATCTCTGTCTATTGAAGTTTGACAAGCTATTCCGATTACTAGTTCTTGCCGAAATCTGCTTGCCAGGAAGAGATTCCAATGAATATCACAAGAGCGTGGTAGGATTGGCAGGTATGTCCTTTGTGATTACTTCCTGTATGTTTTGATGATGTGGGTCTCACTTCAGAATTCAACAATTATAAAGGATGAAAAGGAAAAAATTTAACAAGCCTACAAAGATACATATTCACTGTGATTGAGAAAGGGCAATGGCGGAGCAACAGAGATCCATGAAAAAAACTAAAGGAAAATAAAAGACTGATTCAGATGCAGAAGAAACAGACACTGATGCAGATGAAGACCGCTCATCAGAGAACGACTCTTTGGCACCAGTGGTGGCAACCGAAACTGAGGACATGTAAGACCTAAGCATCTGGGCTGCACACAGGAGGACACTCAGTCCTGAAAAATGGAGAACAGGGTCTACTACAATGAGGATGAGCTATCGGGTCTGGCTGGCTGGGCCAGTGGGTAATGACTTACTGCATGCAACTGACCAAAATGGAATGTCTAAGGTCTAAATAACCAAGCCAAGATGTGCAATCCTGTATAAAGAGATAGAGAATACATATAGCTCTCCTACAAGACTCCCACCTCACCCATAAAGAGGACACAGCTTTCCAGAAACACTGGAGGGGACAACTTTGGCCTACTCATTATTTGGCATATACCGAGGTGGTTCTAGAGTGGATCAGGCCTAGAGTGCCAGATCGGTTTACTAAGATCATAGATAAAGAAAGGAGGTATATAATGGTATGCAGCATATTAGACGGGAATGATATGCCTCTAGGAAAACATATGCACCAGATCAAGACCAGGCAACGCTCTTGTAAAAAAAAAAATCTACAATTAGCCGGTTCTACACAGTACCCCTCTATATGACACACTGCAAGTTTAATTGTGTTGCTGAAAATGACCTAAATACATCATACTACCTCTACCTTCTTCCAGAGTGGTAAGAACATCAGCAGTTAGAATCTGGCAATCCTACTGAGATCTGATAGACTCCTGCAGAACCTATAATCCTCACAATAAGGATTACTCGTTTTATTCTCCTACCAATAACCTACATGTTAGGGTAGACAGAATGTTGTGTACACCGTCACTACACACACAGGGTTGAAAGCACTCAGTAACGCTGCAGAAAGATGATAAAATCACAACGCTCTGATGATAACAGTGTGATGGGACAGATCACGGGGAAAATTCTCATATAGAGACTGAAGATGTCTACACTAGAAGGCCAGGCATTCGGTCTACAGACGTACAAAGTCATACAGCAATATTTCACTGAAAATACTGGTACGGCTTCCTCAATAGTGGTAGAATGGGGAACATTTAAAACAGCAACAAACAATCGTAGGAGTGCATCAAGCAATTGACAGCGATATAAAGCGTCATGAGAACAAATTAAGAGACGTGGACAAAAAAAGACCAAGCACTGTCACTCCCTAATAGGAACATTAGTTGAAGAGAAATAAAAACTAGTACAATTACCTGAAAAAGTAAGGCATTTTGACCACAAAGTATACAAGACTAAAGCACATAACAAAAGGGATAAAGGAAGGACATCTCGTGTAGATAAATAACACTGAGAAGAAGGGATCCACTATTATACACAATTAAAAGCCACAGTCAATAGAACGTATGACTGCGAGCTCCAGGAATATTTAATAAGAGCAAAATTGGAATGGGTCACACATGGGATAGCAGACAAGTTGGGCAATGAAATAAGAGTACGTCAAGTAAAAAATTGCACTAAAGAGAATGGGCAGAGGGAAAACTACAGGGTGAGCAGGACTCCCAGGAGAGTTCTGTATGACCTATGTAGATATACTCACCTCAGCCCTGGCAGAAGTATATAACAAAGAACGAGAGGGAAATAGACTCTCCCCTTCGCAATGCAAAGTAATGGTGGTGACACCATCTAAACTGGGCTGAGATCCACTCAAGTTGGCATCCTACTGCCCATTATCAATGCTTAACACTCAATATAAGGTATTAAACGAAGTTCTGGCAAATGAGCTGCTCTTCACCATGCCCCATATAATCCACCTTTATCAGGGTGGATTAATTCCAGGGCAAAACACTGCAATGAGTATTAGAAAACTGCAGGGGGTACTAAATAACTCTGCAAATCTATACCCTTGTACTGTGATCATTTCTATTGACATTGAAGTAGCTAAAGTGCCAGTATTTATGTGCAGTTCTTCAAAATGTGGACCTGGAGAGTGAACTTCAGACAGGGTTTTACTTACTATCCCAATCATCTGCTAGGTGAGGACAGGAACCTAACTCCCAGCAGCGTATTGGGTGAATATGGCACTGAGGCAGGACTGCCCACTGTCCACGCTCATTTTGCCATCACAACTGAGCTACAACTTCAATGTACTATTAGACTTTTGAGTAACTTTACTACTTTTGGCTATCCACAAAATCCGAGTGTAGAGTTACTCAAACTTTTAAGAGTAAATTGCAGGTGTAAATTGCTCTAAAGTGTGGTGTTGTGAATAGCCCCTGCAGTTTGTTAATAGTCCCCAAGCCCTTCAATTTTGTGGAGACATGCAAGTTTTACTTTTTTGAGTAAATTTACACTTAGATTTTGTGATAGTCAAAAAGTAGAAAGCTTACTCAAAAGTGTAAATTCCTCAAAAGTGTAAGCTACAATTGTGAATCAGGTCCTGTAATTTCAAGCCCATGCGTCGAACAAACCAACCTGAATTTTCCAAGGAAGCTTGGAGGCCATTGGAGTTTTAGAGATTATTAATGTATCATTCACGAACAATAGGGCCAGAGCCTTTTGGTCCGCAAGTTGCAAGAAGTCATTTTCACAGTTCATTAAAACTGTGAAGCGGTCATTAACGAAGAGTGAAAAGGGAACCAGTGCAAGGATACAGCCCTGTCACACACCTCTATTGATATTAATTCTCTCCATGAGCTCTCCTTTAATGCTCCAGTGAACTGTAGTGTAGTTATTTGTATAGCTGCAGTATTACAAAGAGCAGGCTCATTGGTACTAGCTGCTTTACGAGTACTTCCCATAGTTTGGATTTTGGAATTAAATTAAAATCAGCTAGAAGATCGACGAAAGCTTCATATAAGTGACCACAGTTTGTCAACTATTTTCCATTTTATGAGAAGGAAAAATAAAATAAGGTTTATACTGCTGACGTTTGGTCTAAATCCAGCCTGTAGATAAGTTAAAATCTGGTTTCTCTCATCCAAGTAATCACTTTAACCAATACCTGTTTACTAAAAGTATTCTGTATGTAATTGAGAAGGCTGATAGGGTGGTAATTCCCTGGCAAGCTAGGGGAGCACTTATTATCGATGTGAATTATTTCAGCGCCCTTCCAGGAACCGGGAACCAGCATGCCAGCCAATATGGCATTAAATTTACTTGTAGTTTTTTATTATTATAAACCGGCAGTACAGAATAGTCATCGTATGCAAACAGTATAAGTAGTCATGCATGAGAGAAAACACATATGAAAATCACTACAGAAAGCTAGTGTCAAAACACAACCCCAGTTTCATGGGTACATAGTCACATTTGTTGAGAATTGAACAGATGCAAGCAAAAATTGACCCGAGTAAAAACACCCGGAAATAGAAGAAGAGATACAGAGCCATAAAAGGGATAGAATGCCAAGGAATGATAAGGAATTATATATCACTAGCAGCTCGTCCCGACGTTGTCCGGGTATGAATTGCTGCCGGCCAGTAGTATATTGTTTTGTAGGATTTCGTTTTGATAGCATTTCTTATCTGTGACAGGCCTGTGAAATGCTCCGATTCACAGTGCTCTGCTGATGCACTTAAGAGTGCGCGTTCAGTAGTGTGTGAACTCGAGTTTCCCTACTTTATTTTTCCTTGCAATATTATATAGCGCAAACTCGACAACATGTCATGAGCACAATTTACATTACAGAAGAACACATTCATTTGTGGTAGGCACGGGGAGACAAAGCGATTTGCCTGGAATCACAGGAAGTGGAGCTGATGCCGAGATTTGAACGTAGCTCCCCAGCTCTAAAGTTCGCACTTCTAGAACTAGTGGCGGGAGGTGTGTCTAAAAGTGTATGTCGGTGCTGGCCATCAATGAGAGAGACCTGTGCATTTTTCAAATGGGTGGTGAAAAAATATGAGTATGTTGCTGGAGATGTGGGCCGCCGTGCCACCAATGTACTTACCGGGGGAGGGTAAACACCCATTATTCCGCAACTTTATTTCCGCATACCATCACTCCGCATACTTTCATTACGAAAGTACCATGACTCCGCAATGCCATTATAACGCATGGCATTACATTTTTTATGCTTTTACCACGCATACATTTACAACGAAATTCGTTGTGAATGCATGAATGGTAAAAGCATGTTTTTTTTAATGTTTGGATAAGGTAAGTATGGGTATATGGGTATATGTTTTGGGGTACTGAGGTGTTTGGGTATTTTAAGGGTTCAGATATAGTTTTGGGTTTGGGGTATAGGGGTATTTTTAGGGTTCAGGGGTAGGTTTGGGTTTTGGGGTACAGTGGTATTTTAAGGGTTCAGTGCTAGGTTTGGGTTTTGGGGTACAGGGGTATTTTTAGGGTTCAGGGCTAGGTTTGGGTTTTGGGGTATAGGGGCATTTTAGGGTTCAGGGGTAGGTTTGGGTTTTGGGGTACAGGGTTATTTTTAGGGTTCAGGGCTAGGTTTGGGTTTTGGGGTACAGGGGTATTTTTAGGGTTCAGGGATAGCTTTGGGTTTTGGGGTACAGGGGTATTAAGGGTTCAGGACTAGGTTTGGGTTTTGGGGTACAGGGGTATTTAAGGGTTCAGGGGTAGGTTTGCGTTTTGGGGTACAGTGGTATTTTTAGGGTTCAGGGCTAGGTTTGAGTTTTGGGGTACAGGGGTATTTTTAGGGTTCAGGGCTAGGTTTGGGGTTTGAGGTACAGGGGTATTATAGGGTTCAGGGCTAGGTTTGGGTTTTGGGGTACAGGGGTATTTTTAGGGTTAAGGGATATGTTTGGGTTTTGGGGTACAGGGTATATTTATAGGGTTAAGATGGGTTAGTGTTTAAGGGTGTTGGGGTATTTTAAGGAGTAAGGGTGGGTTATGATTATGGGGTGCAGGGGTATTTAAAGGGAGCAGGGTGGGATTAGCACACGATATGAGACATGGCATGAAGGACGGAACGTACAACACGACCCCAGCGTTTGTCACGCCCACAGCACACGCCCACAGCACAACACAGACACGCCCACAAGGGACTACTTTGCTGGCACGGTTCTTTTACCTTTTAAATGTATATGGTGGGCGTCTGCATAGCCTATGTCTTTCTGCTGCAACTGCTCTTTCCAACGCTGTATTGGGTGTTGTGATTGGCGCTGTGGTTCCTGAGATTACCCGCCTCAAAGGTTTGGGCTCTCTCTTTATTATATTAGTATAGATATGGATATGGATATGGATATGGATATGGATTAAGGCATGCATCATAAATCTGGCACCCTGGTCAGTCCCTAGTTCATAGCCACCCTGCCCTTGGCCAAGTAGGGGCTTAGCAGTCAGATGATGAACTCCCAGTGGGATGTCTTCCAGAAAGCCCAGCGGTGTGACCCATGGGTCAGGCTCCAGGGAGGTTTGTTTCAAATCATTTATAACCAGTAGAACCCACTTCCAGTATCGGGAGATCGGGGGCACGCCCATACGAGATGAAGAAACTGAGCGTTATCCCAACTGCAAAGTAGGCAGATGTGGAAGAGAGAGGGGTCATTCCTATGTTGACATCCCAGAGTGCTGTAAACCCTATGAAGGTATTTGTAATGCAGCAATTTGTGTAGATAGTTCACAGAGGTCATGCCATTCTGCACACAACCTAAGCTCAATGTTTTTTGGGCAGGGTTTCACCCAATCCCATATTCCAGGCCACTCTAGCCTCATCTGTCTGACCCCACCTGTATTGTGAGATAGTGGTGTAAAGCCCACAAACCCACCCAATGGTATCAGATGAGGTTATGAGCAAGCCGGGCCGAAGAGGCTGAAATGCCAGAAACCGGTCCCCGGTAGCTTGTCTCCTTTCTGGTAAAGAATTGGCTTGGTAGTTTAGTCTGCCCTGTTCCCATGATGCACTGGGCCAGGGACAGACTGATTTGCATATAGCCAGATTCTGAGCTGGGATGGGGCAGTGAGATAAATAACGGTGATGGATCAAGCCCTGATCTTTGGACTGGGTAAGAGTGGTCTGCTCAATTCAGACACTCTGTTCATCACCACCCCCTTTTGTAAATCGATTTTGGCCACTATAGGTGTGGCAGGGTATACTCAGACATGAGTCCCTTTCTCACTGCTCCATCAGGATTCAAGCAAGCCGGGCCGAAGAGGCTGAAATGCCAGAAACCGGTCCCCGGTAGCTTGTCTCCTTTCTGGTAAAGAATTGGCTTGGTAGTTTAGTCTGCCCTGTTCCCATGATGCACTGGGCCAGGGACAGACTGATTTGCATATAGCCAGATTCTGAGCTGGGATGGGGCAGTGAGATAAATAACGGTGATGGATCAAGCCCTGATCTTTGGACTGGGTAAGAGTGGTCTGCTCAATTCAGACACTCTGTTCATCACCACCCCCTTTTGTAAATCGATTTTGGCCACTATAGGTGTGGCAGGGTATACTCAGACATGAGTCCCTTTCTCACTGCTCCATCAGGATTCAAGCAAGCCGGGCCGAAGAGGCTGAAATGCCAGAAACCGGTCCCCGGTAGCTTGTCTCCTTTCTGGTAAAGAATTGGCTTGGTAGTTTAGTCTGCCCTGTTCCCATGATGCACTGGGCCAGGGACAGACTGATTTGCATATAGCCAGATTCTGAGCTGGGATGGGGCAGTGAGATAAATAACGGTGATGGATCAAGCCCTGATCTTTGGACTGGGTAAGAGTGGTCTGCTCAATTCAGACACTCTGTTCATCACCACCCCCTTTTGTAAATCGATTTTGGCCACTATAGGTGTGGCAGGGTATACTCAGACATGAGTCCCTTTCTCACTGCTCCATCAGGATTCAAGCAAGCCGGGCCGAAGAGGCTGAAATGCCAGAAACCGGTCCCCGGTAGCTTGTCTCCTTTCTGGTAAAGAATTGGCTTGGTAGTTTAGTCTGCCCTGTTCCCATGATGCACTGGGCCAGGGACAGACTGATTTGCATATAGCCAGATTCTGAGCTGGGATGGGGCAGTGAGATAAATAACGGTGATGGATCAAGCCCTGATCTTTGGACTGGGTAAGAGTGGTCTGCTCAATTCGGACACTCTGTTCATCACCACCCCCTTTTGTAAATCGATTTTGGCCACTATAGGTGTGGCAGGGTATACTCAGACATGAGTCCCTTTCTCACTGCTCCATCAGGATTCAAGCAAGCCGGGCCGAAGAGGCTGAAATGCCAGAAACCGGTCCCCGGTAGCTTGTCTCCTTTCTGGTAAAGAATTGGCTTGGTAGTTTAGTCTGCCCTGTTCCCATGATGCACTGGGCCAGGGACAGACTGATTTGCATATAGCCAGATTCTGAGCTGGGATGGGGCAGTGAGATAAATAACGGTGATGGATCAAGCCCTGATCTTTGGACTGGGTAAGAGTGGTCTGCTCAATTCAGACACTCTGTTCATCACCACCCCCTTTTGTAAATAGGTTATGAGTTGTGTGAGCAGTGAAAATTCAGATGGCTTCTCCGGAAATCCTGGGAAGGCAGTCAGAATGGAATTGCATAGCTGGGTATAAATAAAAAAATCAAGCAAAGTGCTGTTGCTCTGAGAGCAGAACTGCTTCAAAGACAGGAACCTCCTGTCTACATATAGGCAACCCAGCATCATCATGGACACCTACAACAGAGTGGTCTGCACCATGCGTTCAACCATGAGGGGAAGTAAAGTGTTGGAAACCAGCTCAGCAGCCGTGGAGAACAAATAAGATGGTCTCGTTTTCTAGCATAGGGATCTCTAGGTCCAGCAAGCACTATCTACCATTTGGATATCCTGTCGCAGTCTGGGAAGATTCTGAAGGACCAGGGAAGCCAGTGGTATCAGATTGATAGTGTTCAGGGACAAGGTATGGGATAAAGGCATCAGAGCTATCCCGGAACTTAGCGTAATAATTTTATTGAAAGCTCCTATTCCAGTAGCAGACGAATGACTTTCAGGACTCCAGCATGTTTGGCAATAGCCTGTCCTTAGATATAGGTTTTGGAGGCCTCCCAAACTGTGGCATAGTTTGGAACAGTGCCCACATTGTGCTGACACAATTCTAATATCACTGAACAAAACTCCTCAAAAACTGGGTCCAAGAGGAAACCAGAAAACGCCAGTGTGGGCAACGTAAGTCGGAGAGCGGAAGGGTCAAGGGAAATCTAACTGGTGAGTGTTTGGGGAAGCGTGCGAGGCAGGTCCTGAACCTCCAACACAGAGGAGCCAATTGTGAGTAAAGCAATCAATTCCAAAGACAGGAAGAGGATTCATGGGCCACAGAATATAAGGTATAGTCTTTTACCACCGTGTGTGCCGGACGCCATAGATCACATAGCCCATAGGGGTTACTAATATCGCACAACACCTTGACTGAAATGACAGCGGTGTAAACAACGTGCTCCAAAGCAGTCCCGTTGTGGGTCAAGTACCAGGTTCAGGTCTCCTCCATACCAGTGTCCATGTTAAAAGTGTGCAATTTAGCAAAGATCTCTAGGATAAGCTGGGGTCATCGATGCTGGGTGCATGTCTTAACCAGTGCAACTCTATGTTGTCATGTACCCACTACATTAGGATATATGTTGGCCATGTCCTTACAAGTTACATGTTGTTTAAAAGTCACATGTAGACGTAGCAGGATGCACTAACCGAGGAAATAGGAGATGTGCGAAGAGAAATATCAATGTGGTGACGATTTCAGGGCAAAAGAGTGAGGGTGACTAGGCGCTAGGTGTGTCTCTTGTAAAAAAAGCCACATCAGCCTCATGTCAATCTAGACAGGACAGAGCCCTGCTAACCTTACGACGATCATTTAGACCTCTGAAGTTCCAGGTGAACCATTCAAGCATATACCAACAAGATGTCATGGAATGAAAAGGAAAAATAAAAAGAAGCAAATGAGGATGAAAACCCAGGGTGAGTGTAGGAGCTAGGTGAAAGCAACAGATTATGAATTCTCCTGTGCAGGCATCAACATGGAACAGCATTACTTAACAACAGCCCACCCTACCCACACTGAGAACCCCAACAGTCAGCACCAGACCCCATAAAGCATAAACCCAATCAACAAAAAAAAAAACACCAAAGAGTGATACACACCATAGGGCAACATGACTCTTGAGTGAACTTGAGAAGGAGATTTAAACCAGAACACAGAACACAAGGCAAGGAGTGCTGAGTCCAACAGGTCTCACTGAGGGCCTAGAGAGAGACAGAGGGTGAAGAAAGGAATGAAGTAACGCCACTTTTGAGAGGTGATGAATATGGAGAGCAGCCACTATGCAAACAATGTTGTCCATGCTATGAGGAGAAAGAAAAGAAAAAAGAAAGAACGGAGTTCATGAGCTGCATCTTTTCTTTCCCGAGGTGACTTGATGCTGGGCATCTGGACAAGCATAGATTGGGGAACCCACGTTGGATGTGTGTGATAACCTTGTCGCAGACAGAGTCTTGCAAAATGTGACAGCTTTTGCAGTGTTCTGAAATACATGAGTCTTTCCGTGTATGTCCACCTTCAGTATTGAGGCTGTGCAGTGTGCGTCACACCTCCGTGAGCTTATGGCAGGCATCCTGGGAAGTGGAAGCAAAGTCTGGGGAAAATTAATATCTCAGAGCCTTAGTGATGCAGGGCTCCTTCCCACGAGCCAGGGGAGGACATCGTTCTGATCATGAAAATTGAGAAGTCGGGCTATAATCAGCGATCTATGGGCCCACTTCACCTTAAAAACGTCTAAAATATGTTCTCGGTCAAAAAGGATTGGAGCAAGGATTCCACATATGATGTCATCTGGCCAATGGTAGTTGATTCCGCAATAACCGTAATGCACATGCTATTGCTCCTAGAGCGCTCTTCTAAGTCTTCGTTCTTTATGGCAACAGCAACCACTTATTTTTCCAGTTTAGCAACCTTGTGTTGCTGATGTCGTTTTCGAGTTCAGAGATTCTGCACTCCACGCCATCTATGCAGGCAACCTGTCTTTCCCCATGCACCACCCTAGGCAGAGAGGGGTTTGACGGGGCTCCTGATTTGGTTTGTCAGATTATCTCAACAACCTAATCAATTGTCAAGGGAGAAAATCGCAAATCTCATCGTACTTAAAAGACACAGGCAATGTCTCAATGCCCTCACTAACTGGGGGACTAAAATCAAATCCACTGTATCATTGTAGGGCTGTGGGAGTGGCCAGAAGGCCCTGTGGGGCTGTAAGAACAACCATAGATAAGAGTGGATTAGCAGTGACAGGCGGCTCTGACTACATGTGCCACCACTGAGAAGCACTTAATCCAAGTGGCACTCATCCACCATGAGCAGGGTCATCCTCAGGGCCCCTCGACCTGAAATATCTATGTGTGGGAGCATCTCCCGGGTGTGGGAAAGCGGCGCAGTCCGACAAACATGGTGGGTGAACAAGGGAGCCGGCATCAGGCTCGCCAGCCGCCCTGGTCGCTGCAAGGCCTCTGAGGTCGGTAGGTCCAAATAGGTCATGGCCGCAGTAATAGAGTGCACTACGGCCCAACTAAAGCTCTGCTTGTTCCCCAGGACTCAGCAGGATTCAGGTCACTTCCCCCGTACAAACATGATGAAGCGGCTGCCTCAGGCAGATCCCCATCACTCAGGATGGCCATCGCTAGGTGCAGCTCCACGCTATACCGCCATCTTGGCCGCTAGAATGGAGAAGACCCCCCATCATTACTTTATTTATATATGAGCCCCAAACCCGTGGTTGAGAACGGAATAGATCACAGAAAACTGGGATGGGATATTATCCAATCCAGGGGCCTTGCCTGATTTCTGGCCATGTATAGCCTTCCTAGTATCTGCTAAAGAAAAGGTAATTGGACAACTACTATCTAAAATGCGGGACTCATATTTTGTCACAGATTTGATTTGATTTAAACATTTTAAAGCACCCAAAGGTAGCATAGAAAAAGCCCTGAGAATTATAACAGAAGTAAAAACAGTCATGTTTTCAACTGCTTTCAAAAATAAAGAAAATTAGCTTGATTTTTAAGATCGAAGGGCAATCTATTCCGAAGATTGGAGGTTGTGTAAACAAAACCTCAACCGTCCCAAGCAGATCTCTTAATTTTTGGAGTAGTCTCTGAGCTAAGGGACGCTAATCGTAATAATATTTTCGGAGAGTACTACCTAAATTTGCTTTTAAAGTACTAAGGTACTGATCCGTAATGCGCTTTATGAGTTAAGCATAATGCCATAAAGTCATTCCTTTTCCTGACCAGAAGCTAGTGAAGCTCTGTCAGGGTATTTGTTGCAGATTTAAATTTGGGGATTTTTTTGATTAGCCGACAAGCTGTATTTTGCAACTTCTGAAGCGTATTTAAAGGTTTTTGTTTAATTCGCAGATGCAGAGAGTTGAAGTCAAGCCTGGATCAGTCTAATGAAATAACCACTGATTTTTGGAAATCTGTAGGAAGAAAAGGAAAGTACCATCCTCAACATTCTCATGGTAAAAAGCAGGATGAAATCAGTTTATTAGTCTGCTCCACAAATGACAGCTCGGCATCGAATATCACACCTAGATTTTTTACTTTAGGAGCTGATGACCGAGGCCACGATGATTGGTTGCAGAATGAAACACCTTTACCAAGGAGAACCTCTGTTTTTTGAGAATTCAGCTTTAAACAGTTCCCACTCATCCAGCTGACAAAGGCAGTCATACGCCTATCAAACCACCCTGCAACCTCCACACAACTGGAGTTTGACACAGCGATCTGAGTTTCATCTGCGTACGCTACTGTAGCAAATCCGAATGAGTGGATGAACTTGGCTAATGGAGTCACATACATATTAAACAGCATAAGGCTGAGAGATGACTCCCGGGGGATCCCACAAGGGAGGGTTAAAGATTTAGAATTAAACTTCCCAAAGGCCACCTTTTATTCTCAACCTCCTAAAAAAGATAAGACAAGGTCGAAAGCTGATCCTGTAATCCCAATAGCAGCCAACCACTGACCGTATCAAAGGCCGCTGAGAGATCTAAAAGGACCACCGCAGCCTTTGCAACATTGTTTATGGTAGCTCTAATCTCTTCTGAGATTGCAACTAGAGCAGTCTCAGTACTGTGGCCTGATATGAAGTCGAACTGTGCCTCATTCAACATTTTATTTTTCTCTAAGTGTCCAGACAGAATTGTATTGAAATGTTTTTCAATAACTTTTGCTGGAATAGGTAATAGCGATATAGGTCGATAATGATTCTCTATCATAGGATCCAGCGCAGGCTTTTTCAGTAGTGGAAGGACTGAAGCCTTCTTCCAGTCTTCAGGAAAGCAGCCCTGCTTGATAATAGTGTTGAATAGAGGCATAAGAGCCAGGGCTATCTTTTGAGTCACCCCACGCATCAGAGGTATGACAAGGCTCCTGGTTTGGTTTGTCTGATTAGCTTAACGACCTGATTAACTGTAAAGGCGGGAAATTTGCAAAGCCCGTCATACTTAACAGACAAAGGCAATGACGCAATGCAATCACTAACTCTAAAATCTAATGCACTGTAAACCTCCTCCACTCTATCTTTAAGATATGTGGCCAGTTTATCTCATAAAGACTAGCTGAGCGGGGACCATTTGAGGGGGTTAGAACTCACAAATAATTGGACAGTTTTAAAATGCTCTTTAGATGGATTTGCTGCAAGGCTTTCTGTAAAATATTTACTTATTTCCTCAATAAGCCTTATATATTCCTGAATCAGATTTTTATACCTAGCTTTTTCAGTTTTGTCATATTTGGATCGCCATGATTTTTATTGCCTACAACATTTTTGTTTCATTATTCTCAAAGATGTAATGGTCTTGCAAGGGATTGGTGTATAATTCCTTAAAATATGAAATCTATTTTTGCGGTTGCATATGTACTTCTGGTTTCATATATTCCTTGTGCCTACAATGTGCCAAAATATGACAGAGTAATGAATTGGGCATAGGTCTTTCATAAGGAAACGAGCGATAAGCATTATGTGCAAAATAAAATAAGAAAAAACAGCAATTGACAGATGATGTAGTACAAAGTAAAATAATAAATTAGAAGTAATAACAACCAGCAGTGGACCAGTGATCATAGCTCCTGGGCATTACGAGCTATGAAGTGTTCCTTCCCTTCGCCCTCAATATGTGCTCTCCACTTTGGCCCATTATTGCAGGCTGGTCAATTAATAGTCAACAATGACCCCAGCAGAATTCAA
The DNA here is from genome assembly GCF_964263255.1 of Lissotriton vulgaris. Taxonomy (NCBI): domain Eukaryota; kingdom Metazoa; phylum Chordata; class Amphibia; order Caudata; family Salamandridae; genus Lissotriton; species Lissotriton vulgaris. The sequence continues at coordinate 148,630,716 of NC_141694.1, read as the reverse complement.
TAATGCTAAGTTGATGAGAGAGAGTATGCCTAGTACTAAATCTCATGCCACCATTGTCTTACAATCAGCCTAGAATGCCGGGGACCGTTATATAAACATATGAGGCCTCGAATGAACCTCTAATTTGCTCTCAAAAGTATAGTTCAAGATTATGGAGTAAATAAAACTAGAGACTATTAGAAATTCCCAGAGCTGTACACGCCTTTCCTAAAACTAAAGGCTGTAGTATGTTTTAAAAAATAGACGAAAACTAAGAAGGACCATGAAACATATCACTTAGACATGAGAAAGGACAACAGACTTCTTACCCTTGGCCATGTACTCAGTCACAATATATATTGGTTCTTTGGTGACTACAGCATAGAGTCGAACTAGTTTATCATGCTGAAGGGTCTTCATCAAATTTGCTTCTTCCAGAAAGGCCTCGGTAGGCATACTCCCTTCCTTTAACGTCTTAACAGCAACTTTTGTTTTGTTGTTATAATACCCTAAAAGACAATAAAGCATGGCTCATTTAAAAGTAGGACAGTAATACTGTGAGCATAGTTTGTGAACGACAAACGACCTTCAAAAACCCAAAGTACTTTGATTTAAGGAGTGCAGTCGTATGTGTTAGAGGACACTAGGTAAACTCATTTTATATTTCAACTTTTGTTAATAAAATGTCCCTTTCAAGTTCAATAACTTTTGTTGAAATGTGTTGAAAATATCAGCTTGCTTTTACTTTTTTTCAAGTTAAGAGTGTTCAGTGGTGGTAGGGGGGCGTGGCCAGGAGCAGAAGATGGCGGACGCTTCTTACTAACGCTCCGCGCTGAATCCCTTCATTATCCTGGGCATCCTGGCGGAAAGGCGGATTTCCCGGCCTTCCCACGCATCCCCCATGCCTATGCATATCCGCCGTACCTGGTGAGGGTCGTCCGGACCCTGGAGGTGGCTCACGGCGGCTCTGCATGGTGTGACCTGCTGTGCCGTGAAAGCCCGGCACCTGCCGCATGGTAGGCCACTGCGGAGCACCCGGCTCCTTGAACTGCTGCTGTGGTGGTCCCCATGATGGTTCCGGGACCGCCGCTCACTGCTGCCTCCTGACTCGGCGAGGCTGCAGTAAGTGCGGCGTGACTCTGAAAGGCGACGGAGGCGGCCTCTGGGGTGCCGACGGGGAGTGCCTGCCACGAGGGGCTGGGCCGTTGGTGTGGAGGCCGCTGCTGACTGCTGTTTGGGGACGCCCGGAGAGGTTTCTGCTGCCTCGCCAAATGTATCTGTGGCGTCTGCCCGGGGACGTGGGGCTACGGGGTTCGGTCAGGCCAAGGGCCCCCACCGGTGCACAGCGTGTGGGGAGACATTCCGAACGGGCCAGTGGGCCGAGTTATCTCTTCTGAGGTGGGGGACCTTGGGGGTCGGTCGGGCCTAGGGCACCCACCGGAACAGAGCACGTGGGGTTGCAGTCCTGACGGGCCAGTGGGCCAGGTTATCTCTTTTGTGGTGGGGGACCTCGGGGGTCGGTCGGGCCTAGGGTCCCCACCTGTTAAAAAGGGTTCCAAAGACAACCGGTAACCAAAGACCCTTTTATGTTGCCCGGCGGTATCGCCTCTATGACCCACCAATATTAATCAATGAAGAAGCAGGCGCTGGAGACTGGAAGGCGGGAAACGAGGATTTTATTCTCTCCGGAGGAGAACACATCAATTCAGACAGCAAGTATCGTCACGAGGTGCTCTAACCACATCTCTGAGGCCGGGCCTCTTATACTAGAGTTTACGACCTTTATTGCACATAACACATTCTCGTAATATTTTAATACTTGAAAGAACATCCTCGGAATCTCCCCTCCAGACCCGTTCCCACATACATTTACAGTTGGATTCCCCACCCCGGTCACAACAGGTGATGGTGGTCGCACAGCAGGGCATTCCGCCGATTCACGGAATGCGTGGGGTTGATCGGATCTCATGGGGTGGGGGCTTTGATCGGTTCGGGGGTCTTTTGATGGGGAGGGGAAGCTTCCTACTGTACGGGGTAATAAACAGTATCCGCAGGGTCAGGTGGCAGCCTGGGAACGAGGAAGACAAACGGGGACACAGGAAAAGGGGGTTTGCATCAAAAGGGTTTGAGGCCATGAAAGGAATGAAGGGAGGTGTCGCGCTGGGAACAGGATGGGATTCCGTGGTGAAGCTGCGCTGGAGAGGGGTTTATGACCCAAGGCATGAGAGAGCGGGGGGGGGGGGGTTGTCAGCGTGCGGGGGAATGCTTGCGAGGTTAAGAGAGAGAGAGACGCGCTGGCTATTAGTGAGGGGCAGGGAGGCCATGGTGCTCAAAATGGCTGCCGCTTACGCGCACGAATGGGCCTGGAAAGGGGGCAAGATGGCGCCGATAATGTTGACGTTTTGCAGTCTAATCTTTAACAGTCCTCCCTTTTCAACATATCTTAGCCAACTTGCTTACTCAATGTCAATCTTCATCAAATTCCTAACCTCGGCATCATATATTGCTCTCATACGTTCGTTTTCAAAGTCCACAGTCTTAGGGCAAATACAATTTGCACATAATGAACACAGAGGTGGCAGACATTGAATTCCTAAGCATAGACCGCATATCACAACTACAGGAATCAGGATAATGGTGAACAGTCTCCAACCCCAGTTCTTAACGGTGTTCCAGAACCAACCACCAAGCGACCATTCTTCTTGTTCCTGGTGTACTTCTGAAGAGAGTCTGTGGAGATGTTCGATGGCTTTGTACACTGAGGGTGAGTTGTCCGGTATGTATGTACAGCAGCTGGACCCAATGATGCAGCATGCTCCACCACGGTCCGCAAGAACCACATCCAGGACAAGGCGGTTCTGGAGAGCCACCAAGCGGACCGCTTGAAGTTCAGCGGTGTTGTTAGCAAGGATACCAGCCGTGATGTTCATTGTTGTCTCAACTGCTTGAGTCAGATGTCGGATGGCACGGCTGTTTGCCATCGGGCCCCAGAGGGGGACCAGTCCTTTCATAGCATCGATGAATTGCGCTCCTGTTGAATCGGCTTGTTCGATGTCCTTGGCTCGTTTTTGTCTGTGATGATTTGCTGGTGCCACATATGTCGGAGGAAGAATGAAGGAAATGAAACAAGTGCCCCCCCAGCCTTTGGGGAGCCAGGTGTAAGCCTTTGTGCCGCAGACGAAATACGTGTTTGGAGATGCCACAAAGGAAGGCGGGTCGATGGAGTCCAGAGTTCTGGAAAACCGGCAGGCACTGTGGCCTACCAGCTGAGTCCCAAGCCCTTCCATGCACATGTGGCCAGTGACGTTGATGACTGACAGGGCCACAGTCAGAGTGGCAGCCGTTCGTTTTCGCAGGTAGGAGAAGGTGGTTCTGGTTGGATTATTGAACACTTGCATTTCAACTTGTTCTTTAGCAGGGATGTCCAAGTGGATGGTGTTGTTGTTGGTCTGCGGGCAGAAGTGTGTCTTTGTTCTGTTCCGCCAGACCCCGTGGTAGAAATGCGTTACCGTTTTGCTGGAGGTGGCATTGTCCTTAAAGCTTTCTTGCAGAAGCATCAGCCAGGCAAGACAGGAACCGTGAACTGAGAAAGGTGAAGGGATGAATGGTATCGAGTGTCCAGTGGCGTGGGGTAGCAACCCACAGATCCAACAGTTGGTGGCATTGGTGGCAAGGTTGTGCTGGTGAAGTAGTTGTACGAAGGAGTTATTCCAAAATTCCTTTCGCCTCTCTCTGAGTTGGGGAGAGAGCGAGATCAGATAATGTTCCTTCATGGTGGTAGGCTGGACAGTGGTCAGGAATGTTTCGTGAGCAGGTGCATTTTCTTCCACAATCCAGAGTGTGGTCATGAGGAGAAAGCAGAAGAGGATTGTGATGAAGAGCGCAATAGTCTTTGGGCTATGGAGTCTGTCTGCTTTTGGGTTCCTGCGGTGGGTATTTCCTGTTTCCTTCATCATCTTCTTATTTGGCGCTTCCATCATCTTCTTATCTGGCGCTTCCATCATCTTCAAGGGGCTCGGTAGCGGGCAGAACCACAGACTTTGCTTTGCTTCTCTCCGGGTAACCCTCGGTAGTGTTTAGGTCACCGTTCTGAGATTTAACTCAGTCTGTGGTCTACTTAGCCGTAACTCCCTCCTTTCGACGCAGGAAATACCCTTCTCTTGATGGCACTGTGGGATCAGAGAATTTTGAAAGTTCAAGTGTTTCGGTATCGGGATAGCAGGATAGTGACGGTCGGTCCTTGTTCAGGAGCTCTTCTTGACTGTTGATGGTTTCGGTCGAGGTCAGGGTCGAGGAGATCTTCTTGCAGTGGTGTGCATGCAGCCAGTTGCGTTTTCCCTCCACCCGGAGTGCTGTTCGGGTGGTGATGAGGACTTGCCAGGGGCCCGTCCACCGGGGTTCCAGACTCTTGGCACGCTGGAAGTTCCGGATCAGGACGAAGTCCCCAGGTTGGATGGTGTGTCCGGGACCCCTGGAAGCGTCAGGGATGGCATGCAGCACCTGTTGATGGATAACAGACAGTGTTTTAGTCAACTGGCATAAGTAATCAGACATTAGGACGTCCGGGACGTCATGAATGGAAGTTGGTTTCGGCGCAGACCAAACATTCATAGGCCGGCCGAACACAACCTCGTATGGTGTCAAGTGGTGTTTGGTGGGGGTGGAACGCATTGAGAGCAATGCCAGGGGGAGTGCGTCTGGCCATTTCAGTCCTGTGGTAGCTACTATTTTGGCCAATTTTAGTTTCAGTGTGGCGTTATGTCGTTCAACTAGTCCAGCAGATTGGGGGTGGAAGACTGCGTGGAACTTTTGTTTTACACCCAACCCCTTCAAAATGAGTTGGATAACTTCGGCTACGAAGTGGGGGCCATTGTCGCTCCACAAAATTCGACAAAGGCCGTAACGGGGGAAAAACTCCTTTAACAGTACCTTTGCTGTGGCCATAGCAGTGTTGTCACGGGTTGGATATGCTTCCACCCATTTGCTAAATGCGCATACCACCACAAGTACATATTTCAGGCCTTGACATCTGTCTAGTTGGATGTAGTCCATCTGCAGGACTTCAAACGGGTGATTTGGGACCCCAAACCCTCCCCGGGGTACTACAGTTCCTTTCCCGGGATTGTGTTGCAGGCATATCAAACACTGTTGGACCAAGCGTTTGGCGGACTCTGTGATCTTATCATTGTGCCAAACTCTGGAGACAAGTTCAATCATGGGGGCTGATCCTATGTGGGCAGGGGAGTGCGCCATAGTCAGTATGGGAATCAGATACGAGTCAGGTAGCAACCATTTGTCTGTGTCTTTTGTCCGCCAGCAGCCTTCGTCATCTTTTAATCCCACCCGTGTCCATTCAGTCAGTTCGTGTTGTGTGCTAGCCATTTGAATGTCTCTGATAGTGTCCCTAGCGTCAGTCCATTTTTCTGCTTGTGACCTGGTCACGTACATGCGTGTTGTCGTCCTATTTTCAGCTGTCGCTCGGGCAGTGAGGTCGGCTAGTGCATTTCCCTGTCCAATAATGTCTGTCACCTTTTTGTGTGCCTGGCATTTGATGACTGCAAGCTTTTTGGGGAGAAGGACGGCTTCGATCAAGGCGGAGACTAGGTCCCCGTGCAAAATGGGGGTGCCGTGTGAGGTCAAGAATCCCCTCTCCCTCCAAAGGAGCCCGAAATGGTGAACCACCCCGAAGGCATACTGGCTGTCGGTGTAAATGTTTGCTGTGGTACCTGCTGCTAGAATACAGGCTCGTGTCAGGGCAATCAGTTCCGCTGCCTGGGCAGATCGTTGCGTTATGCGGGCTGTCTCGACTACAGTTCGAGCCGTGGTGACTGCATAGGCGGCCGAAGTGGTGCCATCGGGGAGCTTGATGCAAGAACCGTCCACCCACAGCTCTCCGTCGGGGTCGGGGAAAGCCGTGTCTCTGAGGTCAACCCTACTTCTGGTCTGTTCGTCTGTGAGGGTCACACAGTCGTGTACAGGGTGCGCATTGGGATCGTTTTCTGGTAAGGGCAGCAGGGTTGCTGGGTTCAGTGTGGTGCATCTCTTCAGTGTGATGTGGGGTGCGAGCAGAGTCAGTTCGTACCCTGTCAGTCGTGCACTTGTCAGGTGTTGCGTTTTGGTTTGGTTTAGGAGGGTGTCAACTGCATGGGGTACCAGTACTGTGAGGGAATTCGAGAGCACGATCCCCTCACTCTGTCGGATAGAGATCGCGGCAGCAGCTACGGCTCGAAGGCAAGCAGGCAGGGCTCTGGCTACGGGGTCAAGAGTGGCTGAGAAGTAAGCGCATGGTCGTTGCTTTGGGCCAATGGACTGGGTCAGGACAGATAAAGCGCACCCCTCCCTCTCATGGGTGTAAAGGGAGAAGGGCTTTGTGTAATCGGGGGTACCCAACACAGGGGCTGAGCAGAGGGCATCTCGTAGTTGCACGAAAGAAGCCTGACACTCAGGGGTCCAAGGGAGTGGGAGAGGGACGTCCTTTGCTAACAATGAAAGCAGTGGTTTTACTACGAGGCTAAAGTTGGGCAGCCACTGTCGGCAGAAGGAGGTGAGGCCTAGTAGGGAGCGGACCTGTTTCTGGGTCTTAGGGACGGGGGTGTCGAGAATGGTTTGGATCCGGTCAGGAGTCAGTTTCCTTCCGTCTTTGGACAAAAGGTGGCCTAGGTAAGTGACCTGGGGTTGGCAGAATTGCAACTTCTTCTTAGAGACCTTGTGGCCATTTCCTGCAAGGAAATGCAGGAGTTGAATGGTGGCTGTGACAGCTAGTGGAGTGGTGTCGGCTGCCAAGAGGATGTCGTCGACATATTGTACTAATACCACTCCATCGGGTAACTGGACTTGATCCAGTTGTCTCTTGAGGGCCTGGCTGTAGATGCTAGGGCTTTCTGTGTAGCCCTGGGGTGCTCGGCAGAACCTATATGAGCGGGCTTTTAGGGTGAAGCCGAAGAGATATCGGCTGTCTGGGTGGATGGGGATAGAAAAGAATGCATTTTTGAGGTCAATGACAGTGAAGGTGGTGGCAGTGGAGGGAATCAAAGTCAGGATGGTGGTAATGTCTGAGACCACAGGGTACTGGGGTACCACCACTTTGTTGATCTCTCGAAGGTCAATGATGAAGCGGTATGCTTTCTCATCTCCTTCTCCCTGTTTCTTAATGATGGGCAAGATTGGGCTGTTGCAAATGTTGCTAACTACTTCCTCTACCACTCCTGCGTCTATCAGTGATTGGATGATTTCTACCAATGCCTTCTCGCCCTCGGGTGATATTCGATATTGTGGAAGTTTTGGGAGTGTTGCATCTGGTCGAACAGTGATGTGTACTGGGTCGATCATCATGCGCCCTACATCCGAATCCGTTTTGGCCCACAGATACGGAGGCAGAGTGTCGAGCAGGGAAGTGTCGGCGTCGGTGATGGAAAACATGTGTCTGGGGGGGCACTGTCTAAGCAGAACAGGATTGTCGTAAAGAAAAACTCGGACTCCATCTTGAGAACATCTAATCGTTGCTCGGAAGTGTTTCAATAGGTCGAGTCCCATAATTGCGTCAGGGCTATTGGAGGAGAGTAAAAACGTGGTGTCAGTGGTGTTGTTTTCTAAGTCAAAGAGGATTGGGGCGGACAAAGGGTTAGTGGAGGGCGTCCCATCGAAACCTGTCGATGTTATTAGTAAGCCAGACAAGGGTGCCCTTGGAATCAGTCGTTTAGATAATGCACTACGTGTTGCGCCAGTGTCTACCAGGAATGGTGACTTTGTACCCAAGACCTTAGCAGTGACATAAGGGCCTTGCTGGTCAACATGGAGCTCGACTGGATCCCTCCCTTGCCCTAGGCAGTCCTATGCAAAGTCATGAACGTCATCGTAGTCAGATTGCTGGCATTGGTTTTGTCGGGGTCGATCAAATGTGTTCGGTCTACTGGATCTATCATTAGTTGCGTTGTTTGGGGGCCCTCGCTGTGGTCCCCTATTTCTTGGTTCGTTTGCTGAATCTCTAGGATCCCTATTTCTGGTAAGTTCCAAAAGAACCGGGCACTGTGATTTCCAGTGGCCCGATCCTTTACAGAAGGCACACTGGTCTTCCCTAATGTCTGTACGTCCAATGTGGGGAGTTGAAGCACGGTCTTTGGGAGGTGCCGTTTTAGGGACGTTCATCTGATGGTTTCCCCGGTATTGGTCTCGTCCCAGAGTAACCCCTTGCAGTTGTGCTATCATCACCCTCTCCTTTAATTCTTTCTTCTTTCTCTCTGTAGTTCTGTCGTTTTCGTTTTTCTGATGTTCATAATATTGGGCCATCTGAAGGATAGCCGTAGGTTTGGAGGCTGCCCAACTACTTTCACTGGCCTGCAGTTTCTGCGAGACCTCAGGTGATAAGCCCTTAACGTAATTCTGGACAAACAGATGGTGTCCGGTTGCAGTGGTCAGGTCCTGGCCGCTGTAATCGGAGAACACCGTTTCAAACCGGGAGAAGTATTCCGATACATCTTCCTGGGGTTTCTGGCGACAAGCCGTTACTATCGACCAGTCCACTTTCTTTTCTGGGATCATGGTTTTTAATTTCTGCACAATTTTATCCGGGAGGTCCAAAATGGCTTTTAAAGGCTTTTGTCCGGGTTCTCGTTGTCTATCTATGCCATCAAGTTGTGACCAGTTATGTCCAAACAGCTCAGTGTGGTCGACTTTCCGGATTTGCTTCCACACATCAGCTGGCAGACATAACCCGAAAAACAAGTCGATGTCGGCTAGAGTCATAATCGTCGATCCTAGGGCCGTACCCAACTCAGTATAGAAGGCGGTGGGGTTTTTACGTAGGTCTGGCAGAGATTTCCGGAAGGTCAGAATCTCTTGCCGGTCCCATGGTTGGTAGACCCAATTGTACACTACCCTTCCCTTTGCGTCTTTGTTGTTTGCATCATCGTGAGTCCCTTCACCTCGTGGAGGAACCCAGTAAGGGGCAGCCTCTCGTATCGGCATCATAGTGTTAGGTCGTTCAGTTTGTGGGTTGATTGCTACGGAGGTAGTGGATTCGGTTTTTGGCTTTTGTTCAGTGAGGTGGCGGAAAACCTCAAGCGTACGCGTAAGGAGGTCCGTCACATCACTCTCACTCTCATCCCCGATATCAACCTTCCGGTACAGAGTCGTTAGGCTCTGTGGACCTTTTTCTTGATATCGGTCCTCGTATGCGTTTAAGACGTGGTAACACAGTTGTACAGTAAAGTGTCGTCTGTGACTCCCAGTATAAGAATTAAACACATCCATGACGGATTCTTCATCCTCCCTCTTCTCTACCAGTATCTTCGCTATCTTATCGACCCCTGCTCGTTCATGTTTGCTTAGTCTATATGCTCTAACAGGACCAACCCTTCGGGCTTCTGGGTCGCCCGGCGTTGTCGTTTGCGTAACATCTAATACGAGGAGTTCAGCCGGCACGGAGGCCATGGGGGCTGAAGCCGCGGGGCTGCTCTCGCTGGTACCTGGGGATAGTGGGTGTTGGGCTAAGGGTTGGGAAGGGGCATATGGAGGGGGCATGTGGATGATCGGAGGACCTAGCAGCAGATCATCGTTGGTTCGCTGTTTCGAGTGCAAATCAGGGTAGAGCGTGGAGGGAGTTCTAACCAGGCACTGGCTTGATGTTTCTATTTCTAGCTTCTGTTTGGTATCCTCTCTTTCTTTTATCTCTTTCTCTAATTTCTGGGCTGCTAGGTGGGCTGCTTTCCGCAGCTCTTTTCCCAACCTACTCTCAGTTCTCTTTTTGCGTTGTTCGGCTTCTTTTCGCCACATGCCGAAGCTGTCAAGCATAGTGGACGTCGTCTTGTTTTTACCAAGAGCTGTTTCTAGTGTGATTATTCTATCGTCTTCGAAGGATCCTATCAGTGGCCACTGACTTTCTCGATCCTTTTTCGTGTATTTATGCCACAGTTGGCTATAGGCTATAGCGACTAATCCATGCTTTGTGAACATGTCCTTATTAGGGGTGCCTTCCAGCGGAGCCGGATGGTTCATCTCTAATAAGCGGTCCGGGTTAAACAGGCTACTGACCAGTGGGGAGAAGACAGGCATGACGGATCACAATGGGATAATAGTCAGCACTACCTATCTTATCACTGCGCGCAAAGACTAGACAGAATATTTCTATTCTACGTTGTTTGCACGTAGTGAATACCTCATGAACCAATTCTGAGCAATCGATCAACGTTAGGTCAAAAATAAAAAATCAATATGGTCAATGGGGAGAATAAGTAGGCTCGCAAAGGTTCGCGTCACCTACCCTTTCACTATCTGCAAAGAGGGGACCTAATCTTCCCTGTTTTCAGACAGAGAATCTCCAGAAAACAATCTATAACAGTTAATCAATGTTAGGTCAAAAATAAAAAATCAATATGGTCAATGGGGAGAATAAGTAGGCTCGCAAAGGTTCGCGTCACCTACCCTTTCACTATCTGCAAAGAGGGGACCTAATCTTCCCTGTTTGTAGACAGAGAATCTCCAGAAAACGATCTATAACAATTAATCAATGGGGGGGGGGGGGCAATTGTTCAATGGGGAGGGGGAAAATAGGTCCGACGGGTGCGTACCTATCCTTCGCTGTTTATAAAGGGAGAGCCTGTTGTTTCTCCGTTTGCAGACAGCGAATCTCCAATAAATTAACAAAGAGTAATACTAGTATTTTCACAACAATTATCAATTACTTCCAATTATCTATCACTATCGCAATTTCGTCGTGTTTACACGACCTTACCCGGACCGCATGGACAGTTTCTCGTCTTCCGAATCCAGCGCCCGATCGTCCTCTTCTCTTCGTACTTCTCGTGGCACTCCTGATGGTTCCCAGTCAGGACCGCAGATCACTCGGGAGAGGTCTGTTCGGAACCAGTGAAGTTCGGATGATCGGCTGTCAGACGAGGGTCTATCGGACAGGGTACCTTCCGATCGTTGCAGTCGTTCACTCTGTCGTCAGGACCTCTCCCACTGGATCCACGAGTCGCTGATGGGCCCCACGTTTGGGACGCCAATTGTTAAAAAGGGTTCCAAAGACAACCGGTAACCAAAGACCCTTTTATGTTGCCCGGCGGTATCGCCTCTATGACCCACCAATATTAATCAATGAAGAAGCAGGCGCTGGAGACTGGAAGGCGGGAAACGAGGATTTTATTCTCTCCGGAGGAGAACACATCAATTCAGACAGCAAGTATCGTCACGAGGTGCTCTAACCACATCTCTGAGGCCGGGCCTCTTATACTAGAGTTTACGACCTTTATTGCACATAACACATTCTCGTAATATTTTAATACTTGAAAGAACATCCTCGGAATCTCCCCTCCAGACCCGTTCCCACATACATTTACAGTTGGATTCCCCACCCCGGTCACAACAGGTGATGGTGGTCGCACAGCAGGGCATTCCGCCGATTCACGGAATGCGTGGGGTTGATCGGATCTCATGGGGTGGGGGCTTTGATCGGTTCGGGGGTCTTTTGATGGGGAGGGGAAGCTTCCTACTGTACGGGGTAATAAACAGTATCCGCAGGGTCAGGTGGCAGCCTGGGAACGAGGAAGACAAACGGGGACACAGGAAAAGGGGGTTTGCATCAAAAGGGTTTGAGGCCATGAAAGGAATGAAGGGAGGTGTCGCGCTGGGAACAGGATGGGATTCCGTGGTGAAGCTGCGCTGGAGAGGGGTTTATGACCCAAGGCATGAGAGAGCAGGGGGGGGGGGGTTGTCAGCGTGCGGGGGAATGCTTGCGAGGTTAAGAGAGAGAGAGACGCGCTGGCTATTAGTGAGGGGCAGGGAGGCCATGGTGCTCAAAATGGCTGCCGCTTACGCGCACGAATGGGCCTGGAAAGGGGGCAAGATGGCGCCGATAATGTTGACGTTTTGCAGTCTAATCTTTAACACACCAGAGCACAGCATGTGAGGTGGCGGTCTGGACGACCCAGTGGGCCACGTTACTTCTTCTGTGGTGGGGACCTCAGGGGTCAGTCGGACCTAGGGTCCCCACCGGAATACGGTGTGTGCCCTGACAGACCAGACAGGCTAGTGAGCCGGGTTGTCTCTCTCACAGTGGAGGCCTTGGGGAAAGGTCGGGCCCATGGCCTCACATAGACGTTTTATAAGGATACACCTGAGAGGGGCACGGCTGCTGCCATGAGGGAGATAGCCACGTGGGCCAGTCGGGTCGAGGGCCCCTCACCTGCAGCAGCTGCAGGGACCGAGGGTTGGCCCTGCTCTCTACACACCGGTACTGAGGACCTGCTGGTGTTGCATCCTCCTTCCTCCTGAGGGGCGGTTTGCCTTGTGTGCTGTCTGCTGTGGCCCCCTCCTGTGTTCTGGAGCCATGGCGTGGCATTGAGAGTGGGCCACGACACACTCAGTCTCCGCGCTTACGACTGGCAGTGAGCTGGAAGGCAGTGGGCCCGAACTATTCCCATCTGACCTCCGCTCTCTCCTGCTCCCGCCCCTGACGGAGTGATCGCTGTGGCGAGAGGCCGTGTGGTGCCGGTGGCGGTTCCGCCCGGTAGGTGGGGGCCACGGGGGTCTGGCCGGGCCTACGGCGCCTCATCTAAACACTATTTGTGGGTTGTCGGCCAGGAAACCTCCTGGAAGATGCATATACTCTGCACAGAACTACCTTGGGGGTCCCTCAACTGAAGCGGCCGCAGATAGCTCTAGGTGACTCTTCCCGTAACCAGAGTCTGAGCTGTGGTACCACATATCTACAAGGGCGGGGTGCTTTCCTCACTTTCTCCATCTGTTGCATCCCCTGTGGCCCCTGTGTGGGGAGTCGGGCCGCCCAGTGGGACCCTGTAACCACGGAAATCACGGCGGGGCACATCGCTGGTTGGAACAAAACCGCCTTGCATAGTGATCAATCTTAGCCACCGACGTGCCCACTACACTGGGAAATCGCAGTGGTTTGACATCCAAGCCTCGCTCCCTATGAGAAGCGCTCAGCAGATCGTCATGGGCCACTGCGTAACAACACCCCTCGTGATGTGCCCCTTGGTGGCCAGGCTAGGACATTACTCACGACCCCTGGATCAGCAGCTGCGATGAGTCAGCCTGACATTGCCACCAAGCTGGACTTTGTACTAGAGTCGGTTGAACGGATCGGCAACGCCCTGGACTTGATCCACACTTGCTTGGAAAACCGGATTGACACTATAGCCTCGGACTTCACGCTCCTCCGGGCTGAGCAACACAAACTCTTGGACCGGGTTCGCGATGCAGAGGCCACGCTGGCAGACCTTCAACCCCGATCCCGGAATTGCTCCTCCCCGTTTCAGGATCTACTGGACCTGGTTTGCACCCTGGAGGAGAAAGTGGATGACGCGGAGGGCCGTTCCCGCCGGAATAATGTGCGCGTGGTCAATCTCCCTGAAGGGGTGGAGGGGCGGGACCCGGAGACCTTTACGGAAGCCTGGATGAAAGATCATACCCTCCGGATCGCTCTTCTCACAATTCGTGGTGGAACGGGCCCATCAAATACCAGCACGCAGGCCCCCTCCTGGAGCTCGCCCTCGTCCCTTCTTATTTCGAGTAATGAACTTCAAAGACAGAGATGCTATTCTACGGGAGTTGAGCAAACACCACGGCCCTAAGGTACAGAATGTCACCGTTTCCCTCTTTCCAGATTACACGGCTCAGGTACAACGGAGACAAGCCACCTTTATCGTAGTAAAGAAACAACTCCGCGACCTGGACCTCCGCTACTCCTTACTCTTCCCGGCCCGCTTGGGAGTCATTAGAGATGGCAACACAAAGTATTTTGACTCCCCCACTGAGGCACGGGACTGGCTCGTGGAACATGGGTTGGCGACGGTGCCCAAATCGTCTGATGAGGTTCGACCTTGTGAACGCCCACGCGGAGGCAGATGCAGGGGGAGAGGAGCCAAGAGCGCGGGGTCTACAGTAGCCATCCCCAGCCTTGAACAGATCTGATTGGAATGCCAAGGGGCATGGCCGGCAATGGCGCCCCTTCAGCTCTCCAGATCCCCGTCCCCGGTGGTCTCTACTGCCTCTCCGCCCCAGTCCGTAGCCGCCGAATCCACATCTGAAAGGTCCTTGGATGTGGACTTTCCCCCGCTCCGGGGTATCACCCCACAAACTGCAGACGGCATTATTTGACTTTTGATTTGTATACATGTTAGAACACCATAGTGCTCGAGGACATGTTTCTTTTCGTACTTTTGTGATGCTCTATCTGCTCTCTTGGGGTAATTGAAGGGGACGGTCTTTACATTGACTCCTCTCTCTCACTGGTCTATTTTCCCCCCAAAGTCATACAATGACACAAGTCCTGTAGCCATGATTTGGCGAGACTGTTTGGGCAGTTCCTCATATTGGGGTTCTGCTCTTTTCCTGTTGCAAGGTTTACTGCTGCCCCACTTTCTTACTTTTCTCCCCCTGTATGAGTCGCCAGCCCTACTGCCTCGCCGTCCTTCCCATTCAAGGGGGTCCACCGCACGTGGGGCCCCGCACCACACGGGTAGGGCACACTGATCTCACTTGTCCCGATGACTGACCTTAATGTCCTAAATTGGAATGTTAGGGGCATCCAGACACCTTCTAAGCAATTCGCCATTTACGCCTATTTGCAGTGTCACAAGACGAGTATAGCGTTTTTACAGGAGACGCACCTGGCAGCTGTTGAAGCTACCCGCTTACGCCGACGTTGGCCTGGCCATATATACAGTACCAACTATTCGTCCATGGCTAGAGGGGTGATGATATGGGTTAAGGCAGGGGTCCCATGGGAGGAGAAGGAAGTCCTGATAGACTCAATGGGGCGTTACATCCTGATAAGTAGCAGACTGAATGGCCAACCAATTTTGCTAGGTTCCTTATATGCCCCCAATGTTGCGCAGGGCACCTTTCTGAGTGATCTCTCAGAGACATTGCTCCAGTGGAGGGATTTCCCGTGGCTCCTGGAGGTGATTTTAATGCAGTACTCGACATATGCCTTGACCGCTCCTTTCCCCCTCTCACTAGTACTGCAGCTTCCTCTAATGCTCGCCTTTTAAATGCCTGGCTGGGTAACTGGGCTCTTTCAGATGTTTGGCAGGAACATCATCCTCACTCCAGAGTAAACTCCTTCTATTCCCCGGTCCATAAGTTACATGTGTGCCTTGACCGTATACTTGCATCTGCAGCTGTCCTCCCCTTGATACAGACAACTGATTATCTTGGTCGGACACACTCCGATCATAACCAATTTGTGATGCACCTGGCCTGGGGGACGCAACCCCCTCCGGTTCCGACCTGGCGCTTGCAGACCGCAGCTCTCGAAGACCCCCTCTTCCGAAGCTCGCTGGAATCATCGATAGCTAGCTATTTTGCACTCAATACCGGTTCCATGAACTCGGTTCTCACTGAATGGGAGGCCTTTACGGTGGTGGTTAGGGGTCATTGTCTGGGACAGACTTGGAGTATTCGCAGACAATTGGACACCTCACTGGCCCACATTGAGGGATGGCTGCTCTTACTCGAGTCGCAGGTTGTCACCAACCCGGCGCGACAACACCACCTCGATGCTGCCCATACCGAACAGGAGGCACTTCTGGATCACCTGCGCTGCCATAACTATTTGGTGCATTCAATCCACTCTCACTCGGCCGCAGACAAAGCCGGGAGACTACTTGCTTATTTGATTAGACAAGAACATCCCCAACGCCCCATACACTTCTTACTCGACGACCTTGGTCGGGAGCGCAGCACCCAGAGAGACATTCACACACTGATGACTGAACACTACACTCGCCTATATGAGACCCTCCTGACTGGCAATGCCCAAATATGTGGGATCCTTCCTGGACACGGTGGAGTTGCCCACTCTAACGATAGACCAGTCCCTAGAGCTGGACTCTCCTCTAGCTGAGGACGAAATACGAGACGCATTGCGTTCCTTGTCCTCTGGTAAAACTCCGGGGCCGAACTGCCTCCCAACGGAGTATTTCAAAACCTACACAGAACATTAGGTGCCGCACCTACACTCGATGTATCTGGAGGCAATCTCGGAAGGGACTCTGCCCCCAAACATTGCAGTACCGCTAATGTGGTGTCTCTGTCAAAACCTGGTAAGGACCCAGCGTCTCCCGGCTCCTATCGGCGGATTGCAATATTGAACTTGGATTATGAGCTCATGGCAGAGGTCTTGGCCAAGCAGCAAGCTCCGCTGGTCCCTTATCTAGTAAACTCTGACCAGAATGGCTTTGTTCTGCAGCGTAATACGGCTCTGAACTTACGCCGCTACTTCCGGGTGGCGGAATATGCCCCCATCGCCTGGCCTCTCTCTGGTTGCATGGTATTAGACCTTGAGAAGGCCTTTGACTCACTGGCCTAGAACTCCTTTTTTGCTGCCCTGGTTTGTTTTGAGGTTGGTCCCTACTTCCTGGGCTTGGTGCAACTGTTATATCGTAATCCATTGGTTCAGGTTCGGACAGGCCCATATATTTCAGATCCGATTCGGGTGTGACGTGGGACCCGGCAGGGATGCCCGTTGTCCCTGCTACTAATAGCTTTAGCGGTGGAGCCGCTGGCGGCCCATATCCGCGCGCATGTCGATATGGGAAGGCGATGGCATACACACCATTTCGTTCTACGCAGATGACCTGTTACTATATGCTCGGGACCTTCATGACATTCCCCCTTCCCTTGATCAAGTACTTAGCCATTTTGCGCGTGCCTTGAGGCTACAAGTTAACCCGACAAAATCCATACTTTCTCTGTTCTTAGGGCATACTCCTGATCCAGGCTACATGCTTGGGGGGATGCTTGTGGCCTGGTGCATCAACCCTTTTCGTTATTTGGGGGTCTGGGTTTATCGCACCAAAGCTGACCTCTTTTACTGGAATGTTGTCCGAGCTGCCACTTCGATTCGATCTCAGATGGGTGTCTGGAAGACTCTCCCATTGGCGATCTCTGGTAGAATCGCCCTGGTTAAAATGGTGGTTCTCCCCGCCTTCTCTATTACTTTGCCACTTTACCCCTCATCATCTCCCCTCCCTTCTTCAAGCAATGGGAAAAGGTAGTGCGGTATTTCATAATGGGGACATCATGCCAGAGTGGCCACGGGAAAGCTTTATCTGCCTACTGAGCTGGACGGCCTTGCAGTACACAATTTCGAACATTACTACCTGGCCTCTCAACTGCAATGGATCGCCAGGTGGATGTCCTCCCGTTATTTACTGGACACGGCCTCTCTGCAGCCTCCGCTACAGCTGAAAACCCTTTTACAGATTTTCCATCCTTGCTCCACACTTAGACCCCCCCAATATTTTTCTCGTCACTGTAGCGCCCAAATGCTTCTGTAGGTGCCTTTTCCTCACTAGAACCACTGTCCCATACGCACCCGCCATCCCGCTGTTGGGAACTCCACGGGGGACATCTACACGATGGCGGCTGAGTTACATCACTGGGCCTGGAAAGGAATACAAGATGTGGGGGACCTTTTTCAGGAGGGCACTCTTATTCCATTCTAGGAACTCATGACAGAGGGGAATCTACATCCTGGACAGTTGCTATGACACAGAACACTCATAGCTTCGTTACCGTCCAAATGGGGTGGACAATCAGGAACCTCCCACACACCACACTTTGCAGTACCTTCACGTGATGGGGAGAGGGGGATATCTCACGCGCTGGTTCGCATATTACCTTCGACAACACACGGAAGCAGACCTCGCACCACTTCGACTTCATTGGGAGGGGACCCTGGGAAGGGCGTTTACAGATAGGGAATGGATGGCTGCCCGAGGCAGTCCGATCTGCATCCTTCGTAATCAGCGATTCAAGCAGATACAATTTTTCATACTGCATCAGGCCTACCTCACCCCAGCCCAAATCAACAAGTACTTCCTCCACATAGATGTGGCTTGTCCCCGTTGCCGCCAATTAGCTGCCGACTTGCTTCATATGCTTTGGGGTTGCTCGGCCCTGACTGACTATTGGAACACGGTGTACCCTCACAAGTTGCACCTCTCACACCATTCCCCCGACCTGGGAAGTCCATGTACTGCACCTCTTCAGCAGAAACAAGAAATATAGAGCTGCCACACGGTCTAATAAAAGCCAAGTGCTTGATCACCAAGCGATGGAAATCCCCCCTGTCGCCTCACCCACTTGCTTTGCGCCGATCCCTGCTTTATTGGGCGAAAGCAGAGGGTGCAGCACTACGAAGAGAGGACCTACTTGGCATTCGTATGTTCCCCGCTGGCGCCTCAATGGGATGCAATGGTCTCCTAACTCTTGGGGCGGACACCGACACAGGGACGCCAACTGCATCACAGAGGATTATCACTCAGGGTACATCCCCCACTGGCGTGAATGCAGACTAACGTTCAATTTTGTTTTTTGGGGTTACCCCCAGGCTGCACAAAATTCTCTGCAGAGACTACACGTCTCATGCTTATTGGGATGAACTGTGTACACAAGACTGAATATGTTATTTACTGTTGTTGAAAACTCCAGTTGAGTCAAAACAATGACTTGTGTGGCTTGACAAGTTCCTCACCTTACAAGTCATGCATAGTGGGTATAGTCTGAACTGATAAAAGAAATTTGGGAACTGAGATCAAATGGTCTAATGTGGTAATATAATGTCTGCTGATGTAGCTGCCTCAAAATACAGAGAAGTGGTAGTGTACATCAAATCGAAATTTGGTATTTAACAGTCTGTCAACATTACTTGCTCATTTTAGCTCTTATTTTTATTTTTAACCTTTATTCCTTAGTTGATGTGAACGTGTGGTCAATCAACAAATAAGGATCTAATGCAGCGGTGGCTCCTCCGCTATGGCAGAAGAGCGTCGCTCACCCCCCCAAAAAACAGCAGGAAAGGCAGAATAATACGATAATAAACACTTGTTTTATTTTTCCTTTCCTGACAAGTTTCGGGTCGGGCCTGGGGGTGACAGGCACTGAGGAGAGTGGTAGTGCACTACCTTCACTGCGCATGATGGTTTGACTGGCCGTCTCAGGCCGGCCAAACCACCATACACAGTGAAAGCTCTCTCCAACCCCCAACAATGCAGCTGGGTTGGAGAGAGCAGGCACAAACTTCCAGTCTGTCTTGTAACGCAAATTGAGGGCGCTAAGGCCAAGTCTGAAGCTGCTCTCATGCCCGAGAACAGCTTCAGGATTGGCCGCAGGGCACTCTGGGAGCCTGTGTCATCTGGAGAATAGGAAAAGCAGAAGAGCACAGCACAGCCAGCTGTAGGGAAGGTTTTTTTTTATCACCCGTGACCACTATGCTCTTGTTCCTCCCCACTTCTGCCCACTGCTAGTCCAGCACACCGGCCACTACTGATCTATTTAAAAAATCAGGTACTACAAGGATGATGTTCCAAACTGTTCTTTACTCATACAATGAACCACATTTTAGTTTCATTTCATTTACACATGCTTACCCATCCAGACTTCACCAAATTGTCCTGCACCCAGTTTTTTCACCAGCTTTAGAGACTCCCTGGGAATTTCCCATTCATCGTAACCCCATTGTGCCTTGGGGTTTGCTGAAGGGCAAGGGACTGTCAGCATGTGGCATAAGCCATCCGAATTTCCTGACATGAAGGAAAATAATATATATTCAGATATATATGAATACGCAAAATTAAGAGTAGACGGGACATGTGGTTGTAACATTCAGCACTTGAAAAAAAAACACAGACCAACTATATTCCATTTCACTGGTTATGTCTGAGTAATGGAGAAAATAGAAACAAAACATAACATAGTACCACAGCAATCAATCAATCAATCAATCAGGCGTTTGTTAAGCGTGACTACTCACCCGTAAAGCTCACAAGGCACTGGGGGTTGAAGGGGGTTAGCAGGCTTCAGTCCATCAAGGGGGGCTCTGTAGAAGAGCCAGGTTTTGAGGTTTCTTGCGAAGATGGGGAGCGATCTTGTTTGTCTGAGGTGGTACGCAAAGGTGTTCCAGGCTTGGGCCGCGAGGAAGGAGAAGGAGGGGCCTCCCGATCTGGTCTTTCTGGTGCGGGGAACCACGGTTTAGGAGAGCTGGGTTGATCATAGGGTCCTCTGGGGTGCATGGAATTTGAGTTGACTGTTCAGGTATGCTGGTCTGGTATCGTGGAGGGCCTTGTGGGTGAGCATCTTGAAGGTGACTCTAGCTTCAATAGGGAGCCAGTGGAGTGTGCGCAGGTGCTGGGAGATGTGGCAGTGGCTTGGCAGGTCGAGGACTAGTCTTGCGGTAGCGTACTGGATGTTCTGTAGCTTGCAAGTGAGGTTTTTTTTTTTTTCCGGCGTAGAGTGCGTTGTCGTAGTCGGGTCTGCTGGTGACAAAGGCGTGAGTGACGGTCTTTCTGTGGCTCGGAGTCCAGGATGATTCCCAGGTTGCGTGGTGGTCGTGGGGGTGGCCGGGCTTCCGAGGGCAGGGGCCACCAGATGTTTTTCCAGCCAATGGGGTTTGGACCCATGATGAGTACTTCTGTTTTGTTGGTGTTCAGCTGTAGGCAGCTATTTTTCATCCATTTGGCGACGGCTTTCATGGCTTCTCGAAACTTGTGTCTGGCGGTATTCGGTTCGTTGGATAGGGAGAGGTTGAGTTGGGTGTCGTCTGCGTATGACACAATGTTGAGTCCGTATGTTCTGGCGATGTCGGTGAGCGGAGCCATGTAGACGTTGAAGAGTGTAGTGCTGAGGTAGGACCCCTGGGGGGCTCCGCAGGTGGTAGGTGTAGGGTCCGAGAGGAAAGGGGTGAGTCTGACCTGCTGCAATCTGCCGGAGAGAAAGGAGCGGATCCAGTTGAGGGCATTTTCTTGGATCCCTGCGTCATGGAGTCTGCGTATTAGGGTGCGGTGAGGGACTGTGTCGAACACCGCTGAGAGGTCGGGGAGGATGAGGGCTGTTGTTTCTCCTTTGTCCAGTAGGGTGCAGATGTTGTCTGTTGCAGCAAGGAGGGCGGTTTCCATACTGTGTTTTTTTCTGAAGCCGGATTGGGAGGAGTCGAGGATGTTGTGCTCTCGATAAATGTGGCGAGTTGGCTGTTGATGGCTTTCTTGATGACTTTCGCTGGGAACGGGAGCAGGGAGATGGGTCTGTAGTTTTTGACGTCAGTGGGTGGGGTCCGCCAAGAGTTTCTTCAGGAGGGGGTTGACCTGGGCGTGTCTCCAGTCGTCAGGGATAGTGGCAGTTGCCAGGGAGTGGTTGATGGTGTGGCAGAGCATGGGTGCGATGGTGTCGGCGGCTCTGTTGAAAATGTGGTGGGGGCAGGGGTCCGTGGGGGCCCCGGAGTGGATTGACTTCATCGTCTTCAGTGTCTTCGGTGGTGAGGGCTGTCCAGTTGTCAATTGCTGGCTTCGGGATGTCGGTAGTGGTTGGTGAGGGTTCAGTGTGTTGGTTGTCTTTGTCGAAGTTGTCATAGATGCTCTTGATTTTGTGGCGAAAAAGGTGCTGAGTTTGTTGCTGAGGTCTTGTGGGGGAGGGATGTCGGTGGACTCGCTGGTGGGTTGGGCGAACTCCTTGATGATGTTGAAGAGTTCTTTGCTGTTGTGTGCATGAGTGGAGAATCTGCCTTCAATCGCTTTTTTCCTTGTTTTTCTGCTGAGTTGGTAGTGGGCATTGGTGACGGCTCTGAAGTTGTTGTGGACTTCTGTGGCATTGGTGTTCTTCTAGGCCTTTTCGAGGGGCGGCAAGTGCGTCCGGACTCTCGAACCAACTGGCTTTCTTGGTGTGGGTGGAGTTGTTTTTCTTGAGGGGGGCTATGGTATTTGCGCTGTCGGAGATCCATCTGTGCAGGGTTCGGGCTGTGGTGTTGGGGGTTGTCGTTTTCCGTTATGGTGGAGTTGCTGAGTGATGAGGTTTGCTGGTCGTCTGTGATTCTGGTCCAGTTTCTTCGTGGGTGCATGTGCAGGTGTCTGTGAATGGTGGGTGTTCTGAAGGTGAAGTGGATGCATCAATGGCCAGTCCATGGGAGTTCGGTAGTGTGGCTGAAGGTGATGAAGTTACCTGTTTTGAAGAGGGGGTTGAGGGTGTGTCCTGCTGAGTGTGTGGGTTCGGTCACAATCTGGCGGAGTCCAATGTTGTGGAGGTTGTCCAGGAGGGATGTGGTGCTGGGGTCCAGTTGGTTGTTGAGGTGGAAGTTGAGGTCTTCCATTAGTGTGTAGTTGTGATCATTATCAAAAATGGGGTAACTCAACAAGTCAACGGACCTGGGTGCAATCCGGGAATACAAAATTGGTCCGGGATTCAATTCGTCATAAAGTAAATACAAATTAAATTACTGTGTGTTGTGTAGAAAGCTACAACACTGACATGAATATCTAGAACAGCAATATCCATATAAGCAGTAAAAATCTTGTGTCAGGGTGCATTCGCTACCACTGGAAAATTACATACATTACGAAAAAAACACACAGGAAGAAACAAGCGCCACAGATAACTGAGATCAATTGAATCACATTTAATTTTCAATGAGACAAAAAAAAAATATTTTTCAATTAAATTGACTGACAGTAGGTTGCCACGGAAAAGCTGGAGAGAGTTGGGATAGTGGTGGTGATGGGTAGTGATAGTAAAGCGTCATAGAAGTGAGGAAAAAACAATTCGATTTGTACAGTAAATACTGGTAAACAGACCAGTTTTAGGTAGACCTGTCCGTTACACAAAAGACAGTATATATTTGGTTCTGTTGTTCATGAATCTGCATAATTGCACTTCCGAAATAAGTCAAGGGGGAACCAGGTACAGGTCTTGGATGTAGGAGAGCGTCGACGTTTCGACTCGGCTAACGCAATGAGGGTAAATTGAGCCTCAGCTGCGAGTCTGCATCAGGACCGAATTGGCAACCTAATCCTGGTGCCAGGCCTGGCTACTCAGGAAAGTATGAAGAATCAGTAGATATACTGGACGTGGGCCAAATTCGCCAAAGTAGTTAAAATCCGCGGTTGGTCGGGATTACATTGTTCATCAGCTTGGTATGTTGAGTGAAAAATCACTTCCTGGTCAAAGTTGGAGCCTCATGTGCACCGATGCTGCTCGATAGTCTGCCGGGCAGGTAGTTGGTGGACGCGATGGCAAGCAGGAGATGATGTCCGAAATGGAGTTAGCAAAAAGTCTGCGGGGGCCAGGGGGGTCGGTAGATGAGGGTTCCTCGGAGGGTGGTGGTAGAGCGGGCCAGTATCTTGAAGTGAAGGTGTTGCATCAGGTCTGTGGGCTAGTCAGGGAGTGTGCTCAGGTAGAGGGTGGATTTGTGGACGATGGCGATTTCTCCTCCCGGTCGGCTGGGCAATTCTTCCTGGAGATCTTGTATCCTTGGGGAATGACGATGGCGATGCCCGGTCCCGAGGTGGTGTTGGTCCATGTTTCGGTGAAGAACGCTATGTCCGCGGTGGTGCTGTGTAGGAGGTCCCAGATTTCGGTGGCATGTTTGTGGAGGGATTGGACGTTGAGGAGGATGCATTGCAGGGAAGTTATTGTTGCATCCTGGGTTGAGATCTTGGAGTGCCGCTGGGTCGTAGCAACAAAGGAAGACACTAATTTCACACAATTGTACTTATCCTAATAGTTGGAACACTTGAGAGAGTCCGCTGGGAAATATTTAAATGACAACTGGTATCAGTGAGAAGGGGTCTGAGTGACTGGGACATGTATTCACTATGACCAATGGAATGAAGTTGGATAAAGTATTTGGGAATGTATATTTCAGAAACCCTGTTCAGACATGCAAAAATCAATGTGGGCCCACTGACGGAGAAGCCTAGAAGGGATATTCTACATTGTGCTACCATCGAGAAAACTATGCTCTACCTCTCTTTCGCTTGCCCATACTCCCTGCACCTGTTGAAGCAGAGGGCGCTCCTTCTCTCACATAACAACAAAGACCTGGAGCAGCCTCTCCACGCACCTCTGGACCATCACCTCACTTCTGGAATTTCGAATGGCCCTCAAGACCTGGCTATTCGAATAAGCCATTGGGCCTGCAAGCCCTATGATACCATAACAGGTGATTAGCTTAAATGGATAAATACTGATTGATTTACTGATTTCCTACATTTGGACTAAATTCCTGATATTCCTCAAGTTCAGAGTTGCACCGTTTAAATGTGTTGCTCGCCCTAGGATGCCCTGCAAAACATTCCACCACAAAATACAAACACAACATTTTATTCGTCTAGCTTCCACGGTTAGGCCGTTCTAACATGCAACTGGGCCCCAAGAGTCAGCATGGCTAAATGTTGCAAATTGTCGTTTGATGGCGGTCCCGGAATCAGTGAACCAGTGACACACCAGTGGTGTAAAATTAGAGTCCGCAGCCACCGCACTGCAGGGGGGCCCACCACAGCACAGTACACTTATTGGGTCTGGGACCAGAGTGGTAGGTGGTGAGTCGGGATGGGGGGGCATGTGCTTTGGGGGGGGCCCCCTCAAGTTTTGTTTTGCCACTGTGACAAACTATTGAGCATCTGGCAGTGACTAATGAATGGATTTTTGATACACGGCCAGACCAGCGTACACTAGTGAAAGGTCGGCAATTGTAATCCGACACATTATCTGCATGGGGATCTGACACAGAGACAATGTTTAAAGTGTGGAATGACTCCCGTCAGGAGGTGGGGTGGGATAAGAAATTAAAAAGCAAACGCCATTGTGGGTCAGATGCTCCTACACAAGTAGCAGCCTGGGAGGGTTACATGGGATACAATACACTGGAGGATTATGCTTTGGGGTACGTAATCCAGAAAACCAAACTCAAATGCTCTTAGCTTTAAACAAGGACTTTGCATTTCTGAAGTACCAGTTCCCCGCTACCTACATCTCAGACACGCACTGACACTGTATATGACCCACTGTGACAACCTTCCAGAGTCAGCCCGGTTGAGGTCCACTTTCTTACAAAAAGATATCAGGAATTTACAGGACCTTACTCATAGGCACACCAGAAGCATATATGGATTGTAACAACCATGTGGGTGTATCAGAACTGTACAATGGTGCACTCTAAGCTCTTTTGATGTCTTAGCAAACAGTGCATGCTGCTAATTGTGGACTGTTGAGGTTCATTTATAGGGATAACAGCGCCTTAGAGGCCAGGAGAGAGGGACATTATTAGAGCCTTTGGGATATTTCATTTCTGAGCATTGCAGTATAACTTCTAAACGAAAAATATTAAACTGATAATGTAAACATTCACAAAGGCCACCGCGTACATTTAAAAATGTTTAAATATTTTCAGCAGGCACTAACAACTATGGGTCTAGAATTATTCTAAAAACATAAGTACAGGACCCAAAATCTTTTTTTCCATCAGCGGTCATAGTGCCTGGGTTTACGAATATTAAGATGCTCTTGAATCTACCTTATGCCTCTTTATTCCACCGCAATACACTTCCAGACTCTCTACCGTACTCTTGCAGGTTTCTTTTCATGCCTGCCTTCTCTCTTCCCCACCTTTTTGGTATATTTCTTCTCTCACTTCGTTCTCCCATTTCTGTCTTTCTCTCTCATGCTCTGGGCGAAATTCCTCAAAAATGTGTGCCAGTGCCCTCCACCTGCAGGCACCGGCACAAATTAAACAGTGCTTACATAGCATACAGATGCACCCGTTGCGTGCTGGAGGAATTTAAACTAGTCATTACACAAGAAGTACCTAGGGGTCAGTGGAACAATACAGCTCAACTGCGAATATAGGTCCCAACACCACGTGGATAACAGAGTGGAAAAACAGACCATGCAACTAAGTGTGATAAACAAGTGAAAACTCAAAAAAATGGGCGAAAAATTCCCATCAGAAGCCACTCTGTACCGCCCTTTGTTACATCATTTGGGTACTCCTTGCCCAGGAGGTGGATCAGAACAGTCCCTTAGGTGTTGTAGTGGCCGTTCTGAGATGTAAGATGAAAATGTGTCAGTAGAGGGTGGTTTGAAAGATTTAAAGTTAAGTGTGGCTACTGAAAAAGCAGTGTAAAGAAGGTGAAGTGAGAAGGGTAAAATTGGATGAAACTAGGTGGATATAAAGTTTTATTGTGCTCCCCTAGTTGTCCAAGGTTAAAAGCAAAGTGCAAACACAGATTTGAAATAATATCTGTGACTAGTAGCGGTCAACATGTTTCAGCAAAAATTGAATACTTCCAATGCCTTCGTCAGGACCAGATGTATGTTCAACTACTGCTTTATAAATGTGAAGTAAGGTAAAATCAGAATATCACCTGCAACTCCAGGTCATACGTTCAACCACATACTGTTACCGCAGTGTGGACCCAGCAGTCGCAGGAGCATAAGAACAAAAATGAAAAACAAACACATAGTAAATGACACACTATGTCATATACAGCAGGGAATGTCATTATACATGAATCACATTCTTTTACGGGCAATATACATTTTGCACTCGTTTACACCACTCACCCATTTGTTGTGGTTGTTGTGCTTCACCCCACCTGGCAGCAGCTCAGGTTTAAGGAGCACCGCTCTAAACCAAAAATTAAAAACAAAATTGACAGTTCTAGTGTTCTATTCATTGTAGGCACCATAATCTCTACTTAAAAGTTTGTAAATGCAATCATTTATTTGTCTCCAGTGATCTTAGTTCATTATCAAATACACCGAAGTTTCATCTTTAGAGCATACCAGATTATTTGAAGCATCTATTTGTGTAGTTATGTGCTTCTCTGTAGCTAAAGTCGAAACCGACTCACGAGAATGCAGTCACCTCGAGGTTATTTCAATAAGAACGACACCCAGGCATTATACTCCATCACACGAGATTAGCAGGCTCTTTATGCGTTCCCATACTAAATGTAAAATGCTGCTCTTCTAGTAGTGGGAACCTCAAACGCTTTCTCAATGATGTTAATATCACGTCTCTTACTCGATATGATTGTTACTAAAAAGTAAGAAACATTATCGCCCCGTTTATATGCCGGTAATCCACATTTAGATCAAATAATGGCAGAGCACCGCCGCAGATGGAAGCCGTGTCTATGCCAGTGTGTAGCACTGAGTCCAAAGAGCAGGCACAGCAGTGTTTACTAATGGCGGAACACCTCTGCAGTCATAAACACAGAAGACCGGCGTCCCTGGACTTTACAAGGACGCCGGCATGCAGCGCTAAGTCTAAATCACAAGCACAGCAGTGCTTAATGATGGCGGAACACCGCCGCAGTGTTAAGCACAAGAGTCCGGCGAACGTCGGACTTTACAGGCGCAGTGGCAATAATGCTTTTACATCACGCATGATCTTGCTGACTCACCTCTCCGTCGGTGTCTCCCGGCAGTCTTCTGAACTGTCTGGGGGGGCACCGAACGGGCTGAATCAGCCATTTTTTAAACAGGCGCCGGTCCATTACGTGACGTAACTCGCGGGCCACATTGCGATCACGTGACCGGCGCTGACTCTGGGTATTGTAGTTTTGCAACCAAAAATGGCAGATATAATCGTTTTTTGTGTTTTATCTTTGGGAGTTAGATCGTAATCCCAACTATTTTAATTAGGTTCTGCATTCTATCTCGGGCATTTGTGCACATCTAACTCCCAAAGATAAAACACTGCGGCGGTGTTCCGCCATCATTAAGCACTGCTGTGCTTGTGATTTAGACTTAGCGCTGCATGCCGGCGTGCTTGTAAAGTCCAGCGACGCCGGTCTTCTGTGTTTATGAAATAGATGTTTCAAATAATGTGGTATGCTCTAAAGATGAAACTTCGGTGTATTTGATAATGAACTAAGATCACTGGAGACAAATAAATGATTGCATTTACAAACTTTTAAGTAGAGATTATGGTGCCTACAATGAATAGAACACTAGGACTGTCAATTTTGTTTTAAATTTTTGGTTTAGAGCGGTGCTCCTTAAACCTGAGCTGCTGCCAGGTGGGGTGAAGCACAACAACCACAACAAATGGGTGAGTGGTGTAAACGAGTGCAAAATGTATATTGCCCGTAAAAGAATGTGATTCATGTATAATGACATTACCTGCTGTATATGACATAGTGTGTCATTTACTATGTGTTTGTTTTTCATTTTTGTTCTTATGCTCCTGCGACTGCTGGGTCCACACTGCGGTAACAGTATGCGGTTGAACGTATGACCTGGAATTGCAGGTGATATTCTGATTTTACCTTACTTCACATTTATAAAGCAGTAGTTGAACATACATCTGGTCCTGACGAAGGCATTGGAAGTATTGCATTTTTGCTGAAACATGTTGACCGCTACTAGTCACAGATATTATTTCAAATCTGTGTTTGCACTTTGCTTTTAACCTTGGACAACTAGGGGAGCACAATAAAACTTTATATCCACCTAGTTTCATCCAATTTTACCCTCATCACTTCACCTTCTTTACACTGCTTTTTCAGTAGCCACACTTAACTTTAAATCTTTCAAACCACCCTCTACTGACACATTTTCATCTTACATCTCAGAACGGCCATTACAACACCTAAGGGACTGTTCTGATCCACCTCCTGGGCAAGGAGTACCCAAATGATGTAACAAAGGGCGGTACAGAGTGGCTTCTGATGGGAATTTTTCGCCCATTTTTTTGAGTTTTCACTTGTTTATCACACTTAATTGCATGGTCTGTTTTTCCACTCTGTTATCCACGTGGTGTTGGGACCTATATTCGCAGTTGAGCTGTATTGTTCCACTGACCTCTAGGTACTTCTTGTGTAATGAGTATGAATATTGGGGTATGTACCTAGTTTGGGTCGTAAAACTTGCCCTTGGACCCTCTGATTAATCGGTTTGGTTTAGGAATTTAAACTAGGCCGGGGCAGTAAATTCCATTCCGCTGGTGAAATTTGGGTAATTTGGGTAATTTCACGTTCCGCGGAGAACGGGGAATTGCCCAAAATTCTGTGATCCACGGCTTTGCTTGTTCGCGCTTTCGAAATGCATGTTCGCGTGATACTTCTCCCCGAGCACGCAAACAGCATTTGCGAACCGAAAAAAAGCATTGCGAAAGGGCGGAACAAGCAATTGCGCGTGTTCGCTGAAATTTGCGTGCTCGCAGAGATTTTTTACCTTTTAGCAGAGATTTGCGTAGCGCGACTATGCAAATTCTGCCCACCCTAATTTAAACAAAGCTCACTGAGCATCCTCCGCACTGCACACTACACTATCTTTTAATTGCGCAAAACTACAAACGTCTGAGTCTCCTAGCGGGGGGGGCCCGGGGGGGGGGCAGGGATTTGGAGCGGCTGACCCCAATGAAGTCAAAAAAGGTGATCATTGTTTGTGAGGATGAGGACGTTCTTTGCTTGTCAATGGGAAGCATTTGATTCTTGTAGGGAACCTTCGAGTGGGAAGGGCAAATGGGTGTGGGGAAGAGGTTGCAATTTAAAGGCAGGGTGAAGCTGGAGGGAAGCCCTATGTAGTTTCCTTCCCCCAAATAAAGGGCACCTGTTGAAGGAACATTGAAAAGATTATTGTGGCAGTTGAGACGTTTCAAGGCACCTTCCAAGCTGGTAATTAACCTAACTAAAATCTATGATGTGTCTATATTCACAACGGGGTCTACAAACGTCACAATACTATCTATATCGGGCCCGGAAGCCGATTTCAGACCGCGCCGAAATGCATAATGAATGAAAACACAGTGACAGGTTTTGTTTCCTCTCAGAAATGCCAAGCGCACACTGCCAACACCTACTCGAGTAATGCTCCACCAGGTCCGACAGGGCGGGGAACGTGAGCCGAGGTGAGATGTAGTACCCTCCGTGGTCCAGCGCCCGGATCTGGTAGTGTTTGATGACCCCACTGTGGGCTGTGTTCGCATCCCTCACGGACAGTGACAGGGCACCTGAAAAACAAACACAGGGGGAAATAATGCATCAACCTTGTGGCCGGGTTGACATGAAAATATTACTCAAAATAAATGAATGAACAGACAAATAGAGACAGGTTTAAAACTGGGATAAGGAACTATTGTGAAGTACACACCACAATGTGATTGTTCGGTGAGATGACATGGGAGAGGAGGCTTGTGATCAGCAAGTATTTTATTTGCTCATCATTTATTTTTTTTCAGGTATGCTGTACTATTGTGTTAATCTAATGTAATGTCTTCAGATTGTTCTATGTATGTCATTTTATTCTGAAACGCACTGATTTGATTTTGGGCCTGATTGCAATGCCGGTTGGACGAGCGCTTGACTGCCATCGTAATAGGGATGGAACCGACAGGACGTGTAGTCGGCAGCTCCACCCGCCAAATTACAAAGCGACTGCAGTATAGGCAAGCGGAAATTTTTTCCATTGTGGCCTGTGCTGCATCCCGGAAAAAGACCGCAGCACAAGCCACAATAGAAAAATACATTTTGAAAACATCCATGCACTGCTGACACACGGTGCATGGATGTTTCAGGGGGCACCACATGTGCCCCCCTGATCGCATATCGGAGGCCCACGGGGACAGGGCCCTGCTAGGGGCTCCCAAAGTCCCTTTCAGTCTGCCTTTACATGGCATGTAAAGGCAGAAGAAAAGGGACCAGGGGCGGCTGTAGGCTCATGGTGGCCCTGGGCAGGGATCGTAGGTAAGGGCCCCTGAAGAGGGGGTCTGGGCGGGGCGCAGCGTGGAGGCCAGCGAAGGGGGGGGGGGTCAGGATGTTTGGAAGTGGAACAGAGCCGGAGTCCGCCAAAACACTGCCAGGGGCCGCCACGCAAATATGTATTCATCCTCAGAGGATTATTATACTAAGGATATATATTGGCGTGGTGGCCCCTGGGGTTTGGTGGCCCTGTGCAGGTGCACAGCTTGCACATGCCTAAGGCCGCCCCTGAAGGGACCGACCCCATTGTAGGGATTATAGACTGACCGATGACCCGAAGGCCTCCTTGAGCCTGTTGGAGGTCTCGGTTGGTCCCTAAGGCCGCTGTGCTCTGACCAACCGTATCATAAAGCAGCTGTCGGGCTGCAATCCTGGATGTCGGTCGGACCGCCACCGCTGGCCTGGGGGTGGCGGTCTGCCCGATATCCTAATCAGGACCATTATTACAATATTTATTTTGTTCATCAATAACATGCATACATATTAAGTTTATGTGTAGTCAAAGCAGCTGACTTGAAATCATAAACTATAAGATAATATAAAATATATTTCTTTTTATGAGAGCTCATGTTGGACACGCTTTTTAGTGTCTTTTATTACTGGGTAAACAACAGTGCCCTCTACAGATATTAACTGCTAGCAAACCTCGGCTATGGAGAAATCAGATGTACTACCTAAAATAAGATTGTGACCTCAAACCAAATCCGTATTTGGGAAGGAGTGTGTTGCAGGCGTCCCTAGCAAATGCCAAGTTGGTATGATTTGCAGCAATGTTTTGCAACCAAAACCGGTGGCTAAAAGATTGATAATTACTGACTCCCCAGTTGGGGTGGTAATGCATACGCAAAAAGGGAAGCATACATTTAATAAAAATTTATTTGGCAAGTAGGCAGTGGTCTAGGAAAGCTTTGCCAACTCTCATACTAACTTTAGGAAAGATTTTTTTTTAAATGTAGCCTAGCTTCCTTTAAGTAAAATAGGCTGCATTTTATTTAAAAAACAGTTACTTTATTAAAATGCAATCACAGACATGGTGGTTTGCTGACCTGACGGCCTCAAATTGTAATAGCTCACAATTTGCCACCTACTCTATTAATATTTATGAGGCAAAGCATCACAAACCACAACAATTTGGAATTTTACAAACCGAAGTACAAGTACATAGGTTAGTTTGTAAAATTATATAATAATCGCAAAAATACTGATCACAATTTGTGACCAATATTTTACAACAAGATCTTCGATCATCTGGCCAATAGTGACTTGAATCATCACGTGTTGCACAGATGTTTTCAGACTGCTTGTTAACGGTCTAACTTGTTCTCTTTTTGGGGGAATTTCAATCCCAGTAAAGGCTAAATAAGCTACACTAGGTCTCGGTAAATTTTACGTTACTGTGTTTATTGAGCATGCTAATACCTATACAGGTATCATACCATTAAAATAAAGCTATAGACACTAACCTAAAATAGCAGTGATCCGATAGAGTGGCATACATGGCCATAGGGTAATTACTGTCTATATAGCCAAGTCTTCAATGCCTTCCAGAAGTAAAGAAGTACAGACTATTTTTGTGGCCTAGGAGGCGAGGCAGAGTGTTCCGTGATTTAGTAGCTGCCACTGAAAACGCCCTACCTCCATTCCGAACCTGATAAAGTCTAGGCACAGAAGGAGGAACACGCCATGAGAGAAAAAAAGGCAACTAGGGATATGGATGCTAAATTTATTCCTTAGATAGAATAGACTGGAGTGATGGGCGGCCATATGTAGTAGGTAGAGAGACTTACGTATGCCCCTTCTTGCAGCGGGGAGCCAAGCAGTGTGTCTATGGCAATTCTGAATCTGCATTTTAAAGTGCAGAAGCTTCTTCAACACAACCAAAGGGACTCCCAAGAAAAGGGAGTTACAATAGTTGAGACAACTAAAATTAGTCGCTTGGACCACAATTCGGAGGGCTTGTGTAGGAAGGAGTGGGATAATCTTCCTCACCCACTGCAGGAGAAAGCAAGTGAGGGTCAGGTGGTCAGCTTTATTTCCCAGTTACAAATTATCCTCCAGGAAAAAACCAAGATTCTTTACTGAGTAATACAGTACATCATCCATAATCTGTACACAAACGTGGGAGAGTAGCCTGTCCGCCAAACTGACGTTACACCTGCTCTATTTAGAGTCGGGCTCATTGCCTTGTTTCTGCTGGCGGTATCCCCACTTGCTCTGCCAGCGGAAACCTAAAACCAGCAGAGCAAAGGTCTTTGGGTTTGTTGGAGTAATTACATCAGTTCATCTGCCCAATTTAGGGTGGATAGTCTGATGTACTCTTTTTCTGTTCTGGACCACAAGAGGATGGAGAGGATGTGGCATAACAGCCAGTGCTGCCGACTGTGGAACAGGGGAAACGTGTTTGCGTCTCGGCATCAGCTCAACATGCTAGGATTCCTATCAAATCACTGAATCTACCTGTGCCTAAAAAATAAAAATGAATGTGTCCTTGTTTATTGTAACTGGTGCTCATGTAAAGCGTTCCAGTACCGTTGGGTCGAGTTCATGCTATATAAAACTGCAAAAAAAGAAAAACTAGGTAAAGCCAGGCAGTCCTGAACAGAAAATAAGAAATGTTATTCCCACAACTTTGGCGAAAACTCCCAGGGTGTCAAGTTTATTAGCATTTTGTTTTAGAAAAGCAGTCTTTGCAAGTTTGTTTGTCTAAAACAAAAACATGTGCAGAGAGGTCGCATAAAACATGGCAGCCGCTCACCAAACTTTCAGTTCCTTCAGAGGAGCGGCTGTGGTGGGAGCTCCTTTGAAAGCCAAGAATCTCTGCAGGGCCGGTGGAGATCTCTAAATATGGTGGAGGATAGTCCACCAAGGAGGTGGTGGCAATGACCTCCACCACCCTGGCAGACGGTGGTCTGCCACCCAAACACTAACACCCACATGCATCATTGCACCCGTTTGCGATTCCTAAATTGCGAAAATTAGGGAATCGCAATTTAGAAATAACAAACGGAAAATGCATGAATAATTTGCAAATATTTTTGCAATTTATTAATTTTCCTTAATTGCGATTCACATTTTGCGAATCGCAATTAAGGAAAACCTTCCCATTGATTCCTATGGGCCAAAAGGCCCATAGGAATCAATGGGAAGGCATTAACATTTTGTGAATTTCATTTTGCGAATCGCAATTTGTTAATGCATTTCAAGGGTGCTGAGGGGGGTCAAAGGACCCCCCCCCAGCACCCTTGAAATGTTTTTGTAAATGCAAGTTTCACACACACATGTCCAAAGGACATGTATGTGTGTAACATGACACTTTCAAAAATGCATTTTTGAGCATTTTTGAAAGATTTCGCAAATTAACACAAGGTTCAACCTCGTGTTAATTTGCTCCTCCTATTTGCGAATTTGCAATTTTTAAAACATTCACGCATTGCATTTAAGGAATCGCAAAAATGCGATTCCTTAAATGCAATCGCATTTTTAGAAATCGCAAAAAATTGTGATTTTTACACAATTGTCTAATGCATCCCAAAAAAGTGATTTTGGAATCGCAAACGCCCGAATTTTGTGATTCGCACCGTTTGCGACTCCAAAATCGCTTGATGCATGTGGCTGTAAATGAGGCCCCATGTTTTATATGTAACCCGATGCTGAGGTACGGTTAGTTTAACAGTAGAAGACTATCTACTATTCTATACAATTCATGTATATTGGGGTTCTACTGAAAACATTTGCCAGGGCCTACAATAAAGCAGTGACAAATGGATGTAAATGCTTTTCATTTGAAAGAATACTGTAGTGTGGTGTCTCATCATGTGCTGAAGAAGTAGTAGTAAGAGATTAGCAACCTCAAAAAAATGAAACACAATTACCTATAGGAAAAAAATATTATTCAAGTCACTCTTGCAACCCTATTTAACCCTTCATGTCTAATACCATTACTCTTTAATTTAAAGGATAACAGCGAAACTACAAGTACCAGAATTCCAAGCAAAAACAAACTGGTGAAACTAATCATACTTGACATGGGACAGCCAAGGATCAGTGCATGAAAAGCCTATAAAAATGAATGTTTTTGATTGTTGAATTTTGGTTTTATCTTGTGTGCTTTTATGACCAGTATCTGGTCGAATAAAGATTTTTAACTGACTGGCCTATAAAAATGTAAAGCGTGGAATGCTCACTTTCAAACTGTCTGAATTCGGTAGATCTACAAGCTACAAATCTGTGGAAACACTTTAGTGCCCTGATCTTGGGGTGATTTGCACAGCAGAAAATGTGTGACATACTCTACAACATTATGCAGAATAATACATTGCATGACATGGTGTTTCCAGAATCATGCAATTACATAACATGTGTATTTGTAAAGCACACGTTTACCCCTGACAGGGCATCTTGGCACTGAATAACGGATGTTTATTATTACCCAACTCAATGGTACTCATTTTATTGACCTCAGATGGATGAAAGGCTGAGTGAACCTGCCGGGATTT
Source organism: Lissotriton vulgaris (assembly GCF_964263255.1). NCBI lineage: Eukaryota > Metazoa > Chordata > Amphibia > Caudata > Salamandridae > Lissotriton > Lissotriton vulgaris. The sequence goes on along the minus strand of NC_141694.1, from coordinate 148,595,744 downwards.
GAACCTGTGACCAAGAGGTCGAACACAGGCCTCTGCAGTGGATGCATTAGTCCAGTGAGCCACCAGACCCGGCAATTAACCCCTCCGCTGCGGGGGATATTCCCCCGCTGTGCTGGGGGGGAGGGGGCGCGCACAGAGCTCACATGCTCATGACGAGCTGAGCTCGTCATGAGGCACGGCGCTCCTGTGCTCATGACGAGCTCAGCTAGTCACAGCCACACCCGTTCCTGTGGAACGCTCAGCACAGCAGGGGAATTACCCCCGCATGCGAGCGTTCCACGGCTCATGACGAGCTGAGCTCGTCATGAGCACCGGAGCGCCGTGGCTCATGACGAGCTCAGCTCGTCATGAGCATTCAAGGGTTTAAGAGTTGCCATTGGCCCCATTTTTGCAGGAGCACCCATGTAGGACTAACATTTAAATAAAAAGTTCCTTGTTTCCTGGGAAGTGTATTTGTAGTTGATCAAACATATTTACAGGCCTTTAAGCCCCAAGTACAACGCAAGACCAGACCTTGATAAGGGAGCCCGAGGTGATACTGGGATAGTAGCCAACTCTGTGTAACATGCCTTTGCCCACCCGTTCCTACTAGGGCAAATTCAGTAGTGTGTTATGCCCATCTCTGCCTGGTTTCAGTTTACAAAGAAGAAATCAATTGGTCCCACCTGGGCATGTTTCACTCTCTCTGATGAGGAAGGTTCCAGGTTTGTTTCCAACGGCCATTAGGTATCGTTCTGCATCTTTGCGGCTGACAGTTTTAAAAAACCAGCTAGGAAAAACATAATAATATTAGGGAATTTTCTTAAAAATATAAATTTCCTATGATTATACATTTTCATATGGTGCTGTGTGGTGAATGGGTAAGTAGTTAGACCATCATTTCTGAATTACTGTCTTAAATATGAAACTACCCCACTCCCTCCCCCAAGAAGGATTATGACTGTGTGAATAGCAATTGTATTTTATATCATAGAATCGGTGTAGAAGAATCCACTGGCAGGATATGGGGAAAAGAGGCCGCCATCTTTAATATGAGCTGTGCTACTACCTGGTCAGACCAGGGATCCAGGGATTCCACAGATGTATACTTGTATAAAAAAACTGTTGGCTCACCTTTGGTAGCGTGTCCCAAGTATCAAGTCAAAGCCCAGAGAAAATGTGCGAGGTATTGTCATTGTTTGTACCAGCAGTTAAGAAATCAGTTGAGGAATTAAAAATTATGAGGGATAAAAACAATTGGGCAATAAGAGCTTACTATTAAAGACTGAATGACAGAGAACTTGCAAACATACTAATGTCTATGTAAGGAATTCAAAGGGGCAAGTGGCCCAAGTTATGATAGCTCTTTAGTAGGCTTGGATGTGAAGTTAGGGTCGGTGGATCAGTTTATTTTCTGGGTTAGAAAGAAAGTACTGATTTAAACTGATGAAGTGAAACAAATTAGAGAGCTATTTCCATTTAACCAATGTTGACTCAAGATGGGAGCGGTGAGAAGATGCAGGGATTTAGATGTCCAGGAGGGTTACAGCTTCAGTTTGTAAAGGTATGTTTCATAACCAAGATTCTATGTGCTGTCATTTGATGTGCATCAGGTTGAGCCACAATGGAGACTGCCTTGAAGAATCACATAAGAGAAGCAGCAGCAGCAATAGGCTCTTAGTGGATGAAGGAGCATCCTGCTGGTGGGGTTCAATGCATCTCCGGCAGGTGCAGGTTCAATTAACCTGCCATAGAGGATGTTGGTTCCAAGATTTGAAAATGGTTAAGGCAGTTCACCAAAACCCAATTCTGCTGTTTTTCCACAGAGCGGCTTTTTCAGAACTCATTTCTCTTAGTGCAGTCAATCTCTTGTCAGTTACTCAGTCTGATCCTTGAACCGTTTAAGAACCTACACTTGTAGAAGTAAGTTCCCCAGCAGGTAAGATTTCAATCAGGTGCACTTCAAAATGTCGGAGTGGACTTACAAAAGGACACTTTGTCCTGGGATCTTAGAATCACATTCTTGCAGGCTCTGGAGAGTTCAGTAAGAGACTGGGCCGCCAGGATTCTTCCTTCCTTGTCTGTACTAAGTTACTGCTGCATTTTTGTATGGAAAAATGTAATGTTTACATTTTTTAAAAGTAGAAATAGCATGGTATTGGGAGGTGATCCGACTCCAATTCATGAAAGAGTTCTCAGACTCTACACTCTCATTTTTAACGTAATGTTGTGCAGTCCCTGTTTAGGAAGTCGGCATTAGATAATAAAAATTCCCCAAGAAGATTTTGCAGTTGAAATCTCACATGGCTGCCAACTTCATCTATCTTTAATCATTTAAACTCACTACACTTACAAAGCCCCCATATAGTTCTTCTCATACGTACACATTATATCTCACAGAGCAGTGGAATACACTAAGGCCTTCAATATGAAATGGACTGTAATCTTCATGGTTCTAGTAACTGGGTGTTGAAGTTGACCCTCTTTGCAGGGTCAACCCCAAACCGTTTGCCTTTTCACATCCACGTTTTGCAGGGATTGCTTTTGTTGGCCTTAGGACTCTCTGCGCCTACCCCTGCTAACCAGGGCTAAAGGGCTTGTGCTCTCACCCCAAAACACATTTATATTGGCCTATACGGACATATTTAATTTAACTGTATGTCCCTTGTAGAGTGGTATACCATATACCCAGGCCTGTAAATGAAATGCTACTAGTGGGTTTGGAGCACTTATTGTGCCACCCACTTGAGTACCAGCTAAACATGTTGAAGCTGGAAAAAGTACCCTGAACGCTGTGTTAAACTGCCATGTCTACATGCCATTTAAACTCCCTTGCCAATCATTAAACTTTCCTTTTATTACATGTAAGTCTCCTCTAAGGTAGGCCCTAGGTAGCCCATAGGGCACAGTAGAGTGAAATTAAAAGGTTGGACATGCACCTTTAAATTTTATATGTCCTAGTAGCGAAAAACTCCTAAATTTGTTTTTCACTAGTGTGATGCCTACCCCGCCCACAGGATAACAATGGGGACGGTTATTACATTTAATAACCTGTAAATGCCAATTGGGAGCTGGCAGCTATGTCATGTTTGGGGTCTTTGAAATTGTGGTGAAAAGCCCTATCTATTGGTAAAATCGGGTTTTGTATTACAATTTTAAAAATACTACTTTTAGAAAATTGGCACTTTTCTGCCTGTACCTGGGATTGGTCACATGACTGAGTGTAGCTGACAGCCTTTTTGAATTCCTCCCAGACAGTCACACAATAGAGGAATTAGGTGTGCCTGAATGGGCCACCTGCTGGCAGGCTGAGGGGGGGGGCTGAACTGAGCACAGCCCCACTTACAACTGAATAGCCATACTCTGCTTTCACACAAAGGGCCTAATGACCCCACATTGGTACTGCGATCAGCTTGGAGCCAGGGAAGAAAAGGCAGGAAATTCCATGCCCCCCAAAACCACTGTATCGAAGCTTCTCCCACCTTCCAGAACCAAGCAAAAGTGTATAAAAGTAGGACCTTAGACACCAACTCTTGAGTACACTTCTGGACCTGTGGTTGCTCTGCCAGGAAGAAGGACTGCTGTGCTGCTGAAAGAACTGCCACTGTGCTGGACTGCTGCTCCGAAGCTACTGCTGCCCTGCTGTGCTGACCTGCTGCCCTCTTTCCTGGGTGAAAAGAGAACTGGATCTACAACCTCATCCTTGAACCCAGGACATCAGAGTGACTCCAAGGGCTAGTCTGCTGGAATCCTGATCTGAGCCTCAGGGACATAATGGACTCCCCAACATCCTGCACTAGCCCCTAGACCCAGCTGCAGAGGGTTCCTGACCCCAGGTGGTGCACCTAAGGTCCTGGAAGTTTGGTGTGGGCCATAGGAGCTGAATTGAAGCTTTGGAATCTTCGTGATCGTAAATGGGCCAGTTCGCACCGCTGCTCCCACCACAATACAAATCGAAGCTCTGGCAGCCACCCCTTCACGCTACCCGAAGGAAAACAGTGGTCCCATACAATTTAAATTAGTGCAATACCACAATTAAGCAATCAAAATTGGGGTTACGAATGTATACATGAAAAATAAGGAGTTTAATAAACAGTTAAGTTTAACGCAAGGATAATATACAAGAAGGGGGAAATTAGATTATAAAAGGTATAACAAAAGGGAAGGTCATTAGTAGTTTAGAGGAGTCAATAAATTGATCTTGACTTTGCAATTCCTTATCCACTAATTATATGGATTAGACAATTAGGCCCCTCCCCCTCACCATCTAGGGCGCTCTAGTGTTCTGGTCTCTAATATACCTCATGCGCTAGATATCACAATTATGTCTCTGGACCTATTTTTAACCCTTCTGCTAAAACTAACAACGGTCTAACGTACTGTCTAAATCTTTATTGACTCCTTTAAACTACTAATGACCTTGCCTTTTGTTATACATTTCATAATCTAATTTTCCCCTTCTTCCTTTTTTCTCCACACTCTTTCCCCATTACCCTTCTCCCTTTTTACCCCCTATACTTATCCAGGCATCTTTCCAGGCACTTGTTTATCACTTAGTCCTAATGAGATCCCTATACCCAAATTGGGATCGAAACGTCGTCGACACATACATCTTCAACTCTATACTGTAATCTGTATCTAATAGTGGAGTATGAGATGTAACCCTGATTGTGACTTTTTGCTTATTTACATTTGCAGAAATTGAAAAGTCACTTTTTAAGTCACTTGCCTGTGGTAAGGAAATCGGCTGATTTCCCATTACCCTTTCATGTCTGGTTCACTCACCTTTTGTATATTATCCTTGCGTTGAACTTAACTGTTTATTAAACTCCTTATTTTTCATTTATACATTCATAAACCCAATTTTGATTGCTTAATTGTGCTATTGTACTAATTTAAATTGTATGGGACCACTGTTTTCCATAGCATGTGTCTACCCTTGGTCCCTTCAGACTTTCAGGGTCTCCTTGTTCTTTTTTCAACCTCGTCACGCTACAGCATTGAGTGCTAGTGAGGGACCACAAGTGTGAAGCTCCAGTAATGCCTGCCCGCGACGCCGGCTGACTCGTTGCCCTATGAAGACAGCTTCTTGCGACACTCTTTCAACTCCTCGCATACCTCACCATCGCGAACAGGACTTATGACATGTACTTTGAGAAGGTAAACTTCACCGGGCCTAACTTGGTGATTGTAGCTGACCTGCGTTCCATCGAGTTCATCCTGAACTTTGCCTTTGACCCCGTTCAGCATGTTTCTGTTGATTGGATTTTTGGTGTTTTGGTGTCAAATAATTTATTAAGATGTACTATATTTTTCAAATGGTTTGACATTTTTCTAGTGTTTTTAAAAAAAATTATCAATGATTGAGTACTTGATAAATACTTTACACATTGCCTCCAAGTTAACCTTGGCAGCTTTTCGTGCCCCAAGCTACCCAGGGTTAAGCACAAGTTAATTTAGTGACTTTTTGTGGTTCACTGTGCAAAGGATTGTGACTGTTGCTTGACCAGGCCTCAAACCTCACAACCCCATTCATAACAGTGGCTTTACCTGCCCCATCACTATTACAAGATGCATCACAAATATGTGGATCCAGGTCTATCACTTGGACACTTTGCCTGCTCTAAGCAGCCAAAATGGCTGGGTGAAACTCCATGGGAAAATAGAGGATTAGTAGGGAATCACAGGCAGTATTTTTAATTCTCGGAGTAATTCCTCATTTCTGAGGGAATCCTCAGTGTACAACTGATGCCGTTGGCATTGGTAACTTCAGGGGTGGGGAAGTAACAGACAAAAAACCAGGCGTCTTATAATGAAGGTAATGGATTTCCCATTGCCAGCATTGTAGTCTTTCCTTGGGAAACCAGTCACCAGCAACTATTGAAACACCCAGTGTGTCACATCACCCATGTTGCTGCTTCGTGTCCGTTGTTTCCACCTGTCCTACTATTCCCCAGAGTGTGTAGATAGAGTGCAGCAATCAAGGCCACTGATTCAACGCTAGATTTAAATACAGCTGAGGTGGGATAACAGGAGCATTAAAAGCAGTGTTGGTGGTTTAGCAGAAAAACGTGTTACAGTTAAGGAGAAGTTGACACCTAGAAAGTGGGTGATCTTTTTGTGCCACACACATTTGACAGTTAGAAAACATTGGTAGTATAGTTGCAAACCATGAAAATACAAAAGCGTAGTGTATGGGCGAATAGAACTCTTCTGCTGGAGAATATACAGAAAAGCAACCTATCTATGTACCTAAAATGGGTGCCTTCAAACAGAAAAGATCAGAGATACTTAAATATGTGGAGTCAGCAATGGACATAGTTGTTTTTGCCAAGCTGCTTGATTGTGGATTGAGGTCTATGCCTGTTGGATTGCCTTCGGGCACCACTTATCACTGCTGGAACTGAGAGGCCCATGAATGGAGGCTGGCAGAGACTATTCTGAACTGTTTTAGTCCCTGAGGATGGCTGTAAGATTATGGCACAGTCATACATATGGCCATGTGCATGCATTGCTGTCATGATTTGCTTGTTGGTTCTTGTTAACGCCTTTTCTTGGATTGATCTGTGATTCTAAGTTGTCCTATGGCACTCTTTTTAGAGGTGCCAGCTTATCAGGAATTCGCTAAATTTACCTTTAGGTCATTTCACCTCTGCCCTCGCCATACTCTGTGGAGTAGAAGCTGGAGTGAGGGGATACAGTCAGGAACACTATTTGATGATCCAGAAGAATGCAAGACATTGTGTGCGGGAACGGCAATGCTCACATCTAGTTGATGGCACCTACATGCCAAACTGCAGTTTCTCCATGGGCCAGAAGTCCTTCCCCTTTTACCATGATTGACTCTTTCATTTAGACATTGCATGGTGACATATAGCAAGGCAACAGGCGGCTTGTGAAAGTTTGTTAAACAAGGGTGGGAGGGAATTCATGGCCAGAAAAGTCACTGAAATATCCAGCATATCCTGATTATCACACAGATTGCAATATTAACTTTTAACCATCACAAGGCAACAGCAAATTATCTGTCTGTTTCTACAGACTGCAAAACATTGGATTAAAATGCAACCTGTTGCAGCAACAACTAACATGATATCATTTAAACACACAAATGTATTATAGATATTTCCATTTTATGAAACATTGGATACCCGTTTAGAGAAAATGGCACAACACAGACCAGACTATTTACCCCATACACACAATTTAATTAAAAAGAAAAACATAATACTTAAAACCTACGTTTCTACTTCAAGGGAGTTCAATTTTGCAATGTATTTGCTGGGCACAGTGCCTTCTTTCCCAGAGGAAAGAGACTTGACAATCATCCATTCTCCATTACTATAAAACAGAAAGACATGATAAAGTGTGAAATGATTATCATATTTGTGAAATTTGCATTTACATATAATCCAAGCATTTGACTAATCAACAAGCATAGAGGAGAGGGAACTTTAGTAAAGTATCCTTTTGTTACTGAAACACTGATGATTGTAAAATGCAGAGACAACCATATGAGATACTTTAAAGAGGCACAGGCCTCACAATTCATGAGAAGATTTTCCAAAAGGACAGGAAGACAGTGATGCAATGTGACATGGAGGTAACACATTGCATAGACCGAGGTGTTCATTACAACTTTTTGGTATATATTAATTTGTATGGAAGCCGCAGTTACTGGCCAAAGTGGGGTTGAAAGTGTTGTGGGGAAAACATGTGCATTCAGGTTTTCCCAGATGCGTGTGAAAATCTGGTATGATGTATCTTGGAGAAAATTACTGGAACGGGGTGAAAACTCATGAAAATCTGTGTGAAAACATCCGTTCCATATTCTAGAGGTGAAAACCTGTAATGGTGTGATAATACTGCGTCCAGCAATTGTGGTGGATATCAAGTCATAATTAGAGCTCATTCAGCGACACTATAAATATTCTATTAGCAGGAACCTTGTAAATCCACGTGTAGCATAATAATCGGTATCACTAACTGCAGGAGAGGGACTCTGTATCATTACTTGAAAGCTAAGTGTGGGTGCATCCCTCCAGTGGAAAAAAAGTCATTCTTATTGTGCAATAGTTGTCAGGATGCAGTTTTTAGCCAAGTGTGAGCATGCAATATAGATGGGGTATATAGAACGTGACGTCAGAAATAAAATAAAAGAGTTTCAAATAATGGTATCATTTGATCTCTGGTAATTGTTAGCCATCAATGAGAAACAAACAGCTCCTTGTTAGCAAAGAAATGTATTATATTTCTACTGAGTCTTACAAGGGCCTACAAGAGAACAAAGATGGAATATTCTCTGAAATAAATGGCGATTTCCATTTCTCTGGGCTCCAGTTACAATTTCCAGTTGAAAGCTAAGAGGTCCAGGTGGAAACTTATTTAAATTTAAACCAGGAACCAGCTGATCCCCGTTCAGTAAGCAAACTTCCTTATTAATATCTGAGCACAGGGGGAAAAACAGTTTTTGAACCCCTAGAATCTCAAGGCCATGTCTAGGTTGTGGGGAACTAACATAATTCTCAAGAATATTAACAAACATTTTAGTAAAATGTCGGATATTTCCATGAAATTTAGGATGCCTGAAAGTTATCCTAAGAGACAACAATTTATAGGATTCGGTGGAAAATTCCCTACATTAATGAGAAGTGACCAGCTAGAATTTGGGATTATTAAGTGAAGCAGTTGATGGGATATTTCCCCTAACTACTTTGAAGGGTAAAAAGAATGATTTAGCCTGTGCAGCTGATGAAAATATTACCAATTAACTTCAGACCACAGCTGCATGTCACTAAAAATGCAACTTGTAAAGTACATGACAGGGTATGGAAGAGAGGAATGTATCTCTTTTCACTTATTCTAAAGTTCTCATCACCAAGGACTGATAGACGTAGGGCATCTTTTTATTAGATGATGGATACTTTTTAATATTTAAACATTATTAAAATCCACACATGACTCCCTGCTCCCGGCCCTACTGGTCTGCGTGCGAGCTTGTTTAAATGTGCCCCTGATAACTGGGCAAGGTTGCGGACTCCATTCTTCAACTGTGTTTATTAAACTGTGACAGTCCCCGAAGACTGGAGACGGTCGATCCTCAGCCCTATATACTAAAAGGGGGACTGGTCAGTGGCCTCAAATGATCAATTCATCGTGCTTCTTGATGTGTAGGCCAAAGCATATGCCCGTATCCTGTTGGAGCAGCTAGAGGTGTGGTTTCAAGAGCAACACATTTTACCGTTCTTTCAATCTGACTTTAAGGCTGGGGCGTCAACCCTGGATAACATCCTTGCATCATCCTTCCTGAGGCACCAAGCCATCTAAAACAACTGCCTACTGCTCTTTTGTTGCTTTATTGATTACAGTGCAGCATTTGACAGGATTGTTAGGGCTACCCTTTGGGGGAAGTTAAATGCATGGAGCATACCCCCTATGCTGCTCAGAGCCATCATCTCACTGGACTCAGGGACATGGGTCTGAGTCAAAACTGGGACTTGTACAGTCACCCGAAAAATTAGAACAAATGATGGCATAAAGCAAGATTGTGTCTTAGGCCCTCTGCTGTTTAATCTGTGCACAGCCAATTTAGGGAAACTATTGGAGTCCAGCTGCCTGGCCCCTCCCAAGCTAGGAAACCCTTGCAAATAATCCAATACGCAGATGACATAGTGATTATGGATCACACCAGAACTGGTTCACAGCCGGCATCGGATGCTTTGAAAACATTCAACCTGGCCAAACACCTCCAGGTGAACCAGGATAAAACAAAAGTCCTAATATTTGGAAGACAGAGGAAGCCCGGCGACTGGTCTGCAATATAATCAGCACAGCAAGGAAGTACACCTACCTTAGCATGTGGTTCAGCAAAAATAGTATATCAGTAGCACAGGCAAATGCTATTTTTAAAAAAAGGTGCTGCAATTACCCATGGGATCGGTCAACTGAATTGGCTACTAAGCAGTGCCTCGGCAGTCCCAATATTAAGGGTAATGAAGGGACATTTCTACCAGCCTTACAGTATTGCCAACATGCTTAGCCAGGTGCCCTAGATTCAGCCTTGGAACAATCTCACTGCAGAGCGAACAAGAAAACCTTTAAACAACCGTGATGTGCACACCACTCTAGGTTAAGGCTGGAACTGAGACTTGTGATTCAAACACTAGATCTTCAGGCCTCAATTATGAAACATTATATCAGGACCAAGAAGGCCCAGACAAAATCATTAAAAGGCCCTCTAAAATTCATCTTTGAAACCCCTGGTAACCCTTGGTTCAAATGTAGCGCATTACAACGCATGCTTTTACCACGTGGTAGGTAACAACGTGGTTGTTACAATAACACCGTTGTTACCACGCGTGGTATTACATCGCAAGTTGTTTCAACAACTTGCTCTAGGTGGCACGCTGGTTTAGGAATAGTATAAATTACTATTCCTACTCTGGTTAGCGCAACAGCAGGGAAGATGTTGGATTTAACATCCAACACATTCCCTGGTGTTGCACGTCACCTAGCGAAAGTCGTTGAAACGGCTTGCAAAGTAATGCCATGCGTTGTAACAACCGCGTTGTTACCTACCTGCGTGGCATTGACAGCATTGTAAACGCTGTTTCCCCTTGGGTCAATCAAGAAATGCTACAAAGTCTCCAGATCGAAGAAACAATCCTCAAAGCAGGGGACGTCCCATATATCATCTGGAAAAAAACAATACACCAGCAACTAAAGGTGACTTCAAGGGCATAAGATTTTCTCTAGACAATTTGCTACAGGTACAGTCTCTAAACGACTCTTACTTTGTAGGGAAATCACCACTTTTTTTTCCAGGAAGCCATAAATGTGGAATCCCGTCAGCAGATATTGTATGCGACTTGTAGCACTGCCAGTAAGAGATCTTAATCCTGTTTCGGTCGGCCGTGGAGACAAAAGGGATTGTAGGTAGTGCTCCTACTCATATGAATCATGGTTCCATCTGCTTTGCTGTTGCCCTTCTTTAGATCATCAGAGGGGACTATTGATTAGACCAGTCTGCCTGGCCCTAGGGTTGCGAACATGCCAGGAAGCATCTGCAACTTGTTTTAAAAACACTGCTTCTTGGGCACACACTCAGGTAGCTGCTTTCTTCACCCAGTGTAAGCGATCACATGCAAGGGCAGCAAGCACTGGCATAGCCAATAGGTCTCGCCTTTGGGACCTTATAAGTATTTAATCATGCAGCACAATATCCTTGGTGCAACAACATCAACTGTTTCATGGCTAAACACTTATAATTTCCCAAAGGCGAGACCGATTGGCTATGTCAATGCTTGTTCTAAAAGAATGCAGTCTACGCATGGACCAGCTTCTAGGACACCATGCCATGCTGGCAATCAAAAAACATGTACAGGTAGGTAATGTGTGGGTTTTTACTTGCAGTTTTATATAGGGTGAATTTGACCTCAAGGTATTGGAGTGCTTAACATGAGCACCAATTACACTCCACAAGGACACATTTTTTTTTCTTTTTTTAGGCACAGGGAGATAAAGTGATATGCCCTGAATCAAAAAATGTCCGTACAATTAATCAATGCATAAAGATTTTCGACAACACCCTGATAAGTTTGGAAGTTCGAATCAAAAAGTGCAACCGTGAATCATTCAAGTAGAGTGTCTTTAAAAGGATTTTTTATTCATTAACCCATAATTATAGGTAATTCATTAAAATATATTTAGTGTAAAATACAGTGCAACAAAAAGCTTTGGCGAAACATAAACCTAAAACGTATTAAGCGCAAGGTACAGTACAGTGGCGTTAAAAACTACTAAGTGAGATAACAGAAAGAAGTGCTTTGAAGGAAAATGTGTCAATTTACAGGTTTTCGTCAGGACCAAATGGGGTACCTGCGGGACGGTGTGCGCACGCTAAGGCGCACCCTATCCTCGTAGTTAACATATGTAGAGTCTCTAAATGAGTCTCTCCAATAAAAACGTCAGTTTCTTCCGGTGTTTCCTGGAAAAAACTAGGAGCGCTAATATTTACGGCTCCATGAGCAACCCCGGACTGGCCAAATCCTCGCTACGATTTGTGGAGGGAGAGACGGGCGCCGTTCGTGCCTATGCCGTCCTGGCGGGTGCTCCGTACCTGTAAATTGACACATAGGTTGAAACATGTAGACTTTTTTTAACTCACATTTCTTTAGTTTGTACACCGATAGCCCACCTAGCAGGGCAACAGGTGCCTCATATTTTAATAGTACCCGAGACACTCCAGAATAAACTCTGTGAGTGGGTAGCATCGGATACTTTTTAATACACACTTTTTCCTCTTTGCACATATAAAAAGAAAAAAACAGCTCCACTGTAATCAGGTGTCTCAGCACACCTGGATGGCATTCTGCTATCCGGGTGGGACACGATGATGAAGCATGTCACCAACTAGGTTGGTGAGTGAGGGGTCTTCTCAAGGACAAAGGACGTCCTCTTTTGTGGTTTGTGGTTAACACACTTGTTTTCCTTCCCTCTACTGAGGCTGGGATTTACCCATAAGGTTCAATTTACATATCCTCCCAGATATTGCTTCAGAGGTCTGTCTTGAATTGCAGGTCACAAGTTAAAAACCTGTCGAGCTCAACTCAGTCTTTCAACGTTACAAACTTGAGGTCTTTAAATTGAGTGTCATTAAATTGTGTACTAGTAAAATTGGTCATTTACAAATTGTAAATATTTGGTATTAAGAGATATACAAAATTAAGACATTTTAATTCAGAGACTGCAAAAAATCTACTAGGTTTTTGTAGTATCCCATGTTAGTGCACCATTCCTTCTTAGAATTGTTATTGTACATGCCTGTCTTAACATTCTATCTGTACTAGCGGTTCAGTTCCTACTGGTGTTATGCTGGAGGTGGTTGTTAAGCTGTCTTCTCAGAATAAACTACTTCCAACTTCTCTGTGGCTCCTTGGACTAATTACCACATAAATTTGGCGACGAACGGGATTCACTACCCAGCTTCAAGAGAAGAATTTCCACCTTTAAAGACATTTGTTGGAAAAATTCTGAAAATCTGACAGCGTTCGCCTTTACAGCTAAAAAGTTACCAGGTATTTTTTTTACTATAATGTTCCCATGTGTGTAAGATTGCACCAGAGGCTGTCTACTATGTTAAGTGCCCTGATTGCACCAGCGGGAGTTTTACTCTAATTTTTCTCTGCACCGCAATCCTTAAACTCGTTTCATTGAAGGATCCTCATTGTTTATTTTAACTGCCGAGCGCGTTTGGTGGAGTGCGCTTCATTTGCTGTCCTTCCGTTTTCTTTTGATCTGTGTGGTTTTACAACATTTGACTTTGTTTTCCTGAGTGGCCTCATTAATCTTTCGCCAGCGCGCGCTACTCATGCTGTTATTTCTACACAGCATCTTTCAAAAACAAAGATAAACTTACCAACGCGCGCCTGCCTCGCACTGTTCCCGTGTCTTCTCCCCGAACGAAGGAAGGAACACTTCACGCGTCATTCCGACGCCACCACGCATCACGCTACAACGTGTGCGTTTCAGCGGCCATTTTGTTTGTGATTATTTCACCGTTTCCATGACTACAAAACCACGATCTCATTTTTAAGTATTTCACCATAATTACTTCACCGTTTTTGCTCGTTTTCACTGTTTCTACCCTCTACTCCTCACAAGGACCACGCTATTGACATTTACTTAACATTTGTCATTTTTTTTATTACAAAAAAGAGAAGAGCAAACTTAGAAAACTTTGCTGTGGATGTTCCTGTTTTTCATTCTTCACTACAGACAACGGTGACTACTTTTTTTGTTTTGGTATATTTCCACTAATCCTATTTTGTCATTTACTTAACTTAAGTACCTTTTAGCTTATAATGTCTAATAACATTATTTCTCCTGCACACTTTTTACCTACTGCCGGAGATCCAAAGGTAGAATGGGATCTTTGGTATCCCACATTTCTTGCTTATGTTGATGTTATTGAAGAGGATGGCTGTTCTCCCAAAAGGAAGTTAGCATTATTAAAAAACTGTTTAGGTGGTGCAAGACTTAAAGAATTGGAAAATTTACCTCCCATTGAAAATGTTGGTTCTGGTGATCTAAATGTCTTTGATATAGTTATAAAACAACTTAGCACTAGATTTGGAAGAAAGATCAACATTGTTATGGAAAGATTTAAATTTTACTCTCGAATACAAAAGGATGATGAATCTATAGAAAATTATGTAGCTGCTTTACGCACTTTAGCTGGATCCTGTGCCTTTGAAACTATAAATTTCGAACAGGTCCTTAGAGATCAAATTATGATGCGCACTAAAAGTAAAAAAATTCAAGAACGTCTCTGGATGGGGACTGATTCTTCTCTCAGTGCTGTTTTGAACATTGCAAAGGGCATCGAACAGTCTGAACTATTTGTAAATTAAATTAGAAACCAGGATGTTAAAAGTAAAGTGGTCATTCCTGAAGTCTCTTTGGTGAAAAACGTCAATAATTTTAAGAAAACTCCTGTTCCTTTTAGAAAAGATTTTGCAGGAAGGGAGAATAGATTTCCTATTAGGAAAAGCCAAAATATTTGTTATAGATGTGGGGCAAATGACCACGTAGGCAATTATAGAGGTTGTCCTGCGTGGAACAAAATTTGTGTCAAGTGTAAAAAATCCAGGCATTTTAGTAAAATGTGTAAGTCTCCTCAAAAAGTAAACTTTTTGTCCTATGAAGATTGTGAAGACGTTGAACAACCTTCCGAAATCAACACCTTGTTATGTGTAAGTGACACAAAATGTGAAGGGTTTCCCTCTGATACCATCAGTATTAATGGCAAGGATATTTCTATGCTAATAGATTCCTGTGCTTGGTACACTTTAATTGGCAAAAATGTTTTTGATCGCTACTGGCCTTCTACTAAGTTACTACCACCTGACGTACATCCAGGTGGGTACACTGGTAAGAAGATTGATATGGAAGGTTACATGTGGGCAGACATCAAATTCAAAGACAGGACCATTAAAGGGAAAGTTTATGTTTCATCTAAGGGTGCGTCACTATTATGTTGGCCTCACCAACATGACCTTGGCATTAAGCTTGACCCAAACGCATCACCTCCTGTCTATGTTGTCCCTCCTGCAAATGATTTTATCCTCCAGTTGAAGCAAAAATTTTCATCCATTTTTTCTGGCAGTTTGGGAACCTTCACGAATTTCAAACACCGCATAATACTTAAAGATTCAGCTATTCCCATCCGACACAGAGTAAGGAACGTTCCTTTAGCCTACCGTGAAAAATTAAAGGGAATTTTAGCAGACTTAGTTGACAAGAAAATCATTGAGCCAGTAGAATCCTCTCCATGGGTTTCGCCAGTAGTTTTGTCCCTCAAAAGTAATGGCGAACTCCGTTTATGTGTTGACCTTCGGAGTTTAAACAAGGAGATTTGGATTGATAGACACCCCTTGCCCCATATCCATGAACTCATTTCTACTTTATCAGGAGCTACTGTTTTCTCAACTCTAGATCTAACTAGTGCATACCACCAAGTGTTGCTCCATGAAGAGTCAAAGTTTTTGACGACATTTATTACGCCTGAAGGCATGTTCCAGTATTGCAGGATGCCTTTCGGCCTAGCCAGTGCGGCTTCGGTCTTCCAAAGACTAATGAAGACCGTTCTAGAGGGTTGTCTTGGTGCCATCGCCTTTCAAGACGATATCCTTATTTACGGGAAAAGTTATGAAGAACATGATGTTAATTTAGAAAATGTTTTAAAATGTGTCCAAGAGAAAGGTTTAACTTTAAAATTATCAAAATGCAAATTTAGGCAAAACAAGGTCGAATACCTGGGTCACGAAATATCCTCAGAAGGTATCAAGCCCAAATTCAATCATATACAGAGTATTTTAAAGGCACCAGCACCGTTGAACAAAGAACAACTTGTGTCTTTTCTGGGCTTAACTGAATTCTATAGCAAATTTGTTCAGAGCTATGCTTCAAAGGTACATCCGTTAAGATCTCTGTTAAAGAAAGATATAAAGTTTGTTTGGAGCCACGAACAACAACTGGCTTTCGATTTGATGAAACAAGAAGTAGCAAATGCTCCTTTTCTTAAACCATTTACTCTGGGTAATGAATGCATAGTTTGTGTGGACGCAAGCAATGTAGGTTTGGGTGCTGTTTTAATCCAGAAAGACAAAGGGGATGAATGTGTAGTCTCATATGCTTCTAGGACACTACGTGGTGCTGAATATAACTATTCTACAATAGAAAAAGAACTCTTAGCATGCACCTGGGCCTGTGAACATTTTAGGCAATTTATTTGGGGAACCAGATTCCGTTTAAGAACTGATCATAAGCCCTTGATAAACATGCTGGCAGCTGGTGGTGGTAGAACGTTAACTGCACGCTTAGCCCGTCTTGCAGCAAAACTACAAGAGTTTCAGTGTGTTGTAGAGTATATTCCTGGTCGCCTTAACGTACACGCTGATTGTATGTCCAGGTTACCGTTAATCAACGCTATTTGGCGTGAACAGTGTGATTCTGAAGTTGTGTTCAACATCGATGATGTTAATGAATGTGCCACTTCTGGTTCTGCTGAGGGCATATCTGAGACTGTTTGGAGAGAAGCTATGACCAAGGACACATGTTTGTCAAGTGTGGTGGATTATTTGCAACATGGTTAGCCTCAAGAGAGGTATCTTTCTGGTGACATTCTCTCATTTTTCAAAATTCAGGATGAACTTATGTTTGACCAAGGTTTTGTAATCAGAGGTGACAAGATCATTCCTCCTCTTACTTTGAGAGAAAGAATTGTTTCTATGGCACATGAGGGCCACATGGGCATGTCCAGTACCAAGAGGCGTATCCGTGAATTCTACTGGTGGCCTGGAATTGATAGGATGGTGGATAAGTGGGTTAGTTCCTGCTCCCCGTGTGCCAAAAGCGACAAGACCGTCAAACCTTTATCTACGAGTGTTTCTCCTATCGAATTTGTAGCTTGTCCTTGGAAAAAACTGGGCATTGACATTATTGGTCCCCTATCTTTGTCTCCCAATAAGGAGATATTTGCTTTAGTGCTTATCGACTATTTTTCTAAGTGGCCTGAACTTAAAGTTGTGGATAAGGTTGGTTCTACACAGGTTATTCAGTTTCTGGATGAAGTCTTTTGCAAGGAAGGAATACCAGCCGAAATTGTATCTGACAATGGGCCACAATTTATGAGTAGGGAATTTGAATCTTTTCTTGGTAGGTGTGGAATTGTGCATAAGAGGGTGTCCAATTATAACCCTCAGGCCAATGGTCAAACGGAACGCTTTAATAAGGTCATCAAGGAATCTATCCAACTGGCCATTAAGAGTAACCTTGATTGGAAGAAATCCTTACGTGCTATGCTTTTGTCTTACCGAACCTCTCCTAATTCCGTTACAGGTCTATCCCCTTTTGAAATGCTCAGAGGTAGGAAACCTGGTTCCAAGCTTCTCCCTTGGTGGTTAAAATCCAAACTTCCATTTGAATCTTCTTTTAATAGTGATGAAGTCAAAGACAGGGTTTTGAAATATCAAGAGAAAATGAAAAACAGTTTTTTGTCTTTAAATAGCCAAAGTAACAAAATCAAAGTTGGCGATTTTGTACGAGTCAAGTTTGGAAGGTCTGTTGGGAACAAATGGAACAAATGGTCCGATCCTTGTAGGGTGATTGAAATTTTCTCTAAAGCTATCCGTGTTGAAGGGGGGAAGGTATGGAATTTCAGGAGAGTGTCTCTATGCAGGAATCCCAGCTTGGAAGACAACAGTCTTTGTCCTTCTATCTCTGTACCTGGAAATCCCATTGTTGAAGATGACACTTCCTATTCTGCTATGGTTGACACCTTTGTACCGGAGAGTCCGGTTCCCAATGTTCCTGCTTATGTTCCTCTTCCTCAATCTTCCCCGTGTGCTGATGATTGTGTCATTAATAATTCCAATGTTCTAGAAACTGTTCCTGATTCCCTAAGTTCTGCTCCCAAACACAGTGTTGTCCCTTGCACAATACAGAGGAAAAGTTCTCGTGTCAAGCAATTACCTGTAAAGTTACATGATTACTTATGTTGAATTTCTTTTCAAGCAATTACCTGTAAAGTTACATGATTACTTATGTTGAATTTCTTTTCTTGTTTTCTCTCTTTTGTTTTATTTTTTTTTATTTTTAGGGGGGAAGGTGTGTAGTATCCCATGTTAGTGCACCATTCCTTCTTAGAATTGTTATTGTACATTCCTGTCTTAACATTCTATCTGTACTAGCGGTTCAGTTCCTACTGGTGTTATGCTGGAGGTGGTTGTTAAGCTGTCTTCTCAGAATAAACTACTTCCAACTTCTCTGTGGCTCCTTGGACTAATTACCACAGTTTTCTAGCTGTGTTGTGTTATTGCGGATGCATTGAAAAGATGCTCTCAGACCGCTTCAGGAGGCCACAGGGCAGGCAGAGTTTACAGGGACCCAACCCTGGTGGATGAGGTCATTTCCCACTGGTGTCCTGGAATCTGTCCTACTATGTCTCTGCAGACTGGACCGAGTACAACCCTTCCCACCATGGACTCAGGAGAGGGAGAGCAGTCAGAGGCTTCACAGAGACTAATGTGTGGAGCAAGACCTAGAATGCCAAAGCAGACCAACAGATGCACTGACGTAACATCCGGCTCAATGCTTACCTTTTATGAGAAGAGAAAGTACTTTAACTTCATAGTAAATACTACGCAGCCCGATGGGTAAATTGCACAGGGTTGCTATATGTTGCATCTTCACAGTGAGCCATGAGACCAATCTCCCACCCGTTGTGGTTGAAATCCGGCTTCCACCATCCCTAGTGCACTGAGGGCCTAAGCAGGATTAGACTCGGGTACAACTCGCTTCATTGTCTTTTTCCAGCTATATTGGTCTTTCCAGGTTTGACACGTCTAAAGCTGCTTTAAAAATAATTTTAAAAAATAGCGCCTGAGCTCCCACATGTGGTTGGAGTAAATTGGAAAAATACTTGCAACTCACACAAAACATGTATTGGGCAAACAAGTCCTCGGTCTTATGTCAATAAAATATGTAATCGAACTGAAAAAGAAAAGGACAAGAAGCAGTGTGTGTGCATTTAGGTGAAGTCCCTTGACCTTGGAGGCCATGTTGCTGTTAGGGGTAGCATATGGCTCCACATCACTGCGACACAACTGCTTCTTGCCTTGCTTTCAGGTTTGGTGCTGTCTTGTTAAAGAAAGATCCTTGACTGGAGTCTGGTTCAGGGTGATGTGGAGTTATCTGACGCAATCCTTCGTATGTTTGGCTGATTGGAATGCAAACTCTACAAACTGAACTGCCTCCATCTACTAGTTCAGTAGGAATGATGCAAAGAAAATATTACCAGAAGGGAAGAAAAATGCACCTTGTAGCTCAGGGCATTGCCCAGCTGCTGAAGGAATCGGAATGCACCAGTTTAAAATGCAATCGGCGACTCAGCATTTTATCCTTATCAATGTTGATACAATGAGTTACACACAGTTGGGCAAATAATAATAGCAAAAGCCAGAAAGTTTGTGTAGTGAGTTGTATAAATGCTCACTATCATTATTTGATTTCCCATTTGCACTGAATTGTGGGTGAACGAGTGATAGAGGAGAGTAACGCTTGTACCAAAACATTACCAAACTGGCTCAGCTCACGATCCCTACTGGCTGCCCAGGGCCGCTGGTTTTGTTATTTCAGTGCCAACATGCCACTGCCAACATGCCTGCGATCAGCGCCCACCTTGGGCCTGATAAGGGTCGAAGCGCACACATAGGTGAGGTATATTTGCCCTGGGTCACACAATGTCAGTCATTGTATGGTTGCTGGGAATAGACCAATGAATCCCATCTTCTCTCTAATTGGCATTCTACCCCAAAGCGTATGTTCTTTGCCCACTTCCGCCTTTGAAAGGTGCTCATAGCAGGTCGGCTTGCCCCCGCCCCCATTCTCAGCCCACCTTAGCCGCAGGCCTTCTTTCCCGGACCCAGCCCGCCCCGGCACTAGCAGTAAGTCTGCTGCCTGTGGCTGTCTCGGTGATGCGATGGTTGCAAAGTGCGTGCAAGCTCCATTAGCTCTGATGCACAGAGGGGAGGGAGGAGGCGACAAGGACCCCCTCCTCCTGCCGTCACGTAATTGCTGGAGATGGAGAGTGCGATTTCGGTTCCTTATCCTTTTTTTTTTGCTAGCGACAGAGATGATGTCATCCCTTAGCTGCAATGAGACCTCCCCTCCCCGCATTCTGTAAAATTCCCTTAATGAGGCAATGTAGCTCCTGGCTGTCTTGTGTAATGATGTCTGGGGCGCAGCAAACCGCCTGCTGCGCCGGCGCATCTCCACAGGCAGCCGTCTGTATCTGTGCCCCAAAGCGCGGCTCTGCCGTGAATAACAGCCTTTTCCGATTAAATAAAAAACAAGCGCGCGCGCCTCGTGCTCAAAGTAAAAAAAACAACAATTTGACGACAGGCAGCGGAGGAGGGAAGAGGGGAGGGGGCCTGCGCCTGTTTCCCTTGCAGGAGCGAGCAGGAACCATCTGTTAATTACAAACAGATGGTGTGAAAGCTCGCTCCCGCAAGGGAATCGCCAAACGTGCACATGTTGCCATTTAAAGCAATGCAATGCGTGCACGTTTTTTACTGCAAAACTGAAACGATTCCAAAAGGTAGGCAAGACCTAAAAACTAATAACAAAATATGTAGTCGAGCAGTTCCGTATGAATGTTACCTAGAGATGCCGAACCTGAGGCTTAAATTTGCCGACCTGACACTTGGAGATTAAACTGCTAAGCCCTTAGACAGCTAACTATTATGTAATGCACTGACAGTTTATTTTAATTGTACATAGTGTTTTGCACAAAGCTTTTTTTAGATAATTTTAATAGACAGCTGACTTTATCTGATTGTAATGGTTTTTATTGACTAAACAATAAAGTTTACACCAACATGTCACAGACGGACCAGTCAGTTAATTTAGAAAGTGCAATTTAAACTATGATTTCTATTGTGCACTGTTCAGTTTTCAAGCCATGCCTTATAATCTGTGAATTTGTATGATGAATAACAACTTTATAAATGTGAATTGATGAATATTAAATTACATTAATACAGGGTTCCTTTGGTTTTAAAATTAGTCTGTCTAGTGTAATATGTTTTTGTATTGTTGTAGATTGACTTTATGCAAATTATTCTGAATTAATCATTGGTAGGAACTGAAATCTCAATCGCAGACGTAAAAGACACCAGTTTGACCGTGCAGTACTCGGCTGAGCAACTACACCCAAAGCAGACCAAGTGAAAACCACTGAACAACTGCTAATGACTATTGGCTTTGCGGGGCTCTGCGTTCACCTAGTAAAGTCTTCATATTTGGCCTTTTGCTCTCGGGAAGCATTGCAGGGTGATTGCCGAGAATAATTTGCTGTAATACCCCAACGAATTGATACAGCTTTCTCCCCACCTGCAAGCTTGTATTCTTTCAGCTTCCACATACCACAATTAAGGCAAGCAATTATAATAGGCGTGTCTGCTACTCGCGAGAATTATCCAGGATTCAAGTTTAGTGTCTAATGAGTAGACGTAGAAAGCAGTTTCAATGTTCCGAATCCTACTTTATAGAGTGGGGAGATTACAGCCGTATGATAGGATTTACTACTTCACAAGGAGTACTAACCAATGAAGTAATTTACACATTCCAAATACTCTCCCATACTCAAGGCAAAGATATAGAATATTGAATCATGTCAAAAGCACTCTATGATTATTTCCCAGGTATCTGTCATTACTGGTCACCACAGGTTGAAGCAATTATCCATTCCCAGCTACTAGTAGTTAGTGGTCGCCCTAACCTTTCTGAAACCTACAGTGAATTTTCCTATTCACCATTCCTCATTTTCACCAAAATCTATCTAAAATATATATTTTTCCCAATTACCAATCTTGACTGCTCACCCCACTCCATCTGAAATATAAATTCATTTTCTCAATTAACAGTCCTTGCAGGTCACTCAACATATCTAAATACAAGTTAATTTTTCTAGTCCCTAAATTGCTGTTAGCAGGCAGGTAAACACAAATTCACTTTTATTTTAACTATTAGTAGCTGCTAAATGCTAATAAATATCATAAGCCACACAATTTTTAAAAAATCAGATCAAAGGCATACATGAACAGAGAAATCAGTAAGCATTAAGAGCAATTACAATGTTACCACAACAGATACTGTGTGACGTACTGTAAGGTAGCCATTAAGGATGCAATGTTTTCTTGTTTTTTCAGGGGAAGCTACAGAGCATTGCTCTGGTGGCCCTTTATTTGTTGTTGTATTCCAAAATACTACTCCAAGATTAGGAGAGGCAGAACATCCGTCAATAACCTTCACATGGATTGGCGCTGTAGCAAGTCTGGAGCTAACTGCGCATCTTCACAGTTTACTTGAGACTAACATTTACACATGAGCATCTACAACATGTCTAGGCAGCTCCCAATTTGTAGTGATGAAAATATTTGCTAATATGGGGGCTGATTCACGGAACTAATCTGAAACAAAATTCTAAACCTACTACTTTTGGTATTCACAGAAGGCATTTATTAGTAGTAAAGTTAGGATTTTGTCTTAAATTTAATTTAAGACAAACTTAAGACAAACTTAAGACAAACTTAAGACAGACTTAAGACAGACTTAAGACAGACTTAAGACAGACTTAAGACAGACTTAGGACAGACTTAGGACAGACTTAGGACAGACTTAGGACAGACTTAGGACAGACTCAGGGGCCGATTATGATCGCGGACGGACTTGCGTCCGTCCGCGATCATTGAGGAGGAGGGGACGTCCGCATCGGCTGCGGAGTCCCCTCCTGTGCGATTAGGATGTGACCGCCACCCTGGCGGTCACATCCTCTATTTTTAACATTGCCGCGGGTGCAGCTTCAAGCTGCACCCGCGGCAATGTTAAAAATGCACGCATTGCATTTGCATGCAGAAAGAGGCAGGCACCGCGCTGTGCCTGCCGCTTTCTGCATGCAAATGCAGGGGGTACCATAGGTACCCCCCATGTGCACCCCCCACCCCCCCTTCACCTAGGGGGCCCGCAACGGGCCCCCTAGGTGAAGATCCGTATGCTTTTCCACGGCGGAAAACCCGCCGCGGAAAAGCACTTTTAAAATCCCATCCTGATATGGCGGACGGTGTCTGAGAGACATCGTCACCATATCAGAGCTTTTCCGCCGCGGTTGTAAGCCAGCCGCAGCGGAAAAGCTGCGGACGGAAACCAGGACCCACCAGCCATCCTAATGTGGCGGTGGGTCCTTGGTCAGTCCGCTGCGGTTTTTCCGCATCCTGGGGCCGGCGGTGGCTTCCGCCGGCCCCGAGGATGCGGAAAAACCGCAATCCTAATGACCCCCTGAGTACAGACTTAGTACAGACTTAGTACAGACTTAAGACAGACTTAAGACAGACTTAAGACAGACCTAAGACAGACTTAAGACAGACTTAAGACAGACTTAAGGCAAAATCCTAACTTTATTACTACTAAATGCCTTCTATGAATACCAAAAGTAGTAAGTTTAGGATTTTGTCTCAGATTAGTTCTGTGAATCGGGCCCATGCTATTTAACTGCTGCTTCAAAAGGCATTTAAAAAAAAAGAAATTACACTTTATGTAAAATTATATAAACCATTTATCTTTCAATGCCCCAATTTTTTTCTGAGAACAAAATAATTTAATTCCAAATTAAGGCTGTGCTAAATCTAACAACCTAATGTGCACCTCCTGTTTATTTTAGAGCATTTTCTTTTACTCAGGATCAACGTTTTGTTAAGGTGCAAACTATAGGGAGTGGGGCGGCAAAATTCCTTTCATTAGAATTTGAATCTATTGAACATAGGGGTATATTCACAAGAACGTGTGCTAACTATCGCAAGAATAGCGTAACGCAACCTTCAACATTGCAGCCTATCGCGGAAAATTAACCCTGTTTCAACGTGGAATTCCAACACGGCGGTAGCATGCGATAGACACCAGATAACGCAGCAAATGTCTGCATGAAAATCAACACCACGCAGCATAAATGCAATACGCGAACGCAAACAACATGTGATAAGGCCAACCGCTGTACAAAAAGTACCGAAAACCAGCCACAGGCCTGCAAATCCCACTCGTCTGGCGGGACAATGCACTATAAAAACCACAGAAAAAATACACCAAAAACAATCCAAAGTGCGTAGCAACATGGATGCACCCTGACCCAGCGCAGAGGCACACTCGAACCCCACAACCCCCACAGACCGCCAGCAAGGAACAACAGGCCAAGGAGAAATGGGAGAGGAAGACAAAGTGCAGACCGCAGGAAAACAAGACCAGCGTCACAGAGGTGACAGAACACTACCAGCAACTTACCCACTAGCATACCACCTGAATTGCAGTCGGAGTGCCGAGGAGGCCAATCCAGGAGGCCAATAGGCGCTGGCATGACTACCTAAACCAGGCACCAACCCGCTGCCAACAGGAAGGCAGCAACGGCGACAGGAGGTGGCAGTCCACGGCCACCGGAGGAGCTGGAGAAAACCCAGGCCACAGTCATCAGTGTGGTGACTGTGCAAGGAGGACACAGCTCAAGAGGACCTGACACAACATCAACAGGGATTGCAACGAACAGGGACTGAGGGGACGGGGGATACATGCACAATGAGGTGTAGCACACTGCACACCCACAATCACCCAGGTTCATGGCCTAGATCTCTTTGGCACACTGCAGCACACACATAGCACAAACAGCACACCCACATTGATGACAACGTGGAACAACGTGCATAGCCGACACTGCAGAACAAAGGACACAACTGGCTCCGCACATGCACAGAAACATGCCTACTACATCTGACGGAACCGGAAACTGTGAAATGGAAATGTACGCGTACAACCTCACACCCGTCATGTAGACCAAATGTACACTGTCCTGCAGAAAAATCCAGCACCCCCAAACAGTCACAATGTACATTGCCATACAGTCTCCATGCAAACCTGCACAATGCGCCAACATATATGTTAACA
This sequence comes from Lissotriton vulgaris, assembly GCF_964263255.1. NCBI lineage: Eukaryota > Metazoa > Chordata > Amphibia > Caudata > Salamandridae > Lissotriton > Lissotriton vulgaris. The sequence goes on along the minus strand of NC_141694.1, from coordinate 148,570,718 downwards.
CAAAGTCAATTCGCCCCCCCCCCTGCACTTCGCAGAGGAGCACACAACACCTTCAGCAGAGCACAGAATACAACACATCAGTGATGCCGGAGAGGACCACCACACCATTGACACCGACGCCCTACAACAGCACATGAATATTCCACGCAACCCCCCTTTCAGGACCCGGACAGCCAAGCTACTCAGGGGAGAACACCGAGCCTGCAACAGACCACACAGCAGGAAGTGCCCGCAAGCACAGCTGGCCCACGACACTTCACCCACCCACACATTGCACCCCAATGCCATGTGTCAGAACGCCAAATAGAGGTGGCCCAACAGGTGTGGGTGGGGCCGAACCCATGGAATGCGAATCAGGATACATACGTAGGTGTCTATCACCCTTCAGGGGCCACCAACACCCCACTAAATAGACCCACACTGCCATAGATACACCTGGAAATGCACATTCACAGTACAGAACCACGGGAAGGGGCGCTCAAAAAGCAGTCACACACCAATGTTGGCTCTGCGTATGATAGCCCTGGCCACTCCCCTTGCGTATTGAGTGGGTGACGACAAAGCTTCATGTCCAAGCTCCAACCCGCTGCCTGCGGTGACACGTCTACATCCGATGTACACAGCACAATGTAATGTCGTAAGGCCCAGGGCCCTCATGCATACAAGACCACAGGCACACACACAGATATCATGTTGAAATGGCTCTTTATTGGCAGGGCCACATGTACAGTGACGCCTGTGCTGGATGTGTGTGGGGTGAGTGTAAGACATTTCGCACGGAATGTCTGGTGCTGGCAACCACTTGAACATTGGACACCAGTGCAATGGAAAATGAAAACACATGCAAAAAGAGTCACCTGCTGAGCAACATGGAGTGAGCCGGAGAGAGGACAGCCAACATGCAAATAGAGGTGTCCGTAAGTTGCAGTGCACTGGGGATGGGACACTAGAGATGAGCCACTAGAGATGAGCGCGCTCATGTGAAGAAAAAGTCTCGGATTGTGTCCCTTAGATATATACCTGATGCAGATGCAGTGGGGTGTGTTAGACCTGCATCATCTTCCCCATCAACGTCTCAGGGCACCCAAACTGTTTGAGGTGAAATAGCTTCGCAACTGCTTCACAGCACAAGACGCATTCAGCAACGGACAATGGCCTGCGGTGCACTGAGTCACTGGCACCTTGAGTGCAGAGCAGGGTATCAGGGTGATGATGGCATCCATGACAGGTCTGAGCAACTCTGTAAGTCTGTCAGGACCAACGTTTCAACTCTGGCAGATGGTGGTTGGAGGTGGTTCTTGCAGTGGTGGCATGTGCCTCCTGCTGTGATGCGACGTCCGGGCCCGTCTGGACTCGCTTTGGTGTGTGAGCCCTGGTGGGATGCATTCGGGCCCGGAGGCTGCGTACAGAGAAAGGCCACAGAGAAATGGCGTTGATGACCCCAAGGCCTACACTTCAGGGGCCATCCAATGTCTCCGGAGAAGGTGTCCCGGACTTGACCAGCACAGAGTTAGTGGCCCCGGATGCACTACGGCCGGCAAAGGCACCCAGCCACGGGACGGTGAATTGCGACCTGAGCGGATCACCATCAATATCCGAGGTGTACGTTGCAGAGGTTTTTGGGGGACAGTGGAAGGTGTCCTCCAGGGCATGACGCCGAAAGGTTGATTTTATCTGGAAGCAGCAAATGGAGGAGGTTGGTGGCCCCACCGGCCTGCGTAGTTCAGGTTCAGTGGCACCACGTGTTCACTCACCTCCTGACTGTCACCCGGCTTTCGTCCGGACTGAGCCACATCTTCCTCTTACTCCTCTCCATGTGACCACTGGTCTGGACTTTGCCATTTATGATTCACGACTAGGTGCTGGATGTGAGACTACTGGTCCGCAGGGTAGGCCTGGTCACTCATCCATGTGTCGCCGGGTGGCGTTGAACAGGGTTTGTGGCATCACGTGTCGCCTGCTGGCATTGAACAGGGTTTGCGGCACCATGTGTCGCCTGCTGGCATTGAACAGGGTTTGTGGCACCATGTGCCGTCTGCTGGCATTGAACAGGGTCAGTGGCACCACGTGTTGCCAGCTGGCATTGAACAGGGTTTGTGGCACCACGTGTCACCTGTTGGCGTTGAACAGGGTTTGTGGTACCACCTGTCGCCTGCTGGCGTTGAACAGGGTTTGTGGCACCACGTGTCGCCTGCTGGCGTTAAACAGGGTTTGTGGTGCAACATGTCACCTGCTGGAGTTGAACAGGGTTAGTGGCACCACGTGTCACCAGCTGGCATTGAACTGGGTTTGTGGCACCACGTGTCGCCTGCTGGCGTTGAACAGGGTTAGTGGCACCACGTGTCACTGGCTGGCGTTGAACAGGATTTGTGGCACCAGGTGTTGACCGCTGGCTCGGATTTGGGATCACTACCATTCAGGAGCCAGGACACAGATTCACATATGGGACCCACTGGGCCTCACTGACGCCACTGAAATATGTCAACGAGGAAGTAGTAATGTGTGCCAAAGTCAGGGGGCCAGTCATGGTCTGAGAGGCTGGCAGGCTCGCGAGCCTCACGCTTGGAGCTTGCTCTGGCATGTGGTGGGCCATCCTTGATAAACGCCAGTGTCAGCTGGTGATAAGTGTGGCCTGGCTGCGCAGGGTCAGGCCTGACGGGTTCGTGGTCCAACGGGCCGGGGTACGGCAGGCGCACAGGATCGCAGCCAACTCCGCTAAGGAGGACGGCATCTGCCTCATGGCGGGGTGGGAGGCGCTGCCCTGGCAGAGACGTTGGCTTTTGTGGAAGAGGACCACGCCAAGGGCTTCGTGCTTTTTATTCACACCCCTACACTGGCCTGGCGTATGCCGGGCCATCCCACTCTGCTCACGCTTAAAGGGGGGAGAAGGGGGATGGGGGCGTAACTGGCAACATTTCCGCAAGGACCCCCTGGCTGGGGTGACATGGTTGCGACCACTGTCCACTACACTCCATACACCAGAGGTGTATGTCGGCATGGATATGGGTGTGTTTTACATATTGCGGTCTGTCCAGCACATCACCGCCACTCTTGGCATTGTGTACTTTCCCAATCATGGTTCTACTGCATACTTCACACATGCCTGATTGCCACCTCTCCCCACTTTAGGCTAGTATGTGGTTGAGGTGCAATGCCGTTGATTGGTCATGTTCACGGCTTGCCTAGGTTACCATTGTAAGTTGTTCTATCGAGTCTGGTGGGTGTGAATGTAGTTGTGCTTGTTAGTTGTGATTTTGTGACGTGTGCATTGCCAGAGTTGTGAATTGCATGGTTGTGGAGTCGAGGTGAGTGGGGTGTTAATTTGGAACTTGCCAAGGGGCTGTGCATTTTCCCTGGTGCCATCCTGGGAACACTGGTTGCTGATGGACTGGTGGAGGATGAAGGGATCATGCACACTGGATTTGTATTTGGAGGCAACATTGGTGAAGGTCATACGGTGTTCTGATGTTGCCTGCACATTGATGTGGGACGTGGGCTTCCTGTTGCGCTGATTGTGTGCTGTGTCACCAGGGCGGAATTTGCAAACAAAACAGGTGATGGACCGAATGTGGATCAATGTCACACATTCACCCCAGTCCAAAGATCTGGGCCCAAATCCATCGTTTTTTTGCACTCCACACCACCCTGGGTTAGACAATGGCGATATGCAAATCAGCTCTGACCCTGTGCCCCATGGGAACAGTCCAGTCCGAACTACAAAAGCCATGTCCTTCCCAGAACGGAATCAAGCATCCGAGGACTGGACCGGTTTCGAGGTAACACCTCTCATCAGCCCGGCTAGCTTGACTCCAGTGGTGTGGAGTGCCTGGGACCCACGTCTGAGCATCCCCAGCGCACTTATGGCGGAATTTGCAAACAAAACAGGTGATGGACCGAATGTGGATCAATGTCACACATTCACCCCAGTCCAAAGATCTGGGCCCAAATCCATCGTTTTTTTGCACTCCACACCACCCTGGGTTAGACAATGGCGATATGCAAATCAGCTCTGACCCTGTGCCCCATGGGAACAGTCCAGTCCGAACTACAAAAGCCATGTCCTTCCCAGAACGGAATCAAGCATCCGAGGACCGGACCGGTTTCGAGGTAACACCTCTCATCAACCCGGCTAGCTTGACTCCAGTGGTGTGGAGTGCCTGGGACCCACGTCTGAGCATCCCCAGCGCATTTATGGCGGAATTTGCAAACAAAACAGGTGATGGACCGAATGTGGATCAATGTCACACATTCACCCCAGTCCAAAGATCTGGGCCCAAATCCATCGTTTTTTTGCACTCCACACCGTCCTGGGTTAGACAATGGCGATATGCAAATCAGCTCTGACCCTGTGCCCCATGGGAACAGTCCAGTCCGAACTACAAAAGCCATGTCCTTCCCAGAACGGAATCAAGCATCCGAGGACCGGACCGGTTTCGAGGTAACACCTCTCATCAGCCCGGCTAGCTTGACTCCAGTGGTGTGGAGTGCCTGGGACCCACGTCTGAGCATCCCCAGCGCACTTATGGCGGAATTTGCAAACAAAACAGGTGATGGACCGAATGTGGATCAATGTCACACATTCACCCCAGTCCAAAGATCTGGGCCCAAATCCATCGTTTTTTTGCACTCCACACCACCCTGGGTTAGACAATGGCGATATGCAAATCAGCTCTGACCCTGTGCCCCATGGGAACAGTCCAGTCCGAACTACAAAAGCCATGTCCTTCCCAGAACGGAATCAAGCATCCGAGGACCGGACCGGTTTCGAGGTAACACCTCTCATCAGCCCGGCTAGCTTGACTCCAGTGGTGTGGAGTGCCTGGGACCCACGTCTGAGCATCCCCAGCGCACTTATGGCGGAATTTGCAAACAAAACAGGTGATGGACCGAATGTGGATCAATGTCACACATTCACCCCAGTCCAAAGATCTGGGCCCAAATCCATCGTTTTTTTGCACTCCACACCACCCTGGGTTAGACAATGGCGATATGCAAATCAGCTCTGACCCTGTGCCCATGGAACAGTCCAGTCCGAACTACAAAAGCCATGTCCTTCCTAGAACGGAATCAAGCATCCGAGGACCGGACCGGTTTCGAGGTAACACCTCTCATCAGCCCGGCTAGCTTGACTCCAGTGGTGTGGAGTGCCTGGGACCCACGTCTGAGCATCCCCAGCGCACTTATGGCGGAATTTGCAAACAAAACAGGTGATGGACCGAATGTGGATCAATGTCACACATTCACCCCAGTCCAAAGAACTGGGCCCAAATCCATCGTTTTTTTGCACACCACACCACCCTGGGTTAGACAATGGCGATATGCAAATCAGCTCTGACCCTGTGCCCCATGGGAACAGTCCAGTCCGAACTACAAAAGCCATGTCCTTCCCAGAACGGAATCAAGCATCCGAGGACCGGACCAGTTCCGAGGTAACACCTCTAATCAGCCCGGCTAGCTTGACTCCAGTGGTGTGGAGTGCCTGGGACCCACGTCTGAGCATCCCCAGCGCACTTATGGCGGAATTTGCAAACAAAACAGGGGATGGACCGAATGTGGATCAATGTCACACATTCACCCCAGTCCAAAGATCTGGGCCCAAATCCATCGTTTTTTTGCACTCCCCACCACCCTGGGTCACCAGGGGGCACAGGTGGGACATGTATGCAGTGGATTTCCCCCAACACGTGCGTGCATCCGGCTATGGCGTATGGTCCTTGCTTGGTCTCCAGTGGTTCCTACGCATTGTGTATGGGGACTGGGGTGCCAGGGTGATGGTGATGTCCAGGACAGGTGTGGGGGACTTGGATGTGGCTGACTGTGAGACTCTGTCGACTCTGGCAGGTGTTGGTTGGGGTGTGCCAGGGGACAACAGGTGGAGCACAGCCAGCAGCTCGGTGTGGGGTGTGATGTTGGTTGTCCACTGTGTTGGTGCCATTGGCCTGTTACGTGATGATGGCCAGGATGCGCAGGATGGTTGTCCCTCTCAGCCTGTAGTGGACAGTGACATTGTCAGATGTTGGGGCAGGTGCGTTTTCTGGAGGGCCGATGTCTTTGTCTGCACTGCCTCTGTGGTGGTCCGGGGGTGGGGGGGTGCCGGGTGGGTGTTGTGGTCCTCTTGCGTGTCTAGGCTGCATGATGAGTGTCTCCATGGCATCTGTTACCCTTCCAATGATGCCCTGGGCTGGGCTCCCTTTTGTGGAGCAGGCTGCCGTCCGACTTTACACCAGGTCAGAGCAGGTGTAAAATTCCTGCTGATAACGTGCCTTATCCCGTGTTTTGTGTTCTTATCAGCGATCTGGCTGGCCGTTGTGAATGTTGAGGTGTGGTGTTGTCACGGCTTTTTGCACGGGAACACCTACACTGCATTTCATTAGCGATAGTTGCGGGGGTCCTCTGTGTCGATGTTTTATGCGGCAGCTATCGCGGGAAAACTGGTGCTGTGGGCTGTTAACACCAGCTTGTGGAGAGGTAAATATATCACGACTTTGGCTGCGATAAAGTGTCATTAAGTCGGCGATAGCTCCTTATGAATATGCCCCCTAGTTTTTAAATGTATAACCTTGCGCTTTTGTGCAGACTTGCATTACATCATCTCTAATTATGCAAGTCAATTTACCTATGTATTATTCCTGTGCAACAGGAAGACACGCATTTGACATTTTCTAACACGGTAAAGGCTGGCACTCTTGATTTCTACCACAAAGGAAAATCTCTTTCAGGACATTAAGAATATTTAAGAAGTTGAAATTGCTGCACAATGTAGCAGCAGCTAATGAAACTACAGAACACTCTTGCTTACTCAGAGAGAATCTTTACTTTTTCCTCTTTGTGTAGCTGAAGGTCTTGGAGATTTACAGGAGAATAGTCATATAACGCCACAGCGAACGTTTCTGCAAAAATATTAACACAAATTTAGAGTTCACCAGTACAGGTGCAGACTTTCTCCACTTAAGAACAAGAGTAGGAAAGAGAAAATTACAATTACCTATCACAGCTATCACTTACGTTGTAGCTGATATACTTTATGTGTAAAAAAGCTTAACTTAGACAAATAATTAATTGCATTTACAATACAATAGCAATAACATAACAATTCCATGCATTGCTGAATGGAATCATGGTGAAACTTTACATAAATGATACAACTGTGAAAAGCAGATAATCGACCAATAACACCAATATTGTAATATAGACTAGATAGTAAATGTAACAATCAAGAGTAAACTGGCAGCATTCTTTTTCTGAAAGTTAAACCACAGTAAATATTTTGAAAAGGATGCACATTTTGGGTACAATTAAAAAGAGAAAGCAGTTAGGAATATGTTGGGACATACTAATTCCTCACACAAATATAGGGAATAGGGTCAAAGCACTGAAAAGTACCAGCAAGAAGAAGGTAAATAGTTGTAACAGTTAAAAGAGTTGCCTATTGTGCTAGGTGCAATAGACTGGGCAGGGTTTAAGTTTGGTCGATCGAATCCAAAATGTACCAGTCTTCACCATAATTTCACCAACAAAGTTTTTTAAAGAAGACAATTTCATAAAGCTGTGAAGATGTCAGTTTAACAAAACTTATAATATAGGCAAAATATATGTCTTCATAAATCTGCGAACTCAGATTTGAGAACTGACTGTGGACTAACAGTCCACACATATGTAACTTTTAACCCTATGAAGCACACTAATACATTTGTATAACACTCATTTCTCATATACTACTAAACAAATTTACACCAAACCACGCAAAGCACTTCCATGAGTGAAGTTCTATTTTCATGCTAAGTTCTGTGTCAAGCATGTTTTTTCAGAATCAGAGAGCAAAATGTTGGTTTTTCGACTCTGCCTCTAAGTGCTCTCACCCTTGATGAATTTGCATGAAATTCAAAATATCAAGAATAAGCTAAACATTGTAAGTGTCTTTCAACTTGTGTGCATGAGTTATTTGCAAATCAAGGTTTTATTGTCACCCCTTTAACTTTTCTCCCTCTTGTTGGATCTGTGTCAACCCTGAGATTCCTGTGCTGGGCTTAACTTTCTAACAGCCTGCCAAATTCATTACACTGCATCGAAACAAAGTTATTAGCACATGAACATTAACTTTGTTCCGTGATAGATCTTCACTAAACTTCCATAGCACACTTAAGAATAAACAAGTTGTGCCTGCTAAACTGCATATGGATTCATCAAATGATGCCACACTGTAAAAAATGGCATTACAGGTTGAGGGAGGTGAAACCCTATTCAAGTAGAAACCACAATACAAGCCACAAGCAAACCCGAAATTAACTTGTGCTCAACTCTCTGGTAGCTTGGCACAAACAGTCAAGCTTAACTAAGAGGCAATACGTCAAACGGAGCACCAGAAATATCCCACACCAATTTACAAAAATAGAATAATTTTCAATAAGCAAAACAAGACCACAATGATAAAAATTAAATTAGTAGAACTGGAGATACTCAAGCTTAAAGATTTCAGTGAAACTTGCACCAAAAAGCACAAAGTGCCAACTAGAAATATCTGTTCGGGCTACACTGGGATAAAGTCACAAGTTCATGCCGACCGAGATGGAGTGTGGGAAGGCTACAGGGTCTACTGAACAAGAGTACCTTGAATCCTGGTAGCAGAGTATTGCAGAGTCCTGCGTCGAGGATGCATTGTGCCGCTGAGGTGATGCGTTGGTTCTGAGGAGCTGCGAGGAGCGCGGTGCAAGAACCTGCATCGCCGTCAAGGATCCCGTCAATGAGGACTTGCAAAGCAGAGTCTGACTTCGATGGTGCAATGCGAGGTCTTGTGTTGCTGTTGAAGATTCCATCAAAGAGAGGCTTGTGATGCGAAGGCCTGTGTTGAAGATGCGTCAAGCCACCGTGATTCTGATGGGGCTGGTGATTACAATGCGAAGTCAGTGCATCCGGAAATCCATGCAGCAGAGTTCATGCATCGTTTTTGCTCGGGTCGCACCACTCAGCAGAGGAGATGCACCATTTTCAGTTCATATGAGCACGTAATCGGTTTTATGGCATGAAAACCGAATACAAGCGCTGAATACAGTAACGCACAATTTTATATGTGTCTTGAGGGAAAGCATGTTAGAATTCACAGTACATTAAAGAGGAGTTGAAGTATGACCATGCTTTTTTTATTCACGTTGCATGGTGTCGAGCACATTGGCATCCCATTTGATAGATCTTTGATCTTTAAGCACAGGGGTTGGCAATGATTAGCATTGATCAACAGTGTAGTTATTTGAATAGTTTCGACTGAACTGGCTCTTGTTTAATTTCATTTTTAGAGACCCCTGATGTAGGGTCGTCCTCAACCCGAAATTTGAATTTGAATTTGAATTTAAAAACATTTCTACAGCGCTCGCATACCCAGCGGTTTCATGGCGCTAGTGGTGATCAGTGAATGGCAGCAGCAGGGAGATTAAGGGTAGGCTTGTGTAAACAGAAAGGTTTTAAGATTTTTCCGGAACAAAAGATAGGAAGGTGAGGTGCGTAGAGTAACCGGGAGGGAGTTCCAAAATGTTGGAGCCAGGACAGCGAATCTCGCTCCGCCCGCCCTCTGCTTTTTGAAGCGGGGGATGGTGAGGAGGGCCGAGTGGGCCGAGCGAAGTTCTCTGCCTGGGCAGTATGGCCTAATGAGAGAACGGATGAACTCGGGAGCAGTGCCCGATCTGGCCTGATACGTGAGGCAGCCGAGTTTAAACAGGGCGCTCTCTCTCACCGGGAGCCAATGCAGAGTTTTGAGTAATGGAGTGACCCGGTGATATCTGGGTAGGCCATGGATCAGGCGGGCCGCCTGGTTCTGCACCAGTTGTAGTCGATGGATCATGTATGCAGGGGCTCCATTATAGACTATGTTTCCATAGTCTATGCAGGAGAGTACCATGGCCAGCATGATAATTTTCAAAGCTGAGGGGGAGAAAAAACGAGAGACTTTCCTAATTACTCTAAGGGAAAAGAAACATGAAGAAACTACGGAGCTGACTTGCGGGTGAACAGTGAGCTGGGGATTAAGAAGGATTCCCAAGGTTTTCACTTTGGACACCGGAAGTGGTGGGGCACCAAGGGAGGGGGGCCAAAAGGAAGGGGACCAGGGACTGCAGCCACCTCCGGTCAAGACCAGCTCGGTCTTGTCCGGGTTGAGTTTGAGGTGGCTGCAGTTCATCCAATCTTGAATGAGAGTCATGGTTGTTTGGACGTTAAGAGCAGATGAAGAGGAATGGGACAGGTTGAAGATTAACTGGAGGTCATCCGCGTGATTAAACACGGTGACCTCCAGTTGCTGTAACATAAAACTGAGGGGAAAAATGTAAAGGTTGAACAAAAGAGGGGAAAGTGATGAACCCTGAGGGACCCCGCATTCTACCTTGCGGGAGGCCGCCGCAAAGCCAGTCAAGCGGACTCCCTGTGTTCTCCCAGCAAGGAAAGACTCCAGCCAAGAAAAGGCTAAGCCTTCTATGCCCGCCGCCCTGACACGGTTAAGGAGGATGGTATAGTCCACCGTGTCAAAAGCGGCGGATAAATCTAGGAGAATCAGGGCTTGCGGAAGGTTGATGTTGATACCTTCACGCAGCTTGTCCATGACTGAGATGACCACTTTTTCTGTAGAATGCAGGGGACGGAAACCAGCTTGGCGGGGGGAGAGGCAATAGTTTGCCTCAATGTGAGTGCTCAGAGTAGAAGTGATGTGAGTTTCCAGGACTTTTGCAAGGTAAGGGAGTAGTGAGATGGGGCGATAATTGGAAGGGGTGGAGGGATCGGCGTCCAATTTTTTTAAGATTGGGATGACAACCGCCGATTTGTGTGGACTGGGAACGTGACCGTAAATGAGTGAGTCGTTAAGAAGGGTTAAAGGGGGAGTAGGGCAGGCTGAGTAGACTTCCCTGAGAGTACAGGCAGGAGCAAAATCCATGGGAGAGCCTGATTTGACCCGTTGGAGCAAGGGGAGAAGGGTGTCAGCAGTTAGAAGTGGAAAGTTGGTCAGTTTAACGGTGGTGGGGGGAGGGGAAGGATCAACAAAGGTGGAAGAGGGCGGGGGGATGTTGTGTTTAATTTTAACAACTTTGTCTATGAAAAACTCGTTAAGCGAGTCACAGAGGGATTGGGACGGGAGAATGGTTGCCGTGGCTCTGGTGGATGAGGCAAGTTCATGGACGGCGGAGAAGATTTCCTTCGATTGTGATTCTGCAACCATTATCCTGTTGGTGTAATATTCGGCTTTTGCTTCCAGGATGCTCTTTTTATAGGTTTGCAGAACGGCCAGGTAGATGGTTTTTAGGGCAGGGTCGTAAGTTCTTCTCCAGACTCGTTCGGCCCTTCTTGCAGCTAGTTTTTTTTCTTTCAGGTCGGAAGTAAACCAACGATTGGCTGCGTGGGCCCGTTTAACTGAGAGCCGCTTGAGGGGGGCGAATTCATCGCCTGCCACCGTGAGCCAGTTGTTAATTGCGGCCAACTGTGGGGCGGCTGTCAGGCCGTTTAAATCAGGACAGGTCTTGGCCAGGGCTGAGCAGAAGGAGGGCATGTCTACCTTACCCCATTTCCGAACCCAGATGTTTTTGGGAAGGGGGGGTTTAACCAGGGGTGCTAGGGCAAGGGAGAGCGTGATGGTGGAGTGATCTGACCATGGGCAAGGGGATATAGTGGGAGGTGTGGATGGAACATTCAATGTCCAGATTTGATCCAGCATGTGGCCATGTAGGTGGGTGGGACTGTGGATGAGCGGTACGAAATTCAAACTTTTCATAAGGCAGGTGAATTCCTTAGATTGGGGGCTTTCGGCAGGGTCATTGGACCAGTATCTGAGATCCCCTAGAACTAATACAGAAGAATTGTTAACTACCAGAGTGGCCAAGAGGGTCTGGATACCGGGGAGAAACGAGGGGGTAGGCTGTGGAGGACGATAAATAAGAACAAAAGTGAGGGGGGTTTGGTGGGAAGTAGATCGTGCTACAAGGAGGTCGACATCGGTGATAGGAGGGGAGGGAAGGATTTGAAAGTTAAAATCTGTACGAGCTATTAAAGCCACTCCACCACCCCGCTTGCCCTCGGGACGGTCCGCACGAATGGCAGAATATGTCGATGGTAAGGCGGCAAGCACATTGGGCAGGAAGTCGATCTTGAACCAGGTCTCGGTTAAAAAAAGGAGATCTGGTTCGTTTGAATCGATATAATCAAATAGCTCGTATTGATGGTTTACAGCAGACCTAGTGTTTAGGAGGGTAGCCGAGGTAGTAAACAACTGGGTAGAGGGAGCTGGGGGTGAAAGATGGACAGGTGGGGGCGTGGGGGCTGATAAGGCTAGATGTGATACTAACCCAGGGGGGGGAGTGTGAAGGGGAGCTGTATAGGCCAAGGTGTTGTAAAAAGGTAGCAGTAGAGGGGTTAATACTGCCGGGGGCTCAATAAATGCATAGCTGAGACGGAGAATAGGAAATAAAACTGGCAGCATCTCGTGCCCCTGGCCCCGGCCGGCCGCGGACGGGCGCAGACGGGCTTAACTCAGGCGCAACTCTGGCGCTCCTCCGTCGCGCCCGCTGCGCTCGTCCGCTGCGCTGCCTCATATTGCCTGTTTAAATAGGGGCGGAGCGCCGGGGGAGTGGCAGGGCTGTGGTGGAAAGCTAAGCCCAAGGCAAGATGGCGCCCGCTGCCGCTGGGAGCCCGCGAAAGACACGATCAGCCCCAGCCGGCAGCTCACCCCTGAGAGCCCAAAGATGTCGGTACCTGCATAATTTTAAAGTGAGATTAATAACAATTAAAAAAACAATTTTAGCCAAAGTATCGCCTCCGCTCGCAATCAGCGGGGCGAAAGAATAGGGAAGCAGCAACTCGCCAAGCAACCGACCAATCAACCCACTGCCACCGGGTCACTGGTCAGACACGAGGGGAGAAAGGAAACGCGCTCCTAAATAGGGGCGGAGCGGCGGGGGAGTGGCAGATTATAACATCTAATTTGCTGTAACTGCCAATGTCATATTGGGTTATATGAGTGATCACATTTTAAATCATAACCTGTTAAATGAAGCATTTGAAATTAAAATGATCATCCAGTAATACGGAATTGGAATTGAGTGTCTTCTCCGAAAAGGAAAATATTATGTAATTGGAGGAGAAACCGTAAAGTTTCAATGTTAAGTGCACCCATCAGCTAGGGATTGGGGTTCCAACCTGGCATTTTTTTGACAGTTCAGCTGGATCCACATATTGGCTGGCAGAACATCTTCAGTCCCACTTCCAAGGGCCCCAGATTGGGGTGGCAGCACTTGGCAGGGTTGGTCTCACAGATGGTGGAGTCCAGGTTCTGGGTTCTAGCTTGTTGGAGCCTTCTGTCCCTAAAGCTCTAGTCAGGAGGCTAAACAAGAAGCTCTTGGAGTCATTCTGAGGTTCGAGGTTCAGCATATTCAGGTCCACTACTTCTCACCCATGCAAGAGAGCAGCAGGTCAGCACAACAGGGCAGCAGTCGTTCAGAGCAGCAGTCCAGCCGATTGGCAGTCCATTCAGCAGCACAACAGTCCTTCTGCTGGCCGAGCCCACTGGCCGAGAAGTATACTGAAGAGTTGGTGTCTGAGGTCCAATATTCATACCAGGTGCTTTTTTGAAGTTGGAGAAGCTTCTAGAGGTTTCTCTTTGAAGTGCACAGGTTTTCTGCCTCAACTGGCTCCAGACTAACAGCCATTTGTGTAAAGGCAGAACACCGCCTATTCAAGTGTAAGTAGGGCTGCGTTCAGCTCTGCCCTCCCATCCTGCCAGTTATGGCGCATCCAGGCACTCGTAAGCTCTCTATTGTGTGTGGCTGTCTAGGAGGGGGAATACACAAAACCCAACTGTCTGCTACACCCAGTCAGATGATACAGTGACAGGATGCTGGCAAAGGGCTAAGGGAGAAAAACTGAAACTTTCTAATAGTGGAATTTTCATAAAATGTATTTGAAATCTGACCACAAGAGAGGAATTTTCATACAATACCAAAGACAAAGAGACTAAAAATTAACTGGTTACCTGTTCCCATTTGGCAGTTACAGCAAATTAGATGTTATAATGTTTTTCACTACAAGGAAATGTAAAACTCAAAAGTTCATGTCCAATTTTTTAAATACACTGCAACCTGACATCAGGGCTGTCCAAGGCCTACCTTGGAGGGGACTTCTATGTATTAAAAAGGAAGGTTTAGGCCTGGAAAAAGGTTTTTTTCTGCCAGATCGAAATGGCAGATTAAAACTGCACACACAGCCTACAATGGCAGTTGAGACATTTTTAAAGGTACCTAAGTGGTTGGCACAATCAGTGCTGCAGGCTCAGTAGTAGCATTTATTTTACAGACCCTAAGCACAGGTAGTGCTACTTTACTAATGATTTACAAGTAAATAGGGTGTAAGCCAATTATTTTTTAGTGTAAGAGCACAATCATTTTAGAATTGGTCAGCATGGGTAAAGGCCCGCAAAAACGAATTCTGCAAAGGCAAAATGTCTGGGAGCAAAGAAGGCCAGGTCGAAAACACAGTTTTTAGTAAATGAACACTTGTTGTATCCCCACTTTCGACTATGCTCCATTGACGAAGCTGCACACATTCAAGTATACCAAAAGTAAGCAAGCCAAGCATCTCCCAAAGTTTGTGCAAACAGTGCTAAAGTTATAGGCAAACTAAAAAAAAGTAACTTTTTTTAAATGGCAAACTAATTCTAACCTTTTAATCCTGATGGCATTCTACGCCCTCTATCGTGTGGATGCCGGATGATAGATACAGTAAACTCCTTACCTCCTCCATCCAGTCATATGCCTAAATTATCCACTTCCCCCAGAGCTAGGACACTGAAGGAAGATGGTATCCTCCTAAATGCCCGCTCGCTTATTAAAAATAACATCTCGTTTAGGGAATTTGTATCAGACAGGAAGCCCTCCCTGGTTTTTGTTACTGAAACCTGGGCAAAGGACTCCTCCGGTCCAGATCTTATTGAAGCCGTCCCAGAGGGATATTGTTTGGCTCGTCAAGATAGACTGGGCCGGGTGGGAGGAGGGTTAGCAATTCTCTATAGGGATCACCTTCATTGCCACACTGTCTCTATCTCTGTCCCCACGGACAGTTTTCAAGCTCTATTCTTTTCCAAAAAAAAGTGGCCATTGAGCCTTTTTCAACGGAATCATGGTATATCGTCCTCCTGGCTCACGCACTGATTTTGGACAATGGCTTCTCCATGTCCTAGAACCCTATTTTGGTCGGAAAGATTTCACAGTTCTGGGAGACTTTAATTTTCATCTGGAGAGGTACGACAGCAACGATACTATCTCCTTGCTTGATGCAATGTCAGCCTGTGGATTTGCCCAATTGGTTAAAGGGGCTACACATCGAGCAGGCCACACGCTCAACGGGATCTTTTCCAATGACGAGAGGCTGACAATTAAGGATCCTATCTCTCTGTCATGGTCCGATCACCTGGCCGTTCCATTTGAGCTAGTTTGCCCGCTCATTCAAACGTCCAAAAATACTTCGAGCAAAAAGGAACGCCGCAGGAATTTCAAGAACATTTCAAATAGCTCCTTTACCCCGTGGGCACTCAATCTGTCTTCTCCTCAAGGGGAAAGTGTCTCTACAGCAGTCCTACAGTTTGAAAAGACGGTGACTGAGGCACTGGATGAATTAGCCCCGACCCAACTATGCCACCGAGCCAGAAAAAGGCCCTCAGCCCCCTGGTTTTCGGAACATCTCAGACTCCTCAGACAAGAAGTGAGGAGGCGGGAGCGACTGTGGCACTCTGGTTGGGATCTAAAGGATAAGGAAGCCCATAAGACTCTGCTAAGGAAATATAAGGCTGAAATCATAAAGGCCAAACAAGAGCATTTTACGGCCCTGACTACCTCACTGACTTCTCCTAAACTCCCTCATAACCCTCCAAACCCCAGATCCCATAGTAGCATCCCAAGAGCTGTGCAATAATATTGCCTCTTTCTTCCAGTCAAAAATCCTAGACATTTATTCTGCCTTGGAGCTGCAAAGATCTCTCATCAGTGGGCCTCCTGCTCTGGGGACTATGGACCCTGCCCCTGCAGAAATACTTCCTCTGGGAACTTTAGACTCTTTTCCCCCTCTTTCTCTAGAGGATCTGGATAGCGTCCTCAACAAAACTAAATCTGGCTCACCCTTGGATGTATGCCCCCTCAGGATTCTCAAACAGTGTAGGGATACTCTCCTGCCCCCTCTGGTTGACATAATGAATAGAGCCATGAGGGATGGCCTTTTCTCCACCCAATGGAAAAACGCGGTGGTAAAACCATTACTTAAAAAGGCCTCTTTGGATCCTGCGGTTCTAAAAAAATTTCGGCCTATATCACTGCTTCCAGCTCCAGCAAAGATTCTGGAAGCACATCTTAACAAACATCTTGCCGCATTTGTAGAGAGCTCGGGCTGTCTTGACTCATCCCAACATGGTTTCAGGAGGGAACACAGAACCGATTCGGCCCTCACCATAGTGTCGGATAATATCCGCACGTGTGTCGATGGGGGCCAGACCACCCTCCTGATCCTTCTGGATCTGACGGCGGCCTTCGATACCCTCTCTCCCTCAGTGCTAACAGCTCAGCTGAGGGAGGTTGGGGTTCAGGGGTCAGCCCTAGATCTACTCACTTCTTTCCTCATTCATCGAGTGCAAAGAGTGAAGTTGGGGGAGTATCTATCTCCATCCCTGCCTGTGCAATGCGGGGTCCCCCAGGGGTCGGCTCTTAGTCCGACCCTATTCAACATCTATGTGACCCCACTTGCCAGGCTTATCAGATCATATGGGAAGGAGATAGTATCCTATGCGGATGACACCCAGATCCTTGTCTCTCTCTCCCAGTCAGGTGTCCCGACTGCCTCCAATTTTAGATCTTGCATGGAGGCAGTCGGACAATGGATGATCCACAATTCATTGAAACTGAATGGAGAGAAGACGGAGGTGATGGTGTTTGGAGGGAAAGATGACGTATGGTCATCTTCTTGGTGGCCAGACTCATTAGGAGTTTGCCCCACCCCTACCTCCTCTGCAAAACATCTTGGGGTCATGATTGATCCTGCCTTCAACCTGGGTAAACAGGTTAGTAGAACCATCTCTACCTGTTGGGGCATCATCCACATCCTGAGGAGGATTAGGCACTATTTATCACTGCAGGCAAGGAAGCAGCTTGCAGTTGCCCTTATTGGTTCTCGGCTGGACTACTGCAATGCGCTGTATATTGGACTGAATACAAGTCTACTGCAGCGCTTGCAGGTAGTCCAGAACGCTGCTGCCAGGTTTGTGCTGGATCTCCCCAAACGTGCCTCAGCTACAGCGGCCAGAAAGCTGTTACACTGGCTCCCTGTTGAGGACCGTATCCATTTCAAAACGGTGCACAGACAAAATATCGACTCCAAAATATCGAATGGACAAAATATCGAGTTAAAAATATCGATAATAATAAAATATCGATTACAAAAATATCGTTGGTCAAAATATCGATTAAAATAATGTTAAAAAAATATCGAGTACAAAAATATCGACAAAATATATATAAATAGTCAAAATAAATAATTTCAATAATATGTAGAAAAAAGGTTAAAAAAATAAAAAAAATTATTAATAGTAATATAAATTGTAGTTAATGTTTAGGAGCGGGATGTTGGGTTAATAGGGGATAAGGGTGGGGAGTAATTTAATAATAATTAATTAATTAATATATGTTTGTAAATATTTTTAATTAATAATTAATTGGTAATTAATATTAATTAGTTAATTAATTAATATAATGTTTTACATATTTTTAATTAGTAATTAATTGGTAATTAAATAATATTAATTATTTAATTACATTAATTAGAGTAATTTATTTATATATATAATTTTTAGTCATTGCAAATTAATTATTTGGAGAAAAAAAATAATTATTAAATTAAATTAATTACAGCTAATGTGCTAATATATTTACTTTATTGTTATTGTTAATTAATAATTAATTGGTAATTAAATAATATTAATTAATTTTAGGGTTCAGGGTCAGTTTTCAGTTTTTGGGTAAAGGGGTATTTTTAGGGTTCAGGGTCAGTTTTCAGTTTTTGGGTAAAGGGGTATTTTTGGGGTTCAGGGTAAGTTTTCAGTTTTTGGGTAAAGGGGTATTTTTAGGGTTCAGGGTCAGTTTTCAGTTTTTGGGTAAAGGGTATTTTTAGGGTTCTGGGTCAGTTTTCAGTTTTTGGGTAAAGGGGTATTTTTAGGGTTCAGGGTCAGTTTTCAGTTTTTGGGTAAAGGGGTATTTTTAGGGTTCAGGGTCAGTCATTTTTTTTAAATATTTTCATTTATTATTTTATTATTATAAGTTAATGTAAGTATTTTTAAGTATATTTTAGTAATTACATTTTCATATTAATTTAATTTAACACTGTTTTTAATAAAGTCTGTTGGACAGGCCTCGGGGAAGGCCCGCTCCCTGTACCGGACCCTTGCTCTTCCTGTATCCTCGACCAGAACCATCCCGGCAACCCACTGGGGCAACCTACGACCCGTCCCCCACGGAACTCCAGCCCCCGAGCACCCCAGCAACGGCTGGCCCGGGCCTCCGTCAGCACCACTGCCTCGGCCCCGCCGCCATCTTTGGACACTACGTAACAAGGCCGCGTGGCCTCGGCTCGACCCCAACCCTGGGCCTGGCCAGGCCCCGACATCGAGGCACCACCATCCACCCAGGAGGTGAAGAGACCACTTGGCAGGTCAATGGGAGAAGGAGTGTCAATGGCTCCCCTCCGCCAAGTGTCGATCGCCCCCGGCCTCCCCGGGCGCTGGCTCCACCCCCCTGCTGGGTGTCTGGACTCCCTCCTCCCGGACCTCCCGAGGGTCGGGACATCAAAGGAGACCAGACCTATAACTGGGGCAGCTCCAGAGCAGGAAGGCAGTTGTATCTTGGAGTCGAGAGACACCGTGAAGAACTCATCCTTGACGGCCTGCTGGCGCTGCCGCGGCCCTTCCTTGTGATCCATCTCCGAAGCCTGCTGGCGCTGCCGCGGCCCTCTTCAACGTGAACCACCATCTTGGCCTGCTGGCTCTGCCGTGGCCTTTTTTGGCATGAACCATCATCTTAGCCTGCTGGCGCTGCCGCGGCCCTCCTTGCTGTGAAACATCAACCTAGCCTGCTGGCGCTGCCGCGGCCCTCCTCGTTGTAAGCATTCGTCCTAGCCTGCTGGCGCTGCCGCGGCCCTTCTTGCGGAGAACTATCATCCTAGCCTGCTGGCGCTGCCGCGGCCCATCCTTGCCGATCCCCAAGCTCGAGGATTTTGAGCTTCCCTCTTGCCGCACCTGTACCGGACCGGTACTAAGACTGTCCCGCTACCCTTTCCCCTACAGAGACTAGAATTGGGAGGATCCTCGTGTCCTGACCCCACTGTATCGTATCATCTTGCCTCAAGAACCTTATATAAAGTGTGTTGATCTCATCCTTGTGTGGTGTCCATCTGTGGGGGGGAAGTTGCTTGTCTGTACGATCACCGGAGACGGCCCTCATTGGAGGCCTCTCCCCCTGCACTCGGCCGACCCTCCGGGTCTCCGTCTAACAAAGTCGATATTTTTTACAACTATATTATTGTAAACGATATTTTGTACTCAATATTTTTGTACTTACCTGTTTGTAGATACAAACTCGATATTTTGACTGTCGATATTTTGTCCACGATGTTTTTGCAAGTCGATATTTTGAGCCTCGATATTATTTCAGTGATCCTTTCAAAACCCTATGTATGACCTATAGGGCCCTTGTTAAAAATAGTTCCACTGGTGTAGGATCTATCCTGTCCCGCTATATTCCCTCTAGGGATTTGCGTTCCTCTAGTAGACTTCTCCTGTCAGTCCCTCGATTCAGAAGAGGTAAATGGGGTGGCAGGGCGTTTTCCACCTTGGCGCCCAAGTGGTGGAATGCCCTCCCACTGGAACTAAGATCCCTACCCACTCTTCAGGCATTCAGAAGTGCTCTGAAGACACATCTCTTTGTGCAGGCTTATCTGTAATGGTGTCAGGCTTATATTTATGATATGCTTTGTTAGGCGCCTTGATGCCTTCGGGTTATTGTCTGCGCGATATAAATTTTATTCAAATCAAATCAATCTTTTTCAGCCCACCTAACCCATTTTTGGAACACTAATTTCTTGAGAACTACAAAACAGATTTCCATCACACCAATCAAAGCCACTTACGTGAGTAAAGTCCTAGTTTCTTGCCAAGTTTGGTGTATTTCAATAAAGTGTTATTTTTCTTTAACAGGGAGTATTGATTTGTATGGGAGTTATGAATTCAAAGGACCCCTTTATATCTCCCCCCTCTCTATTTACCTGGAGCCCCCCCCCCCCTGACAAATCTGTATGAAACTTAGCATGTCCAACCCAAATGAGTAAACGTTTTGGAATGTATCTGCAGTTTTCTCAAATAGCTCCAAAGTTGTTAGAAAACCAGAAAGGTATTTGAATGGTAATTCTGACTCAACCATAATTACACGCTGACTATCTATAAACTGTGTTTAATGCTTTAATTGTTTTCTAGTAATTGGATTACTCAGATTCCATCTTCTCCATCACAGTCCTTGTACATGTGAGGTGTATGCACCTCCCTGGCATGCGCTCAGCTTACCACCTAGAAAAAGAATCAAAAGGGTCCTCAAGCGCGCTTAGTCCTCTTATAACTCCATATATAAACTTTTTTCTCACTGAGCCAACTTCTGATCACACTATCTATCACTTGCGGCCCAAGGAGGGAGTTCCGTGGGGCAGAACGGCAGGGTAGGGTGAGGGGTAGTAAACACCGGAATATGGATGATTGGAGGTAAGTAAACAATTAAATAAATAAAACTAATTTCATTGTGTGCCATGCATCGCAAAATGCAATACATTACTTACCTCCTGTTGGATTTGGGAATCTCTAGTTGGCACAGGTAAGTACTTGTGACAAATAGGACCCTTGCCTTTAGTCAGGGTAAGGGGGTACACTCCTAAAATAATCCCTGCTCGCCCCCTTGGTAGCTTGGCAAGAGAAGACAGGCTTATCTCAGAGGCAGTGTGTGAAGCATTTGTGAACACATACAGTAATCCAGTGACAACACTACAGATAGACACCACACAGGTTTTATATCAAAGATAAGTATTCTTTATATAGATTTAACACGGCCACAAATCCACAATACTGTACTAAAGATGGTAGAATTAGCTTAGCTCTCTTTAGATCTTAAAATGCAACACTTTGAGTCAATGTACCTTTAGATGCGATACGCAGGGCAACAAAAGTGTTGCAAAGATGGTGATGCGTTGAAATTTTGGTGCAAAGAAATAAAGACGTTTTCTTCTTGTTGTTGCGGCACGCTTCTCAGATGATGAGAGAAGTCTCAATTCGATGCGTCAGCTGCAGCGGCGACACCCTTGTTCCGTGATGCGACAACAACAGCTTTGGCGGCGACACTCTTCTCTGACGTTGCGAGACGCTTCAACTCAATGCGTCAACTGCAGCGGCGACACCCTTGTTCCGTGATGCGACGTCAGCAGCTCCGACGGAGGCATGCTTCTCCGTGGATGCAAGGCGCTTCTCTTGATGCGGTGCAATACGCCAGCTACAGCGGCGACATCCACGATGCGACGGCAGCAGCAGCGACCGCAAAACGCTTCTCTTTCATTGCGAGACGCTTCTCTCGATTCGGTGCAATACGACAGCTACAGCAGTGACATCCACGATGCGATGGCAGCAGCAGCTACGGCAACACGCTTCTTCTTCGCTGCGAGACGCTTCCATCTCCTTGCAACACGCAGTCCCTCAGAAGGCCCAAAACAGGAGCAGGCACTTCCAAAGAACTCTTGGGGAGCTGGGGGTTGAAGTCTGTTGTCCCTGAGACTTCAGCAGGAGGCAAGCTATTCTCTCAACCCCTTGGAGATCCTTTATAAGTTGAATAAAGTGCACACAAAGTCCTTTCTCCTTTCTTTGGCAGTCAGGCAACCACTGCAGGCCAATCCCCCAAGCAGCACTTCAGCTTAGGGATAGTCTCTCCTCAGTTTCTTCTGGTTCCTCTCCTCAGCAAAGGTTTCTTCTTGTTGTCCAAAAGTGATCTAAATTCTTGGGATCAGGATCCCACTATTTATACCCCAAAATCCGTTGTCCTCTGAGGGCAGAGGGGCCTTTGACTAATCCAAATGAGTTCAGGTCAGTCCTGGAGCACTCTGTTTACATGACTCCTTCTTTCCTTTCACAGTGCAGGGCAGAAACATCAGACGCCCCACAGGAGGTGGAGCCAGCATTGTGGAGTGAAGGCACATCCCTGAAGCACTCTGTTGACATGACTCCTTCTCTCCTTTCACAGTGCAGGGCAGAGACATCAGACGCACCACAGGAGGTGGAGCCAGCATTGTGAAGGAAAGGCACAGCCCCGGAGCACTCATTTGACATGACATCTTCTCTCCTTT
Organism: Lissotriton vulgaris; assembly: GCF_964263255.1. Lineage (NCBI taxonomy): Eukaryota > Metazoa > Chordata > Amphibia > Caudata > Salamandridae > Lissotriton > Lissotriton vulgaris. The sequence goes on along the minus strand of NC_141694.1, from coordinate 148,548,290 downwards.
CACAGTGCAGGGCAGAGACATCAGACGCACCACAGGAGGTGGAGCCAGCATTGTGGAGGGAAGGCACAGCCCTATTCAGGTCCCAGGTGCAACTCCTCCCTCCCATCTAGATGCAGATCTCTCTATTCACCCCTGAGCTGACTCACCCTATCTCCTGGAATCCCCCAGCCCCTGTCACTCAAACTACAGACAAGGAATACATAACCTAGCAGAGGCAGGCTTGGATAGTTAGACAAGAAAATATCTACTTTCTAAAAGTGGTATTTTCAAACACAGAATGTTAAAATCAACTTCACTAAAAGATGTATTTCATCATTCTGAGTTCAGGCATACTAAACTCGAATTTCTACCATGTTCCCTGAGTCAGTTAGGATTATAAAATGTAATAATCTAACTGCCCATTCTGGCCTATGGAGAACAGTTGCCTTGCAATAGTGAAAAACGAAAATGGCTGTAATTCTCTATTAGGACGTGCCACACACGCCAGGGCATGTCCTACCTTATACTTACAATACACTCTGCCCATGGGCCTACCATAGGGGTGACTAATATGCAGAAATGGGAAGGTTTAGGGAATGGCAAGTGGGTGCACTTGCCCAGTCAGCATGGCAGTACCAGACTGCACGCAGGCTCTGCAATGGCAGGCCTTAGACACACTTACAGGCTGCTTCTGTGGGTGGCACAACCAGTGCTGCAAGCCTACCAGCAGCATTTGGCTTACAGGCCCTAGGCACTCCTGGTGCAATGTACTAGGGTCTGACAGGTAAACCAAATCAGTCAATCATGGAGTCACTAATCCCTACATCAATTTACAATAGGGAGAGCATATGCACTTTAGCACTGATCAGCAGTAGTAAAATGCCCAGAGTCATAAAACAACCAACAACAGGTCAGAAAAAATACACGAGGAAGGCAAAAAGTTCAGGGATGACCCTGCAAAAAGGGCTAAGTCAAACACCCGTAAAGGACTTGAAACACATAACTCTGTGATCCTACTGTGTGGGAAGCGTACAATATTCAGGGGGACAAGTTGGCAGGAAATGGGGTCGTGTGGAGGTAAGGTACAGGTCTCCACTGTCAGGTGGGTGCTTTAGAGTAATGGGGAGTGGGGCTGAGTGAAGGAGGGATGCTCACTCATGTTATGTGGTAACATTAAAGAGTTCATGGCTGTAAATTCTGAGGAGGACTCTAGGATGGATTGAGCGATTTACAGAGTGCCTCCCAACCTGGACCCTTGGAACACAGCTGCATCGGCCTTTGCCCAGCAGACTAATAGAATTAGCCATTGTTCAGTGTTCCTTGGTGGGTGGGTAGTTTTCAGCGGGTAGTAATCATTTTCTTGACCAGTATAAGGGTCAGATCTAAAAAGTTGTTGTAATTGTACATTTACATTGTTTGGCATAAAAGCAGAAGGCACCTGCCTCCAGGAAGAGATGTTTGAGATTCCTATGAGCTGTTCCCTCTGGGAATGGCTGGTAATACAGTATGTTCGTAACTGCCGACAGTCCCACGGAATGTGCTTCAGGCCAGCCCCCAGGGTGATACATGTAGTGCATCCGTCGGAGCTACCGGGAAAGATGCAGGCCAATTGCTTAGGGGACAGGTATGCCCTGTGGAGTACTTAAAATTGGATACATTTTAGATGGAATTGTGGGACACTCATGGGGTAAGCTACGGCCCTAACCCATTCCCTTTCATGAAGTGGTCTGTCAAAATCAGCCTCCCAAATGGCTTGCAATGGTTCTAAAGATATCTGCATTTGTGCAATTAGAGCTTTAGGTACCCATGAGATTAATCTGCGATCAAAGTCCATAGTATACAGTGTGTGGATGAGTTGATGTATGACTGGTTCAAAGTCCTGAGTGGCCCAGGTTTCCCCAATCACATGGCATAACCGATCGTTATGATCTGGAGCTCCTGGAATTGAAAAGGCCTTTAATACTATAGGCAGGAAGTATATGTGGGGGTTATGAAGTGCATGGGATTCCTTTACCTTACATTGGTTGCACTGCTCAATACCCTACAAACTGACACAATTAGAGCAGGTGAAGTAGTGTTGAAACAACTTACATTTCTCATAGGCACAAGAAAAGCGTGCCCACTGTCACTACTGTTTTCACTGGCAGTGGAACCAATTGCATGTAGTCTGCAAGGAGTATTTGCTTATTCAGGTGTACATGTAGGGGACACAAACCATATTGTCTCGCAGTACACAGGAGCTACACTAATATATCTCAGGGACCTCCAGCACTCTACCCCCGATGCTAAGCAAACACACAGAGTATGAGAAATGGGTGTGAAAGCGGCCAATTATACCAGGACGATGAGTAGTAATAAATATGTGGAGTTTATTAAGTAAAAACCTTTACGACCTCAGCCACAACAAGCTTCAATGGAAGCAGCACCGCTCTGACCTCCGGGCGCTCGCCTTGGAACGCTGGTCGCGGTGACATTCGAAATGATGTCACCGCGAGCAGCACCATTACATGCGGAGGCGCCGGGGGGCGAGAAGATGGGAGATACCACACATCCCCCTCCCCTGCAGAATAAAACATATGAATGCAAACGAGGAACACAGAATTGCCAAGAATCACATCATCACATATTGATCAAAATGTCTGGGGGGTCTGGTCACTCTCCGGTTAGACCTACCACCGGGGTGGGGAGCCGGCAACGGCTTCTTGGCGTCTGAATCTTTGCTCTCCACTGTGTTGCCTTCGCCCACCTTTCCCCTACAGGGATCCTGCCCGGGTGGGTGAAATCTCACTACTCTACCTAGGTTCCAGATCTTCCCCCCCCTGTGTCTTCACAGCATTCCTCAACAATTTAGTGATCTTGGTGGGGCTACTATATCCTGACCAATTCGCTCTACCGGTGGGGCTCCTGATCTTAATGTCGTCCCCTACCTTGAACCCGGCCTCCCGTCTAGAATTGAGTCTGTCGTATCTTTCTTTTCTCCCCACCATGGCCCCCTCTTGTTTCACCAAACATTTCGCTTCTTTTGAGTGGTCTGACCATCCCTTGTGCCACCCCATCCACCCTGGGGATAGCTTGGTGTTAGGTGTCCTTGCATGGAGCAACTCGAACGGGGTGACTCCCATCGTTTGGCGCGGTGTGAACCTGTACGCTTCTAACGCCTCCATGCTTCTTCTTTCCAGCTTATGCCACTGGCCTTGGCCAACTGAACACTCTCCTTGAGAGTTTCGTTAAATCGCTCGACCATGCCATTTGTTTCTGGGTGATACAAAGCGCAACGCTTGTGTTTGATGCCTCTCTCTCCAAGGAAGTCTTCCATTTCTTTTGAACATAATTGCACCCCATTATCCGTGAATATGCTGCTGGGTAACCCTTCCCTGATGAACACCTCTTCCAGGAACCCAATGACTGTCTTAGTTGTGACTTCACCTACTAACTTCATTTCGGGCCACCTAGAATACAAGTACATGAGCACCAGGATATACGGCGTGCGCAGCTCTCCAGACAATGGGCCCACGATGTCCAGTGCCAACTCCTCCCAGGGTCCTGACGGTGGCGGCCTGCATACCATTGGGGCCGTCAGTTGCTTCAAGACTTTGTCGCTGTTGCTGCACGGAATGCAGTCTCTAATTTTCCTTTCAGTGGCAAGGTCCATGCTTGGCCACCAATAGTTCTCTCTGAGTCTTTGTTTTGTCTTGGTGATACCCATGTGTCCTTCGTGGGCTATCTCAACAAGGTTGTCTCTCACCGACGCGGGTGGCACTAGTCTCGTCCCCCTGAACAGGCATTCATCTACTATGGAATGCTCATCTTTGACAACCCAGTATGGCCACAGATTTTCCTCCTGTTTATCTTCGTGTTTCCACCTGTCTTTTATTCTTTTGCACACCTCCTCCAAGATCTCATCTTCCTTCAATGCATTTTTCCATGTTTCCTCTCCTAATGCTCTCTGGATGGCGCAGACATTTTCCATCTGAAGTTCATCCGCTTCATCATCCACCTTCCCTTGCTTCTCCCTCGCCTCATTTTCACTGACAAGTCTTGACAGACAGTCTGCTGCGGAATTACGCGTTCCCAGGACGTACTCGACACCGAAGGTGTATTCTTGGAGGCCGACCACCCAACGCCTGATCCTACTGGAGATGGCATCCAGGCCTTTTTTGCTGAAGACTTCCACCAACGGCTTGTGGTCAGTACGAAGAGTGAACTGGGTGCCCCACAGGAAGTCTCTGAATTTCCCCAATGCCCAGGATACTGCCAGGGCCTCTTTTTCGATCACCGAGTAGTTGTTTTCGGACTTCTGGAGTGACCTTGAGGCGAAAGCTATAGTTTCTTCTCCGTCTTTGCCTACTTGAGTGAGGACTGCTCCCAGCCCCTTAGCGCTTGCGTCGGTGGTGACCACAGTCGCCCGGTTGGGTATGTACAACTTTAAGCTGGGGGCTTCTGCAAGTGCCCTGCTTACATCTTCAAACTCCCTCTGACACTCCTGACTCCAGTTGAACTCCGTCTCTTTCTTTAGCAGCAGCCTGATGGCCTAATGTTTCCTGCCAGGTTCCTTATGAATTTTTCGTAGAACTCCAACATTCCCATAAATGATTTGATTTCGTCCTTGCTTGTGGGGGGCACCAAATTTACAATGGTGTTTTGTAGTTCAGCTTTGGGGCATATTCCTTCAGCCGTCACCTTGTGTCCCAAGAAATCCAGTTCTGCGCAGCCAAACACACACTTATCTCTTTTTACCATTAGTCCTTGTGACCTGAACCTTCCCAGCACGCGTCTCAGCCTCTCATCATGCTCTTCATGGTTTTTTGCAAATATAAGCACGTCGTCCTGGTAACACGTGACACCTGGGATGTCTTTCAAGATGTTCCCCATGAGTCTCTGAAATACGGCGGCCGCCAAGACTAACCCAAAGGGCATCCTTTTGAACTTGTACGCGCCCAAAGGTGTCACAAATGCTGTGAGTTCTTGTGACTCTTCGTGTAGTTTTATCTGAAAGTAGGCCAAGGTGAGATCGAGTGTGGAAAACACCTTTGCTCCCTCAAGCATGCTCATCATTTGGGTGATGTTTGGCAGAGGGTATCGATCGACCACAACCTCTTTGTTCAACGCCCTCAGATCGATGCAGAACCGAACCGACCCATCCTCTTCTTTGCGGCCACAATGGGTGCTAACCATTCCGTCGCTTCCACCGGTTCGATGACTCCAGCCTTGCACAATTTCTCTAGTTCAGACTTCACCTCTTCTTGGATGGCGATGGGAAGCTTCCTGACCTTGGCCACGACCAGCTTAGCGTTCTCTTTCAATTTTATCTTGTGACAGTAGTTTTTTAAGCATCCTAGCTCTTCTCTGAACACTTCTTTGAACTCGGTCACTACGTCTGTCTTGTGTTCCTGTATCTCCTGTATCAGGATCTGGGGATTACTATTGAGATTAAGATAGACCCCCAACTCCTTCTGTGCTTGCCACCCCAAGATGTTATCCCCGACTGTAGACACATACACTTTGGACACTGTTGTCCTGTTCCTGTATTCAATTTTTTCTAGAAAATAACCTTTCATAGAGATAGGGCGACCAGCATACCCTCCAGGCCTCAAGTCAATTTTTCTCAAAATTATCTTCCCTTTGGACACACGAGAGAATTCTTTTGCATTAATAATAGTTATCCTAGAACAGGAATCGAACAATGCTTCTAACACAGTGCTCCCCACTTTTATGGTGTCTTTTGGGTTGCTGACCTGACCCTCATCAACCTGCACCACAATTTCTTCACACGTGGTGTCATTAAGACTTTGGACCTGCATCTCTTGACCTGCACTACAATTTCGTCACCAACTACATTCGTCCTGTCTCTACTCTGTCTACTGAACCCTTGCCCACTCTTGCAACACTGCTTGAAGTGACCTTTCTTGCCGCACTTGTTACATGTAAACCTGAGGGCGGGGCACTCTTTGTCATTAGCTATATGCCCCTGCTTGCCACATCTATAGCAGGTGCCCTTGAATGATCCTCTCAATTTGCTCTCCTTCTGCTCTCTACCGGCTACCTTCTGGCCCTTGATCACAGACACAGCCTCACATTCGGTCACCACTTCACTGACATTGGGTTTATCTTCACTTCTTTTCTCCCCAGTGTCTTGCTTTATTTCCTTGACGCACTGTAACATGTGCTCAACCTGTTTTGCTATAATAAGAACCTCCCTCAATGGTGGGTCATCCTTAAGCCATAACTCTTCACGCACACGCTCCATCCTGCAAGCCAATACAAACTGATCCCTGATCCTTTCCTCACTTGCCCCACCGAACTTGCATGTCGCTGCTAGTTTCCTCAATTCAGAGACAAAATCTTCAATAGATTCCCCCTCCTTCTGTGCTCTTTTCCCAAAGTGGTACCTCTCCATAATGGTGCTTGTCTTGGGGAGGTAGTGTAAATCCAATTTCTTTAGACTTACTTCTAGCTCATTTAGACCCCTCGCTTCCTGCGTCCCTAAATCTGGGAGGTGATCTAAAACCTCTTCTCCTTCTGCACCTAGGTAATATGCTAACAATGATACCTTCCTTTCCAGGCCAGGGTTAGGCCCACACACAGTAGCTTAATTCAAAAACACTTTTTCCATTGAATAGTGGGATCACCTGGGTTAGTCAGGAAAAAGGGTGGAGGGGTCACACGCTGCATGGTATATGTCACTGAGCGATGTGGCAGAATGAAAACCAAGAGAGCAAGTGTGAGTATAAGTGTACACGTATGGCAGAATGTTATTTTCAGTCACTAAATATAACAAAAATGCATTTAGTGCATTTGCACTCAATACTACTTTTGAATTCGGTGAGCATATAAATCAAAAGGTAGGAACAGTAGTGAGTATGCCAGTAAAAGTGGATATCATATTTGTACACAAATTGACAGCATTTTTCTTGTGGTTATTCACAGTACACTCTCAAACCGCAGTTGAAGGCCCAAATTTAAACTTCTTAGTCTCCTCACAGTGTCAAACGCAGCCAGCACCCCTCAGGGCAGAATACCACAGACTAGTTTCAGAATTGTACACAGGCTAAACATTCTGGCAGCCAAGCCCCAAAACACAATTCACGACGGGGTGGGCGCAACCGCTTTCCTTCTAGTAAGAGTAAAACACCAGGGGGAGAAGCGCTGCTACTCTGCCAGTCTCATCAATGCGTATTACAGGGTGAGGTGATGACTGAAAGAAAATCATCCAGGCACTCTGACAGCTTGCTGGTGAGGACACAACCGCTGAAGGAGAGTAGAAGGTAGTTAGGCAAACATCGCGCCGCTACAGTCACTATTTAAATAATCATCCCACAATGAAGAAACTTCAAACCATCCTGTGCATCTCTTTTTTTTCTTTGACGTTGGCGCTGCACTGCTTGTAAGTTGGGCGTGGGTGCACACAGTACGCTCACCACGCTTCCGTGACTGACTGTCACGAGCCCACACCACAGGCTGGTTGAGGAACTGACTTAGCCGGCGCGTCACAGAATGTCAGTCAGACACCCACTGTAGCAGCCGCTCGCTCGCTCACAAAATTCCCTGTCACAGGTTCACTACAGGCAGATTGTTACTTGCGTGTTCACCACAGCGCGATACGGACAGCCGGCAGGCGTCCCTTTCCTTCTTCTTCTGGGACAAATAAATTAACCCTCTCTGAGCCGCTGCCGCTCCTCCTCACGCTCCTTGCTCGCGCTTCCTTGTAACATTAATAAGCTACCCGCTAGCATGTTCGCCGCACACGTTCCTCTTTTCCCCCAGTGACAGTTCATCAAAATCAGGGGAACGCTGATGGGTAAACACAACACGCCTGAGGGCAGATGGCGAGCGTTACCTTATTCGGAGACTGGTACCTTTCAACAGTCAGGAACGCAGCCGTTCTTTTCTCGTTCACAACTCTGCACTTCAGTCAGCATGGGATCGCTTACTTGCAGCCACTCTTCATTTCTATACTTCAGTCTGTCATGAGCGCGTCAAACTGCTCTATAATACCTGCTGCTCCATCCGTTCTTCTTTGCGTGTTGAGGTCGTAGATCTCCAGTGACCCTCGTCGCCAGTGTGAAAGCGGCCAATTATACCAGGACGATGAGTTGTAATAAACATGTGGAGTTTATTAAGTAAAAACCTTTACGACCTCAGCCACAACAAGCTTCAACGGAAGCAGCACCGCTCTGACCTCCGGGCGCTCGCCTTAGAACGCTGGTCGCGGTGACATTCGAAATGATGTCACCGCGAGCAGCACCATTACATGCGGAGGCGCCGAGGGGCGAGAAGATGGGAGATACCACAATGGTCTGGGCTAAAAAATTTAAAAAAGGGCAAATTTAAGCTATGTGTGGCAATCGAAGTAGGTTGTATAATGAAGAATCCCGAGGCTGATGCATTGCCAGTTTAGGTACGTTAATTAAGCAAGAATATCCCAGCCATCTCGCAGTCAGAAGCTTCCTGGAGTAACTGATTTTATGTCAAGACAGAGACTTTCATTATGCATAAATCTTTTACTCACTCCTTCTGATCAGCACCTTGAAAAGCTTCCAAAATAGAACTTGGAAACATCGCAATGAACTAGAACTTTCAGTCCCACAAATGCAGTTTGTCATCGATATTCTTCCTCTTTTGTTTGCTGCTTCTGAGCAGATAATTATTACTCTTGGTTTAGATTATTTAAGATATTCCATAGAGAGGTTATATGTGTTATATTTGTTTTTATAAAACCAATTCATGGTATTGAGATCTTATAGCCAGTATTTTTTTTAATATTCGTTAGGTTTCAAACAAATTGTAGTTGTTGTTATGATTTAAATGGTAACTAAATATAGCACTGTCTTTTGGTTGCCAATGCATGTTTTAATAATTTAGTTGATAAGAATTAAGGTTTAAAAAATATAAACATTACTGTTTCGGTTGAGCTACACACGGGGAACCACAACAGATATATTCAACTTATTGTTTCAGTTGAGCCGTGCACAGGGAGCCATGTGGGGATCAGAACGGTTTGGCTTTGTTCTCAGTGATCAAAAACAAAAAAAACCTAGAGAGGCACTCGCAATGCATCACCGCCATCTTAGGCAAGGGCGACCCATTTCTCTATCTCCGATGATGATGAGGGCAAAGAGGCCCAGAAGGAATATGTGTAAAAAAGGGAAAACTCATGGAGGTTACATCCATTAGGAAAGGAGTCCTAGGTGGCTCAGAGGGAGAAGGTGTCCGAAGCGGAACACAGAAAAGGCAGTCAAGCACTGCAATTGATATACCATCTGATGAGATGGAATCAGGTTGAAGAACATCCAATTTGGATGAATACATATTTGATCTAAAGTACAATGATACAATTTCTGAGGAGTTTGGGGAAATGATTAATGAGATCACAAAAAGATAAGGAAAGTGACTGATCCAATGAGGGAAAATCTCTTTGATCCACATGATATAAGACACCCTTGGAGAAGGGGCTGAGGGCCTTTAGACCATGTATTGGATTACATTTGGAAAGTGGTCAAGGGAACCGGGTGTTCTTAGCCAATAATCAATGACAAAGTGACAATGATTTTGAATCTGCATCCTGAGCTGATCACTTACTTATCTAAAATGGGGCAAGATCCTAGAAAAGGGTTAGAATGGTCTCTCAAACAATGCCATAAAGGCTTTTAGATGTTCTAGAGAAATTGGCAAGGATATTCGATTTAGTGATAGATGCATACCTTAAAGGAAAGAACCTGAATTTAAATCTCCTCTGGGGCTGCTTCCAACTCTCAATATGTTCCTCTAGGCACTGCCAAAACGGGTCTCCTGTCAGAGAGCCATAAGTCAATATTAATCACCCAAAAAGTGGGTGATTTGATCAAAAAATAATTGAGTGACTATGCCAAAGGCCTATTATGTTTTTTGACAAGGGCATGGTGAAATTCTTAGGAAAGTACATACAGTCACAAGCGTAGAAAGAGCCCAATTCAATATGAATAGAGTCATTAATAGAAATAGTTTGTTTGGACTGGAAGGAGAGGACAACCTTTCAGCTGGGCAAATCACCTAGTGCAGGACAAAGTGAGTATGAGGACAATTACAGGTTTTACCCCATTAAAGCTGGTTGAAAGATTACAATTGTTCCAAGATCATTGCAAATAGATAAAAGATGCTTGGGTTTCTAAAAAAGTGTGAAAGACTATCAACAGCGTTTACAACTCAACCTTACCAAATAAGAGAGCCAAACAAATTGGTGTTCAACAAAGATTTGGAAGACATTGTAATGGAAGAATTAAAGCAGATGCTCACAAAAGGAGATATAAGGGAAGTAAAAAAAAAAAAAAAGTTTGTTAGTATACTTTTTCTTGGGTAATACATTTAAGAAATTTAAACAAACTGGTGTCTTACAGACATTTCAAGATGTAAGGGGCCCATCTGTTATGGGACCTTCTTCAAAAGCAAGATGATGGGGGGGCGTGGCCTAGCAGCGAGCCGTGATGGCTGCCTAACCTCGCAGCTCCTTGATCTACTTATGCCCCACCTCTATCCGCAGCCCTGATCCGTCATCCCCCGGGGGTGGAAGGCATACGAGAGATCCTGGGGAGCAGCCGCCTGCAACTCCCGCTCGCAGCAGACGCCTGAGGCCGGAGATATCGCAGCCAGCCGCCTGAGGCCGGTAATCCAAACTGAAGCCGGGACCCACAGTAGTTCTGGGTGCCACGGCTGAGGAGAGGTAGACCTGCTCGCTCCTTCTGCGTTCTTGGGACCTGGATGGCGGTCTCCCAGATTCATCTGCTTGCACCAGCGGCGAAGGTGAGGACTCAGCTGGGCCTGGGGAGAGAGGCATACCGTGGCTGGAGGTTGGGACCAGAGCTAAGTGCACGACGCCTGGACAGGGTGCCATTACCGCACATTGCCAGGGCACCAAACACCGAAATAAACCATGAGGAGAGGTCAGCCACTTCCAAGGTCCGGACCTTGCTGAGTGACCCATGTCTGGGCTGGAGTCCCCCTCCCTGCTTATCCTTAACATTAACGGTGTGAATTTGGAGGCCCCCCTGAACATTGAAGACCCAGCAGACTGGGATGGCTGGTGTGTTAGCCTCCCTTTTGCTCTGAGAGTGCAGATGTCCGGACCCACCTGGGTGCTTTAACAGGTCCCTGGCAACCAAGTCCATTGACTCTCTACCCAACCCCTCAACGCCATCTAAGACACGCTTACCCAACGTCTTCCCTGCCCCCGCACTCCCTGACTTGCTAATCTCCCCAGATTGCCTGGGAGGGGAGCGGCCCTTTCCCCCTCGTGGCTCCCTGGTTGCGATCAGACCGAGGCACTATTGACGGCCTGCAAGGTGAGGAAAGGCTACCATGGATTATTATTATTATTATTTGGAATTTTGTATAGCGTGCGGTTACCCTCGGGCATCCCAGTGCTTGTCCAAGGCTCCGGAGGCTAGTAATAGAAAGGAAACATTAAGCGGGGAACAGGTGGGTCTTGAGTAGTTTCCGGAACCGCATAGTACAGGTCTCAGAACGTAGATTCAAAGGAAGCGCATTCCACAAATTGGATAGAAATAAGTCTGCAGGTTCCAGAGGGCCCAAACCAACGGGGATTAACAAATTGGACTGATACACGCTGCCCAAGGACATGATTCAAAACCGCCAGTCTAGAGGTGCTTCTCTGGGGGAACAAGGGGATGACGAACAGGAACTTTCACTAAAAGACGCTATTACAAGTGTGAAAACTTCCCTTGTGCACTAGATGGATATTATTGCTATAGACGTCAACTTGATTAGAACGGACTGTACCAAATTGAACGAGAAAGTCAAGTACGCCGAAATCATCACCGCCAGTCTGACGGGAGATGACACGCAGCTCCAAGGGGAGGTCCTGGACCTACAAAACTTTCACAAATTCACTGAACTGATGCTCGAGGACTATGAAGGACGCCTTCGGCGCAACAACCTCCGCATTTTAGGAGTTCCTGAGCGGGCGGAAGGACAGTTGCCTGATCTCTTTGTTGAAGACCTGATTCTAAAGTACCTCCAACCTAAGGGACTCAGCTAATTCTTTGTCATTGAGCGGGCCAACAGAGTACCGGGGGGTGCCCGAAACCCGGAGCCCCTCCACGGCTGATGCTAGCACGAGTGTTGAATTTCCGAGACAGGGATGTGACTCTTCAAAATGCTAGGACAGGGGCCCTGCTCCGATAGGAAAAAATGCAGATATATCCTTCTTCCCAGATTTCACGCAAAAGGTGCAGAAACAGAGACGGACCTTCATCGCAGTGAAGAGAGTGCTTAGGGAATAATGCCTGAAATATTCTATGCTGTTCCTGGCGCGTCTCTGGGTTGAGGCGGAGGGGAGGACTTGGTTCTTGGAACATCCTGAGGAGGCAGCAGACTGGATCAAGAGCAGAAAAACTCGGAGCCCTCGAGATCGTCACCCCGGGAGCGACAAAGTATTACAGCCTACTGGATTAAGGCACCGTGGGATTTAGGTGATGCCAGCCAAGGCTTTCCTGGGCCAGAAAGGGTCTGCGTCAGGTAATGGGTGATCATGCTGCTCAAGATCAGAGGGGCACTTCTCCAAGACTGTCGGTATCTGAGACTTTGATGTGTGTTTTACTCCCATGGGGTGCTACAGTTTACTTTGGGTAGGGGGTTGGAAAACGGCGGACTGCACCACCCCTCCTTTTTTCTTCTTTTAGTGTTTTGCTAGGGCGACAGGCACTCTGCAAGTTTAGAGTGGGCAGTTCCACGCCCAGAGTGCAGGGCAGCGGGGTAGGGGGTTGTTGGGAGGGGGATACTTTGTTGGTTTATTGTTGTGTTTGTTCATCGGAGTGATATTTGGGTTCACCCATAAAAGGGGTGTAGTATGTGTCAATATGGAGGTTTTCGAGATCTGCGAACTGAATGAAAAGTAGACTGGGGGATAAAAATGTTAACATTTTGAGTTCGAATGTCAATGGGCTCGTTGACAAAATTAAACGCAGTGTGGTCCTCCAATACATTAAGAGGCTGGTGCCAGAAGTTGTCCTGCTTCAAGAGACGCACCGGATCAGAAATTTGTGTAAAGCAATACATAGAGGGGGTTATAAGATGGTCGCACATGCAGGGTTCACCTCTGGCTCCAGAGGGGTGGGCACGCGCTCCCACTTGTCATAAGTTCCACATAAGCAGATGATCGAGGTAGATATGTCGGTCTGTCCAGGATGTGGGAGGGTCGCTCTGTCACCTCTATGTAAATATACATCCCCCCCGGGCCTGCAGGGCGCTACTTTTGCAGATTTGGGTGCGGTCCTTCTCACTATTCCGGATGGCATACTACTCCTTGTGGGTGACTTTAATGCTGTGGTCTCTGGCACATTAGATAGATATCCCACGAGGGAGGTGGGGCCCATAGCACGTTGGCTGCCAGACTTTCTCGAAGCTATGGGACAGGTAGATGGATGGAGAACTTTTCATTCAGACCAGATACAACACACCTTTCACTCTGGAGCACACTAAAGCCTTTCCTGCTTAAACTATTGTCTTGTATCAGCAGCCCAAGGGACTTACATAAGCGAAATCAAGCACTTGGCTTGAGGCATCTCAGACCACTCACCACTATGGGTTTGCATTCTCCTTAACCAGAGCAAAGTTGGCAGACTTGCCACAATCAACCCCTGGCACCTTCGTAATCCTAAAATCCATATGGACCTTATCAAAGCCATAGAGGAATATTTCTCCGAGAATGTGGGGTCTGTAACCTCTTCCCAGACCCTATGGGAAGACTTCAGGACTGTTATTCGGGGGCAGGCTTTATCATTAATTTCTGGCTCCAAAAGAGAAAAACAAATAGATGTTCTAGAAATCAAAACCAAAATGTATAGATTGGAGAGTGACCTAGAAGCTGGGGTCACACCGAGAAGCTCCACTTGCTGAGCCTCAAACAGCACAACTACAAGACCCTGGTCTCTGATAGGGCCAAGACCTTGAGTAGAGAACAGCAAGGTACAATTTACGACCTGGGTGATAAAGTTGGGAAACTTATACCATGGCTGGAAAGGAAGGAATGGGTGAGCAGGCTTGTACCAGAGCTTGGGGTGGAGGGAGGCAACCCAATAACAGAACCGCAGGAAATAGTTGACCGGTTTGCCAGACATTTCCATACTGTGTACAAGACAGTGGCTCCCCACACAGAGGTGGATTCGCAGGAACTGTTGCCGGATCTTAGGCACCCCTGCCTATCTCTTGAAGATCGAGAATTTTTGGATAGTGCCTTGACAGCAGATGAGACAGCGTTTGCAATTCGCTCCCTAAAATCCGGAAAAGCTCTGGGCCCTAATGGCCTTCCTACTGAATTATACAAGCAACAGCCGGACAAACTCGCCCCATATTTGAAATCTATGTTTGAAGAGTCTTTAGAGGTAGGGGTTTTACCTAAGGAACAGAGGATAGCCACCATTGTTGCTATTCCTAAAGAAGGAAAACCTAAAACGGAATGTGCCTCATATATGCCAATTTCCCTTCTTAACGCTGAGCCTAAAATACTAGCCAAACTCATAGCCAATCGTTTCATCCAAGTGATTAGTGGTTTAATACATCCAGATCAGTCCAGCTTTATGCCACACAGAAAGATGGCCTTGAATTTACGCAGAGTACATGGAGTGCTCGACAGAGCTCTTACCCTCCGGGAACCAGCGGAGATAGTGTCATTGGACGCAACCATGGCCTTTGATACCATTGAGGGGACTTAACTTTGGGTGGTTCTGGCAAAGAGGAGATTTGTCCCGAAATACATCCAATGGGTGCGTCTTTTATACGCTGAACCCCTGCCCCAAGTGGTGGTAAAAAACAAATTGTCGGCTCGAATCCTGCTTAGTCGGGTAACCCTTCAGGGTTGTTCGCTGTCTCCTCTTCTTTTCTCAATGGCCCTAGAACCACTGACAGCCTGGATCCGTTGGGACCCAATGATACGAGGGTTGGGGGGGTTTCCCGGCTGGGAGGATCGCATTTTCCTCTATGCGGATGACATTTTACTTTATTTGGCTGCCCCTAATAAATCTCTTGTAGTGGTTCTGGACATACTTGAAGTGTTTGGCAGATTCTCTGGATTCTCCGTCAACTGGGTAAAGTCCCTGCTATTTGTTCTGAGGGGCAAGCCACCCATTCCTACTAGAAACTGCCCAATACAAATCAATACCACTGGGTTTAGATATTTAGGGATTTTCCTCTCACTTGAACCCTCAGTCCGCTATGCCCTCCTTCCACCTCTTAGCAAACTGAAAAAGGATATTGCCAACTGAAAATCACTTCCCCTATCCCTTTTGGGCAGAGCCGCCCTATTTAAGATGATGTCTCTTCCACAATTCCTCTATGCCCTGCAAAACACCCTCGATCCAGTTCCGGCATGCTACTTCAAGGAGATTGAGGGCCTACAGAGAGACCTGCTCTGGGATGGTAAACCTTGGATTGCCCTGAGTAAACTAACGCTAAATTGGTATGATGGAGGCATTAGCCTCCCGGATATCAAAAAATACTACTGGGCATCCCATCTAGCAGCCGTCAATCATGGCACGTATGGTAGGCCTGATGATCCTGGCTATGCCATGGACAGGTGGCTCCTCCCAGGTGGCAACTTCAATAGAGCGTTGTACTCCCAACCTAAACGATTTGCCCTCACTGGCCTTACTAAACACTCGGTCCAAATCTGGCATGATGCCAGTAACTCTCTTGGATGGAGGCAGAGGCTAACATTAGCTACCCCCCTTTGATTCTGAACAACTTGGAGATTTGTGGACCACAAAGTGTTTTGACAGGTGGGACCTTATTGGCATTCCACACATTAAGGATGTTTGGGGGTGGAGGGATCAAATCCTTTGAGACGCTTCATATTGAATATGAGTTCGCAGACACAGAATACTTTCGCTATGCACAGGTCCGCCACTCCCTCCAATCCTCTCTACCTAAGAGGATCACTCCTCCAGGGGCCTACCCCCTGCAGGACAGAATCTTAGATGGTCACCTTCCTGATAAAACTATCTCCCTAATTTACAAAAAGTTGATCAACCACATGATAGACCCCCTCCAGTTATTACGGGATAAGTGGGTGAAAGATGGGGTCGAGCTAGATGGCGAAGACTGGCAGGTAGCAGTATCCTCTCCCAAAGTAGTGACTATTCCAGGGCGCCTGCGATTGGCACAGCTGAAGATCCTTCACAGGATATACATTGCTGGACCCCGATTGGTACACATGGGGTGGTCTGACACTGGAGAGTGCAAAAGACGCTCTGGCCTCCTGGGCACGTTCCTACATATTCTTTGGGAGTGTAAACACATTAACTCCTTCTGGCTTACAGTGCATGCTAAAATGAACGAGGTGCTGCATGTCTCTTTCCACCCAGAGGCAAGGCGTTGCCTCTTGAATATTTGGGAACCCACGGATCTCAACATCTACCAGACACAGTGGGCCACACTAGGGTTCATGTTGGCGAAAATAAATATTGCCCAATTATGGGGGGCACACCAAGCACCCACACTAGAGGCCTGGAAAAGGAACCTTGATTGGTGAATGTTTAGGGAAAAGACAGTGTACCTGGCAAGGGGATGCCCTAAAAAGTGGTCACGTATATGGGGCCTGTGGAATACCTACAGAGGTGAGATTAGTACGCCGCCTCGATGCAATGATCGAGATGACCTACCTTCCCAGTGACTTTCCTCCCTTATGTAACGATTGTTGAAGTTTCCTTTTGTACTTAATGTAATGTATACATTGTCTGATCCTTTGTATTGTTTTATTTACACCGATGCCTGCTTAATAAAAATATATATATTTTTTTAAAAGCAAGATGGTGAAAATGATCTCAAAGATGCTTATTTCACACTTCCAATAGAGGAGGAAACTCAGGAAAGGAGTCTTATATCAGTTTTAGTGTCAACCGTTAAGGCTAGCTTCAACTTCTTGGTGTTTTACAAAACTTTTAAAGCTAGTGGGCGACTCCTAATGGAAAGAGGTGTTTAAATGATAACACACTTAGGGGCAAATGTATCAACAACCAGATTTGCGAATCTCAAATAGCGATTTTTTAGAAATCGCTATTTGAGATTTGCAAATAGGTATGTATGTAGAAATTCACATTTTTTTTGCGATTTCTTAAAATTCTTTAATTGCGATTCGCAAATTGCGAATCGCAATTAAGGAATAATTTCCCATTCATTTCTATGGGCCAGGAGACCCATAGGAATGAATGTGAAGTTATTTTCAATTTGCGATTCGCAATTTGCTAATCGCAAATTGAGAATAATTTCAAGGGTGCAACGGTGTCTTAAGGACACCCTGCTGCACCCCTGAAATTTACATGTGTTCGCATATGGCGCACATAAATGCCATAAGTGCATGTATGAGCACCACATGGCACCTTTACAAATGCCAAAAAGTGCATTTGTAAAGGAAATCGCAAATTACCACCAACTACAAGTTGGTGGTAATTTGCGATTTCTTGGTGTGAATTCGCAAAACTTGATTGCTTCTTACATAGCATTTAAAGAATCGCAATTTGTGATTCCTTAAATGCTTACGCAATATTAAGGAATCGCAAAATTTGATATTCCTTAATATTGAGATGCGTTTTTCATGATACATAGCATTTTCCTATTTTTTTGTCGCAAACTCTAGTTTTTAGCCAATCGCAGCGTTTGCGACAAAAAAATCGTTTGATACATCTGCCCCTTAGATGATAATCTGTTGATGGATCAAAATATGGAGGACTTGAAAGAACATTTGGTTCTAGTGAAGGACTTGCTGGAATGATTGGAATTATTAGTGCATATAAAAATATCAGTTTTTCACTCCAAACCAACATTTGTAATTTCTAGGGTTTGTAGTAGACACAATAGCTTGTCAATTACAATTACAAGCGAAAAAAAGTAAAAACAATAGGACAGGAGGTAATGCCTAGTTGAAGAAAGGGGGGGGGGTGCAGTTGAGAGAGTTGATTTGAGTGATTAGACTGTTATCATCGTTGGCACAGGTCCATTACATTACCATTAGAAGGCCGTCCTCTTAAAGATGGACAATATAGTGGCAGTGACCTATTTCAACAAACTGGGAGTTACCAGATCAAAAAATAGATTGTTAGACTTAATTTAGCAAATGAGGGAGTTTTGTTTGTAGCACACTATTATCCTGAAAACATAATGCTTACCTGGGGAATGCAATCTAATAGCAGTCTGGAATTCAAGGAATTTGACAGAAGTCAGCAATTGGAAACTGAGGATGGATTTGTTTCAGGGAATTTAGGAGATTTTGGGTTCCATTTGCTTCCAGGTTGGCAACCCACTTACAGGATTACATAAATTGGAGACCAGTTCCAGGTGCAATAGCAAAAGACACATTCACACAGATTGGAGGAATATGAAGGGTTATGCCCCACTTTTCTTAATAATACAGAGGGTACTGGTTCATGTGAGGAGGCACAGATGCCAATTAGTACTGTTGACCTTGTTTTGCAAAATGCAAGCTTGGTTTCCAACATTGTTAGAGATGGCGGCTTACACTCCATATTAAATCCAGTTGTGTGAAGGACTTTTAAAGGGAGTAGAGCAAGAAGAACACCCGTTAGTTTTAGTGGGTCTACTCAAATTTTCTAGTATGGAAAATATCAGGAATTCAGGCAGATTCTCAGGCCTTTCGGGAGCAGCTACAAATTTAATCAATGGGCACCTAGGGCTAGGAAGAGATACAGATGGGCATGGACAGTATGGCAATATCGGTGCAGGGAAAGGGATTTGGGTCCTGTACATGCAGATGAACTAGAAGTGGCTAATTTCTTTGCAGAAAGATGTGAGAAAGGGTTATCATATAGGACTGTTAATTGCTATAGGTTGGCAGTAGCAGCAGGACATATTTTGATTCAAGGGATTTCTATTGGTAGAAGCCCTTTGGTATGCAGAGTAATGAAAGGAGTTAGACTGAGAAGACCTCTGAGAGCTAAGCATACAATCTTTATGGGATGTCGATGTAGTACTAAAACGTTTTAAAAAATTGGTCAGGAAACAGTACTTGGGTGCAGGGGAATTGACTTGATAATTAAAAAACGTACTATGCTTTTTTTTCAGGAGAAGTATTTGATATTAGAACTCTAGAAGTATCTAGTAGGTTTTACCAACTAAAAGGAGTAATTTTTTAATATGAGAAAGGACTACAACCATGTCAGTATTTTACCCCATTTTTTTACAACATTCTGAAGCTGTGTGTGGTGATGTGTTTGGAAGAATGTTAGTGTAGAATGCTAGACTAAAGATCTGCAACAGAAGATACATTTCTAATATCCTATGTAAAACCTTTTTAAATTGTTATAAATGCTACAATCGCAAGATGGGTAAAGTCAGTAATGACAGAAGATTGTATAGATTTCTCTAAATTCACAGCTCATTCACCTGAGGAGTCATGGGAAGTAAGGTATGTATGCTTGGGGAACAATTGGAGTATGTATTAAAGACAGAAGACTGGTCTAATGGAGACACTTCTATTCTATTTTAAAGCTGTAGAACATGTTTGAACTTGTGCCTTGAAAAGCTTTGAACATGCATAATGCTAGCCTCCTGACTTGACATAAGATTGTGATTCTTAAAGGTTAACTGAATGAAGAATCAACATTTTATTAAAGACAAAGGAGCCTAGCATTAAGTTTCCCATATGAGAGGAAGTTTCTGGTGGGAAGGGAAACTAGATAAATAAGAGTGTTTTGAAATATTTAATAATTTGAGGTTATTAATTGTTTAGATTTACCTTGGTGGACAACGGGTAAATAGACATGGATAAATGTTTTTTTCTGGTTTATTTAGCAGATAACTAGGTTGGCTAAATGATATGAGATGGAAGATTAATAGATTAACACATTTTATCTGGGAGAATCAAACAGAAAAAGAAAAATATGGAGGACATTCTGCGTTTGTGAGACTGAAAGTTTTAGTTCATTGTGATGTTTCAAAGTTCTATGTTGGAAGCTTTTAAAGGTGCTGCTCAGAAGAAGTGAATAAAAGATTTATGCACAATGTTAGCCTCCTTTGTCTATAATAAAATCTCGATTCTTTACTCAAACCTTTAGGAATCGCCACTCTATTTCAAACATTCACATTCTCTCACCTAAGCATCCCACTTCAGACGACATTAAGTACAATGTGCATTTTTAGTGATGTATCCCTCTGTCACTAAGTAATTTAACCATTTCTCTGGACATGAGCTGAACCCCGATGTCTGGAAGTAAAGATTGTGGAAACCTCTCCCTAGCCATCAGTTCCTCATTAACCTTGACCACAATGATCCTTCTATGGAGATTGTGAAGAAAACCTTGCGTGACCTAGAACATGTCTTGCACCACAGTGAGAAAAACATGTTTCCCCTGACCATGAATAGGTCCTACAATATGCAAGGAGATCTCCTCCCAAGGTTTGGCAGGCAGTCTGGACACCATGGGTTAAACTCTGGGTTGCGTGGACTTTTCACTTTGGGCACACATGGTACAGTCATGCACTACTCTTTCCACCCGTCTATTTAGTAAAATTTTGTAAAATTTCGTAAAATTTCATAAAATTTTAAATTTTCAAGTTTTACATTTTTGTTTAAGTTGAGTAAAGATGCCTAATGCTGATAATTCAAGGTGTGCAATTTTTAGAAGATGCTGTAAAATGTCTTCTATTTGTGTTATTTTAATCATTTTAGTTTGGTTAGTTTTAGCAGTCATTTTCCCTTTTGGCATTAATAAGGAGGGTTATAAAATAAATATGACATGCAAAGCTGAATCAAAACAAGCTGATCATGATGTTGCAGGCAAAACTAACAGAATCATTGAGCATAAAGCAGATATCCATCAGGACAGATCTGTTGGAGATTTTTCTACTAATTCCTTTTCCAGGCTCCTATCGGAGTATGTTAGAGTCATGGATGTTAAGGATTGTTATGTATGTGTTAAGCTTCCTACTTCAGTTTCTGAAGGGGTCAAGTATAATATGCTTCCCCTTACTTATGGAATAACATGCAGCGTTATATCAAGCTTGTTCTATCAAACTGGTCGTCTGGAATACTATTTTTCAGATTTTGATGAGATTTTTGCTAACCTGAAAATTGTGCATAGTCTTAACAAAGTTAGGCCTGCTAAGCTGATGAGGGAATTCTTTCTGGTGACTAATGAACTCACATATGAGTACGCTTACAAGAATAATTTAACTTGCAAAATGAGGGATGAAGAAAAATATTTCCTTGATCAGGTTGAGTAGAGGAGAGCAATTTATAAAAGGAATGAAATGCTGAAACAAACTAAATCCAGGTTTTGGCAAATCGAAGACGAGAAACTTAATTGTGAAAATAGATTTGCTGCTATTCACATTGATGAGCCAGTTAGTGGTAAGCTTTGCATTAGAAGAGATAACACGCTTTATGACAATTATTTTGTCGGTGCTAGCCAGTGTGAGGACACCTACCGAATTGTAGGTGGATGGGAATTTAAAGGTGGTAAAGACCCAATTTTCCCAGGAATGTATTTTGTTTGTGGAAACAAAGCATATTTCAGTCTTCCTGACCATTGGAATGGCACATGTTACCTTGGTCTTGTCTTTCCTTAAATTTTTCATGTTGACAGAAATGGAGAAGGGTCATTTGAAATTGGCAAACACCTGAATAGATTCAAAAGAGAAAGCTTTTCAGAAATCATGGGAGATATATTTGGCGCAATAATTCCTATGGTGGGAATTATCCTGAATGCAGTTAAAATCAGAAAGGTTTCTACAATTGTTGACAGGTTGTCCACTGATACTGCAAATGGTTTCCAGTTGGTCAATACAGAGCTCATTGCTACCAGAAGCATGGTTATGCAAAACCGGCTTGCATTAAACATCCTTCTAGCAAAAGAGGGAGGAGTCTGTGGGATTTTGCATGTTCAGCACTGCTGCACATATATCCTAGATAAAAGTCAGAATATTGAATTACTAATCAAGAATATAACAGAATTTCATTCGGAAATAGAACCCATGGAAAGTGACAGTTTTTCTGAACGTTTGGCAAAAAGATTTGAGGCAATCAAGGAGTGGTTTGCTGACATTGGCAGTTCAATCATTGGCAAAGTGCTTTACCCTGTAATAGTTATTGTTATAGTGACACTTTTGTTAAAAATCAGTTGCATGATTCACAAGAGAAAGAAGCATGTGAGGGAGAAAAAGAGGATTTATAAACTCAGAAAAGCTCAGGAGAAAGAGATAGAAATGGATGAGTTCCGCAGGGCTCAATATGAGAATTCCAGAAAGACTGATGAAACAGGAGTTTAGATTTACTAATACAGAGAGAGATCATTATATGACATTACTAAAAGTAAAATTTAGTATACATTTTTGGGTTTATTTGGTGATTTTAAAATCACCAGATGAGGGAGTTGATGGAGTGGACTTTCAGAATTAATTCTGAATAAAAGTTTGTGGCAAATGAAACTCCCATGATTTTATTATTACTAATGAGTGTTCCATGATTTGCACGTTTGTACTGACTCAACTTAGAGTAATATGCACCGACATGAACACGCGGGTTTAATCATTTGTGCTCTTGTCATGTTCGTTATTCTGCTTTGAATAATACATTTACTTTGTCTCTTGTTTTGTCATATATTAACTGCGGCTGTTTTAAATAATAGCATGTGCATTCTTCAAATGTGCTTTTGTTTATGTTATGTCGTCCCATGTGTTTGTGTTTTGTTTATCTTTTGTATGCAAAACTAGGTAACATAGTCTAATGGGTTAATTTTAGTAAAGGGGGTGGGTAACAGAATAATTATTATTTCTTGAATTAATTATTGTCTTGTGTTTCCTTTCATACTCGACTCACGCTAAAGAGGCCTGTGGCCTATTTCTAAAATGGATGTCCGAAGCTTTGTCAAAAGTGGGCCTTGCACAGCAACGTTTGAATGTGGAAATGTTTTTCTACAATAATTCTTAGAAAATGGCTCGTAAACAAGGCTGTGTGGAATCTAAGGACATTTGGTTCAGATTTCTTCATGGTCAGGGACAATTTTGACGCTCAGCGGCGGAAAGGCTTGGACGGACGAGGGAAGTCATAAAAAAGTTTTGTCAAATGTTGCTACCTTCGGAAGCTAGTGACACGTAAAAATAATGAACAATGCCGCTCTTGAAAGAACGTGACTCTTGCTATGTGAGAGTCGTATGACTTCATCAGGAGATGTCCTGGACCAATCACATTATGTCTTGCTCGAATATTTGTATTCTTTTAGTTAGTTTTAGATAGGGAAAAAGTATAAGAATTACCCCCTTGCTAAGAGCACTGTTCGTTCGTTCCTGTGCTACAGTTATGCTGCCGGACTTTCGTTTCACGTAAGATCTATTAAGACTTTACTTTTTCCCCTTAGGTTTTTCTTTAGCTTAGTTAGAGAAATAGGGCTTTGGAGAAATAAATTAAATGTTTGAGCATTTTCTCATGCTGATTTTGGTTCGAACTATCAGACAAGTGTGCCTTTTAATAAATAATTTTGCTTAATAAAAATTGCTAATAAAAGAGTTTTTGCTTAAAAAATGCATTCTGCTTTATAATAAAGATAATGAAAATAGATTTGAAATGACAAGCTGGTCTTGTTTGTTTCCTTGAGTTACCATTAGTTAATCCATTGCCTTTGATTTGACTTAATTAAATGTGAATAAATATGTTTTGATTAATTAGGTCATAAGATTCAGTAGGTCAATTCATGTCTCAGTCATTTATGGGCCTAGTGATAAAATTATGAATTTTGGTGAGTATTGTGGAGTAGAGATGTATATATGAGACAGAATTTCTCTTGGCCCACTGGATCAGTACCAACTTAAAAGAGAATTGAGCTTAGCATACTAGTGTGCATGCCACTGAAACTGCGTGGTTAAAATGAAGTTAACGCACTAGTGTGCATGCCACTGAAACAGTACGCTGACGAGTAATGAAGCTGATAAGTAGAAGTTGCAAATCCATCTCCAAGTATGCAGGTCACTGAGGGGGTGTCCCAGAAGGAGGTGGAGCAAACGAAGGAAGCAGGAGCTGTGGGAAGACCAAACCGAGCATGCTGACTCAGTAAATGCAATACAGAAAATATTTGCTAATGGCCCATGCATACAAGTAAGATTTCAAGGGCCTACAATAAGGATGTCAGCACGGCCAGTCTAAAAGCTGAATTCACAGCGATGGCCCAAGGTAACTGCGCAGGACTAGAGCACAACTTTGTCCACCTAGGACAGTGCTGACATGTGAGGACGAGGCATAAACTGCGCGTATTATTAACTACACTTGAGCGCAGACACAGCACTAATCGCTCTAGCACAAACATGGCAATATTTAAAGCCGATGATGCCTTCTTCTACTGTATGTGCTGTGAGGGCTAAGTCGTATTAGAGAGCGGTTTCCTTATTCCATTAAGGAGTGTTGTCTCCGGCTGCACCAACAAGCAGTTCCTAGGTACCCCAGCAATCAAAGACTTGTAGTTAAAGCAACAGGCCAAAACAGAGCCCCATTAAAAATATTACTAGAAAAACATAAAATAACTTCCAGTCAGCAGTTCTCTTGTTCAAAATTCCATGAAAGCCCCGCATTGCTGCTTCACAGACATCACCAATTTTTAGATCTTCTTTCATCTATCCTGTCAACTATGCCAGTGTCGCAATTGAAGTAGGTCATGTAATGATGAATCACAAGGCTAATGCATTGTCAGGTTAAGTAAGATTGGTAAGAAAGAAGATCCCATCCATCTCGCAGTCAGAAGTTTCCTTGAGTAATTGACTCTATTTCACACAATCATATTCTCTCACCTGAGCACTCCACTCTAGATGACATAACAGCATTCCATGCTCAGGCTGACACAGGTTGCTAGGTTATGGTTTACAAGCTGACCACATAGTTACCACACTATGCCCACTGGGAAGATTGAAGCAAATGGATGTTCGGAAATACCTGAATCTGGGGGAGCAATGGGCAAATTCTAGGTATTTATATACATATATAACTCAGAATGCTGGTTTATTTATCAGGAGTATCAGGACTTTCAAACAAATGGTAAGAGATATGTTTGGAAGTGGGAGGATGTGTTACTGGCTACCATATACAGAGCCCTCAGGCAGGACAAAGGGGTCAGCACTGCTGCTGATGATAGAAGTATGGCTCACCCGCTAATTGAAAGAAAATAGGCTGAGATGCTTAAGACTTGTCTGGGTGTACAAATAAGTCTCTAGTAACCATCATTTAAACTAGTACAGTACAACTAGCTAAGCAAGATTTATATGAAAGGAGCACGTAACTGTCCACAATGCCACAATTAAGCCTGGTCTGGTGGGTTAGTGGACTAATGTATCCACTGTAGGGGTCTGTGTTTGACTTCAGGTCCCAGGTTTAAATCCCGGCATATCCACTCAGCCTTTTATCCTTCTGCAGTCGATAAAATGAGTACCATTGAGTTGGGTAGCAATAAACATCTGTTATTCAGTGCCAAGATATCCTTGGGTGAAAGTGTGATAGAGCACCATGTTATTCTGAAAATTGTAGGGGTGCACTATAATCACCCGTAGTCAGTACCCGCATATTTAGAGGGCTGTAATAAGGTATGATTCTTAGAAATGTAGAACTAATCAAGAGTATTGCAAGTTGTAGAAGTGTGCTCATATCATTTGAAGACTAATGTAGTGCTTTTATCGAGAATATGCCTTAAGTAACGCAGAAATTATTTCTTCATGTGTAGAATGTTGTATTAGATTTGAACGTGTCATATTAAAGTTGCACGTGTAGGTTGCTGCTGAAGAGGAAAATAGTGTTCTAACATGAGAAGGAATAATGTTTTAGAAATGCAATGAAATAATGCTTTTAGAATGGGTTTAAATGTAATGCTTGTGTTGTAGTATTAGAAATGCATTTATAGTGTAGAGGCTCGAGACATGAAAACGCCAGAAGAGGCCTAACTGTATTTTCTTACCTTAGCTAACATGAAGATTTGAAGAGTGCAATTCTACCCTCGGAAGGGCTCCTTTTCGCAGTAGAATTCAAATTGTAACTTAGAGAGTGTGCAAGGTTATTTCTCATGCGTTTCTTTTGCAGGTGCAAGGACACGAAGCTTCTGAAGTAGAATGATCCATTGTTTAGAAGTTAAGTTGGTAGGAGTGAGAACGAAGGGAGTACACTGGAATGCAGAGATGCAACATTTGGCGGAGAAGGTGCCTGGGACCCAAGGACACAGCAACGGTTTTTGGAAGAGGGTGGAGTCTCAGTGGAAAACTCCAGAAGCAGGCACCTGCCCAGAGGGGGTGTGACTAAGGCGTGTCTACTGTTTTGGGGATTTTGTATTAGGGAAAGTGCCCCGAGGGAGGAGAGTCAGTCCAGTTGGAGATGCAGTTAGAGTAGGGATCTTGGGTTTTTAGTGGGAACTAGGCAGGAGAAAGGAAGGAGCTCAGTAGCTTAGGCTACTTACCTGGAAAAAGTGAATGTGCTTCTTAGGGAGCCTTCACAGCTGACACCTTTTTCTCTTGCCTGGGAGTTATATTATGTAGGGATGTCACCTTAGAGTTAGCGTAGGGACAGACTAATCTTTTCTTTCCCTTTGGAGCAGATGCAGTCAAGACTTCAAGTGGGAACAATTATCAATTCACACTTCACAAAGGAGGGGAGAGGGTCAATCAATACACTCTACCACCCCGAACCCCCTATGAATCACGCATAAACACAAAGAGGGGTGGGAAAGAGAAACAAAGCCAAGTAAAGACAGTTAAGGGAAAAATAACAAATCTTGATAAAACTGCCCTCACTCACACACAATGTGTGTGACATGCTTCATCATCGGGTCTGCTTACAATACGCCCCCGCGTAGACATGCAGGGGGCAGAGCATAGGGAGGGGGAACACTAAACACACGTCACAAAACAAATAGGGACAAACACAAAAGTGACTTACAATAATCACAGGGAAGAGTGTTACCCTTTTAAGACTGGGTGACAGATAGACAGAATAGTGCAGTAAGGAAGTGCTCATTAAAACTGGCTCGTGGATACCTGTAGAAACCCTTTATTAATAGGTTCCCAGCCAGGATTAAAAATAGGTGAGGGATGGACAGTGTTCAGGCAGGAAATTAAGATCCTAAAACAGTCCTCCTTTAAACTGCGGTGGTCAACATGTTTCGACTGTCTTTATGTGCCCTCTCTTTCTTGGGTCACTGCGGTCTTCGTCAGGGTAATCAACCTGTCCCAGTCCTAGCCCACCTCTTACCTCACTTAGGCAT
The DNA here is from genome assembly GCF_964263255.1 of Lissotriton vulgaris. NCBI lineage: Eukaryota > Metazoa > Chordata > Amphibia > Caudata > Salamandridae > Lissotriton > Lissotriton vulgaris. Next base: position 148,521,084 of record NC_141694.1, on the reverse strand, counting down.
ATTTAGAGGCAGCCCACGTGGAGGAACTTCCACCAACATGGATCAATATTACTGTGAAAAGAAGGGGAGAGAATATAATAAACTTTCAGGATGCATCTACCCTTGATGGTATCATATATTAAAAGATGTGTGCCGCATTTGGTGTCCCATGACACTGTATGATCTCTAGCCCCTGATTCCCTCCTATTGCCCTAAATAGGCAGATTTGTTTAAAGCGGAGCAACTTGCACGTTCACTTCTTTCTGTGGAGTTATATGCCCTGCGCTCCGATTCTCAACCAATAAAAAACATCCATCACGTGTTACATTCACACAACCTACAAACGTGATTTCTATGTGGACATACTTCAAGGATATGCTATCATGTCCCTCTCATTCCGTTCATAATTCACGTACACATATCTCTCGTGATCGTTATGGTAACCCCCAGTAACCCGCTAAGCTGAGCAGATGTACAAAAGAGTCTTACTGAGTTTATTTTGTCATAAGGCTCGTACTGGCGTCAGGCGGAAGGGTTCCCAAAGAACACAACCTGTGTTCAGAAAGAGAAGATGTGGCACTCAGGGCAAGTACATAAAAGTCACCATTCACCTGCATTAACTACAACTCCCCATTAACTCGAAAAATAGAAAGTGCAAGGATCAGTTTATTTCCTCTGCACTTCACGCAGGACTATGGACAATCAGACAGAGCCCACGGCACTGAGCAAAAGATTTTAGAAACAGGCCCTGTCCCGTAACACCCTCCTTACTGTTCCCTAGGGAAAGATCGACACCTCTCGTGCCCGCTCACTCAGACGCCGCAAAGGTAGTGGTGCTACTATCCTGCTGCCATTTAAAAGCACCTCCTTCGATGGCGTTTAGCTTGCGTGTGATCACGTGGGTGCCAGGGTGCAAACGTGCGGTCGTCAGAACTCAATTGGACGTATGGGGATGCCGGGATTTGTAGTTTATGAACCGCACGCGTAATATATCTAATTTTACCACTTGATAGAGGGTGTAAACGCGCATTTTGTCATAGCGCAACTGGGCGTATGGGGATTCCGGGATTAGTAGTTTCAGAGCCGTACGCGTGGTTCATCTCATTAAATCAGCTGGTTGAGGGATTCAAGGGCGCCAGCGTGGGAGCGCGCACTTAACAAAACGTCACTGGACATCTGAGGATGCCGTTTTTTTTTAATAGTTTATAAGCCGCGCATATGCTATATCCGATCATACCGGCAATCTACAGCCCTACTCAACTACATATTTATGTTTAAAATGGGAGCCTGGTTAAGTTTACTCAGAACACACGAAACCCACAAGTATAAAGAGGCCCCAGACTCAGGAAAAGGCCCATAGTAGTAGCTATACTCTAGGATAAGACCCAGTCTACTAAGAACACACAAGACCCCACAAGTATAAAAGGACCCCAGATTCTGGAATTATCAATTGCCTAATGCTTCTTGAATTTATTTAGATTTTTATTTTGAGTCGTATGAGACTCTTGCGTAGGATTATGTTTGTATTAGTGCCAGTTTATTTTCTGAACCTTTTGCTGAGGTAATTGTATGTTCAGTTATTTTTGGCTTTGTAATAAATCTTTTACATTTTATTTTGTAGTCAGTGGTCCTTTGAATTGGGATGGATTTGGTCAATAGAAAATTGTCATAAGTATGAAATTAGTGATCTTCCCTTTACACTTCTTAGCAGACAAAAAGGTTCAGTCAAACAGGGATTCCAAAGATTGGTAAGGTAAAAATCTATATGAGAATCCCAGCGTCATCATGTGCTTGACAAATTACATGTTATGTTATGACACGATGTCAGGAACACCTGACATTCATCCCACATTTGACATGGTTCTGTACAGTCATCCATGGCTGTTGGCACAAGCAATGCAAAAATTACAAGAGGCCATGTGGATTATCTTGCATTAACAAAGAAACACTGCCCATTAAGGATATTGTGAAGAGGGGAGGAAGGTGTAGTGCCCCCCCAAAAAAAGAAGGTTAGCACCATTAGGTGTAGTGCAGGTTAAAAGACAGGTCACCCATTCACTGGCTGGATGAAACAGCAGAAAGAGGTAGAATAAAGGTCATGAACAAGCCGAAATAGTCTGAATAAAAGTGAGCAACGAGTAGAAAGGGGCAAAACAAAGGTCTGAAATGAGCAGAAAGAGGCAAAATAAAGGTGAGCATCAAGCAGGAAGAGCAAAATAAAGGTGAGCAACGAGTAGGAAGAGCAAAATAAAGGTGAGCAACAAGCAGGAAGAGCAAAATAAAGGTGAGCAACGAGTAGAAAGAGCAAAATAAAGGTCAGAAATTAGCAGAAAAAGGTAAAATATAGGTGAGCAACAAGCAGAAAGAGGCAGAATAAAGGTCAGCAACAAGCAGAAAGTGGCAAAATAGTAGAAACATAGTAGCTGGCTTAAAAGACACCTGGGAATGGGCCATGCCATGGGAAAAGCTAGACATCTGGGGCCTAACACAGATACCTGCAGCCCTGAAGCGTAGGGGGAACCCCCAATACACCAGGGGGCCCCAACCCATTCAAGAGGGGCTCCATTTAGCCCACGTCCAATGAAGAAATGGGAGATATGGGAAACTCTGGCCTCTCATCACATTCTGGAGAGCGGGTCCCATCATTTTGCATTACACCACTGCTAGATGTGATGACAAACTTGTGAAGTTGAGTGGCAGAACATGAAATAACCAATTTAGTGATTTATTGGATTTTAGGCTGCCATGAATGCATGACATAACACAGGAATGTGCCTGATATATAAATTAATAAAAATAGACAGGCATGTACATTAAAGGTGAGATGAACCGCTAGGTGGTGTATTCAAAGAAGCTTGACTGTGGAAGAAAAAAGTAAGTCGGAATGTGACTGCAATATGATGTGTTGCATCGCTGGCACGTGCATTGTAGGCTGTGCCAGGGCATATGTAATAGAGTAAAGTTGAGATGCAAAATGAGCGCCCACTTTGATTACTTGCAGGAGCGTGTGGGCAACTATAGTAAAGTTACACACTGTATGAATAATGCAAAGATGTAAACTACATGTGTGGATTGTATGCACTGAAATGTGAAATAGATGATATGCATAAACTACTACCCTGTGGATCTTGAAATCTAGTTGAAAAAGATGTACACTGTTTTACATATTAAATTAAAAAAAAACACATAAGATAGAAAAAAAAAACCTTAGACGCCTGCTCTGGGCTTAACTTGCTTACTGCCTGTCAATCACCAGGCAAATGCATAATCACCAGGCAAATGAATTAAAGGACCTGCCAACTTGAACATAAAATTTGTCGTGTGACAAGGAAGCGTGGCCCTGGAGGGATGGGGCTTTATGCTGAGAGCTATATTAGGAGGCATGTCTGCTCCAGTGCCCTACCCCATCGACCTTCTGCTCCTCCCATAAAACAGAGGTTGCTGGGACTGCAGCCGATGCCCTGGGTTGTTTTCACATCTCTTGCAACCTCCAAAGAGGAGCTGGAAATATACACTTTTCAATGGTTTCCATCACCTCCTGCCCGCCACCATGTGATTTTGGCTCCTCACTGGGTGGCCGTGTGAAGAGAGCCAGAATCCTGTGACACACAGTGGCACCTTGTGAGTTGGCAGGTCTGCATTAACCAACACCAAAGTTATTAGCAAACGAACACTTTTTTGCCCCTCCCCTATAAAGATAATTTTCAGTGAATGTATGTATGTATATTCACTGGAAAAAACAAAAGCTAAAGTGATGTTATAGTAGGTTATGATAATAAAATTTGAACTCACGTTAAAAAAACCTTCTAGAAATCATTGAAAAAAGCAAAGGTTAAATTGGCGCTGTATGTATGCTTTGTAAAAAGGTAAAAACAAAGGTTTAAAAAAACAAAACTGAAATTCACCAGTTATATTCAGTGGAACTGGAATTATGCAGCAGGGGAGGAACAAATTATGCAGTAAGGTTGACTAAATTATATAGCAAGGTTGACTAAATTATGCATCAAGAAAAGGCAAATTATGCAGCATAATGCGGCACATTTTGTTATTGTATTACTTCCTTTTTTTGTCATTTTTCCTCATGATAACATTATCTGGGCAAAGAGTTCAACTCATTAGCACCTGTTTAACATCCAAATGCAGCACTAAGCAACTAAAAGATGACTAGTGAACTTTTGCAAAGGTTCTACTACTGTGCAGGATCAAATGAAGCCATGTTTTGGGAACTTTTTATCCGTTTGAGCTTCAAAATTGTTTTTGTTAAAATCTGATTAGGCAGCAGATGATGGATTATGTGGCAGAACCATAATTATGTCAAAACACATAGAGGCTGCTGAATCACATAATTCCAGTGGCCCTGGTTATTGTTTGCTGAGCTAACTATAACTTGTACCCTCACCATGCCATGTTTACCACCTCACATATAACTTCACACATGACATGTTAAATGACGTGATTGATGACATCACCAAAATGATTGACAGGGAAAAAAGCCCTGTATGTCAAGGAGAAGCCTTTGTTTTTTTAAAGTACAGCCTCAGGAACAATCATCCAGGTATACCTATTTTGAACCCCTTAACCCCATGGCTGCTAAGGCAATTCCCCTCCTGTGCTGGGATTTGCTATATTTCATTGTTTTATGATGAGCTGGGCTCGTCATCAGTGTACGAGGAGGCTACAGCTTGGAAGGGGTTAATGACCACCCTGAGCCACTGTTTAAATTCAAATTTCTTGGAAACTGACTAGATTTACATCAAATAACAAAAAGCACGCTTTCTGAGTAAAGTTTAACTTTCTGTCAAATTTGAAGTAATTCTGTTCAGCCATTTTTTCTGTATTGCTTCACCAAATTTTGCCTATTTGAATTAACAGGGAACACAACATTCCCCTCCTCCTTCTCCTGCTTGATGGAGGACATTAACAGGTAGGAGCTGAGGTGGATGAACTTTTTTTGGGAACGCTTCGTGAAAATTCATCAAACTGCAGCCAAGTTAACAGCAAAAACAAATGTTTTTCTTATGGGAACATGGTACTATCTTTAACTATCCAATATATATATTCAGCTTCAGCAAATCCCAAGACAAAATTTACAAAAACGTTTGAAAAAAAGAAAAGGGGGCAAGGTAGGTATACCCTGACCCCTAGCTCTGGTCCTGGGGTCCCCCTTGTACCGTGCAGGACAAAGAAGAATTTACAAAAGCAAAATAATTCAGTAGAAGTCTGCACTAGATCAGCGGCTCCTGCCGAAAAATAAAAACAAAAGATGCTTGGGCCCCCACGCTTATCTATTGTTTAGCCTCTGGGTGGGTCAGGTCCCTGGGCCATGTGCAATAAAAAAAGGAAGAGGGCTTACAAGTCCCCCTCCTGAGGCTCTTTTATGTACAGAGGTCCACCAGTTTCCTGGGTTTTTATAATATAATGGAGGGAGGCCACGCAGACCTCCCTCCATGGGCTTTTTTGACCCCCTGGGACCACCACCTCCTCAGGGCTTTATTCTAACTTTGGAGCGGCCCGTATGAAACCCACTCCTGAGGAGGGTTCAAGCCCTGGGCACCACCACCCCCCCAGGGCTAAATTAAAAGTAATGGGGGGGTTGGTTGCATGGACCCTCCAAATCCCAAGGACCACCACCTCCCTGGGGGCTATATTATAATTAAAACTGGGGGCATTGGAGGAGATGAAGAGGGTGTCCCAGTGATTTTGCTACCCTCTCAGGAGCTAACAGCTCCCCCAAAGCTAAAGTAACCACTCTGGTTCCAGTGGGCCGGAGGTGTCAAAGGGCTCCCACCCGCTAGAAGTGGAGGTTTCATCTCTTTAGGAAAAGAGATGAATCTGTTGTTCCTGCATGGAGGGAGATGCTTTTCCAGCAGCTCCCTTTGCCCTCGCAGGAGGCAGGGAGCCGGCTAGGACCACGGTACCTTGAGGAACCCCGCGGCTCCGGGGAAAAAAAGCAGAAAGAGGCAAAATAAAGGTCAGAAACTAGCAGAAAGAGGCGGAACAAAGGTCAGAAATGAGCAGAAAGAGGCAGAATAATGGTCAGAAATTAGCAGGAAGCTGCACAATAAAGACAAGCAAAGAACAGAAAGAGGCAAAATAAAGGTGGTAAACGAGCAGAAAGAGGCAGAATAAAAGTAAGCAACAAGCAGACAGAGGCAAAACAAAAGTCAGAAATTAGCAGAAAGAGGCAAAATAAATGTGCACAGCAAGCAGAAAGAGCAAAATAAAGGTGAGCAACGAGTAAAAAGAGGCAGAATAAAGAACAGCAACGTGCAGAAAGAGCCAAAATAAAGGTGAGAAACGAGCAGAAAGAGGTAAAATAATGATCAGCAGCGAACAGAGAGAGGGAAAATAAAGGTGAGAAACTAGCAGAAAGAGGCAAAATAAAGGTAAGAAGGGTCCAGAAATAGGCAGAATAAAGATCAGAAAGAAGTAGAAACATAATAAAGGTGAAAAACAAGCAGAAAGAGGCACAATAGAGGTCAGCAACGAGCAGAAAAAGGCAAAATGAAGGAGAGACGCGAACAGAAAATGGCAGAATATAGGTCAGAAATGAGCAGCAAGAGGCAAAATAAAAGTGAGAAACAGGCAGAAAGAGGCAAAATAGAGGTCCGAAACCAGCAGCAAGAGGCAAAATAAAGGTGAGAAATGCTCAGAAAGAGGCAAAAGAAAGGTCTGCAGAAAGAGGCAAAATAAAGGTCAGAAAGAGACAGAGTAAAAGGTCAGAAATGAGTAGCAAGAGGCAAAATATAGGTGAGAAACTAGCAGAAAGAGGCACAAGAAGGGTCAGCAATGAGCAGAGGGAGGCAAAAAAAGGTGGGAAACAAGCAGAATGAGGCAGAATGAAGATCAGAAGGGAGCAGAAATTGGCAGAATAAAGGTCATAAACTAGCAGAAAAGTGCAGAAAAAAGGTCAGAAACTAGCAGAAAAGGCAAAATAAAGGTGAAGGACGAGCAGAAAGAGGCAAAATAAAGGTGAGAAATTAGCAAAAAGAGGTAAAATAAAGGTGTGAAACGAGCAGCAAGAGGAAAAATAGAGGTCAGAAACGAGCAGCAAGAGGTACAAAATAATAAACATCAACTAGCAGAGAGAGGCAAAATAAAGGTGAGAAACAAGCAGAAAGAGGCAGTATAAGGGTCAGAAGGAAGCAGAGAGAAGCAGAATAGAGGTTAGAAATTAGCAGAAAGAGGTAGAATCAAGGTCAGAAATGAGCAAAAAGTGGTAAAGTAAAGGCGATAAAACAGCAGAAACAGGCAAAATGAAGGTCAGCCACAAGCAAAAAGTGGCAAAATAAAGGTCAGCAATGAGCAGTAAGAGGCAGAATGAAGGTGGGAAATGAGCAATAAGAGGCAAAGTAGAAGTCAGAAAAGAGAAGCAAGAGGCAAAATAAAGGTAAGGAGTGAGCAGAAGGAGGCAAAATAACTGTACGAAACAAGCAGTAAGAGGTAAAATAATGATCAGCAATGACGAAAAGCAAAAAAAGGTGAGAAACAAGCAGAAAGAGGCAGAATAAAGGTCAGATGGGAGCAAAAAGAGGCAGAATAAAGGTCAGACACTAGCAGAAAGAGGCAAAATAAGGGTGGTAAACGAGCAGAAAGCGGCTAAATAAAGGTGAGAAACAAGCAGAAAGAGGCATAATACAGGTCAGAAACCAGCAGCAAGAGACAAAATAAAGGTGGTGAAAAATGAGCAGAAAGAGGCAAATGAAGGTCAGCAATGAGCAGAATGAGGCAGAATAAATGAGAAATACGCATCAAGAGGCAAAATAAAGGTGAGAAACGAGCAGACAAGAGGCAAAATAAAGGTGCTGGTATATTCCATATAGGTACTATAATATAGGCCTCTGTAAAGTAGTTACCCTTCACCTATATTAACTCACTACATTACACTTGTCACAGTTTACAGGGACTGACCTTTTACCTAGATATTACACTGCATTCAGAGCGCAGGTTTTCCCTAGTTCGAAATCTCATACATTATGCATGAGGGTTCTTGGAAGCACAGCAGGACTGCCATCTCCTCTATAAAATCTAGTATAAAGTTCATACCCAGCGTCATCCTTAGGCCGACACAGTAACTCAGCAAGGTAGGACCCCTGGGGAGACCTGCGGGTATATATATATATATATATATGGCGGCATACTGATGCGTGGCCAAATAACCTTTAATAAATAATGAAGCACGAAAAAATGGGTCCGCGTTTGTCTATCTGAGTCCTGGCTGGTGATTGGATTCGCAAGGATAGAGCTCTGGAATATATATATATATATATATATATATTATGCTGTGGTGTGCCGCTTCCTCGAGGAAATAAAAATTATCGCTCACTGCACCTTAGGTCTCCTCTCTTCTTCCTGCGCAGCGGTATCCAGGACTGGGCTCCCGGCGAGAGGTAGCAGGGATTGTTACATATATATATCACATCTTCCTAAGATAGTTAGAGGAGACCAATACTTCCCGGCTGACACACTGACCAAAAACGCTGAGGTTCGTGCATGCAGACACTCCAGCTCGCAGTGGTCTAACTCGAGACCAAGACGGGCTCCCACAGTCTCACTTAAGGTAATGGGGTTGACTAGATCCTAGAGGAATTCCTGGCTTAACACCTACACCCATGCTAGGTACACTTAGGTACATCTAGTTAGGGAGGCAACGTAGGAGTACGCATCTTTTATCATGTGTTTTATATACTTGAATATATTCATGATTTTAGTGAGATAGTAGAACTCTACCATCCTTTTACCTTTACAGTACTGTTAATCATTTATATCTTATACTGTCTAACGGTAGTTGCAGCCCATCTATTCTACACCAGAATAACAGCGATTCAATAAATGATTATTGAAAACGCCGAGCTTGTGTTATTCGGTGTATCTCTCTGAGATAGACTAAGTAAGCACGAGTGACTGAGCGAAAGTTAGTACATTGTTTCCATGATCCGGAGGGATCAGAGTTGTCATATTCTGAGGTTGCCAGAAACTATTCTCTCCTTGGTAAGAGGAGATTATAGTGGCACTGTGAGCTAGCTGATACAGACTGGCTAACATACGGGGGTGTACGGAATCAGTCTGCCACAAGTCCTATAGTTTATGTTATCCAAATGCGCAGATCCTGTGAAGGTCATATAGGAACTACATGACATGGTGCCCAATGTGGGTTGGCTACTTATTTAACAGTAGTATCTGAGTAGTTCAGTCGTGCTATTCTCAGAAATCCCTATTCACAAAACGCCATAGATGTCTGGAAAGGGTAGGCTAAAACTCTGCCACAGCTTAGTAGGCACATATCCTATTCATTGGCTGTTAGTTAATCAAGCTTGAAGGTCACAAAGTTCCTAAAATTGTGCAAAACCCCTTATCTTAGTATCCTTGAGAAGTTACTTCATGTTCTATACACAATGACCAACGAGGAAATAAATCCACAACAGCAAGCACTGCCCCTCTCAGATGATGGGGAGATGCAAACGTAATACAGATTGCAGCACATTTTAGAAATATAATCATCCTGAAACTGCTTGCGCATAGTCTAAAACCTAGGGGTGGCATAATAGCTTTCATGATTGAGGCACATGAATCGTACAGAAAAGAGGTATTATATTTGTGGGTGACATTCCCAGCAGCAAATTCAAGAACAAAAACATTTCACACCTACACAGAAGATGATGCATCAGCGGAATATTGTCCTTTTGAGGACATTGAAGATCCGCTTACGTACCAGGAACACTTATATTGGTTTAAAGGCGCCCTACCCCATATGAGAAGAAGAGTAAGACGTGGTCCGCTTGGAAGAGAAGGAGCGACATGGCCAATATTAGCAACCTATACACCACATCCTGACATTGAAACAATGCCAGGAACAGACTTACTCATATTTCACAAAGAACTAATAAAACTTTACAGAAACATGACGCAATAAGTCATGAGAACATTCACAGTCTAGTCAGCAATTGTAGCAACAAATACAGCTCAAGTTCAAAACACAACAACTAAAATTACACCACAAACGTTACATACAGTAATGGGTAAAATACCCGCAAAATGTGAACAAATGCCATTCTGGATAGCTCATAAAAAAACACAGCTAGAAGCAGTATTTCCGAATACTAGCCCTTATGAAAAACACAGAATGGCAAAACGCCCAGCTTGTTTTATTCGGTTATCTCTCTGAGACAGACTAAGTAAACACGAGTGACTGAGAGAAAGGTAGTAAATTGTTTCCGCGATCCTAGGGGATTAGGGTTGTCATGTTCTGAGGTTGCCAGAAACTATGCTATCCTTGGTAAGAGGAGATTATAGTGGCACTGTGAGCTAGCCAATACAGACAGGCTAACAGACCTGGTTGGGGTGTACGGAATCAGTGTGCCACCAGTCCCACAGTTTATGTTATCCAAATGCGCAGATCCTGTATAGGTCACAGAGGAACTACACGATAGTGCAAAATGAGCAGCAAGAGGCACAATAGAGGTGAAAAATGAGCTGCAAGAGGCAGAATGAATGTCAGGAGTGAGCAGAAAGAGGCAAAATAATGGGCAGAGCAAGAAGAAAGAGGCAACATTGAGGGCAGGATAGAGCAGAGAAGAGGCAGAAGAAATGAGGAGAAAATGTGCAGAGTAGGCACAAAACCGTAGGGAGCAGCAAGTAGCAGACTGCAGGGAAGCTGGAAAAGACGACTGTCACAGGGGCAGCTGACACAATGACCTACTCCTGTATGCCCCCTACTTTTTATACTGCGTACCTACTGACACTCACCCACAAAACCACTTACATACTCATTCACACATCAATTCAATCACTCAAAGCCCACTCACTCATCTATACACCCTCTCACACACATACCTATTGTGAAAAACAGCCACTCACACACTACTCACTTAACCATACACCCAGTAAAACAGTGACTCACTTACCTATACATCCACTTACACACTCAGTCACTCACCCATAGAGCGATTCACACAGCCACTCAGTCACCATAGAGCCACTCACAAACACACACACACACACACTTACCCACCAATACAGCCACTCACAAAGTCACTCATTCACCCATACAGCTACTCATACACCCACTTATTCACCCATAAAGCCACTCACACACCCAAACAGTCACCCTCAGGAAGAGTATCACTCATTAGTAGTACAAAAACAATAGTAATTTAGCTTATGCAGTAGCTAAGTATATATCTTTACCTCTCAGAAACTTTTATGAATCACTTACACTCACTGGATGATGTAATTTGAGATGTCATCAATTAAGTCATCAGTGATATCACTGACCATGTCATGACGATTTAATATGTGACGTCGCTAGCAGTGTATTGTGCGGGCATAAGTTATAGTTAGCTCAGATAACTATAACTGGTGAATTTCACTGGTTTTGACTGAGTGACATCTAAGCCAAACTATAAGGTACCTGTAACAGTAGGTTTTGTGAAAAAGTGTATATATATATATATATATATATATATATATATATATATATATATATATATATATATATATATATATATATATATATATATAATATATATATATACATATACATATGTGTGTGTGACTCATCCTTTTCTCTGGTAGAGAGGCTCCTCGTGATATATATATGTCTATGAGAGTTTTATCAGTTTTATACTGACCTCTTTATATTCCAATTATTTTATTGCACTCAGTGATGATCCGACTAAAAATTCATAGATTTTAAGTTCTTTTGTATTACATATATATATATTTGATAATGTGTTTTAAAAGATCCTTCTCGTTTTTGATACTCTACATACTCTGGTTTTTGATTGTAACTATATGAATTACTGTATTTCCTTATGCTTCTAACTGTCCCGCTTATTGATTGCATCCCTAATCATCTGATTTTAACTCACTTTAATGTATGGCTAGTATTAGCCACATTTTCACTTTTTGCACATTGGGTAATTTACCATGATCAATTAATTTTTGTCATTTGGTGTAATTTTGGCAATTCTATTTATTGGAGCAGGATTTGGGCACTGGCCCCGCATTTTTTCAGATGTTAATATCTATGACATAATGAATTAATTCTTCTCCAATTACCATTTGTATGGTGGTAACGATGTTTGAAATTTATGTTCAATTGGATGTTTTGAACTAATTTTGTTTCTTTTTAAGAAATAGGAGTGCACTTCTATATATATTTTGCACTCATGTTCAATGCACTTTAGAAATGACTTAGTCTGTTTTCTCTCTCAATGGAAAAGAGGGGAGGCTCTAAATTGATACATGGTATTTAAGGGTGTTACTTTCCTAAACACGTCATGTGATCAAGGCTGGGGAAACCCGGCTGAAACGCGTCATGTTGTGTATGGCTAAAAATAAAACTGCACTCTTTGCCGCTTACCCCTGGAGTGCGTGTAACGTCTTCTTAACGGAAGCGATTTGGAGTATATATATATATATATATATATATATATATATATATATATATATATATATATATATATATATATATATAATATATATATATATAAGTCCGAAGTCAAGAGTCTGGGTATCTGGTTGGACCAGGACCTCAACTTTAAAGTTCAGGCCAGAAAAACAGCCGGCACGTGCTTTGGCCTCATTCAGATAGCTCGAAAAATCCTCCACCTAATCCCCTTTCAATCCAGGAAACTGCTAATACAGGGCTAGTTAACTCCAGACTGGACTACGGAAACCTATACGTAGGGGCTCCCTCATCAGTCATCAACAGACTGCAATGTGCCCAAAACGCCGCTGCCAGACTCCTGACCGGGACCAAATCTAGATGCTCTGCCAAACCAGCCCTCAGATCACTACACTGGCTCCCGATTAAGGAAAGGATCACCTGTAAGACCCTCTGCATCTCACATAAAATACTTCAGGGCAGAGGCCCGCCCATTCTGAGATCTCTTGTCAAACCACATCACTCCAACAGACAGCTCAGATCAGACTCCCTTTCCTTGGCCAGTGTCCCCAGAATAAGAAAGGCCCGCTCAGGGGGGCGACTGTTCTCATATAATGCTCCAAAGCTGTGGAATTCCCTCCCACTCCCCATCCGAAGAGAACCTAACCTACTGGCCTTCTGTCGGCGATTAAAGACCTGGCTCTTCGCATAAAACCCTCCATACAGCTCCCCCTCTCTGAATGCTACAGGTTGACTGACAGCGCTGTGACGCCCCAGGGTAGCTACGCGCTTTACAAATCTGAAACCCCTACCCCTCACATTTGTGGCTGAGAAAAATCACCACCGCGGCCCCCAGAAAGTCAGGCATCCTTGCCCAGGATGTGGGCGGGGACTGCGGTGAATCAGGAATTCCCGCCTGCCGGGAAGAAGCCGTGCTGTGTCTCGCTGGGCTCCCGGGTGAAGAGAAGCTGCCCGGGTGAAGCGGAGAAGATTGTCGAGGCCGCCAGCAGCGCGGGGCTCCTGTGATGGAGGAGAGAGCCCTGCGTTGTGCTGAGCGAGGCCGCCCCTCCTGCCTTCCGCCACTGAGACTTGTGACCGGTAGAAGCCCCGCATCAGAGCCAGTGAGTCAGGGCTCCCTGAGGCTGTGCATATCGAGGCCCGGCATCAGGGCTGCTCCAAAGGGGCTGGTACTTTTCTCAAAGCCCCCGTGAGGGGGGGCTTGGGGGCGCCAGTTGTTCACCGCTCCACGGGTATGGGCGTACCTACGTTTGCCCGGGCCCCGAGGGGTCCATTCTTTTATTGTTTAGGGGGCATTGGTTGCCACAAAGACAGCGGGTCAATTCCTGAGAGGGCCTGAGTCTCTCCAGGGTCTTCCTCATGGGATGCCTCAGTGTTTGGGGGCCATATTTGTTCAGTGACCGAGCGGCCCCACATTGCAAAGGGCCGTCCAACGTGTGGGCCTCATTGTTTTCCAGAGCCCTGTGGCTCCAATGTTTTGGGGCCATATTTGTTTGTCTACAGAGCCGGTGCGCTCCATGGAGGCAAGTTGATTTCTATCCCCAGTGCTCGCCCTTGGGGCAGAATTGTTTACCGGGCCCATGCGTGGCTCCAATGATGGCCACAGTTATTTAAAGGGCCCCGGTGGGGGTCCCGAGGGCCAGAGGGGCCTGTGGTTGCCCCAGTTGTAGGATCTGCATTTGTAGAGCCTGAGTGGCTCCCTGGGGGCACAGTTATTTAAGGCACCAGTGTTTGGGGGCCAGTGCTCTGTCTATGATGGGCGCACAATTCGTTTAGGAGCCGGAGTGCTCCTAGTGGCATGTTTTATTTCCAGAGCCTAGAGTTGCTCCAACATGTGGTGCAATTTGTTTTAAGGACTACTGTGAGCCCATGCTGCAGTTTTGCTGATTTACAGCTACCCAGCAAGTAGTGGGCAGCTGCACCGTTTAGGCGCCATTTGAGAGAGAGTCCCTGAAAGGGACAGAGGTGGCACAGATTTGCCAGGCCTTCCACATCTGCGCAGCACTTAGTGCCAGCTGCAGCGTTTAGGCCCTGTTATTGTTCTCAGCTGCCCAGCCAGTGGCGCACTCCTGACTGGCGCTGCGTTGGCAGCGCGCCCTGACATTCTGGACACAGGGCATTTGAGCCCCTTCTTGATGGCCAGTTGGCCTGGGGGACTGGTAGAGGTATAGGGCACAAAGCCCTAATGTGATTGAGATGTGTTCTAAATGTGGTGCTAGGAAATGTATTGTTTATAGTAAGTTTTGCGCACCGTGTGTTTTATACCTCTAAACTGTGGTTTATGATTATGAGATTATGTTGCATTCCATGTGGTTATGCTAGTGAGATGGTACTTCACTCTGTGCTTTACGCCCCTAAATGTGAGTTATACTTAGGAGTTAGGGTCTGGTGTGTTTAGACTAGTGAGGAGATTGCCTACTGTATTTATAGTGGTTAGGCCTAATGTGATTTATGCGTAATGTGCAATGCCTTTATGCCTGTGATACCCCTAACTGTGTTTCATGCTTAGGATGTTGTTTTGCCTACAAAAGTTTATACTAGTGAGGTTATGTGTCCCTGCATGATCTATGCCTATGGTGATTAGTATTGCGCAGTGTGTACCTACCTTTTACCAGTGGTTACTGGTTTTAGGTTTATGATGTATTTTTACTAGTACCAATTTCTACTAAGTGTTGATCCTGACAGTGGCCCACGTGGCCCTGTCCTGTGTAAATAATCCCTTGTAAATATTACCGGTGCCAGTTGGCACAATGTTTATTGTGTGATTACTATCTGATGTGTTTTGACAATACAAAAGTTATTTTTATATAACCTTGTGTGGAGTTCCTTTTGTAGTGTGCCTGGGATGTTGTTGCTGTGTGCGTGCGCAAATGCTTTACACATTGCCTCCGAGATAAGCCTGTCTGTTCGTGCCAAGCTACCAAGGGGGTGAGCAGGGGTTATCTTTGGCGTGTAATTCCCTTGCCCTGACTAGAGTGGTGGTTTCTGCCTGGCTTTGGCGCAAGCCTTAGCCAACCAGAAAACCCAATTCTAACAGTACCCAATTTAACAAGAGAACCATTGCAATGTGAACTTAAAAAACTCCTTGCTCAAGGAATTATTGAACCAATCAAGGCCTCCGAGTGGTTAGCTCCGATTGTCGTAGCGCCAAAGGAAGGAAACAAAATTTGTTTGTGTGTGGACCTACGCGATTTAAACAGAAATATTTGAGTAGATAGACAAACATTGCCAAATATTTCTGAAATGCTAACAGCTATGGGTGGTGGTACTATTTTCAGTGTGATCGCTATGTCTTCGGAGTATCATCAGATAGATTTGGAAAGTGGATCATAGACTTTTGTGACGCCGTTAGGGGCATATCGGTATTGTAGGATGCCTTTTGGCTTAGCATCCGCCTCTGCGGTATTTCAGAGACTGATGGAGAGGATTTTTGGAGACATGAATGATGTTTTGTGTTTTCAGGATGATGTTTTAATTGTAGGAAAAGACAGTGTACACCATGATATTGTTCTGAAAGAGGTATTGAAAAGAATGAACGATAATGGACTGACCATAAAGAAAGAAAAATGTCAGTTAAGAAAAGAAAGTGTGAAGTATTTTCGACATGAAATTTGCAAAGATGGTATTAAGCCTAAAAAATGTATCATTGCTGTAGTTAGAGACTCTCCCATTCCAAAAACTAAGGATCAGCTTAAGTTGTTTTTAGGACTTGCTGAGTATTGCTCAAAATTTGTCAAGGGTTTTACAGAAATTGTTAAACCACTGAGACTGCAGATGAAGAAAGGAGTTATTTTTATTTGGAATGAAAGTTGTGACAAGGCATTCAATAACATTAAAAGAAGCAACATTAGTGCTCCTACTCTTGGGCATTTTAATGCCCAGGATAAAACTTTTGTTACTACTGATGCAAGTGCAGTAGGGGTTGGAGCAGTTTTGACTCAGTTGAGTAATGGTGAGGAAAAGATCATTGGATTTGCTTCAAGAACATTGCGAGATGCGGAACTATCATCTTCTGTGATAGAGAGGGAGGCCTTAGCGTGTTGTTGGGGGATTAGGCACTTTAAGTACTTTGTATGGGGTCTTCCTTTTCATGTGCAAAGTGATCATAAACGGTTAGTTCATCTGTTCAAAGGAGGCAGAGGATTAGAAGGAAATGTTACCCCTAGGATTTCCAGGTGGATCTTGTCTGTACTTGATTTCAATTTTGTTGTTGAATAAGTTAAGGGTCTCAGGAATGTAGTAGCAGACTATTTATCTAGAATGCCAGTTGAGGGTGTGGAAAATAATATGGACGACATGATTGATGTAGTACACAATGTTAAAAGAGTTGAACATGCTTTTAGCAAGGAGGAATGGGCAAATGCAATGTCAAATGATGAACTTTTACAACAAGTGATTACTTGTGTTTCTCATGGGTGGCATCAAAACATTATTGAAGATGTAAGATTCAGAAGTTTCTACCATGTTAAGGCTAAACTGAGTGTAAGTGAAGGAAAACTATTGAGGAGATATCAATTTGTACCACCAGCAAGTCAGAGAGGGAAAATTATAAATATTGCTCACGAGGGACACTTAGGCAGGAATATGAATAAGAGAAGGGTCCGACAATCGTATTGGTGGCCTCGAATGGATAGAGAGATTGAGGATGCAGTAAGAGAGTGTTACACTTGTGCTCAAGCGGATAAAACTAAAGTTGTAAGGCAGCCTTCATTGGTGTCTACAACTTTTCCCAAACGTCCATGGGAAGGAGTGGCGATTGATTTTCTTGGGCCAATTGTCAAGCTTGGTACTCGTAGCAAGTTTTTTATGGTCATTGTTGACTACCATTCTAAATGGTTTGTGGTGGAAAGCACAGAATTTATAAATACTCAAAGAGTTGTTGATTTTATGGAAAGGGTGTTTATGAATGAAGGGATACCCAAGACACTAGTGTCAGATAATGGTGTGCAATAGGTGTCGAAAGAAATGCAGGAATTTCTTTCTAAATTTGGGATCATTCATGAGAGGGTTGCTCTATTTAGGCCACAAGCTAATGGTTTAGTGGAACAAATTAACCGATTGATTATGGATAATATTCAGTTGTCCCTGTCTAATGGATTGTCTTGGCGTGTAGAATTAAAAAAATTGGTGTGGTCTTACAGGATTACGCCACATTCAATAACAGGGGTTTCTCCATTTATATCTTTAAAGGGACGAGAACCTGGTGTCAAAGAGGTTCCTGGTTGGTTGAAAGTGAAAGATTGTGTGTGGATGGACAGAACTGCTGAGGAAGATAAAGTAGTTAAAATGCAAGCTGAATATACTGTTATAATGATAGGGAGAGTGTGAAAGATATTAAATTTGAGATTGGTGATAGGGTGACCATAAAACGTGGTGGTGTAACTACAAAGGGTGACAGCAAATTTTCTGCACCGATTTAAGTGAAGTCTATAAAAAGAAATGTTCTTATCCTATCTGATGGATCAGCTTGGAGTACTGGAAACATATGCAAATGCCGTGCTCCAGTTCATGTTTCTGAAGATTGATGTCTTTTGAATATAAAAAATGGAAATGTATTATATTCTTTAAATACGATTTATATTAAAAAAAATGTATAATTTATTTAGTGTATGTCAAGTAGGGAGATGTGTAGAGTTGAGTGCATCTGCATGTCATCATTAGAATGTTAGCTATGTTGCTATGATAGAATGTTAGCTTTTGATTATAGGAGTTGATCTTTGAGTTGTGAAGCTGTGCTGGAGGTATCTGCCTTGATTCTCAAATAAAGCTATTTGATCTTCATCAAATTGACTGGAAATTGGATCTTTACAGTATTATTTATCAGTTTGTTTAATATGTAATGTTAATTAACTGTGCTGTGCTTTTAGGTGTTCTTACTTTTTGGAACAAATATTGTGAGGTCATTAGATTTGATTTTGGATCTGTGAAATATGGGTGTTGCCAGCCCTTATACCACTCTGCATAGCTTTACCATTGTCAAGGCTACTAAGATTTTGCAGCATGGAGGACCACATTATGCGGCAAGGTTATTTAAATTATGTAGCACAATTTCTGGCTCTATTATTTTTACCCATTTGAGCTAGAAACAACCGTTTTTGGGAACTGTGCATATTATGCAAGTTATGTTGCAAATGTAGTAAATAAATAATTAGGTTAATTTAAAAATACAAAAATACATCCTTGGTAACATGTGTAATAAGGTCCTACATTGCCGTTTCGGGTTCTGGTTTTACTAACCACTCAACCTTAAGCCTTCTGGAATATGATGACACCAAAACCCATGGATGGCAATACTGAACTATATTACATTGTTACACAATACGTATACTACATATATTCTCACACACATGCACACATGTATCTATGCCATGTCGATGAAAATAATTGTGGCTCAGTGACATAAGTAAGTTTGAGTAACTGTACTAATAAACCTAGATTTAAATATTTAGTACTTCAGTACAATGATTACATTCAAATGTATTACCACTGTACAGCAGCATTGGCACAATAACAACACTATTTACAGCCTCATAGATTGCATATTGCAATTACTTTACACATGAAAACAATTCTTTTAACAGTCATGGAGACTTTTACATTAAATGTTACCATGCTGCATACATTTAATCCTGGATATGTGCTTCTGGTAAGTGTCTTCTTTAAAATTGTACACATGGAAAAAAATGGCATGGCATAAACCATACAATATGCAATATGTTGTTTTTTGCCATTGCTGAAGGAGAAGATAGACATCATGACTTACTAAAGGTTTCACCTCTCTCAAGTCATGGTTCCCTCCCACAAATAAATCATAAACAGATATTTTAATTTTAATCAAAGACATATATTTCATCACCTTTTTTATTCACACACATTATGTCACAGAGATATAACCAAAACAACCTATCCACTTCCCCTTACAAGAATCTTTTAGTGTATGGATAGAAAATACGTATTACATTCTGAGAATGATTTAGTCGAACATAGATCCAACTAATACACACCTTGACAGTGCGCCAAAACATTAACCAAGAAGGTAGTATGTGTCATCAAAAATGTTGCTTGCTCCTCGTGTCACAACTCAATGTAGGAGATGGGGCATCTCTAGACATCTCATTGATTCTAAACACCCCATAGGAAGTCTTAGTGCCCTTCCAAATAAATCCTGTGGATGAGGTCTATAGGCCTGATTACGAGTTTGATGGTCCTCCTGTATCATCACCACCGCTGCACTGGTAGGAGGACCGCCAAGCCCGTGGTGAACCCACCCATCAGATTCAAAGTTGATTCCAGGGCGGGCGGTGCTGCAGCAGCAGCTGTGTTAGGCTCATAGGAGAACCTTAACAGCAGACCGATACCATGAGAGTGCCTGCAGCACGTTCTTGTACGGTGTGGCATGCACCATGTCATGCATACCACAACGTGCAGGAACAAGAGTGCAATTCCAGGGGGCACAACATGTGCCCCCCGCATGCACTGTAGGCCCAGAATCAGCAGGGGGCCCTCTTAGGGGCCCCTACTGCATTTCTGCCACTCTTTTCATGGTGGGCTCCCGCCATGAATTGGGAGGTGGATATGCAAGTTGGAATATGCTTGGCAGTGCACCATTGGCATATACCTTCCTTTCCTCATCGCCACTGCCACGGGGTACTCAACCTCGGATCCTGGAAGAGGCAGCAGTCCTGTGGCAGTCCGGCCGCCACACTCCAAATTCGGCAGGTGGACCCGCATGGGTGGTCAGACTGCCACCGCAAGTATGGCAGTCCCAGGACCGCCATGCTCATAATAAGCTACTATGTGTTTCGGCAAAGAGTCATATGTTGCCTTTGTCAGGACAAACAAAACCTTCAATCTTCGTCTTTTGTCGCAACTACAAATGATAAGCATATTATTACTAAGAGGCACATGGGGTTGTAAACATAAAGGTAAAGTGCACATATAAAATGTATATTTTGAGTTTTTTGGGTGACTTTACCTAACCATCAGCAAGCCACACACACACTTTGCAGCACCAAAGGAATGACAACTTTGTATGGTCTCAGAATTTTACCTTGCTCCGAAGGCTGGGTGGTGGAGGGACTGGACAGCTGTCTTTTATCCTGCAAGAGGCACAATAGTTTACTATTAAAATTCATAATTAGGTATCATGATTATGATTGGCATACAAAATGTAGATGCAAAAGGATTCCACAAAGTTACATTTATAGGTTTGATGTAATTAATATAGGCCTCAATGGAAGACGTTAGAACCAAGACAGCATCAAAAATCAAAAAAGCCTCCTACTATTTATTCCCCAATTTCTCTGAAGGTGTGGGCCTGGTGACCCCGCCACTTCCTGCTCACCCAGTGCAGAAATAGTTTTGGCAGAGTCACCCTTTGTAAGCCAAACTTTCTGTTTGGAATAGTCACATTAACCATGATGGCCCCAGAGAGAATAATCCTTCAAATGTCTCAACCTGTGATGTCAATAGTTAGATGATTCCTGAAGAAGGACTCCTGCTTTCGTGGTCCATCATCGGGGATCACAAAAATGATGACAAGTCGGAAATGCCATGTGGCATGGTGAACCAGAGGTCACAGATCGATTTCCTCTGAGGGGTCTTCTCTCATGTGTGTGGGAGCCATTTAGGGAGGAAAAATGTCTAAAACCATGCAGACGTGTGTACATTTAGGAGCTCAACCATTGCTGGGATAGTAGAGCTGCTGCTAACCCCATAAGAGTGGTTCCATGAACTGGTGCCAAAATTTAAATGAGCCCCTATATACCTAACACAAATTTCATAATATTTTGTTCAATGGTCGAATATCTGGGAAATCACCAAAGAAGAAGTAGTAAATGAAACCCATTTCACAGAAACATAGAACATTGCTTTCTATATAAAAGCACACTTACAGTTTGATATAAATTCTAAGGGTCATAGATGAAGAAAGGAAGCCACTGCTGTGCTTCACTAAAAAGACTAATAAAGAATCAGGAAAGATGTGTCAGCACCTTTTCCATCTGCCGGTGATTTATGAAATCCCAAGTGTTGTGATAAGAGTTAATTCAGACCCACAAAGAGAAAAAAAAGCTTCTGAGTGTTGGCACTGTGGGCTGCTGCCAATGTGCCTGTTGATCAGCTAACCCATAAAATACATTTCGTGATAGAGCTGCAGCTCTTGGAGCTGTTAATATAATGTTCAAACTTAGGGCTAGATGTAGGTAGAATAGATTTACTGATTTTTAATTACCGAATTTTACCGATTCGGTAATTAAAAATCGGTAAATCTAAGGGGTGGATATGTAGGTATTTCCAGATGTGGAAATACCAAATCTGTAACATTCGGTATTTACCGATTCTGTAAATACAGAATCGGTATTTCCCATTGATTCCTATGGGCTTTGAAGCCCATAGGAATCAATGGGAAATACTGATTCTGTATTTACAGAATCGGTAAATACCGAATTTTGCAACGGTGCAGGGGGTGTCACTTTGACACCCTCTGGCACCCCACAAATAAGCATGTGTGCCATGTGGCACACAGACATGCCCTAAGGGCATGTCTGTCTGTCACATGGCTAGGTGTGCATGCACACATGTGCATGCACACCTGAATTTGGTATTTTACCACATAATAGGATTGTGTGGTAAAATACCAATTTTGTAGGGCCTTTGGGACTCAGAAAAGTCCCACCTACATCTGAGATTTACCGAATCGGTAAAAATACCGATTCGGTATTTTACAGAATCGGTACATTTACCGATTCTGTAAAATTGTGCCCCTACATGCCAATTCTTGAATACCGGTCGGTAATGGCCGAAAATACCGATTTTCGGCCGTTACCAACCGACCTACATCTGGCCCTTAATGTCTACTTTATAAGTTGGCAGAAAGTGTAGTCCGTTGCAACGGCGATGGAGTACTCTTTCCCCCAGTAAAACCGTCCGTCCGATTTACATGCGAGCAGATCTTTGGTGTAGCAATGGCAGAGACTACTCTTTTTCTACCATGGTTATACCTCTTTTATAACTTAATGGAGTGAGGGCCGCTGGGATTGGACTTGTTTGTCCGCCCACCTAATTTAGATGGGCGGACATGGAAATCAGTTTTCACAGCCTATCACCTCCAGAAAAACCCTGGGGGTAACGGCCGGTGAAAACTGCAAAATGCCCCCATCAACATGGGAAATAGCCCCCATGGCGAGTGGGCATTGTTTTTTTTCTTGTTTTTTTTTCAAAAAACAAAATCCTGCTCTGGTTTTTGAAAAAAAAAAAATGGGAACGTTTGCCATACATCTGTGAAACTTTCAATGCATTTCTCAGAACCACCATAATGGTGGTTCCTAGAAATGCCAGACCGCTGGACCGACAGACATATCTTAATACAGCGGGCAGAGTACTCTTGGCATGGCAATGCTGAGGGATGAGTCTTGAGGGCATACCTTAAGGGTGACGGCTATTAGTGGGTTTCACAATTAGTTCTGCAGCCCACTAATTACATTAAATTAACAGGCCCAGGGTACATTTAGAACCATATGCTAGGGTCTTACAAGTAAAGTAAATACCCAATCAGATAGAGGCCAATTTTACCATGTTTTGGGGAGAGTGTAAAAGCATTTTGCCACAGATTAGAATTGAAATAATTCTGCAGCACACATACAAAGAGGAAACCACCTCTAATGATTTTTTATGTACAGAAAGGGTTACCTTCCTGTACATAAACTATCATTGAAACAATTTCGTTTTTCAACTTCTATGTGTGCTAATGCAGCACACATAGAAGTTGAAAAACAGCATTTCATATTGTTTTTGTGCAGGAAGGGAACCCTTCCTGAACAAAAACAATCTCCCCACATTGCAGGCATCCTTGCACCATGGTGCAAGGGTGCTGGCGCATGGCAGCAGTTTGTGCGCCAGCACAGGGGGGGGAAGCACAGAGATGCAACATATTGTTGTAAATATGTCGTCTCCCTGTGCTTTGAATTTGACTTAGTGTGGGGCAGCCAAATGACTTGCATTCCGCACTGAGTCACTTTCTTGTAAATCTGCCCCATGATTTTTCTTATTGAATCGGGTCATTACTCCTTTTTATTTACTGTGCACATAGTGTACATATGCCAACATGGAGGCGCTTTCATATATGATTTTCACACGCAGTGAACAACTTGCATGCTTTGTTCGCTCTAAGGAGTAGTTTTTATGTGCACAGTTATGGGGTAAAATGTACCTTACAATTTGAGGATTAACAAATCTCTCTTTGAGTATCCAATCATTCACATAATTCACAAGTGTGGGCAAACACAACATTGCCACTGAGAAAAATCAATCCCACTGTGTATGAATGGTGAAAAGTTACTAAAGTCACTTATTAACATTCACCAGCATACTTTATGAGTTCCAATGCATAAGAGAAAACACGTAGGACTGTGTGACATATACTTACGGGAGGGGGTGGAGGCGGTGGTTTGTGAGAAGGGCGGCTACGAGATCCATTTTGTTTTTTCTCTTCTTTTTTCTTAGGACTCTTTTTGCTGCCTACAAGACCCATCCTGTACAGGTGAAAGAAAGGAGGAAACCCATCAGATACAGCTGAAGTGCGAACCATATTGGTACTAATATTATAATTGAAGCCTCCCTTCCCATACACATAAAAACACACACACATTCTTTTTCTACATCTTCCTCCTTTTATTCTCATGTACTCACTTAGAGCCTGATTTAGATCTTGGCGGAAAGGTTACTCCATCACAATGGTGACGGATATCAGTCCGCTGAAATATAAATCCCATTGTATCCTATAGGATTTGTATTTCGGCGGAGGGACGGGATTTATATTTTGACGGAGGGAATATCCGTCACCTCTGTGATGCAGTAACCCAGTACGTCAGGATCTAAATTAGGCCCTTACTAGCTACTGACAGTGTGCATAGTCATCTACCCTGGTCTGATCATTACATCCCATTGCAATTCTTTGGTCTATATTAATCTATGGAAGAAGATCACAAAAAATCATCAATCTTCGGTTAGTCTTGAATCTGGTTAGATTATCAATAAACCGGCTCTTGTGCTCTAGCCCTAGCGAGTAGGGGAACTTGTCAGACTGAGAGTTACACTGATTTAAACTGGTGATGAGAAATCTTCATTTGTTCTGCTTTCTCATAGTTTGGACATTAAGGAAGAGAGGTCAGTGGGTTTGGGCCAATACTGTGACAATAAGTATAGCCAGGGGTTACATTGAGGTGAGCCAAAATACTGGTTACTCACCAGATCATGCACCTTGAGGCAGGGCAGCACTGGGGTAGAGGGCGGGAAGTGGGGGGTTGGAACTCTCATGCTATTCCGTGTCCAGTCTCTTTACCTCACATTGCCTGAATCTTGAGTCCCAAGCCCTGAACTACAGTCATGTTTACTGATTAGCAGCTCTGATTTCTGCTTTGCACTATTATTTTATTGTGAAAATAAATGCCACACTGGTGTCAAACTCTTCCAATAAGCACAACTAGAAAATGCGCATTGACTATTTTATTAAACAATATTTCCTCTCTGCTTTGAAAAGGTTAACTGCTCCTTCTATATGGCCCCTGTTGGTGCGTTAAAGTTCCACCATTGCTGCTGCACATTGAGCTACAAGCAATACAGCAGCTTAGTCTACAGTCTAATTTAATGAATTTGGGTTTAAAGTTCTGAAAAACAAAACCACAGGTACCAAAAATACTGAGAGAGGACTTGATGTGTTACTTTCACCTAAGCACGGGACAACTTGAGATCTCCATGTCAGTACTACCTTTGAACTTTATGCAGTGGGGCTAATAATGATAGTAAAGAAACCAATTTAAGCTGAAAACATAAGCTTCCAAAATGCAAAGTGTTGTTTGCTTCAGACCCTCTGAACGCCCTGGTCAAGTTGCTGACTCTAAGACAAAGCGACTTTGCAGAGTGGACGGTGTTACCTCAAGATTGTGCGAGGAAATGTTTCCCAACAGATAACAGTTCAAAAGCAAATAAATTAGCATAGCCCCTTAATAAATCCAGCTTGAACCAAGAAGGATGGAGTCCATTAAAATTTAGAAACCATGAAGGAAGGCAAACATAAAGATAATCAGATTGCATGAGAATAGAGAATTAGAACAAGTCTCAATGAGATACAGCAAAGAGTCTGACATGAAGTCAAGTTGGTGTTTGGTGTTTCCTGACTGACCCTGTCATGGCGCCTACACGATAGTGATGAACATCGTGTAATGAAATCTGGTTTGATTTGCACGACTCGCCAGATGCGTTTTTGCTCCTGGAAGTTTCCTGATTGAGCTGTTATTGAAGGGGAAGTAGCAGGTTCGGTTATTTGGCTTAGATTTATTTTAGCCAATACTGCTACTGTTAACTTCCTCAATGCCACGAAAAAATGGTGCACAAGGCTGTGGCATGGCAAGTTTATGTTTGACCCCTTTCTGCAACCATCATTTTGTTAATAGTGGAGTCTTGGCTCAAAACCAGTGTCATTCTTTTGTCATAAAAATGGGTGTGACGCCTTTAAGATATGCTTGATTTTGCTTTGGAAAACATCTCTCAGAGGAGCTCTTTCTAATTTTTGTCACATAAATGAAGCAGATGGAGTAGGGCCTTTCGCTTCTTACTGATTGTGCATATCAGAGGTGTACAATACCTATTATGGCGTCCGTCTCTCCTCATGGCAACTATAACACAGAAATACTCTCCTGCTCGGGAGGCAAGCGGACACTGACTCCGGCCTCAAGCTGCTCCATTGCACAACAAACACCCCCCACCCCAGCAAAAGACTAAAATGGGAACCAGCTGTTTCTAACTCCAAGGTCAGAATCCCCTGCCTGACCCCAAGATGGCTACCACTGTGTTCCCTACCACATCATGCTACTCCTCTGCGAATAAAACGGGCTTCGATCAGTCCTCGAACAAATCCCCCATCCGGCCTACCCTTCAGGATACCGAATCTGTGAATCCTACCTCTGACCGTGGAGACCTAGCTTTTTGGCCGATGCCCGGTGGAGCTACTTGATAGCTATAGAGGAGATGGGCTGTGGACTACCCCTTCGGCCGTCACTTACCCAGCCGGACATTGGGCAGACCTTACCTCGTCTCTCAGTCGTACTCTCCCTGCTCCCCCTTTACTCCAACCACTTTCTCCTTTATACTCCATTTATCCCTCCTCTTTGCTCTCTAATCGTTTTCTCATTGAGACCTAGCCACTTGACTGATGCCCGGTGGAGCTACATGATAGCTATAGCGGAGCTGGGCTGTGGACTTCCCCCTCTGCCATCACCTACCCAGCCGGACTTTGGGCAGACTCTCCTTTGTCTCCATCCATCCTGTCTCCATCCTTTCTCCCTCCTACACCTTTATCCCACCCCCATTCCCTTCTAAGCTCCATTTATTTCGTCTTCCGACGTTCTTGAAATGTTTTCTTGTAACTGATGTAACGTGGAACGGATGTAATTTTGTGGAATCTTATGTAAAGTGCTCTGAAACCTCCGGGTCTAGCCAGCGCTATATAAAACTCAAATAAATAAAGGGACTAAAGCCAAAGTCAGGTTTTCAGACGTTTTTTAAAAGCCAATAGCTAGTTTCAAAGAGACAAATGTGCAGGCAACTGACTCCAGAGTGTTGCAGCCCTGACAGAAAACCTACAGCCTCCAATTCTAGAGTGACTAAATCAGGACATTACCAATAGATTGGCATAATATGATCTCAATTTACACAGGACATCATATTTAGAAAATTCATGCTGAAAATACGGAAGTACATTTTGGTGAAAACCCCAGAAACCATGACACAGTGATTTGAACACAATCCACTTGTCTACAAGAAACCAGTGCAAAGCCTCTGAAGGAAATCTGGCAGAAGAATTACATGGTTTTTAAAGACCAAGTCATTCTGAATAAGCTGCAATTGAGACAGGAAATCAGCCCCTGTACCCAGGAAGAGAGATTTACAAAAG
Source organism: Lissotriton vulgaris (assembly GCF_964263255.1). Classification (NCBI taxonomy): domain Eukaryota; kingdom Metazoa; phylum Chordata; class Amphibia; order Caudata; family Salamandridae; genus Lissotriton; species Lissotriton vulgaris. The sequence continues at coordinate 148,493,749 of NC_141694.1, read as the reverse complement.
TCCAGATGACTCAGAATTAAGGCCTGTACGACCAACGGGAGAGTCTGGGCTAGCAAGGCTGGAAAGACTTTGTGCCAAATCTTCATCTCTTAAAAGCACACAAACGACAGATAATTAACTTGTCTACTTAGAGAAAGGTCAAGCTATGTCAATACACTTTAATACTTGCCAATATTTTCCCATCAAATCCTTAGGTGAGAAGCTCCTCAGTAAAGGCGGGGGGGGCGGGCGGGGGTGAAATAAAACACTGTGAAACACACATGTAGAAACAACAATCCCCCCCCCCAGTAACAGGGCACAAGAGTCCGCTAAAGAAGGACCGCCGCAATGTGGATCTTGTATCCTTTTATGTGATTGGTGGTTGCCACTGGGGGCCATTTTGGTGGGATAGGGAGGCTAGTATGTTAACTTATGCTTGGAGTTTCTGGGGGAGCAGGATGCTCATTAGTAATCACTGTGGCGAGGAAGACGGACGAGGAGGTAATGGGCAATTAACCTAACAGCAGCAGCGGTTTTCTCTATATGGGCGCAGGGGCGTTGACCCGCTACCTGCGAGCCATTACATCCCTCAAATACTTTACCTATCTTCCGGCAGGCAAAGCGTCCTGTCTTCCAACTGGGCGTAGTTTATTGCAACCACCTGCTGGGGCTTTGTATCTAAACTGCGCAAGTCAGGCTGGCCGGTATGTTGCTTGCGGCCAACCTGACGTTTAGTTCAGGCGTCCCCAGTCATCGCTATAAGGGAGGGCTGGGAAGCAGAGACAGCTCGACAAGTCTCCAATGAAGTGCTGCATTCACCTGCCCCAGACAATATTGGCACTGCTCTTATGCTGTTTACTGTTATAAATAGCATGAGAGTAGCTCTTTTATTGGCCGAGATGGGTGTCGCTTAGTTAGTGCATGCCCAGCATGCTCTGTACTTCAGTGTGTGTGGTGCAAATGGATTGGGCAGGTTCCCTATGACCTCCACATACCAAACGGGGCCACGGGCACAACCACCAGCCTTGCCTAAACGCCAGGAGGGACCTTGCAACCACCCAATGCTTGACAGAGCCCTCAGACCACAATGCTGAGCCAGAGGCTGGAGCAGCAGGCACTCTCAACCGAATGACCCTCAGGAAGCTGCCCGGGGGCAGACACTCTCGCTGCCTGCAAAGGAGTCCCTGGGTTCAGCTTTAGGGTAGTCTCAACATCGCCACCACATTGCCACTGCCATGCCACCTTTCCTCCTCGAACCGCAGGGAAGCCCCTGCAGAGCCCTGACAGACTTAGCAGACATCGCTATTGGCGGTGGGGGATCTCCTGTCGTACCGAGGCAGTTTGAGAGCCCAGCTTTGAGCAAGTCAGGCTCAGGACAGCTCCTGTGCAAGGATTCCAGCACAAATGGTGAGTGTCAGCTTGTCTTACTCCTGTTGTGCTCCTCGTCTGTAGATAGCTGGCTGCAGTGCAAACTCTGGGAAGCCGGGGAGCACGTTGGTGTCAAATTTGCATAAGAATGCACCATTGGCAACTATATGTCTCAGAGGGAGAACCCCTTTACGCCCCAATTCTTCCTTAATTCGTTCAGGCTCACTCGCTCGTGGCATAATAGCCATCCCCAATGTTTATGGCGTACCACTTTGAAATGCCACCAGCCACCAATGCCTAGCAGTCCTATAGATACCTTGTTCTTTTCCACCTTTTGTTCAGGCACATGTTTTAATTATTTTTATTAACGCCACTTATAGTGCGCACAGCTACTCCGCGGAGTGTCCCAGTGCACAACCTACAGAACGCTTTAGGAATGGACTTGCACAGACTATTTAAAGAGCCATGTTTTCAGCTTCTTTTTAAATAGACCAGGACCACAGCTCGTAAGTCCATGGGGAGGTGATTCCAGGCCACTGCACCTGGCAGGGTCAGTGATCTGCCGCCAGCTCTCTGTCTGTGGGTCCTAGGTGTACAAATCAACAGCTTATTCAAGGATCGCAGTTGCCTTGAAGGAGTGTAGAAGATGAATCCGGATCTGAAATAGGAAGGTCCTTTGCCATATAAAGCATTATGTACCAACACTAGAACTTGAACTTGAACTTCACTCTTTCTCTTACAGACAACCAGTGGAGATCCTGGAGATGCTTGACACTTGCCCTCCTAGGGCCGTTGCATATCAACCGGGCCGCCACATTCTGGATCACCTGGAGTTTGTCGATGAGATATCCAGGCAAACCGGCATATTACGCATTTCCATAGTCAATGTGCGATGTAACCAAGGCACGGATGGTTGGATGACCGTTTTTTTGGCAGGTAATGGTGGAAGGGGCAGAAATTTCTTCTGAGCTTTCAGGCTTCCAAAACATGTTCCTGACAGTCTTTTGATTTGAGGTCCAATTGATTTTGTTTGTGACTGGATTACTTTCCTTGATGGGTATGTCATTAAAAAACTTAAATACAATAATGATAAATTCCTTAACGTCCCAGAACTAGCAATACAATTTTATCATTCTTGAATAACGCTGTGGGAGTGGTTAGAGAAGAGATCATTAATGCGGAGGAGCAGTTGACGAACATCCGTCAGGAGTCAGACCTGTCTAAGGAGTTATCGGATAATACTTCCAAGGTCCATTCGACAACAAATACCCATGGCACATGTACTGTTAAGCACTGTCCTGATGCACAGGCTATGCAGGATAATGGTAGACTTATTCAGTTGCAGGGACAGGCTGAATCATCAATACTACATAGGAAGAGGGGCTAAGCCCCAAATGTAAAAAAGTTGTATCGCCCCGGAAAACTGAACCAGGCGCTAAATCCTGTGGAGTGAGGAAAGGGGGGTCTCTTGTAGTGTCTTTGAGGGAGGGCTTGAAACAGGATCTTTTCTCTAAACTCGATTTAAAAATCTCAACTGCTTTTGAAGCACTCAACGAGCGAATCAATAAGTTGGAGGAAACTGTGAGCAAACTGGGGGATACAGTTGGCTCCTTCTGTGACTATTCTGTAACTATTTTAAGCAAAGCGTCCATGCCAACTACCCTCCCTTCTGTAAATAATAATTCATCGTCCAGGGGTGGCAAATCATACTGACACAAGAGTAGGCTGGATTAAAAATTCGAAAAACTATGAAGGGGACTGCGCTGTTGTGAATTTGAAGCTAATGCCAGTCCTACCAGCAAACAACAATCATTCCAGGTCCAGTTTTTCCATTTCCAGCAGAATCACAGGGTTCCCACTGAGGTTCTTTTATAAGCCTGCGAACCAGAGGGTGGCGCAGGGGGTGAACTCAGGTTGGAGGGGGGGGGGACCTGCTTGGCTGAACTCCTAGGGGCAGTCTTTCAATCTAGTATTGAATAATTGTATTGTACCACTGAGTGGGCTTATTGAACAAGATTGACTGGGTCAAGAAATAGTCAGTTTAAACAAGGAGAGAGTCACTAGCACCGTAAGAGATCTGAACGTGTTAAGTTGGAGTATTGCGGGGGTCCATGGTAAAATCTGAGATGAGGGGTGGGTAAAGATGCTCATCCGTTATGATGTCATTAGTCTCCAGAAGATGTAAGATACGTCAGCGATTATTCATCTACAGTTCAAAAGCAATTCCCTCTATTCGGGGGCAATTTAGAGGAGACTTGCCAATGTTAGTAAAATTGGACTTGAATTGTAATATAGAGGTGATCTCAACTACTTCGCCCTTCTTACTCAGTGTCCTTTCGTCTTTCGAAAGTAAGCTCATGATTTTGTTTATTAACGTTTACAACGCAATCTTGGGCAGGGAATGAGGTGATCAGGGATCTTACTAAGTTTTAAATGATCTCTTTTCTGTATGCCCCTATCCACACACCTCAATAATGCTGATGGGAGATTTTAATTTACATCCTTGCCTGGGATGTTATTTGTATGACCGGCCAGATAATGAGTGTGCATTCAGCAACCAAGTGCACCGAAAGCATACTGAGCAGGGTGACATTCTGAATAATCTGGCCATAGATCATAACCTAGTCAACTTAATGAACACAAATTATGCTAACTCTGGAGACAGCGTATCCATCTTTAATGGAGGAGGGGCTTGGTCTGTTATTGACTATATCTTTGTCTCAGTCAGTTTATTTATTTCACTAATAAAGTTTGCTGTGGAATGGAATTTTCTTGGTGACCACAACCCCATTTCAGTTACTTTATTTTGGGGCATTAAGCAAGCGGTGGCATGTTCCTCTTTTAAGGAGCCTGCCATTTTTAAAGATCAAAGCTGCTAATTAAAATGGGCAATGATCACACCAGAGGTATTCAACTCAGGGTTGCTGTCATTCTGTCAGTCTGAAAATCAGTCATGCTTGAATGAAGCTGCCTCTGATGATTGCATTTTGAGGAGGGCCTATGACACATTGTGTGGGTACATCAAATCTGCCCTTACCAAGCCAGGGGTGGTTGCACCTCCACCCATTATAGGTGTTTTGACAGGAACTGTTCGACGGCACGCATATATCTGCATTATGGTTCTAAAAAAGAAACCTGGGGAAAGAAAGGAGGTGATCAAATCTAGGGCTCTATACCGACAGGCATTAAGGGACAGAATGAGAAACTTAAAGGAAGAGTTGTGGGACAATTTGCAGACTGCTAGCATTTTGCAGGACAGCACTGCTTTTTGGAGGGTGGAGAATCATCCATTTCTTTAGTTTGGAGCAGGACGCAGATTTGGCCTAACAGTACCAGCTCAAGTTTGGGTGGGACATTTTTATGCTCTATATGACTGTGATTATTGTGAGCAATCATGGGGACAGAAGGTTAGTGATATATTGCGAAGAAGACTGGAATGCTATCCTTTCCTTACCAGCAGGTAAGGCTCCAGGACCCGATTGGGTTCCCCGGGGACCTGTTTAGATCTTTAGTTGATCTTTGGGCACCTATCCTTCCCCAATATTTAAATGCTGCTATACGTGGTCCCACCCCACTGGGCTGGCACCACTCTAGGGTAGTGCCATTGTTTAAGAAGGGAGAAAGAGCATATCCTACTTGCTTCAACCAATTTCGTTAGCGGATGCAGAGGTTAAAATTTTAGGCCGGGAGATCTCGGAGAGGCTGACAGTCAGGGCCAATGAGCACAATATCTTGTCTGATATACAGTATGGGTTTAGGCCCAGGCTGAGGTACCATAGAGCAGAATTTAAATCTACACTTAATGATAACTAAATACACAAGAGCGAGGAGGGGTGCAGTACATTTGGCATTCATAGACCTGAGCTCGGCCTTTGATAGGGTGAATAGATCTAAGCTCTGGGCCAAGCTGGGGTCCCTGGGGGTTCTTTCATTTTTGAGATATCTCCACAATGGCCTTAAAGCATCAGTAAGGTATGGCAAATGCACGCAGGACTTTAACTTGACGAGAGGAGTTCGCCAGGGGAGTATCGTGGCTCCCTTTCTTTTTATCTTGTACATTAATTGCCTGGAACAGGTATTATGTGTGCAAGGTCTGATGTGCCAAAGGTGGGAGAAAGATCGCTCTCTGCACTCTTATATGCCATTGATGCAGACTTGATTGCACGCAAGGCCAGGAGTTTACAGCATTTTTTTACTGATTTTATGGATAGGATGGACCTCTTGACCAATTTTTAAAAATCCTATCTCATCGTATTCGGACCTAAGAACACTAAAACACTACAATTCAAGGCTTGCAGGCAGAATATAAGTGGGGTGGAAAACTTCTTGCATCTGGGCATCCTACTTGATTCTCTTCTTAGTTGGCATCCCCTTATAAACAGTAATACGGTTAGTATTATGAGGGCCATATATAGCTTAAAAGACTTCTCGAGGTGATTGGGACAAAGGCCAGTTAAGATCTAGATGCATTCAAAGCAAAGTTGTTGGGTCCTTCTTTTGTATCTGCATAGAATCTTCTTATATCCATGTTCCCTGCGTGGAACATAGAATGTGGGGCTCTGGCAGTTGCTGCCTGGGAGTTGACGTGACTGGTCTATAATAAAGAGGCACCAACTTACTTGTTGTCTACTTCCTCTTTTCATTGGCGACGATTTGGCCAGTCCTGGTCTCCTGTTTCTCTGTTGTTTCGTGCTGCTCCTTCCTCCGCTGCTCTGCATCGTGTGGGTGCTGCCCAAGCTCGACTCCTTTCCCGACCGCTGTATCGCTTTGTATGCTGCTTTTCAGTTCTGCTGTTTCATGCTACAGGAAGTCAAGCTGACGGGCTATTGGCATCTGTGAGTGGCGATTTTGGGAGGAGAGGCGTTGATTTTGTTCCGGGCGCGAGCTGCCAGTGACGTGCAGAAGTGGGCTCGAGCTTTTGCTGATTTCGTCACTTGTGCTCTATCGCCTTTAGAAACATCGTTGGAACCACGTTGAAGACGCAACCTTAACAAGGTCTAATTCCTAACGAAAGGACGTCAAAACGATGTCGCATCCATTTTGTGGCTTTATTCGTTTCCATAGCAACTTGGCACATACATCGGAACAGTCTGTTTTCATCGGAATAGACTACTGTGAGAGAGCGGTCTGTTTTCTCCTTTTGCCAGCGTTATTACCAAGATTGTAGAGATTGTAGATCTCCTCAAATCCAAGTAAGCTGAGACATTTTCTACTTTTGCATATTCATCGCAATTATCTAGGTCAACATCATTTTTGCTACAATATCGCGTTGATGTTGTTTTGACTGTGTGAAAATTGTGCTCTTTCACAATAGTGTCATCTTGTGGATTTATTAGGTATTTCTTTTGGATTGTTTTATCCTAATTTATGTGAACTAAGAGTACACTTCTTGGATGATATTTTGGCCACAGTTACAGTAACTGTTTCTCTACAGTGCATTTTTTATTTTTTTTGTGTGTGGGCAGCAACTCACCCACGTGTGATCTGTGATAATGGACCATATTGCGGCGCCTCCACCGTTTCTTCATTCTCCTGGCTCACCTTCCATGTTATGTTATGGCAACAATGGAAGGACACTTTCGAAAGTTATTTAGAGGCCATTGATGGTGACACTTTCACCACCAAAAAGAAAAGGGCACTCCTTATGTACAATTTGGGAGCTGAGGGTAGAAGTATTGTAAAAACTTTAACTCTTGAAGTTGTTAGCACTCGCAGTGATGATGGGGATTCCTTACTTGTGGACGACTATGCATCTTTGATAAGAACTTTGGAAAAAAGGTTCGATCCTAAAAAAGAACGTTGTACTTGAACGCCATAGATTTTTACAACGAGCTCAGATCTCCGGAGAGTCCATCAATGATTTTGTCTCTTCCCTCAGGACTTTATCTCTCACGTGCAATTACAGAGAATTCAGGGATGAGATCATATGTGATCAATTAATCGAACGTACTTGCAACAAGAAAATTCAGGAGAAACTTGTATCTTCGGATGATCATGACCTTGAAACTGCAATCACTCTTGCCAAAAGTATCAAGCATTCGCAATTTTGTATGAAAGAGATGAGTAATTCATCTCAATCTACTGAGGTGAAACTTTTATCAGCAAAACATAGTGCCAAAGCCTCTAAAGTCCCTCCTAACAACTCTTTACGTAATTCTGCTATGTTACCTCCGACTAAGTCCAAGCTAGACAGAGCACACATTTTTTGTTTTCGTTGTGGTAGCAGGAACCATCTTGGTAATGCAAAGTGCTGTTATGCTTTGAATCAAAAGTGTTTCAGGTGTGGTAAAAAAGGGCATCTTTCTCGTTTTTGCAAAGCTACAATGTTCAACCCAGCATCCAACAAAGGTGCTGCCCAAGTCAAGTCAATTGAAGAAGAGTTTGTTGATTCTAGTGAGAAAAATGATAATATGTTATTAATGTTATCTTCATCCATTACACATTCTGGGGGGTGTTGTGGAAATTGCATCCATAGGTGGTTCACGCAAGAGGAAATCACCCACTTGTGTGATTCGTGTGAATGGCATAAATGTGAATTTTTTAGCTGATTCGGGGTCTCCTTTCACTCTTGTTAATATTAAAGATCTTGGAACACCTGGAGACATTTCGTTACAGCAGTCCGATATCAACATTTTTGCTTATGGAGGGAAAAGAGTGGAAGTCTTGGGCAAATTTGATGCTCGTTTAAAATTTGATGTTTGTTGTCAAGGATGGTGCAAATTTGCTAGGTTGGGAAGAACAAGGAGAACTAGGGATCATCCTTGATCCTAACCATCCTGACATGGTTATATCAAGGCGTGAAGCTTCTAAGTTTTACTCTCTTCCTTCATCTTCCAACGTCTCAGACGATGTGTCCGTGAAACACTTGTCTGGGGATCAGTGGATTGATATGTATCCTGATCTTTTTTGTGATAGACTTGGGAAACTAAAAGGGTTTCAACATCACATTATTTTAAAAGACGGCGCTAAAGCCACTGCGCACATAGTGCGTAAAGTACCTTTGAGTTTGCGTGCTGAGCTGAAAGAGGAGCTTGAACAGTTGTGTTGTCTGGATGTTATTGAGGCCATTGAGGGAACGGAGTGGTTGGCGCCCATTGTTCTTGCACGTAAGGCTGATAAGTCCCTTAGAATGTGTGTGGATTTGCGCAATTTGAATGCCAATATATGGATTGACCGCTAACCATTACCGAATATAAATGAGATGTTGGCTACGCTTGATGGGGCCAAGTATTTTTTCTTCATTTGACATTTCTTCGGCCTATCATCAAGTTGAGCTTTCCAAAGAGTACAGACATCTTACCTCCTTTGTCACTCCGCAGGGCGCATTTCGTTACAAACGCATACCCTTTGGTTTGGCATCGGCTTCCGCGGTGTTTCAACGTTTAATGGGCAATCTGTTTAGGAACACAGCGGGAGTCGTGTTCTTCCAGGATGGCATTTTGGTACATGCATCTACTGTAGCTGAACATGACAGCAGGGTAAAATTAGTTCTTGATACAGTAAAGACCTATGGACTAACACTCACGAAGGATAAATGTACATTTTTTCGAGAAGGGGTTGATTATTTAGGGCAAGGGATTGAACCTAAAGTTAAAATTTTAGATGCTATTCAAAATGCTCCTTCACCTTCCAATAAGGACCAACTGCGCTCCTTTCTAGGACTCGTGGAGTATTACGCGAAATTTGTTGGAAATTTTGCTGATAAAACTTCATGCTTAAGGGAACTTCTCAAGAAGAATGTCAAGTTTGTATGGCGTGACAAGTGTGCTTATCAATTTTGCATCTTGAAAAAATAAATTGTTCAAGCTCGTCCTTTGAAACTATTCAATATTAATGACAAATGTATGTTTCTACCGATGCTAGTAACATTGGTTTAGGTGCGGTTTTGATGCAAAAGAGATGTGACGGTCGTGAAGAAGTTATTGCGTTTGCTTCCAGGACTCTCCGTGGTGCTGAAGGCTCCTATTCCGCCATCGAGAAGGAGGCTTTGGCCTTATGGTGGGGCGTTCAGTATTTTCGGAATTTCTTGTGGGGCAATGTGTTCACTCTCAGGACCGATCATAAGCCTTTGGTGGACCTTTTCACTACTAAGGGTGGTGGTCGTGCCACTCCTAGGATTGCCAAATGGCAATATAGACTGCAAGAGTTTAATTATTGTTTACAGTATGTACCTTGTGCCAAAAACAACATTGCTGACTGTCTTTCTCGTCTTCCTCTGGCTGATGATCTGTCTCTTCATTCTGATGATGATCTTGACGTGGTATGTGCTGTAGGAGCTGTGGTTAATGTTGTGAACGGTGCGCTTTCTGAGCAAGAGTGGTTGCGTGCTTTGTCTGAGGATGAGGAAATTAAGTTGGTTGTGGACTTTCTAGTACATGGTTGGCCCGTCAACGATCTATCTCCTGAGTTAATACCTTTTAAGAGGATTTGTGATGAGTTGTCCTTGGTGGATGGTATTTTACGTAGGGGTGGTCTTTTGGTTGTTCCTAGGTGCATACAAGCAAAAATGTTGAATCTTGCTCACAAGGGTCACCAGGGTATTCGTGCGATGAAACACAGAATTCATGAGGACTTTTGGTGGCCAGGTGTGGATAGATCCATTGAACATTTTGTTAGGGACTGTTGTGCTTGCGTCCCAAGTCACTCATCCGTCTCCTATTGACCCTGTGCCTGTTAAAAATGTGCCTTGGTCTAAGCTGGCTTTTGATGTTGCTAGACCATTTGGTATTTCTGGTGGGTCACCCTTGTATGCCTTGTTTTTAGTAGACTACATGTCTAAATGGCCTGAAGTCAAATTTGTTGAATGTGTTAATTCATCTTCTGTCATTGGTTTTCTTAAGGATGTGTTTCTTCGTGAGGAGTTTCCGGACGAACTGGTAACTGATATTGGGACTCAACTAGTTTCGCAGGAGATGCAGGACTTTCTTAAAGAACTTGGCATTAAGCATGTGTTGACATCTCTTTATCATCCTCGCAGCAATGGTTTAGTTGAACGCTTTAATCGTGTTATTAAGGACCACCTACAGTTAGCCTTTGTGAATGGTTTGTCATGGCGTACTGCTGTTGCGGATATGTTATGGGCTTTTCGAACTACTCCCCATATAAGTACTGGAATATCTCCTTTTACGTTACTTAGGGGTAGAGTTGCGAGTTCTAAACTGAACAAGGATTGGATGTCCAGGAAAGTAGTTGATCCATCTAAACTTAGTGGTGTTGTTGATGTCAGAACGGATGGTCAGTCCAAGTATGCCACTGTTTCTGTGAAAGTTTCTCCTGTGTGTGTGGGCGATTGGGTAAGAATCAAGAAACCCGGTTTTGTTCGCAAGGGTGATTCTCGTTTTACTGCTCCTGCGAGGGTCAAAGAAGTAAAAGAACAGGTCGTAGTGTTGGAGAATGGGAAGGTGTGGAATAAGTGTGCTATTTCTATTGTTCCTCAATCCAAAATTGTGTATGTAGGAGGGAAGATGGGTGTCCGTGTTGATTCTTCTGTTGACTCTTCTGCACGTGCTACTCTTGATTCACCTTCTTGTTCCAGTGGTTCTTCTTCTAATGCAGAGTTCTTCTAACTGTGGGGCGTGCCCCCCTGGAGGGCCGTGGATGCATTCCCAGGGGGGCGCAAATGACTCTTCATTTACTTGCAAATAAAGAAGGCCTGGAAGCGCAACTTTATTCATTGGGTGTGTTTCCAGGCAATCTTGATTTATATACAGCAGCTGAAGGGCTTTAACAGAGAAAATGAACTGTGATCGTGGATGCCCTGGGGTGGGGGTCAATGAGATGGGAGGTAGGGTCAAGGAAGTGGTTAAAAAGAGAAAAATATTCTCTAACAGGTTTGTTATTTTCCTAACCTTCAAGTAACTGGGTAAACAACAATGGGCACATGTTAAATGGAAAATAAATGGAAGTTAAATGAATCAATTTGACTACGAAACCTCTGTTTCCTAATGCAATTAAGACAGATGTCTGTTTGTGGCCAGAAAGCAGCACCAACAGAACTATGCAGCAGGAAAGGACCAAAGTTATGCGGCAGGGTTAAATACATTATATTGCAAGAAAATGCAAATAATACAACTTGATGTGGCACATTTCATGATAGTATTTCATTGCGTGTCCATTTGCACACATGTAAATACTGTCTGGGCAAAGATTTAATTTCATTGGTTACAGTTTACCATCCGAAATACCCAAAGGAGCAACTGAAAGATGACTGATCACCTTCTGTGAAGGACTGTCCACTGTGTGGCAACACTCTGTTACATGTCTAATGCCTTTTAATCCGTTTGAGCTAGAAACATTTTTTTCTTAAAATTTGCAGATTATGCCCAAGAAGACTGATTTAGTGGCAAATGCGTAAAAATCCATATTTATATGGAAAATGCAGCAGAATCGCATAACTTCAGTGGTCCTGCCAGAAAATCACAAAACCGAATCCTGGTTGGCGCAGTGGAGAATAGCGACATGTAAATATATAGTGCTAAAAAGTCCAAGCCTGTGACAGAAAACACTGTATGTAAGTCATCATTGTTTCTATATATTTTAGTAATAAGTAAAAAGACTACACCTAGAAACATTTTGATGAGTGTTCATTAAAAAGATCAAGAACTCAACTGGTGACACCCTCACGTTACCTCTCAATAATAAAAAGCCTTGGTGGAGCTATAAGTAGCTACATTAGCTCAAGCCTTTACTGACTCCATCACTTAATCTCCATGTGCCTAAAAACACAACAAAAAATCTGGCCCTGTGTAATGTAACTGGTGCTCATGTGAGGGAGGACGCCAATGTCCTTGGGCCGAATTTGTGCTGAATAGAACTCCCAAGAAACAAAAAGGTACAGAGCCTGTTTCAAAACGGTAGTGATTATCAGTCATTGGTGGGAGAGGGGTGAAAAAGACAGAGGAGATGCTCTTCTACTCAGGGCCATTGCTATCTATCACTAGTGCAACAGGTGAAGTTGCATTAGCGACAGGTATGCAAGGTGAACATAAGGCACCCATTATGGGGAGCAGGTTTTGTTAGTCGATTTCTGTTTTTGTTTGATGAATTTGCTCTTGTAGCTTTCAGATTTATTGTGGATTATGAGCTACTGAAAAAGTATCCATGAAAATATCTCGTAAACCCGCCCCCCTGCATTCAACCCTGCCCTCCACTCCCCAGTACGTGCCATAGAGTTTTGAAGGGGGGTCCCAACTTTGAAATATTTTGCTTTGGGGGGCCTCAAAGAAAAAAGTTTGAAGAACTCTGTTCTAATGTCATTCCTTCAAACAGGTGTGGTCAGTCATCCTCTTCTGCTCAGAAAAGATTTTCTTCTAGGATGAGATCTGTGCCAACCAAGTTTCATGATTATGCCATGTATTGATATGCATGTAATGTTACTTGGATTTTATGTCCAATATTGATTACTATGCTTTCTTGTGTTTTGCAGTAAGGGTTATATTGGTTCTTTTATTGTTTATTATTATATTTTCTTATTTCATTTTCTAGTTTATTTCTTTTCATTTGTTTTCTTTTCTTTTCTTTGTTGTGCAAAGGGAGGTGTGTTGGGTCCTTCTTTTGTATCTGCATAGAATCTTCTTATATCCATGTTCCCTGCTTGGAACATAGAATGTGGGGCTCTGGCAGTTGCTGCCTGGGAGTTGACGGGACTGGTCTATAATAAAGAGACCCCAACTTACTTGTTGTTTACTTCCTCTTTTCAAAAGTGTATCCCTCTATCCAGTTATGGTTGTGAGATTTGGGGGTACGCTTCAATGGTCCCACTTCAGGTCATAGAAAATGCCATATGGTACTCCCTCAAAGATTATTTATGAAAAGCTGGGAATACGATATCTATCAGATTTTATATGTCTTTGCCCCCTTTTACTTTGGATCTCAATTTAGTTGAAGGAGGAGGTAAAGCTAAAGAGGTTACAAATTCAGAATTGTTTGGGCCTGGATAATATGCTGCATATTCCATGGTTGCGCTATATATTAAGATCAATTTTAGGGATCTAGGAAGACAGCAGCTCTTTTAGAATCCTGATCGCATTGTCAAAGAAGATCTTGCTTGGCTGAAGAAGGCTTTTCATCCCAGAGTGGCAGCTGAGCGTGAGACCTCTGCTTTACCCAAGCAGTCGATGCAGCATTACATAATAGTGAAGTCAGTATGTGGTATGGAACCCTACCTTCAATTAATGATGCCTAAACACCACCGCTGACTGTTGATCTATTTTAAGTTAGGTATATTTCATCGATTAATGTTTGCTAATGGGGTTTGGCAAAAAAGTCAGAATTACTGGTCTGTGTGTGTGTGATATGACTTCTGTTTGAGACACCATGCACACTGTTCTCATCTGCCCTAGATTTAATTCTCTCCAGTACAATCTTATTTATTTATTTATTTATTTATTTACGCGACTTTTATAGCGCAACAAATACCCTGAGGTGTCTCGGCGCTGTGGAACTACTAGATTCAGTTAACCTCTTACTGGTTAAACAACCATGTCTTTAAGAGCCTGCGGAAACTCATCAGATTCAGTGCAGTTTTGATGGCAAGTGGCAAAAGATTCCAAAGTTTTGGTACGGCTACAAGAAAACGCCTGTCTCCCCAAGTGACCGTTCTTGTGCGTGGCACAGGGAGGAGACTGATGTAAGCCGATCTTAATTGCCTTCTAGGGACATAAAGCGGCCCCTCTTGCTATGTATGAATTTTAGACAGGTAATACCTGTATTTTTATATTTGCAACTTTTATTATCCCCTCACATATGTTTTGGAGTTTTGAGCTCAAGGTTTTAAGGTTTCTGACAGCCCAAGGTAATATTTATGTACATGTATTTGTAAGAAGTGTATATTTTGCTATGCTGTCATTTGCTTAGGCTATGTTTAAATTTACCGATTGAGTCATTGTTTTATTAGTTATTTTTTCCGTTTCGAATCATGCTTAATTTGTACACTTTTATGTTTTTAATTTAAAAATAGAATACAGTTTGTTTGCCTATGATAAATGCAGTAATAATAAATACAATAATGATGGTTGAATCGGGCATTCCGTGGAAATTCTAAAGATTCAGCTGACCTGTTAAAGACACATAAGATTAGTAGTTTATCAAAGCACAATTTTGTGTGAAGGAGGAGGGCCTCCAACCAGAAAAAATACTCCTTCATAAGAAGGAGGTGATAAACTGGAATATATCAAGTTGAATCAACGAGGTGCTGTTTCCGACTTGTTCTGTTTAAAGTTCATGCTTTCCACAGAATGCTGAACTTTAGTTGCCTCAGATGCAAAAAACAGACAGGAACTCGACTCTGAATTGAGCCAGTGCATCTAATCATGAGAGCCCCTGGATGCAGAAAACAAGAACTGAAAACCCAGAGGCAGACTGCCTCACCTAATTTGGTCTCAAAGTTCGTGCTGCTTTATAAATAGCATCAGAATGTCTATCTATAGAACACAGAGAGGAAATAGGCCATTCAGTGTACAATCTTGATTAAGAATTGTGGTGAGTTACAAACAGGTAACATATATATTTCGAAAAATAGGGTTGGAGGGTCAAGACATGTATCACATCAACATTCCTCTAATGACACACTCCAAAAACTGTAAGAAAAGGTAGGATACATTTGGTCACAATTTGCTCCGCTTCAGTAGAATTTTCACTGCCTATAAAGGACACACCTTGGAAAGTCCACTTGGTTTTCCCCTGGGAGTGCAAGTTATTTACATATATAGGTGAGGTATACTGCTTCCGTGGGGGCATGAAAGCGCAGATATTTGCAGGCCTACTGGCATCAGTTCTTTAAAGTATAGATAGAGTTGCCTTTTTCCCTCTGTCCCCTCATGACATTGAATGTTTGGTGTGTCATGGCACCTTCCAGCAAATGTTGTCATTAGAATGCAGGAGAGACTATTTAACATTCGAGTATTACAATTAATAATCACTGTGTTTCCCACATTTGCTTATCTTATACTTATTCTACACAGAAAGCAAACCATTTTGTTGCTTTCTTCCCAATGGTGGCAAAGCTAGTGAACAGGCTTTAGTGTGGTAAACAGCATGTGTGCATTGAATGTACGTAAAGAACATGTACAATTATCTTTGTTAACATACATTGCTGATGTATTCATGAGAGTTGACATCATACAAAATCTTAATAGTAGGATATTTTAATGGGTCCAACGGAGGACAGCTTACACAATCACTCTGCTCCAAGATCAGCTCATCTGAATCTCCCAACCGCCCATCCATAGAACTCCCAAATAGAACATAGAAGTAAGAATACAAAGTAAGCACAAACATATTACAGCATGCTATAGAATGAACCCCAATGAATACAACACACCTCCCCCCTTCAGAAAATAAAAAAAACAAAAACAAAAAACTAATAACAAAGCATAAGATCTTCAAAATCTTACAAAATCTTTCATTTTTGTCGGTACATTCCTAACACAACAGCTTCTTCTAGGTTCACCTACTTGTTTGTCGACAATTTGGGAACTTTCCTCAGCAAATCCCATCTGTTCAACACTACCATTTTGTTCAGCAATAGGAAGAGAAGCATGCTCAATACCATTCCTGTTATGACCATTTAAGATGGGTTCTGGGACACTAACACTATCAAAAAAGTTCTGAAAATCCTCATCAACTACATTCTTTGAATACTTCATAGTCAACTGAGGTGTCCCCACTACAGATCTATCTTTGTACATAGAAACACATCTGAAACTCCAAACCTTTCAATCCTTTACCCTGACAGCCTTGGTAAATACTCCAATCACCTCAATAGGATCAGACCACCTATTACTCGTACCTCCAAGTTTCACACGTACCAAATCACCAACCTGAATTTTCTGATCTTGTGATTAATGCTTGAACCTATATTTGTTCATTTTCTCCTGATATTTCTTAACACGTTCTTTTGCCTGTGAAAAATCGAACACAGCATCATGTGAATCACTGACTTTCAACCATGAAGGTAAAAGTTTGGATCCAGGCTTCCGACCTCTCAACATCTCAAATGGAGAATAACCAGTAACAACACCCGGAGAAATTTGATAAGTAAGTAAGGTAGCCCGCAATGCTTTCCTCCAATCAATATTACTCTTCACTGCTAGTTGAATAGATTCGTTGACAACACTGTTGAAGTGCTCAACTTGACCGTTTGCCTGTGGGTTATAGTTAGAAACCCTTTATGCACAACCCCATAGTTCTTCAAAAACAATTCCATCTCCTTACTGGTAAACTGCGTTCCATTATCAGAAATCAATTCAGAAGGTAAACCCTCACAAGAAAACACATTATCAAGAAACTCTATGACTTGAGAAAAAGTAATTTTGTCCACCACCATGACCTCAGGCCATTCAGAAAAGTAATCTATCAGAACCAAGGCAAACACTTCTTTAGAAGAGGGCAGGCACAAAGGACCAATAATGTCAATTCCTAACTTCTTCCATGGCCCCTCAGCATACCCAATAGGAGTTATACAAGTGGAAAAAGGTTTGACAGATTTGTCACTCTTAGAACAAGGGTCACACTCCCTAACCCACTTGTCCACCATGCAATCAATCCTAGGCCACCAATAAAACTCTCTTAATCGCCTCTTAGTACAAGACATACCCATATGTCCCTCATGCGCAATGATTACTAATTTCCCTCTGATACCATATGGAGGAACAATTTTGTCACCTCTGGTGACAATATCCTGTGACAACAAATATCAACAGAGGGAGGTAGAGTATAGAGATAGGATTCTCACTCCACGGGCACTGATAATTAAACAAGAAGAATCCTACTCGGGGTGTACACCTCAGGAAGTGGGGGACACCCAGTGTTGTGTTTAATACCCCTCACACACCAACAGGCCCCTTGGTGTCATGCTTCATCATCGGGGTCTTCGCACCCCGCTAGAGGGATGCGGCGTGCTACGACCAGCGACTGCGCGGGAGCACTAGAGTGGTTGACTATGTGTGGTGTGTGTTATGTGCTTGTGCTGGGGTATATGGGAGAATGTGAGTGAAGGGTGTGGTGAGGATTAAAAAGACACCTGGCCAGTAGGTTTGTGAGAAAGAATTTATTCGAAAACTCTGGCTGGTGCTAATAAAAAGGTGCAAGGCGAGGTTAGTAGTCTTGATTATGGACTCTACCTCTGGTGTGCGTCAACATGTTTCGGAACTCAGTGTTCCTTCTTCAGGACGGGTGCACAACTTCCCAACCCTACTCACGTGTTTTTTAATAAAAAATGTTGTTTTCTAAACTTTAGAAAAAAAGTGAAAATTATTTACAGTGAGAAACTAGGCTATGGTGTGCCTACAGCGGTTTGTCCGGATCATGCAGTTGCATGTCCTGAAAAAAAGAAAAACGTTTTTGAGTTTGGTTACCACTCGGGAATGGCTCAAACAAGTGCAGTCACTTGGAGCCCCAAACGGTCAAATAAACCTGTAAAAGAAACACATACACAAAAATACATACAAGACACACTTTCGGTTACTAATAGTTCTGAACTCATACTCATTTAGACTGTCATGTTTTGCATCACGAGCATGTCCAGAACGCCAGGGTAGGTAGGTGGACTCCTAATCTGTAAAAGGTTTGAAAAGAAGGATTTAGTCCTTTCCTCACTATTCTCAGTATGTTCAGTGGGTTTCGTTGTAAAGGAAGTTTTTTACTCATACTCACAAAGTCCGCCAAAGTAGGCCTCTTTCCTCCCTGCAATACTCCGCTGGTAATGCTTAGCGTGCAGGGTTGTGGTATATATATGGGGCCTATGGCGCTCTATGATTCGTTAATTAACGGATGTGATTTTTAAGACCATATATGGGACATCCGCCTCTGTGCCTATCATGATCATTGACCTGTTGGAAGGAGTACCATGTGTCGATCTGAGCATGTAAAATGGGTTAGTGACTCACTTACTTAAAGCGCATGCGCATGTTAGGTTGTCTTGGTGGGTTTAACTGCTATGCGCATGAGTAAAAGGTTGCGTGTGATTGGGTACACTACTCCTCTGTTTACATAGATCTGGCACGGTTAATGATCTGGACACACAGTATGTAACCTGTGAGTATTTTCAAAACCACTTGTACTTGATAAAGTGGTGGGTGAAGGTGTGAGCCTGGCTACCATTATTTTGCGGATTCGGAAGATAAGTTCTGTTGCTTCTCCGTTGTTCTATCCGGACAATTGACCCCAAGGAATGTCATCATTCAGGCCGTCCAGATGGGTGCCCAAACGGAAAACCCAGCGCTGTTCTTTTTGAAGTAGGCCAGTTTCAGAGGGCAAGCGTTCAATTACGGTCCAGTGTAGATCGTTGACACAGTGTTGTTTGTCTAAAAAGTGAGATGCCATTTTTGTAGTTGTTTTTTTGCATCGGATGTTACTTTTGTGTTCTCCAATTCTTACTTTCACTGGTCGGGATGTCATGCCTATGTATTCAAGGCCACAGGGGCAGGTGATCATATAGACAACATTTTTTGTGTTGCAGTTCGAGAATTGTCTTTGCTCCCATGATGTGCCATTTCTGAAGTGTATTTCTTTGCTTTTGCGTGTCAGGTGGCAGCTGTTGCAATCTCCGCAGGGGAAATGTCCTTGTACCCCAATGCTGGTTGGTCTGCCCGTGGGGTTTTGGCGAGGTCTTGTGTGGACCAAAATGTCTTTGATATTTCTGCCTCTACGGTGTGCATACATCGGTTTTTCGAAGTTCAGCTGGCCACAATTCAATATTCTCCAATGTTTATTGATTACTTTCGACACTTCATTAGACAGGGTTGTGTATGTTGTGACACATATTGGTCTTTTCTCTACTTCCTTTGATTTGGGGTTGTCTTCTAGGAGTGCTTCCCTGTGATTATTCTTTGCCCTCTTCAATGCCCTGTTTATTGTTTTTACTGGGTATTGCCTCTGTATCAATTTCTTCTTGAGGTCCTTTGCCTGGTTGTTGAACTGGTTCAGTTCCGTACAGTTCCGTCTGAGGCGTAAGAACTGCCCATAGGGTAGGTTCTCCCTTAGGTGCCTGGGGTGGAAACTATCGTACCTCAGTAAGCAGTTCCTCGAGGTGGGTTTGAAATGAGTTCGACTTTTCAATCTACCTTCCTCGCTGTATATGCTCAGGTCCAGGAATACCATGTTGGTGTTTGATATTGTGCTCGTGAATCTTAGAAATCGATTCTGATTATTCAGCCATGTTACAAACTCCTGGGCACTCTCCATGTCTCCATCCCAGATGATGAAAATATCGTCAATATACCTCTTCCATGTGTTGATCTGGGAGTGGTATGGGTTGTCGATGTTGAGGATTTTTGTATGTTCAAGATGGTACACATACAGGCCAGCCAGACTCGGCGCAAAAGTGCTGCCCATGCTTGTCCCATGGGTTTGTAGGTAAAGCGTTTGGTCATATTGGAAAAAGTTCTCTTGCAAGGCTATGGAGATGCATTCCATGACCAAATTACGTGGGGTTTGGTATTTCCATCTCTCGCTGAAAAGTACTTCTTCAATAATTTGTAATGTTTCGTCATGCGGGAGGCTCGTGTATAAGCTCTCTACATCGAGGCTTAGTAGGAACTGTCTAGCCGGGTCGAATTGTTTGTCTTCGAGGAGTTGTAATACGGCTTTGGTGTCCTTGAGGTAGGTACTGGTGGATTGAACCAGAGGGCGCAAGAAGGCGTCAGCAAACTTAGATAGTGGTTCGAGAATCGACCCTATACCGGAGACGATAGGTCTCCCCGGTGGATTGCTGATGTTCTTGTGAATTTTGGCTATACAGTAAAAGTACGGTATTTTCGGTGATGGTTGTTGTAGGAAGTCTGCCTCTTTCTTACTTAGCCAGTTATGGGTTAGACCTTCCTCTACCATTCCTCCGATCTTTACGCGTAGTCTTTCCGTAGGGTCTTCTTGAAGGATTCTGTAATTGCGCTCGTCAGCTAATAGACGTTTGCATTCCATATCATAGGCCTCAAGGGTTTGTAGGACGATGGCTCCCCCTTTTGTCCGCTGGTTTTATTATCAGTTCGTTGTTGCTTGTTAATTCCCTCAGGGCTCGGTGTTCTTCACCGCTGGTGTTCTGAAAAATGCTCCGGCCATTGGGGTTCATCTGATTCACCTCCGTAATGACTGCTTTTTCAAATGTTAATATTTCCACCGGTATCGCTGAGTCTGGTGGGCTGAAAGTTGATTTTAACCTCAAGCCGGTGTCTGTATTGTCCTCCGGTGGTGGTTTGTCCTTGAAAAAGGCTTGGAGCTTCAGTTTCCGAAAGAACTCCTGCAGTTCCATGTTCAGTTTGAATAAGTCCGGTTTGTGGGTAGGTACAAACCCCAAACCCTTGTTTAACACACTCTCCTGTGTTGTTGTCAGACTCAACGGTGTTAAGTTGACTATTAGGTTCCTCTCTTGCTTGTCGATGGTTGGTTGGGGAGGGACCCGGTCATGCTCCTGGTTGTTCGTGTGTTGGGCTGTTCCTGGTCCTGCCATGCCACGTTGTTGCCTTTCCGGTTTCTCCCTCGTGTTATCTGGCGTGTGCCTAAAAAAGGCTGTTGTTGACCTCCAAAGGCCTGTTGCTGGCCGTAGAAACCTTCATTATATTCTTGGTTCCACTGTGGGTAGTTCATTGCCATTGGAGTTGGTCCAAACTGGTAGGGGTTGAATTGAGGGTGGCCCATATATTGTGGATACTGGTTTTGAGGTTGGTAACCTCTCCATCCCCTTTGCTTTGGGAATTGTTGTCTGCGTTGTCTCCATCCACCTCGTCTTTGTCTTGATCCTTTGTTGCCGCTTGAGTTAGATCCTGACGAGCTATTATCTGAGACGTCGCTTTCTGCATCACTGTTTGTATTCCTGGAGACATAGTCCGCTTTAGTATACGGGTATGCGGTCTCTGGAGTGAATTTGGCTACATCTTTTGCCAATTTGTTTGTTTTGCTTTGTTTCAAAGTGCACTCGAATTCTGTCATCTGCTGGTTCAGTTCTTCCAGTCTGGTTTTTAGTTCATCTGTACTTATGTACGTGTTGAGTTGGACCTCAATCTTATTAATTTCAATTTTTAGTTCATGTGTTATCCTCGCGGCAGTTTTTACTATAAGTACCAACCAGTCTCTCGAGCAGTGCCAGGAAATCAGGGACCATTCTTTTTTAAAAACCATGTCATTCTGAAAAATAAAGGGTTCGTTTTTCACAATTAGTCCTGGTGGAGCCATTTTGTTGCGCAGGTACTCGGTCATAAAAAGGCCATGGAGGGCAGCTTTTATTTGGCTGCGTCTCAAGTTCAACAGTTCGTTCCAGTCGTTAGTGTTAGGACCAGTTTCTTGGTTGCTCAAACCTTCGAAGAGGTTAGAGTCCGATAGGATTTTGTCAATTTCATCCTCAGGAAAGGTAAGACCATGCTCGTCCTCCATTTTTGAGATAGGAGTTGGACCGCTGGCTTCTATTGAATACGGTGTGTGTCTTTTATGTGTGTGTCTCAGTGTAGTCGGAGCAAAAGGACTCCCGCAGCTCTGCGCTGCCTAGAACAACAAATATCAACAGAGGGAGGTAGAGTATAGAGATAGGATTCTCACTCCACGGGCACTGATAATTAAACAAGAAGAATCCTACTCGGGGTGTACACCTCAAGAAGTGGGGGACACCCAGTGTTGTGTTTAATACCCCTCACACACCAACAGGCCCCTTGGTGTCATGCTTCATCATCGGGGTCTTCGCACCCCGCTAGAGGGATGCGGCGTGCTACGACCAGCGACTGCGCGGGAGCACTAGAGTGGTTGACTATGTGTGGTGTGTGTTATGTGCTTGTGCTGGGGTATATGGGAGAATGTGAGTGAAGGGTGTGGTGAGGATTAAAAAGACACCTGGCCAGTAGGTTTGTGAGAAAGAATTTATTCGAAAACTCTGGCTGGTGCTAATAAAAAGGTGCAAGGCGAGGTTAGTAGTCTTGATTATGGACTCTACCTCTGGTGTGCGTCAACATGTTTCGGAACTCAGTGTTCCTTCTTCAGGACGGGTGCACAACTTCCCAACCCTACTCACGTGTTTTTTAATAAAAAATGTTGTTTTCTAAACTTTAGAAAAAAAGTGAAAATTATTTACAGTGAGAAACTAGGCTATGGTGTGCCTACAGCGGTTTGTCCGGATCAGGCCTTTGGAGGTCAACAACAGCCTTTTTTAGGCACACGCCAGATAACACGAGGGAGAAACCGGAAAGGCAACAACCTGGCATGGCAGGACCAGGAACAGCCCAACACACGAACAACCAGGAGCATGACCGGGTCCCTCCCCAACCAACCATCGACAAGCAAGAGAGGAACCTAATAGTCAACTTAACACCGTTGAGTCTGACAACAACACAGGAGAGTGTGTTAAACAAGGGTTTGGGGTTTGTACCTACCCACAAACCGGACTTATTCAAACTGAACATGGAACTGCAGGAGTTCTTTCGGAAACTGAAGCTCCAAGCCTTTTTCAAGGACAAACCACCACCGGAGGACAATACAGACACCGGCTTGAGGTTAAAATCAACTTTCAGCCCACCAGACTCAGCGATACCGGTGGAATTATTAACATTTGAAAAAGCAGTCATTACGGAGGTGAATCAGATGAACCCCAATGGCCGGAGCATTTTTCAGAACACCAGCGGTGAAGAACACCGAGCCCTGAGGGAATTAACAAGCAACAACGAACTGATAATAAAACCAGCGGACAAAGGGGGAGCCATCGTCCTACAAACCCTTGAGGCCTATGATATGGAATGCAAACGTCTATTAGCTGACGAGCGCAATTACAGAATCCTTCAAGAAGACCCTACGGAAAGACTACGCGTAAAGATCGGAGGAATGGTAGAGGAAGGTCTAACCCATAACTGGCTAAGTAAGAAAGAGGCAGACTTCCTACAACAACCATCACCGAAAATACCGTACTTTTACTGTATACCCAAAATTCACAAGAACATCAGCAATCCACCGGGGAGACCTATCGTCTCCGGTATAGGGTCGATTCTCGAACCACTATCTAAGTTTGCTGACGCCTTCTTGCGCCCTCTGGTTCAATCCACCAGTACCTACCTCAAGGACACCAAAGCCGTATTACAACTCCTCGAAGACAAACAATTCGACCCGGCTAGACAGTTCCTACTAAGCCTCGATGTAGAGAGCTTATACACGAGCCTCCCGCATGACGAAACATTACAAATTATTGAAGAAGTACTTTTCAGCGAGAGATGGAAATACCAAACCCCACGTAATTTGGTCATGGAATGCATCTCCATAGCCTTGCAAGAGAACTTTTTCCAATATGACCAAACGCTTTACCTACAAACCCATGGGACAAGCATGGGCAGCACTTTTGCGCCGAGTCTGGCTGGCCTGTATGTGTACCATCTTGAACATACAAAAATCCTCAACATCGACAACCCATACCACTCCCAGATCAACACATGGAAGAGGTATATTGACGATATTTTCATCATCTGGGATGGAGACATGGAGAGTGCCCAGGAGTTTGTAACATGGCTGAATAATCAGAATCGATTTCTAAGATTCACGAGCACAATATCAAACACCAACATGGTATTCCTGGACCTGAGCATATACAGCGAGGAAGGTAGATTGAAAAGTCGAACTCATTTCAAACCCACCTCGAGGAACTGCTTACTGAGGTACGATAGTTTCCACCCCAGGCACCTAAGGGAGAACCTACCCTATGGGCAGTTCTTACGCCTCAGACGGAACTGTACGGAACTGAACCAGTTCAACAACCAGGCAAAGGACCTCAAGAAGAAATTGATACAGAGGCAATACCCAGTAAAAACAATAAACAGGGCATTGAAGAGGGCAAAGAATAATCACAGGGAAGCACTCCTAGAAGACAACCCCAAATCAAAGGAAGTAGAGAAAAGACCAATATGTGTCACAACATACACAACCCTGTCTAATGAAGTGTCGAAAGTAATCAATAAACATTGGAGAATATTGAATTGTGGCCAGCTGAACTTCGAAAAACCGATGTATGCACACCGTAGAGGCAGAAATATCAAAGACATTTTGGTCCACACAAGACCTCGCCAAAACCCCACGGGCAGACCAACCAGCATTGGGGTACAAGGACATTTCCCCTGCGGAGATTGCAACAGCTGCCACCTGACACGCAAAAGCAAAGAAATACACTTCAGAAATGGCACATCATGGGAGCAAAGACAATTCTCGAACTGCAACACAAAAAATGTTGTCTATATGATTGTAGTGTAGTTCCTAGTTTCCCACTAGGCCCTGCGCATTGGAATAACATAAACAGTAGTATCGACGTGGAACTGCGGATATTCCAGGCCTCCACTGACTATGCTAAACTTAATTGGGTTGTGTTACCAACTAGCTCAGAGGTCACTGGAAACTTTCTTCTCTGCATAGGAAGTGATCAGCTTCCTTGGCACAGACAAGAAGGGATTCAGTTTTCCAACAACCGTGCAACATGACAACTTTGCTCCTCAGATCAAGAGTCAATCTCTAGGGTCGTGTGAAACAATAGACATAGATTTCACTCAGTCAGTCTAGTGCAGTTTACTTTCACAGTATGTAGAGAATAGAGAGACGGGCGTTTATCAATAAAGGGTTAACATTTATTGAACAGTCTTTCTTCTCGTACAAGAGAAATGTATTGCCACAATTGCAATAACTGTTATTGTAAAAAGTACGTACAGTAAGATAAGTATTGCGAAATAGAACTGTAAAAGCATTGATATGGTTTCTTAGCCATACAATGGTTTAAGAGTAATAAAACATATATACAGTCATATATACATTAGGCTAACATACTCAACTGGTGCTTCTAACTAAGCCTACCCCAGTGTGCCTGACCTAAGCCTAACACGTGAGAAGGGGAGTAAGTAAGTAGCTTAAGTTAAGTTGGTTTTGCCAAGGTTTGTTTCAAGAATTCTCGTCTAAGGGTTTAGTCAACACCATACCTCTGAATAGAATGATGGAGGATTGGTATCTCCTTCAGGGGTCTCTCTCGATATCCCAGTCACCCGCGAGGGTAAACCGGAAGCGCCGGGACTGGATTTCTCTGCACGAGAAATGCATCGGCTTCTCTCTTCAGCGCGTCGAGGAAGGAGGGGTGACAGCGTCCGCGGGCAGCTGGGCTGGATGTCTTCGCAGAGGACGGCTGCACGGCTCCTCAAGCGTACTGCACCATAGTTCGCGCTGTAGAGGCGATAATGGTAATCAGCAGCTTCACCACCACAGGATAGCAGGCTGCAGCGACAGAGTGCTAGTTTTTACCAACACAGGGTCATGCAGGCAGCTGGCATCAGCAACAGGGAACGAACTCGCAGCTCGTATCTTTCTCTCAGCTCACATTGCTTAAGGCAACGTTGGTAATATTTATACCTGACAGGTGCCGGGTTTGACGCAAGTTTGCTGGACATAAGACGTCAATTAAAGATGTCACTAGGAAGTGACAGTTATCAGTTGCTCATTAGAGTTCCATTACTAATCAAAACATAGCAAGCGGGGATTTCCAGGTTTGCTAAGTTTTTATCTTGTTGAAGAACTCGGAGTGTTATCTAGGAATATCAGATAGTGACTGCTGCTCTGTCATTGCACTAATTGGTCGCAAAGGAAGTAGCAGAGAGTCATGCTGGAATGTGGCTCTGTTCGTGTGAGGCCAGAGATGACTTTTCAGAAAATCGCACTTGGACGGTTATGCCAATATAGGGAATAAATGGATTTATAGCCGAATAGGGGCATAAGGTCACAGTATCGATCAGGAACCTAGATAAGCACGCAACACCCACTCCACGTTTTCATGTCCATCAAAATTACTAAAACTAAAGCAATTAGATGTATGTGTAACATTGCCCACCCCAAAATACATAAATGCATTCGAAATAGGCGTACTTGTAATACATGGAATTTAGGTACTGTACGTTTTTTAAAGCATAGTAATCATTCAAAAAATTATTGCATATGAAGTCAATGAACGATTATGCAAAAGGAATTACACATGAAGTATCTCTGACAGAAGAAATGCGAGATAAATCATCACATAAAAATGCATTGTAATAACATGTGTGCTAGAGGCTGGTGTTATGTTGTTATGTCTCTAGATGTGCTTTAGAAATAGAAGTGTGAAGCTTCTGTTCTCTAAGAATAGTTTTTACGTTAAGCAAAGAATTGTTCGTGCCAAAAAAGAGAGGGTCAATATTTTTAAAAAATTGTCCAATTCAAAGAAAATAGATTTTCCAAAGCTCCTGGCAGTTTTTGTTGATCAAAACTGAAGGCCGAATTCAGAGTTCATGGGAACGCTGTGTGTCGGAAAGCTTCTCAAAAGTTATTGTTTCTCTATGGGTGAGAACATCGTATCAGACAGGCTCGCAAAGAATTGGTCTACAAAATCAGGTGATAGTTCAACCAAATTAGATAGCGCTGTAACTTGGCAGGTGTGAGAATGATTGCTGTCATCGAAGGCAGGACCAGCAATGCTCACAGAACGTTGTACCTGGATGATGTTGCTTTTGTCACTCGCTCCACTGTTACCACTTGGCTGTAGTACAGGAGTCTCCACGAATGCCGTCATCAGGATTGGTAGCCGCTGGGGACAACACAATGCGTGAGCCGTTATTGGACTGAGCAAAGTATCGACGTCCATTGGTACTGCTGATGGAAGTGAAAGACAGATGTCCAACACGCATTCATCGCCGCAAAGCATACACCGTAGCACAGGTAAAATGCAATTTTGCCATATCGGTCTGAATGAAAGGAACCAGGTCATGTTTAGATCTCTCAGCCTGGCCAATCCGAGGACGTTAGTTATCCTGTCCCTGTAGCGCATTGCTAGGATTGTCTCTTCCATTCCCATGGGAGCTATGTCTGAGCCGAGGCTTGCCATAACGTAGCAGGATGGTCAAAAATAGAATCCCTGCGATGAGTCCCAAAAATAGTGGAATGCCGCCAAAGATGGAGTGCACAAAATTAGGAAAGATTCCCAAAATTGCCTGGAAGGGTGTTAGCAGTCCCGTAAAGACTGTCTTAAATATGCCTGGGATGCTTGTAGCACTAGACATGTTAAGGAGTTGGCTGAACATTTCTACGAAATGCACGGGGCAATTTGTTGATAAAAGGTCATGGACTTCAGTAGCCGTCCTTGCGACTAGAAGATCATACGTCTCTTTAGATGACGTTATAGGCACGGTTGTCTGTAAAAGTACAGATTTCATTTTGCTTAATGTATCAATTCGTATAGAATAGAGATTCAGACGAGGCCAGAGGGGAGTCACTATGTCTGGAGGCCCGCTCGGAAACAATGCTTGCATACAACATTTGACCATGGACGTTACTTGTACTAGATAACTTTTCCCGGGCGTCAGGCCACAGCACCTGTGATCCGTTCTAAGAATGTAACTCCCGTTTGCGAGTTGCATAAAGAAGGGCTCTATCTGAGTTGCAGGTGTGACTAGCTGGTGGCATGAAAGGTTGTTTGAATTTCCATCACATGCTCCATGTAAATTAATACCCTGACACAAAAGTATACCGCTTAGTGAGTGTTTACAGTTGTCACCACTAAGAAATACATTTTTGTCACTGTCACTATAGCAAGAATGAGTGTATGGTAATTTCCATTCGGATTTTACATATCCCTTACCCAATTGTTCATATTGGCCAGCAGGTATGTACTCAAGGCATTTATGAAATCGGAAAGTTGTTATCGGAATGGTGATAATTCCGTGTATTATCCATTCAATGACAGGACTCTCTGACATTGTCAATGATAATTTCTCGAGTTTCTCGATGCTCAAGATTGTATAGTCTGCTCCTTTCTGTGCCAAACTGATCTGTTTATCAGTAAGGTTAAAACTGGAAAATAATGACGTCGTGTTGATTAAACGCCAAGGCACATAGCCTGAACGAAGATTTTGCAGCGTCCAGCCTAGTTCTATAATAGAGCGTAATTGAGACTGGCCATGTTGTAACATTAGCAAATCTCTGTCTATCACATCAAAGGCAGAGGATACAATATTGTCCAAAGAATATATTCTGGAAGACAGAGTCATTAACCCATTGTCTACCACAGAAAGTGATTTCTCCAAATTAATACGATCAATTTCTCGTATTTTTTCAGCAGTTTCAATTTGCTTTACTTTCCAAGCCTCGTTGTAAGCAGCATAGATACTGGTCGCTATGAAACGCTTTTGACGCTGTTTGCGTGGTCCAAGAATGAAATCGCGCAAATCAGCACCATCTTTTAATAAAGACAAGTGTTGCTTAATTTCAGCCAGTGTGGACGAAGTTAGCCATTCTAGGCAGAGTTTCCCTACACTGTATGTTGTTATAATCCCTGGATGTTGTCTCTGGGAATATCTAGGGTCTAATCTGGTCATTTTTAAACCCTGTGTTTTATTCAGGAATCTATCTTGACAGCTATTTGTGTCTGTAGGCCAGATTAACCACTTTTTCCAATCAGGATGTGTTCTGTTGAAATGTAAAATTTGTGACACGTCTAATTCAATATCAGCTGTTGAATTTTCAGGTATTGGCTTTGGTATAGACGGTGTTTTCATTTCTTTGATCTTAGCTAGGCCAAGACAAGATGTTTGGTGTACAGTGTCATTTAAAAATAACATTTGTTCTGGTATCATGCAGGTTCTAAATAGTGCTTCAATGCCTTGCACCTGCCAATCTTTTGTACCCCAAATTGTTTTCGTTTCAATATTATCTTTCCAATAATCAAAACCAAATGTCATCATTTTGTCATAAAATGCTTCTGAATATATCAATTTAGAATTTGTCAGCATTGTTTTCATTCCTGTTTTACCTAACAGTTTGTAATAAAACGTTTCTGCATCACTGGTGTTAAACCCTGAGAAGTATTTGAATTTCTCAAAAAATGCTTTAGAACTGCTTTTAGGTGGTGTAGAACAATGTTCCCATTGATTATACATAAAAACATTTCTAGGCTGTGCAGATTTATGCAAGTAATGATCCCCATAGTGGGTATAACAGAATAACTGCTCATAACTAGATGAACCTTGTAAATAATCATGATCTGTGAATCTAGCTGACATTACTAAATCAGACATCATGTCATTAACACTGTTAAAGTCCCAATCATCAGAGAATGTACTAGGTGTCACAAAGTCACTTAAGGAAACCTTTAGTTGATGAGGATACTTCAGGATTTCGACCGGACCATAGATCTCATAGTCTGTTTTCTCCCATACTACCCCACCAGGTATTGGAATTGCTGTGACATTTACTGTTGACAGTTCTCTTTTCTTCACGTGGGATGATCTGTGTGGTTTCAGGACTAGGTTGATGTTCTGACTTGCTGTGTCCATTGTAATATATTTTCCTTCAATGAATTTTCCCAAACACAGTACCATGATGAGCCAAAGCAGGAGGAAAAATACACCTAGACCGAACCAGAACTCTAGCCAAGGGGAAACAAGGTAGATTTCCTTCAGTTGATGAAAGAGTTCCGTTGCTTTTTCTTTAAAAGACTTTTTTGTTTCTGGCATCACTTCGGGGTCGTTTAAATCTTCAGAGAAGTTGTCGAAGTTGATGAAATAACCAGAGGCAGTTCTGTCAATTGATGGGATTGTTCTTTCAATCTGTCTCTCGGTAGCACTTTCTGATGCCACATCATTGTAGACTGGTGTTGTTTCTTGACGAACTGTTTCAATCTGTGTTTCAAGAGGCACGAGTTCCATGGCATTATTGCATAGTCCTTTATTGTGCACTGCAGGCTGATCGAATGTGATGAGTCTTTCAGTTTGAACCTCTTGGATTGTTGCAAGTTTGGGTATTCTGTTGTTTCTTGGGAGTCCACTGGGCCTACTGTTGATTATAGGCCACATGCTTGTGGTTTTACCAGGTCGATGGACACGACTCTGTTCTCCTTTTTACCAGTAAGGGGCGGTAGCACAACTGATCTTGTTCCGGTGACTGCCAAGACAGGTACTGCTTTTCTGTAAGAAGGCCCAAATTCCTTCTTCACCGCGATCTTTTCTCTGACTAGATCCCCAATCTTTGGAATCCAGACAGGCCTTGCTGGGGCTGTTGCGGGTGGTGCCTCGTCAGTGGTACTTGGCTGTTGCTTTAACTTTATGTTGCTTAATGATTTTCTTGTTTCATTCAGTTCCTGTAAAACAGCCAAACGGTCTTTTACATCAAACTGCGTTGTTTCTTCTTGTACCACTGACATCTGACTATCGAGGTCCTGAACGTTCATTCTAATTCCGAACAATAGTTCGTATGGGCTGAAACCTTTTAGAGAATTTCTTGGCATGTTGTTAAGACTAGTCTGGACACTTATTAAATGTTTGACCCACCCAGCGCCTGAACCTAATACCTTCGCTGTTATAGATTGCTTTATGTCCCGGTTTTTTCTTTCTACCACACTTGTGCGACGGACAAGAATACCGCAACCCAATTCCCATGCTGGCCATGGCCTCCTTATAGGCTCGAGAGCTGAAAGCAGGACCCTGGTCAGAATGGAACGTGGTAATTGCGTATGTGCCGATAAAGACTCGCAAATCTTTTATAACCGTTCTAGCGTCAGCCGAGCGCTGGGGACCTTATTTATTAAGTGCTTTTCGTCTTAACTATTAATAGGACGCAGGATGGGGTGTAGGCAGCGTTACGCTCTTTCTGACTGGTAGCCGGTAGCAAGGTTCGCTACTGCGATCCCTATTACAGTTTTCACAGTTGTTTGCATATATTTGGTGTTCTACACTCATTCCCGGCCACCAGAATACTGATTGTAATTCAGTCAGTGATTCCTTGATCTCTCTGTGCCGTAGACCCAAACCCATGTGTGTGTCTGCTATTAAAAATATTCTCCTGTTCATGTTTGGAATTACTCTATCCCCCACTCCAGGGATTCGAGCAAAAGGAACGGAGTTTGCATCGATTATGTATGCATAATTGAGTGGATAGTTTACGGGTAGTGCTGCACAGTCGCCTTTTTACGGTCGTTTTTACTGCCAGCATGGTTTCCCCGTCTATGTACTTATCTGTACGCTTTTTTGTGGCTACGGAAGCCGGTTTAGTTGCTTCCGCTTTGGCTGTATTAGCCAATGAATTCCCTGCAACGTGAACGCCATCACGTTGAAGACTCTGTGCGTGAATCACGTGAGTCTTTTGTAGTTCTTTGTGTAAAAGAGCTACCTCGTTCCAGAGCTTTTTATGCTTTATTGTGGCACCTGTGTCATCTTTGTAGTCGTTTTCGATCCAACTCTGCAGTTTATTGTTGTAAGAGTTGACGCAAAAATGAGAATCGCACACGATAAGTGTGGGGAATTCGCGTTCTGCATTTTCGAGCGCCATCTTTAAAGATCTGATTTCAGTTCTCTGAACCGAACAGTTTCTTACAGATTCAGTTTTTGTTACTTTCGGTCTGAATTTACCGCACAGCCAACGACCTTTAATGATCGCACATGCTGCATCGTAGGATTTGCTCTCTACATTAAAATGCTGTACAAAGCTATCTGTATAGATTATACAGGCGTATTGTGGGAGAGGCAAGATTTCGATTGGCAGAGGATATTCTTCTTCATATTCTAAATCATTCAGTTCTTTGTATTGCGGGGCGAAATAGTATTTCACGTCTTCCGCTCCAAGAGAATCTATGCACTGTATCCACTTCGGATCCAGTGACACTGTAGGCAGGTTTACTGGGCTGAATAGCGCCTCGAAGGCGGATTCCGCTGTAAGGATATTAATCCGTTTGCCGTGTGCTAGTTCTCGTTCATTTGCTAATTCGATTTGCACTGCGTTCACAGTTCTTTCTGTGTGACTGAATGTTTTTTCTGCTTGTGTGTACAAGTGAGATTTAATTGAAATTGGTACCTTTTCTCCCTCATTAGAGGTTAGGTACGTAAATCCGCATCTTCCTGGGATGACTCGGATTACAAGATCGATCGTGTTGTCACGTGTATCTAATTTTGTTTTTGCTAACATGTCTGTTTGCAGTGATCTCAAAATTTCTGTGTGTTTTTGAGTCCAATTGATTTGTTTTAAATCAGGTTTTATTAGTTCGTAGAGAGGTTTAACCCTCTCTGCGTAATTTAGTATGTAAGTTCTTCCGAAATTCAGAAAACCTAGTATTGATTGTAAATTCTTCAGCGTTTTTGGAGCTTGGAGTACAGCGCACTTCTCTAAGAAGTTGTCCGCTAGGCTTTTCCCTTCACTTGATAATTCGTACCCTAAGAACAGTACTGTCAGATGGGCAATTCGGGACTTTTTAAAGTTGAATTTGTAACCCTCTGCTGCGAACCCAAGTATAATGGTGTTCACTCTTTTCAAGTGAGTATCCAAGTCGTCGTCTGTGAGATAAATATCATCTACGTAAGATAATGCTTCATCATCATAGATTTGTAGTAACTCTGTTACCCTAGCTGAGAATAGTCCTGGGCTGTTCTTGAACCCCTGTGGGAGTCGACAGAATTTTTTCTGTGACCCAAATGCGGAGAAAGCGGTCAAATATCTGCTTTCTGGTGCAATGTTTTGACAAAAGAAACCATTAGAAATGTCTAATGTCGTTTTATATTTTT
The DNA here is from genome assembly GCF_964263255.1 of Lissotriton vulgaris. Taxonomy (NCBI): domain Eukaryota; kingdom Metazoa; phylum Chordata; class Amphibia; order Caudata; family Salamandridae; genus Lissotriton; species Lissotriton vulgaris. Next base: position 148,460,897 of record NC_141694.1, on the reverse strand, counting down.
TCCTAACTATGTTATTCATTAGGGCTGCACTATGCGAGTTTTGTACTGCAAAAGTTTTGCAACATGTATTAAGGTGTCTGTAGTCCAAAACTAGACGATATGAATTGTCTGGCTTGGAGACAGGAAACAAAGGATTGTTCATTTGAGAGGTGCATGTTTCAATCACCCCCTGGTACTCAAGTTGATCTAAGATCTCCCTGACCTGTTTTTTAGCTTCTTGCTTTATGGGATACTGCCGTTGGGCAGTTGGTTCACTTTTTAGTTGGATTTTGTGAGGCGGTGAATCCTCATCCCATCCTACGTGATTTTTATACAATGCAGGTGCCTGGGCCACTGCCCATTTTCTTGCATATGTGTATTTTTTATGAATCGGAATGTGATTCGAGAAGGCAGGCATAATCACTTCTTCGCCACGAGGGCACTCCCTGACAAACTCTGGGGGCCAATCTTTTTCAGCTAACAGAATATCATAGCCTTTTGAGAGCTTATCCCAAAATAGACCCCTAATTTTCCTAGTCTTATCACCCTCTATACGCAATGTTATTTCGTATATTTTATGGGGCTCGCTAAGTCTGGCGTCGGCAGTTTCAACCTGAATGTATTCATTCGTGTCCACTGTCTCCAGATGACTCATCAAGATCTTGCGCGCTATACTGATTTCTGCTGCACTGTCCAACATTGTCAATGCCCACTCCCCGTTTTTCAACTGTGTCCTCAGTATTCTCGGCATGGTTGATTACTCTAATACTGGCTACCTTCTTTTTCTGAAATTGAGATTTCTTATTTTGAGCAGGTTCCTTGTCTTTGGACTTGGTGTGCTCTCCTGGGTCTGACCGTCCTCTTCTTTCCGAATTCTGTGGAAAAGATCGAGAGGGACGTGTATCAATACTTTGATATCTATCAGGTTTTTTTTATATTATCCCTATTTCTAAGGTTATATCTTTTCTCAGAGGGCTCCCGTTGGGGAGACTGGCGTTCTCGAGTCGGAGTTCTTTCCCTCCGTCGAGGAGACCTTCCTCTGGACTGGAAAACTTTTTCCTTGGGAGTGGATTGTTTATTTCCATCCCAGCTCTTTTTAGTAGTATTTAAATTATTTTTAATAAATAATTTTTCAGGATTTTCGAGCAGTTGGGGCTTAACTGGTTTTCCACCCAAGCTGTCTCTACCTAATTCTTCATAGCATTTTTCTATGATTTTTGCAAGCTCAACAGGATCTTTTATATCTGTTTCCCTCAACTTCTGGCGGATCGCCACAGATGCTGCTTCTCCCTTTATGTTGGCTAATAATATAGCCGTGACCTGCTTGAAGTCTTTCAGTAATTTCATACCTAGATTTAAAGCGGGCTCTGGACCGAATTCATTTTGAATCTGTTTTTAGCACTTCTGGTATTACCGCCATAGACGGAACACCGTGTGTTTTTGTGTAAATGGAAGCAAAGACTGTACCCCAAGTGTCACAGTCCTCCACGTGTGGTGCGATTCCCATAGGAAGGCAGATGGTCAAGATTCTGTGTTTCTCAATAGGGGTAGTATCAGGAAATACTGCCTCTATTTGAGTGATTTTCTGGGCTAACCAGAAAGGAATTTGTTCCCGTTTTACGGGTGTTTTACCAAGACATGACTGTATGTTCTGTGGTGTAATTTTATTTGTGTTCCCCTGATGAGGGGTCAGCTGTGGTGTATTAACAGCTGGCTGGACTGTTGCAGTCCGTATTACATATTGGACTAATTGCCTATGTATTTTTATTAATGTGTTTAGCTGTTCTAACAGCTCTTCTCTAGACATTCTTGCAATGTCAGGATGTGGTGTGTAGCTGGCTAGAACCGGCCACGTGGCTCCTGGTCTACCTAGTGGACCGAGCCTAGTTATGTGATCATTGTGTTTTAGGGCGCCATTAAACCAGAGCAGGTGCTCTTGAAATTTAAGTGGGATTTCAATCTCCTCGAAAGGAGCGTACTCTCCCGGAGGTTCCTCTATTTTGTAATAGTGAAACTCCTGTGTTATAGCGTTTACCGCTGGAAAGTTTATCCATGAATAGAATACCTCTGTCTGCCGATACTCGTGAGCCTCTATCACGAAAATTACCGTACCACCTTGAGGTGTCAGTCCGTTTTCTATAAGTTTTAAAGTTATAGATCTTCTTAACTGGACCGGGATGATAATAGCATCCGGGTCTGTCTGTAGGAGACTCGAGTCCTCCTCTATTAGTATGGAAGCTAGTCTAACTGCTTCCCTTTCTTCTTCACTGTCTGTCATTTTTTAGAAATGCAGGCTTTGCAGAGTAGGTCTCCAAGGAGACAAAGATTAGATGCACAATATTTTGGAACACTGTATCCTTCAACGTTGAATAAACCAGAGCTTTACATAGGAATCTCTTCCTACTAAGGTCGGGCGGATTTTAACCTTTCACCCACTCCAGACGTCTATTGGAGTATTTAAGGGAGAAAGGGGTGTGAAATATGCACGACTGAGTTACTCTACAAGTCTTGCGTTAGTTTATCGCCTTACCAAACGTTGGGCGCCATGTAGTGTAGTTCCTAGTTTCCCACTAGGCCCTGCGCATTGGAATAACATAAACAGTAGTATCGACGTGGAACTGCGGATATTCCAGGCCTCCACTGACTATGCTAAACTTAATTGGGTTGTGTTACCAACTAGCTCAGAGGTCACTGGAAACTTTCTTCTCTGCATAGGAAGTGATCAGCTTCCTTGGCACAGACAAGAAGGGATTCAGTTTTCCAACAACCGTGCAACATGACAACTTTGCTCCTCAGATCAAGAGTCAATCTCTAGGGTCGTGTGAAACAATAGACATAGATTTCACTCAGTCAGTCTAGTGCAGTTTACTTTCACAGTATGTAGAGAATAGAGAGACGGGCGTTTATCAATAAAGGGTTAACATTTATTGAACAGTCTTTCTTCTCGTACAAGAGAAATGTATTGCCACAATTGCAATAACTGTTATTGTAAAAAGTACGTACAGTAAGATAAGTATTGCGAAATAGAACTGTAAAAGCATTGATATGGTTTCTTAGCCATACAATGGTTTAAGAGTAATAAAACATATATACAGTCATATATACATTAGGCTAACATACTCAACTGGTGCTTCTAACTAAGCCTACCCCAGTGTGCCTGACCTAAGCCTAACACGTGAGAAGGGGAGTAAGTAAGTAGCTTAAGTTAAGTTGGTTTTGCCAAGGTTTGTTTCAAGAATTCTTGTCTAAGGGTTTAGTCAACACCATACCTCTGAATAGAATGATGGAGGATTGGTATCTCCTTCAGGGGTCTCTCTCGATATCCCAGTCACCCGCGAGGGTAAACCGGAAGCGCCGGGACTGGATTTCTCTGCACGAGAAATGCAGCGGCTTCTCTCTTCAGCGCGTCGAGGAAGGAGGGGTGACAGCGTCCGCGGGCAGCTGGGCTGGATGTCTTCGCAGAGGACGGCTGCACGGCTCCTCAAGCGTACTGCACCATAGTTCGCGCTGTAGAGGCGATAATGGTAATCAGCAACTTCACCACCACAGGATAGCAGGCTGCAGCGACAGAGTGCTAGTTTTTACCAACACAGGGTCATGCAGGCAGCTGGCATCAGCAACAGGGAACGAACTCGCAGCTCGTATCTTTCTCTCAGCTCACATTGCTTAAGGCAATGTTGGTAATATTTATACCTGACAGGTGCCGGGTTTGACGCAAGTTTGCTGGACATAAGACGTCAATTAAAGATGTCACTAGGAAGTGACAGTTATCAGTTGCTCATTAGAGTTCCATTACTAATCAAAACATAGCAAGCGGGGATTTCCAGGTTTGCTAAGTTTTTATCTTGTTGAAGAACTCGGAGTGTTATCTAGGAATATCAGATACTGACTGCTGCTCTGTCATTGCACTAATTGGTCGCAAAGGAAGTAGCAGAGAGTCATGCTGGAATGTGGCTCTGTTCGTGTGAGGCCAGAGATGACTTTTCAGAAAATCGCACTTGGACGGTTATGCCAATATAGGGAATAAATGGATTTATAGTCGAATAGGGGCATAAGGTCACAGTATCGATCAGGAACCTAGATAAGCACACAACATGATCACCTGCCCCTGTGGCCTTGAATACATAGGCATGACATCCCGACCAGTGAAAGTAAGAATTGGAGAACACAAAAGTAACATCCGATGCAAAAAAACAACTATAAAAATGGCATCTCACTTTTTAGACAAACAACACTGTGTCAACGATCTACACTGGACCGTAATTGAACGCTTGCCCTCTGAAACTGGCCTACTTCAAAAAGAACAGCGCTGGGTTTTCCGTTTGGGCACCCATCTGGACGGCCTGAATGATGACATTCCTTGGGGTCAATTGTCCGGATAGAACAACGGAGAAGCAACAGAACTTATCTTCCGAATCCGCAAAATAATGGTAGCCAGGCTCACACCTTCACCCACCACTTTATCAAGTACAAGTGGTTTTGAAAATACTCACAGGTTACATACTGTGTGTCCAGATCATGAACCGTGCCAGATCTATGTAAACAGAGGAGTAGTGTACCCAATCACACGCAACCTTTTACTCATGCGCATAGCAGTTAAACCCACCAAGACAACCTAACATGCGCATGCGCTTTAAGTAAGTGAGTCACTAACCCATTTTACATGCTCAGATCGACACATGGTACTCCTTCCAACAGGTCAATGATCATGATAGGCACAGAGGCGGATGTCCCATATATGGTTTTAAATCACATCCGTTAATTAACGAATCTTAGAGCGCCATAGGCCCCATATATATACCACAACCCTGCACGCTAAGCATTACCAGCGGAGTATTGCAGGGAGGAAAGAGGCCTACTTTGGCGGACTTTGTGAGTATGAGTAAAAAACTTCCTTTACAACGAAACCCACTGAACATACTGAGAATAGTGAGGAAAGGACTAAATCCTTCTTTTCAAACCTTTTACAGATTAGGAGTCCACCTACCTACCCTGGCGTTCTGGACATGCTCGTGATGCAAAACATGACAGTCTAAATGAGTATGAATTCAGAACTATTAGTAACCGAAAGTGTGTCTTGTATGTATTTTTGTGTATGTGTTTCTTTTACAGGTTTATTTGACCGTTTGGGGCTCCAAGTGACTGCACTTGTTTGAGCCGTTCCCGAGTGGTAACCAAACTCAAAAACTTTTTTCTTTTTTTCAGGACATGCAACTGCATGATCCGGACAAACCGCTGTAGGCACACCATAGCCTAGTTTCTCACTGTAAATAATTTTCACTTTTTTTCTAAAGTTTAGAAAACAACATTTTTTATTAAAAAACACGTGAGTAGGGTTGGGAAGTTGTGCACCCGTCCTGAAGAAGGAACACTGAGTTCCGAAACATGTTGACGCACACCAGAGGTAGAGTCCATAATCAAGACTACTAACCTCGCCTTGCACCTTTTTATTAGCACCAGCCAGAGTTTTCGAATAAATTCTTTCTCACAAACCTACTGGCCAGGTGTCTTTTTAATCCTCACCACACCCTTCACTCACATTCTCCCATATACCCCAGCACAAGCACATAACACACACCACACATAGTCAACCACTCTAGTGCTCCCGCGCAGTCGCTGGTCGTAGCACGCCGCATCCCTCTAGCGGGGTGCGAAGACCCCGATGATGAAGCATGACACCAAGGGGCCTGTTGGTGTGTGAGGGGTATTAAACACAACACTGGGTGTCCCCCACTTCCTGAGGTGTACACCCCGAGTAGGATTCTTCTTGTTTAATTATCAGTGCCCGTGGAGTGAGAATCCTATCTCTATACTCTACCTCCCTCTGTTGATATTTGTTGTTCTAGGCAGCGCAGAGCTGCGGGAGTCCTTTTGCTCCGACTACACTGAGACACACACATAAAAGACACACACCGTATTCAATAGAAGCCAGCGGTCCAACTCCTATCTCAAAAATGGAGGACGAGCATGGTCTTACCTTTCCTGAGGATGAAATTGACAAAATCCTATCGGACTCTAACCTCTTCGAAGGTTTGAGCAACCAAGAAACTGGTCCTAACACTAACGACTGGAACGAACTGTTGAACTTGAGACGCAGCCAAATAAAAGCTGCCCTCCATGGCCTTTTTATGACCGAGTACCTGCGCAACAAAATGGCTCCACCAGGACTAATTGTGAAAAACGAACCCTTTATTTTTCAGAATGACATGGTTTTTAAAAAAGAATGGTCCCTGATTTCCTGGCACTGCTCGAGAGACTGGTTGGTACTTATAGTAAAAACTGCAGCGAGGATAACACATGAACTAAAAATTGAAATTAATAAGATTGAGGTCCAACTCAACACGTACATAAGTACAGATGAACTAAAAACCAGACTGGAAGAACTGAACCAGCAGATGACAGAATTCGAGTGCACTTTGAAACAAAGCAAAACAAACAAATTGGCAAAAGATGTAGCCAAATTCACTCCAGAGACCGCATACCCGTATACTAAAGCGGACTATGTCTCCAGGAATACAAACAGTGATGCAGAAAGCGACGTCTCAGATAATAGCTCGTCAGGATCTAACTCAAGCGGCAACAAAGGATCAAGACAAAGACGAGGTGGATGGAGACAACGCAGACAACAATTCCCAAAGCAAAGGGGATGGAGAGGTTACCAACCTCAAAACCAGTATCCACAATATATGGGCCACCCTCAATTCAACCCCTACCAGTTTGGACCAACTCCAATGGCAATGAACTACCCACAGTGGAACCAAGAATATAATGAAGGTTTCTACGGCCAGCAACAGGCCTTTGGAGGTCAACAACAGCCTTTTTTAGGCACACGCCAGATAACACGAGGGAGAAACCGGAAAGGCAACAACGTGGCATGGCAGGACCAGGAACAGCCCAACACACGAACAACCAGGAGCATGACCGGGTCCCTCCCCAACCAACCATCGACAAGCAAGAGAGGAACCTAATAGTCAACTTAACACCGTTGAGTCTGACAACAACACAGGAGAGTGTGTTAAACAAGGGTTTGGGGTTTGTACCTACCCACAAACCGGACTTATTCAAACTGAACATGGAACTGCAGGAGTTCTTTCGGAAACTGAAGCTCCAAGCCTTTTTCAAGGACAAACCACCACCGGAGGACAATACAGACACCGGCTTGAGGTTAAAATCAACTTTCAGCCCACCAGACTCAGCGATACCGGTGGAAATATTAACATTTGAAAAAGCAGTCATTACGGAGGTGAATCAGATGAACCCCAATGGCCGGAGCATTTTTCAGAACACCAGCGGTGAAGAACACCGAGCCCTGAGGGAATTAACAAGCAACAACGAACTGATAATAAAACCAGCGGACAAAGGGGGAGCCATCGTCCTACAAACCCTTGAGGCCTATGATATGGAATGCAAACGTCTATTAGCTGACGAGCGCAATTACAGAATCCTTCAAGAAGACCCTACGGAAAGACTACGCGTAAAGATCGGAGGAATGGTAGAGGAAGGTCTAACCCATAACTGGCTAAGTAAGAAAGAGGCAGACTTCCTACAACAACCATCACCGAAAATACCGTACTTTTACTGTATACCCAAAATTCACAAGAACATCAGCAATCCACCGGGGAGACCTATCGTCTCCGGTATAGGGTCGATTCTCGAACCACTATCTAAGTTTGCTGACGCCTTCTTGCGCCCTCTGGTTCAATCCACCAGTACCTACCTCAAGGACACCAAAGCCGTATTACAACTCCTCGAAGACAAACAATTCGACCCGGCTAGACAGTTCCTACTAAGCCTCGATGTAGAGAGCTTATACACGAGCCTCCCGCATGACGAAACATTACAAATTATTGAAGAAGTACTTTTCAGCGAGAGATGGAAATACCAAACCCCACGTAATTTGGTCATGGAATGCATCTCCATAGCCTTGCAAGAGAACTTTTTCCAATATGACCAAACGCTTTACCTACAAACCCATGGGACAAGCATGGGCAGCACTTTTGCGCCGAGTCTGGCTGGCCTGTATGTGTACCATCTTGAACATACAAAAATCCTCAACATCGACAACCCATACCACTCCCAGATCAACACATGGAAGAGGTATATTGACGATATTTTCATCATCTGGGATGGAGACATGGAGAGTGCCCAGGAGTTTGTAACATGGCTGAATAATCAGAATCGATTTCTAAGATTCACGAGCACAATATCAAACACCAACATGGTATTCCTGGACCTGAGCATATACAGCGAGGAAGGTAGATTGAAAAGTCGAACTCATTTCAAACCCACCTCGAGGAACCGCTTACTGAGGTACGATAGTTTCCACCCCAGGCACCTAAGGGAGAACCTACCCTATGGGCAGTTCTTACGCCTCAGATGGAACTGTACGGAACTGAACCAGTTCAACAACCAGGCAAAGGACCTCAAGAAGAAATTGATACAGAGGCAATACCCAGTAAAAACAATAAATAGGGCATTGAAGAGGGCAAAGAATAATCACAGGGAAGCACTCCTAGAAGACAACCCCAAATCAAAGGAAGTAGAGAAAAGACCAATATGTGTCACAACATACACAACCCTGTCTAATGAAGTGTCGAAAGTAATCAATAAACATTGGAGAATATTGAATTGTGGCCAGCTGAACTTCGAAAAACCGATGTATGCACACCGTAGAGGCAGAAATATCAAAGACATTTTGGTCCACACAAGACCTCGCCAAAACCCCACGGGCAGACCAACCAGCATTGGGGTACAAGGACATTTCCCCTGCGGAGATTGCAACAGCTGCCACCTGACACGCAAAAGCAAAGAAATACACTTCAGAAATGGCACATCATGGGAGCAAAGACAATTCTCGAACTGCAACACAAAAAATGTTGTCTATATGATCACCTGCCCCTGTGGCCTTGAATACATAGGCATGACATCCCGACCAGTGAAAGTAAGAATTGGAGAACACAAAAGTAACATCCGATGCAAAAAAACAACTACAAAAATGGCATCTCACTTTTTAGACAAACAACACTGTGTCAACGATCTACACTGGACCGTAATTGAACGCTTGCCCTCTGAAACTGGCCTACTTCAAAAAGAACAGCGCTGGGTTTTCCGTTTGGGCACCCATCTGGACGGCCTGAATGATGACATTCCTTGGGGTCAATTTTCCGGATAGAACAACGGAGAAGCAACAGAACTTATCTTCCGAATCCGCAAAATAATGGTAGCCAGGCTCACACCTTCACCCACCACTTTATCAAGTACAAGTGGTTTTGAAAATACTCACAGGTTACATACTGTGTGTCCAGATCATGAACCGTGCCAGATCTATGTAAACAGAGGAGTAGTGTACCCAATCACACGCAACCTTTTACTCATGCGCATAGCAGTTAAACCCACCAAGACAACCTAACATGCGCATGCGCTTTAAGTAAGTGAGTCACTAACCCATTTTACATGCTCAGATCGACACATGGTACTCCTTCCAACAGGTCAATGATCATGATAGGCACAGAGGCGGATGTCCCATATATGGTCTTAAAAATCACATCCGTTAATTAACGAATCATAGAGCGCCATAGGCCCCATATATATACCACAACCCTGCACGCTAAGCATTACCAGCGGAGTATTGCAGGGAGGAAAGAGGCCTACTTTGGCGGACTTTGTGAGTATGAGTAAAAAACTTCCTTTACAACGAAACCCACTGAACATACTGAGAATAGTGAGGAAAGGACTAAATCCTTCTTTTCAAACCTTTTACAGATTAGGAGTCCACCTACCTACCCTGGCGTTCTGGACATGCTCGTGATGCAAAACATGACAGTCTAAATGAGTATGAATTCAGAACTATTAGTAACCGAAAGTGTGTCTTGTATGTATTTTTGTGTATGTGTTTCTTTTACAGGTTTATTTGACCGTTTGGGGCTCCAAGTGACTGCACTTGTTTGAGCCATTCCCGAGTGGTAACCAAACTCAAAAACTTTTTTCTTTTTTTCAGGACATGCAACTGCATGATCCGGACAAACCGCTGTAGGCACACCATAGCCTAGTTTCTCAATGTAAATAATGTTCACTTTTTTTCTAAAGTTTAGAAAACAACATTTTTTATTAAAAAACACGTGAGTAGGGTTGGGAAGTTGTGCACCCGTCCTGAAGAAGGAACACTGAGTTCCGAAACATGTTGACGCACACCAGAGGTAGAGTCCATAATCAAGACTACTAACCTCGCCTTGCACCTTTTTATTAGCACCAGCCAGAGTTTTCGAATAAATTCTTTCTCACAAACCTACTGGCCAGGTGTCTTTTTAATCCTCACCACACCCTTCACTCACATTCTCCCATATACCCCAGCACAAGCACATAACACACACCACACATAGTCAACCACTCTAGTGCTCCCGCGCAGTCGCTGGTCGTAGCACGCCGCATCCCTCTAGCGGGGTGCGAAGACCCCGATGATGAAGCATGACACCAAGGGGCCTGTTGGTGTGTGAGGGGTATTAAACACAACACTGGGTGTCCCCCACTTCCTGAGGTGTACACCCCGAGTAGGACAATATCCTGTGAACACATAAGTTCAGCCTTAACCTAAAAAACGAACTTAGCTCTCCGTTCAATTTCCTTTCTTCAGGCCAACCCACACGTAAAAATTCAACCACCTTACACACAATGTCATCTTTAACCATGGCTTTTTTCCAATCTTCCTCTGAAATAACTCCAGAAATACCAATTCCACCAACATCTTCCAAGGTATATGCAACATCCACACATTCATCTACAGTTTCGTTAGAGTCCACAACGTATGGCAAAGGTAACCGAGACGTACAGTCTGCATGCACATTCATGCGACCAGGAATGTACTCAACACTACATTGAAATTCCTGCAATTTGGCAGCTAACCTGGCCAGACGCACTGTTAAAGTTCTTCCGCCACCTGCAGCTAACATAGCATTTCAAAAGCAAGTTGTTGATTCTCTCCCCAGACAAATTTTTCATTTTTCTTCAACAACAATCTAAGGTCAAATACCTTCGAAGCATAATTTTGAATAAAGTTGCTATAAAATTCAGTAAGACCCAAAAATGAATACAACTGTTCTTTATTGGCTGGAGCAGGTGCCTCCGCAATGCTTTTAATATGGTTAACCTTAGGTTTGATGCCCTGACTGGATATCTCATGCCCTAGATATTCAACTTTTTCCTGTCTTAATTTGCATTTGGAGTATTTGAGAGTTAGACCTTTGTTTTGTATACTCAGCAAAACATTCTTCAAATTACTGTTGTGTTCCACACAATCTTTCCCATAAATTAATATGTCGTCCTGCAAGGTTATTGCTCCCGCAAAACCCTCTAAGACCTCCTTCATTAGTCTTTGAAACACAGATGCCACGCTAGCTAAGCCAAAAGGCATCCTCAAAAATTAGTACATCCCCTCCGGTGTTATATATGCTGTTAGACACTTTGAATCTTCATGTAACATGACCTGGTGATAAGCGCTAGCTAAATCTAATGTTGAAAAAATACAGGCCCCAGATAACGTAGAAATGAACTCGTGTATATTGGGTAGAGGATGTCTGTCAGTCCAAATCTCCTTATTCAGACTGCGGAGATCGACACACAAACAAAGATCCCCATTATCTTTAAGTGAAAGAACAACTGGAGAAACCCACGGTGAAGATTCTATGGGTTCAATGACCTTATTTTGTACTAATACTGACAACATTTCTTTTAATTTGCTACGGTAAGCCAGAGGTACGTTACGTACTCTGTGTCTTACCAGAATGGCAGTACTCTTGAGTATAATAATATGTTTAAAATCCATATATTCACCAAGTTTCTCATCAAACACTCTTGTAAACAATTTCTTAATGTTAGAAACAAACTCTTCGTTACAACCACACACTATATACACAGACGGTGAGGCATTAGGGTCAAGTTTCATCCCCATTTCTTTCTGATGAGGCCATCCCAATATTGACACCCCCTTAGTTGCTACATACACTGTAACCTCTAGTTCTTCTTCCGTGAAAATTCAAATCTGCCCAAAAAAAACCTTCCAACTAAATTTTGTGTCCTGAATAACCACCCGGTCTAATATCTGGAGACAATAATTCTTTGTTACCCCATAAATTTCTAAAATCATCTTTGCCAATTATGGTGTACCATGCACAAGAGTCGACCATCATTTGTATTTCTTCCCCATTGATAGATATGGCACACGATGGAAAACTTTTTGTGTTGTCACTGCAAGCGCAAGAAATACAATTAAATTCACTAAATTGTTCCAAGGTCTCCTCTTCACCAGAAGTTACATAATTCACCTTTTGAGTAGATCTACACATTTTTCCAAAATTACCTATTCTTTTAAATTTTATGCATATTTTGTTCATTGCTGGACAACTTTTAAAGTTTCCAACATGATCGAAACTGCCACATCTGTAACAGATTATAAAATTACATCTACCACCAAATGTATTATCCGCTGGAGAAAATTCCTTTTTACCCCACTTATTCTCTTTCACCTCAAACTCCTTCTTAACAGGAGCTACTGTTTTCTTTGAAAAAGATTGATTCTTAACTAGAGATACTTCAGATGCAGAATCTTGAATTTTAACAGAAATACTGTGAGATTGACCTCTGATCTCGTTAACAAACTTCTCCGATTGCTCAATGCCTTTAGCTTTGTTCACAACAGCACTCAAAGAAGACTCCGTGCCCAACCATAATCTCTCCTGTATTTTCTTGCTTTTGGTCTTCATCATGATCTGGTCCCTTAATACCTGCTCATAGTTGATGGTCCCAAACGCACATGAACCAGCTAAAGCACGTAGAGCAGAAACGTAGTTTTCAATAGATTCATCTTCTTTTTGGGCTCGTGAATACAATTTGAATCTTTCCATTACAGTATTTATTTTCTTACCAAACCATATAGTTAATTGCTTAACAGCAATTTCAAACACATCAGTCTCTTCAGACCCTTCAATTTGAGGTAAGTTTGTAAATTCTTTTATTCCCTGTCCGACTAAACAATGTTTTAAAAGATCAAGTTTTCTTTTTGCGGAACAGCCATCTTCCTCCAATACTTCCACATATGCCAAGAACATAGGATACCATAACTCCCACCGACTTTGGATTCACCCGCAACAGGTAAGAAATGAGGAGGAGCTACAATTGAAGACATATTTACCGGTAATGTCGAAATAAAACAAATTGTGTAATAATTAAATAACAACAATATAATGTAACAATGTCTTAATGTTGAAAATTATTACTGTTGAAAAGAAAGTGTGCGAATCACTGTAGTTCGCAAATTTTGAATATTGAATAAATAAATTACTGAACCTATATATGCAGTTGAAGTACCAAGTGTGCGAATCACTGAACTTGCAACTCGTGTAAAGAATTCCAAAGTGTGCGAGTCACTGAAACTCGCGACCTGTACGATGAAGTTCACAGTCTGCCAGAAAAAACAAAACGAATGTGACCGAGATGTTGAAAATAAAACCAAATCTGTCCGCCGTGCGTGCATATGACCTTAATTACCCACAATGCATTGAGGCATCCAGCATGCTTAGGGTGAATAAGCTTCCGTACAGCTTACGCAACAGGAAACAGAACACTGTTGAAGAGAATCAAACGCTCGAGGCTCCAGTTGCAAGAAATACAGGGCTTGAGCTTAACTTGGCAGTTAGTGAGGTAAGGAACTGTTGATCCAAACTACATTGAATTGAAAAAAATTTACAAAAATAGTTAGCTTCGATAAGACGAACCACGTCTAAGTAAATATGCTCCACGTCAAAGCCAGCAACCAAAGACTTGTATAAAATTAAAATATAGGAACGAATGCAATTATCCACTCCAAAATGTAAAAAAAAAAATAGGGAAATGTTACTCCCACATAGCCAACCGCCGCAGGTGCAATCAAAGGCACAACTGAATATACTCTGCCGCTGGTGCTTTCATGCATGATATTAAGTAAACAAACAATACCTTGAATTTCGAGCGACTGCTGTCCTCAATCCCACTGGTCGTTAAATTTATAATGTATTCATAAGAGTTGACATCATACAAAATTTTGATAGAAGCGTATTTTATTGGGTATAACGGAGGACAGCTTACACAACCACTCTGTTCCAAGATCAGCTCATCTGAATCTCCCAACCGCCCATCCATAGAACTCCCAAATAGAACATAAAAGTAAGAATACAATGTGAGCACAAACATATTACATCACGCTATAGAATGAACCCCAATGAATACAATTGCCAAACCAATTGGCTTTGCCATCGCTTGTTACATTTCAGACTAGGTGACAGGGCACTCCCAATGCATCCACAACTACATATTGGTGTAATATTACACAAGGGCAGCAATTCTCCCTAGGGATATTAGATGACTTAATAAGGTAAAAGAATAAGTTTTAAAGCAAATGTTCTCAATATGTATCGCATATTAGGAGTAAGTGCCTGATATGTATGTTGGTGGTAAGCATAATCAATTGCAGCGGCGACGGAGTACGCTCACAGCCAAATATAAGGGTCCACCCACTGTATTTAGAAGCAGATGGTATAGTTTTGCCACATCGGAGACTACTCTGTCTCCACTGTGGCGAAACGTCTCCTACAGGCCAATATAGTAAAGGCTGTTGGAGAATTGGCTATATGTCCTCCCACCTAATGTGTATGGGCAGACATGCAGCTGCTTTTTACTGCCCATTACTGGCAGTAAGAGCCTGGCGGTAAGGAGCAGTAAAAAAAAAACAAGAAATACCCCCTCGCCATTTTCTGACAATAGTTCCTGTGAATTCTTGAAATGTCCGTCAAGCTGATGGGCATTTCATAATTTGACGGTCCGGACCTCCACCAGGATGAACAAGTAAATTACTTTGTCGCCCTGGTGGAGGATGGCCCGCTTGCCAAATTATACATCGGGCACTAAGTATGTAATTTGGGAGGGATGCTAATAAAAATATCAATATAATTTTTGTGCCAATAAATAAAATATAAAAGCATACCAAGAGATACGATGCTCAACACTGACCCTGAGTTAATGGGAATTCCTTTCATTGGCCAGAAAATAATCTCCTATCACATTAGTTGTACTCGCTTCTGCATCCCACCATATATGAACCTGCTCTAGGGTCAGGGATTCCTATACATCTTATTTTAATTATCTTTCCCCTCACTCCTCTACTTCCCCTATTTTAAATGCTCCATTTTCCCCTGTAGTAAATCTCTTTCTCTCTCTGTCCCTTACTTTGGTTCTCTCTCTTTCTTCTTCTTCTCTAAGCTACGGAAAAGCCCTATACGCAGGAACCACCTCCAAACTCCAGAAACGACTACAACGCATACAGAACGCCTCCGCACGACTCATCCTCGACATCCCTCGCCACAGCCACATATCCGGACACCTGAGAAACCTGCTCTGGCTCCCCTCCAACAAGAGGATCACATTCAGGCTCCTCACCCACGCACACAAAGCGCTCCACGACATGGGCCCAGAATACCTCAACAGCCGCCTCTCGTTCTAGGACCCCACCCGCCAGCTCCGCTCAGCTGGCCTCGCCCTCGCCATCGTCCCACGGATCCGCAGAACCGCAACGGGAGGAAGATCGTTCTCCTACCTGGCCGCCAAGACATGGAACTCCCTCCCCACACACCTACCGCTGACCCAGGACCATCTCACATTCAGGAGGCACCTCAAGACCTGGCTATTCGAGCAGTGATAGCACCCTCCCTCCCTCCAGCGCCTTGAGACCCTCACGGGTGAGTAGCGCGCTCTATAAATGTTATTGAGTGATTGATTGACTGATTGATTGATTGAAGCAGTCCCAGCTCTTCCTACACTTCACATGGGACAACCATATCTATACCTTATTGAGCGTGACCTCTGCCACGCCATACAGGCTGGTAGATCTGGGCACTAATGCATCCATTCTGCGAGTCCATGTTTGACCTCAAGGTCTCAGGTTCAAATCTCAGTGGGCGTGTGCATCCTTTCTTCCTTCTGATGGTGACAAAATGTGGATTTTTTAGTGCGGTAAGGAGAAACAGCTGTTATTTAGAGCCCATATGCCCAGAGGGGTGAAAGTGTGCTTCATAAATATATATATTATCTTATTATGCAGATAAACCCATGGTGATATGTCTTATGCAGTTTGTGTGTCAGTAAGAGGGTTCTAATGAAGTAATGCTCCGTTATTTCTTTAATTAGGAGAAATGCAGATACAGAAGATAATTATATCCCTTACAATATCATTAGAAACAGCTTTCAAACACACTTTTCTTTATTAGTCGTATAATAGTAAAAGTATTGTCTAAATGAATGCACTTTAGATCACGTAAGCATATAAAGCAGGCACTCAGCTCTGGGCTTTTAAAGAGCCGCTGTTCGTGATCTGGCCCCTGGTTGCAAAAAAACTAAGCAAACGGCAGACAGCCACACCTAATTTGGTCTCAACAATTGTGCTGCTTATATATAGGATAAAATACCCTATGTTGTAAATTCCAAGGATATTGCAAGTCCTTGAAAAGTTCCATGACCATATACAGGAAGGAGGCCGAAGGCTGAGCTCCTTTATAAGGTTATGGAACTCAGAGGTGTTTTGCAATATCCTTCTCATGTATGTCAGGGGGAACTTTATTCCTTATAGTACATGGTCAGACCATCACCTTTCCTACAAACCACTTTAATCTGTAGATCTTTCATGTGAAAGAGAGAACATGTTTCCAAACATAAACAATAAAAATATAATCTCTTGTGCAAAGTAAACACTTCAAAAAAGTTGTTAGATATTTGTTGCAAAAATATATTACTATCTGTTTAATAGAATAGAAGCCTGAAGTAAATTTCTGCCTGCACTGGACAAAAGAAGGAGGATTCCTTTCCTGAAGAGCCCGAGCAAGAATTAGCTGAGCAACTGCAGTGGTCTTAACCATCACAAACGTATGACCAGGTAGTATTGATACCTCCGGATCCCAAACAAAAATTGGAAGAGCTGGAAAGGACTCATAATTTGTTCGACAGTTTGAATTTGGGAACAAATATGTTTCAAAATGTAGATAAAGGATGACAATCAAAGAACACGTGGAAGTATTTGCCAAAAGTCCTCAACTTTTGGGACATGTTAAGATACAAAATTATAGATGGGTAACTGAGTTATGGGGATGTTTTTCACTGAGGGGTTCTGCGTGATATCAAATAGACAACAAGAGAGAAGCTTGAGCTGTCTCTGATGTCACTCAGAACCCTGAGGTGAAAAACATCCCCATAACTCACAGTCACCCATCTACCATACAGTTAACCATCTATAATTTTATGTAATGTATGCCCCCTAAAATCGTCTTTCCCTGCTTCCAACTGCTAGGTTAAGGCAAAGCAGAAGCTCCTTGAAAAGTGTGTCCAGGTCCTACTTGGCAACTACACAGAGCAATTCCACCTTTTACACAAACTCCAATCCAGCTTCCGTCAAGGTGACAGCACTGAACCAGTGTTCATGCATATAGTGGATAATGTACTAAACATGCTGGATTAGAATGAATTGTGCCTTATAAACCCCCTATGCATTATCATCTGCATTCCAAACTATGAAACATTATAGTTTATAACATTTACTTGAATGAAGGATGGGCTTTCAGGGACCGTCCAAAACTAACTGGTTTATCTCTTTTCTCCACAACAGATCCCAAAGAGTCACGGTTAATCAATCCCTGTCCAATGCCACATCAGTCGTTTTAAGGGTTACAAAGGGGTCCTCTCTCTCACTTTCTCACTTCAAACTTTTCATGGAGCCTCTAGCAGAAGCCTTGAAAGTCTCTAAAATTCATTATAACATGCATGCAGATGACACCCAACTGTATTTGAAAATCCCCTCCCCAGAAGACATCAGGTCCCTCAACACAACTCTACAAGATACTCAAACCTGGCTAACTCACAACCATCTCAAACTAAATGCTATCAAAACAAAATTCCTCTCATCGTCCCAGCTAACCACAAACTCAAGATCGACCTACAGATGAAGCATGTAACTGTCCTCATCTGCTCAACACACTTTATAGGGTTTCCGAGATCTCTGGGAATAAACTTGACAAGTACCCGAGCATGCGGTAGCTCATCAGTACCGCCACCAAAGGAGCGAATTATCAAATGAACATTTAAAGGAAATTAAAACCCTTCCTCCCCTATGAGAACCTAAAAGCACAGGTCCAAGCTCTAGTTATTCCCAGGTTAGACTATGGAGGTGCTACCCTTTGTGGCCTTCCTAGATACAAGCTGGCACCGCTAAGGGTCTCTCTTAACGCTGACGCCAGACTCATGACAGGAAAAAAAGAAACAGACATCTCCCTGGATCTAAAATCTTTGCACTGGCTATCATATGAGGCATGAATACAACAAAAAATTGCCTGCTTGACTCTCAAAGCCATACACTACAACACACCAAGATACTTAAGCACAAAAATTTGAATTATCTGGTGGATGCAAATCCTCTAGAAGCTCCAGTACCTTGTTCCTAAAATGACAGATATTTCACAAAAAGAAAACTACTTGCAACAGAGTATTCTCAGGCACTGCCCCGAAATTTTTGAACGCCTTGCCTCTGGGAATTAAACCGATCCCTTCTGCTGCATCCTTCAAAAAAGAAGTGAAATCACAACTTATTAACACATTTCTGCTCTAGGTTCGCATATTTTGACTCTTCACCCATGATTATTAATCCATGATCCAATCGTCATGTTCAATCATGTATATTTTCCTATTGACTTGTCTTATGGAGGCCACTTTCCTCAATTTGCTATTTTACACAGCTTGTACCTTTCTAATGTATGTGGCGGTTTTCTTGTTTCTTACTTGTTACTTACTTCATATAACCTGTAAAGCGCTCTGATATACTCATGGGTTGTGTTCGTCCATATAAAACTTTATAAATAAAATGCATCATATACCGATATCCTCACTGTCCAAAATGTGAACACAAAACCTTACCTTAATAAGCCCCTACTACATTTCCTGCCTTCCTTCTCCCTCCTGAAGCTGTGCATTCTGCTTTCAGTCAATCAGGGACAACCTAAGGATTTTAGGGGCCCTGAGCTAACCTCATTTTGGGGGCCCTATTTGGAACAGCTTTGAATTTATGATCCAATTTCACCTTTTTCATGCCCTCTTTGGCCAGATCACCAACACTGCACACGCACACTGGTCCAAATTTCAATTGTGTTTCCATCTAATAATCAGGGATAGTGATGTGTATTTTCAATATTGTAATATAGCATTCACTCACTAATATTGCTGTAAATAATCTCTGCAACCGACGGCCATTTCTCATATGTTAGGCTCTGTTTTGATCTAAAAGGAACCTTTTTCATGGATTTTGCATGGTGTTGAAAAACAAACATTTTTCTGCAAAATATTTGTAATAGACTCCCACACATCACTTGTAATAAAAATAGGGAATGGTATTCAAGACAATAAATCTTTTAAGAATTATTAGAACATTGGAATGTGGAGCATTCCGTTGAACACAAAGGAGTGTTCCGATCTTTTACCAGCTAGTAAAAGCCCGCATAGCAGCATTCCAATGTTGTTTTTGTTCACAGCTGGAGCTGTGAACAAAAGCCTCTCAGAGTCTGAGGGAATTTAAACCCCTCGGGCTCCGAGAGGCCTTTGTTTTTTGTAATTAGAACATTCTACCCTCTAGGGGCGAAATGTTCCAATAGCCTTAGAGCCCTCCTATTGGGCTGTACCGTCCATTAAACGCCCGCTCCCTTGTTAAAGGTTCTCGCCTTAAGCTCGGGGAGCAGGCCTATAACCCCTTAAGTGCTGCCTCGGTGCATTGGCCGACGGCAGCACTACCTCCCCAGTGCTGCGCACGACCATTGGACGTCCATTCAGCACTAGTTCCAATGGACAGCGCAGCACTGGGGAGGAATGTTTAATAGCATCTATGAGGTTAATGGCAGGTAGAGCCCGCGAGGTTGGGCTCTAAGTTCATGGTAATGAGGGTAGGACTGTGTGGATAACAGAGCAAATCTATCTGGGGGCCCCGTGATAGGCTGTGACCCTGGGCAAGAGCTCACTTTGCCCATGCCTTAAAACGTCTCTGCAGTCAAATTAGACAAGCAGCACTGCACCGCTAGGCTCTCAGAGAGCCTTGTCAGCCTGGCCTCAAAAGCCTTTATGATATAGTAACAGTGAGTAACGAGTTTTGCTATCAACTGTTGCTATATTAAAGCAATGAATTTCCAGATTTAAAATCTGGTTTAAACACAGGCTCGCTATGCGAGCCATGCATAATAAAGCTTTAGGTCCTTATCCAAAATGTAATTGAGAGCAATAATAGATCTGAATGAGAGTGTAATACAGAGTTTGTCTGCTTTCATAAATCACTTTGAATCAGAAATTGTGTTACTGATTATTTCACTGTTCACATCTATTCTTAATTCTTTAGACCAAGTTAAAGCTAATCTATCCAGATCCAGTTAGTGTTATTTTACAGCACTGCATAATAATCCCTGATGCAATTCATTGAAAACTTAAACCACAAGATTTATTTCCATAAAAAATTACCTAGGAAGTGTGACTTAAAACACTACATCAGTTGTAATTATGTAAACTTTTTATTAGAGCATATTTTATAGTGCCATATGATCTCCATAAATGAAAGAAATGGAGGGCATATTATCACGACTGGCGATAAAATTATCACAGTTTTAGCTGCAGAAACCTGCCGCTAAAAAGGCGATAATGGGCTTGATAATATGCTCTATGGAATTCCAATTGAAGCCCATGTTAAATGTGAAGGACATTTAACATGGGCTTCAATTGGAATTCCATACCATATTATCAAGCCCATTATCGCCGTTTTAGCGGCAGTTTTCTGCCGCTAAAACAGCGATAATTGTATCGCCTGTCTTGATAATATGCCCCCTGGTTACCTTGAGTCAAATGACTATCGCAGGTGGCCGGCTACTCGATCCAATAAAGGTAAACATTTTTTAAAGAGTGGATTGTCACAGACTGGAGTATAGTACGAGATTGATGGCAGTCCCACTATCGTATAGATATCAGGTCAAGCTCTCTCTAAAGTTAATATAGTGTGTCGTACCTATGGATAGAGTAGTGATTGGGGTGTGTTCACTTGTGAATACTTCTTTGCTTCCTTTCTGCTTTGGTGCCCTTAATAACTCATGATGGGCTATTTTGAGTCCATAACAAATTTGAATGTTATGAAGTTTAACTGGGCATATGATGTTCTTTCCACAGATGTATTTGACATTTGCAAATTGCCGCCTGATTGATGCACTTTACTGAGGTGTTTTCCTCTGTAATTGATTTGCACCAGTCCCTGCCCTGTTGTCCTTCATCTGCTCTGAAGGTTCTGGTCTCTGTATCCTAACATTGCTGCCATCCCTCCTCAGCAGTTGTTTCTTTTTACTCACTGAACCAGAACAAAGAATTCCAGTTTGAGTCAGTAGATTAGCACAACCTATCCCTCCCGGTCTTATGAAGATACCCTCGTTTTGAAATGTGTATCTATTGTTTGAACTTGCGAGCCCTTTGTGTAAATACCAACACAACACATTTCTGACTACTATTCGATGAGCTGAGGAAAAAAGAACCAAGACCCACGTCAATATGTTTACCTCTTTATTGTGTTTAACTGAATGTTGTTTGCACTGACAAAGTGATTTCAAATATCACAACACACATGCAGGCTAAAGGAAAGTGACAGAACAATACTATTTTTCTCAAATAATGAAATAAGTTAAATTTAAATTTTTTAGAACATTTGAATACAAAACAAAACAAACATTTGCAATGCAATAGGTCTCGCATTAGGAAAGTTTGAGCTATTGGTATTGTAAATGACACATCTTTTATTTAAGTGTTGGTTTTGAAAATAGCGCATTAATAGCTTTGTCATTTACAATGCCAATAGTTTTAACTTTCGCAAATGTGGACCTTCAAAAAGTGCATTAGCATTGTCCAGCCAAGAAATAACTGCAGCTGAGACAGCATAAAAAAGTTATTTGCGAAAAGAAAAGGCGTGATACTTGCAGTGTTCTGCAGTTCCCAAGTTCAGATCCCGCCAAGGTGGACACAGGCCTCCATCCTTCCAGGGTCAGTAAATTGAATTCCATTGTAGTGAGTAAAAGTAGCACCTGTCTTAAACAGCGCATCAAAAACAACCGAAGTGTGATATGAAGCACTATCTAACCCAAAAAGTCAGTTGCTTGCGGGGCAAATTCTAACAGCCACATAGTAAGGATGTTGGCTGGACACCCTTAACTTCACGTTCCCCAAATGGTGTGTCTGGCCATGGAGGGAATTAGAATCTCATAATAACTTTCGTTTCTGTAGTATTAACATTAGCTTTTCTCCAAATACATTACTGCGCTAGCAGTCATTATGGTGCCATAAATTCCCGTGCGTAGCGTCACACTGTTAAAAAAGCCAATCAATCGTAGAAAGTTATCCGTTCGTTTTAAATAAAATCTCAAAACAGTCGTGAAATGTAACGGATGTATTATTAACCAAGCAAGTAATTAAATATCCTCCGAATTTATTTCACAACAAGAAAGAAAAGCAGTCGGGTTTGCGTTTCTCTTTTACACTTCTTTTAACGTTTTTCCGTCATCAAATAGATTGGGAAAAAAAATATTACACTCAAGGGGCATACGGGAAAACCAAGAATAACAGATTTGCCATACAAATCAAAAATATTAAAACTGGAGTAAACCTTGTGCACAGTACTTCAGATGCATTCTGAAAGGCACCTAACCTTCAAGCCATGGTAATGTATGTGTCAGCTGACAAATGTCTCATTCAAAAGCAAAGCACAAGTCTGTAGCTACATACCCAGCAAAGAAGGCCTTTCACCAACAAAAGTGTCCGATCAATGGCTACTCCATCAGCCTCGTGGTACGTATTTAACAGCTAAGTCCTACAGCATATTTAACAGTACACAGTGAACCGCCCCTACATAAGAAAAAAAAACAAGAAGTGGCAAAGACAAAAAGAGAAAGCAACAGAAGAGTATAGAAAGAAATTAAGTGGAGTCAGAAAAGAAGCTTTTAGGAGCGGGACTGCGGATCCCTTTGAAGCACGGCCTCGCGGCCGTGAACAGGGATGTAATTAGGGGGGAGGAGAAGTGGAGAAGTGAGGCCGAGCAACAGATGGCTTTGAAGTGGACGTGCTCGAGGCAGGCGGATGGAAAGCGCGTGCAGCAGGGGGCGGAGCGGATCCCTAGAGTTGCATCAGTAAAGCTAAACCAACAGGCGGATGCGCGTTCACGATCACATGCACTTGTGGAAATCCGCCGGCTGGTTTAGCTTTCCTGATGCAACCCTATAATTCTCGCTATTCATTCCTTGCGGAATGGAATAGCGAGACCTAAAAAGGTAGACGCTATCAGTGTATAAAGAACTTTTGAGCATGTGTGGCGTAGGACTACGCTTCATAACTTATTATTTTGGTACAATAACTCTCATTCTAAAGGACCACTTCAGAATAGCATTACTAGAAGCCAGGTATTCCTCAAATTTTAATCTATCAGGTGCCAATGTAGACAGCCTAACAATATTTTTTAGAATCCATTTCAATATGTTTTATTCCGGATTACCAACACGGGGAAGCCTACTAATTCTTCCAATATCCATACAATGGAATAAGTGTTGAGGCACTCTTATTCCACAGTCAGCACCCATATGAGTATTCTCAATTGTCTATTGGAATTTATTTCGAAGTTGAAATACATTGGTAGAATAATTAGCTACAATTCTTAAATGTGTAGGATCTTGTTGTTTCTCTGTTTTTGTTCCCGCAATTCCGCTTAATATATGTCAGGGTTTTTGGGATGCACTTACCTCTATGCTTCGGTCCAGCGCAGAGATGCACTAATCTGATTCTCTCAAATATGCATTGCTTCAGGACCAGAGGAAAATGGTAAGGTGCACATTGTGCAGGCACTCCCTATACAGAAGCCCCACAACACAACTGGAAGTGCTATGATAATTACTTGGATGATAACAAGTAGGATTTTGCGTTCTGTGGAAACACCGGACTCATGAAACTTTCAAATGGTGGCGGCCATTTTGAAAGGTTAAAGTACAAGTTCCTCGTAGTATTTAGCATACTTGCTAGGCAATCATGATACATTATCAATGCAGATGGGACTTGTTGCTTAAAGGGTTAAAGGGCTAAAATCCTCGCAATCTGGTAAACTTGAAAGTTGACAACATATCTGAAGTCAGTGAAGTATTCTAGAATAAGTCTTGGGTAAAGGAAATAGACTTTGGACTCCAACATTATTTCAGGACCTCTTCATTAAGTAATGTAAACTCTTATCTTGCACTTTTTCTGCAAGTAGTCATTAAGATTATGATATATCTCTCTCTCTCCTCTCTCTCTCTCTCTTTCTCTCTCTCTGTATATACACACATATATATATATATATATATATATATATATGTGTGTGTGTGTGTGTGTGTGTGTGTTTGGATTGTTTGTACAAGAGGAGTCATTGAAACCTCATCTTGCACAGACTTGATATGCTTATTAAAACATGTATGGCATAAATTATTAATGTGAACAAGTAAGTATATGACTACGGGTTGTGTAGGCAAACTACACAATAGTATTGATGTTACAGATATCAGTCGGTTACGCTGAATGTAATCAGCACTACAGATTGTTACCATATTACCTTGAAGGTAACTCTCTTTAGCAAAACAATGTATAATAAAGTATTGTGTTGGTCACATTTTATATCATCTGTAAAGAGATGCCTTGCAGGATGACAGAGATGAATCTCCTCAGAATCTCTCCTGCCGGCTCTCAACCCCAAGATCAAGCCGGGAAAACATTCTAAACAAACCAAGGAAAAAAGCCTAACTAAAAAAGTCTCCCAAGTAATAACAAAAAAATAAACAAGAGAAGATCCAAGGGCATAAAATACAAGCAGGCCTTGAACACAACATAGATGGCTTACTCGAAGACTTGCAACACACTATTTGCATAATTTAGCTGCTTTATATAAGAATACTTAGAAAGACGTCCTGAATCATGTCAAAAATAATCATCCTCCATTTTGGATTGGGAATAATCCATAACACTGAAAGTTGTTATACCAATATAGACAACTAGGTGTCAGTGTAAAGAAATGTGAATCAAGGCAGCAAATGTTAAAATGAAAAACAAATCCATGCTTGCAAACAGGTAATATCAAGTAAGTGGTCAAAGAATACAAACAGGTACCCTTGATATTATCAGAGAAGCAAAACTCCTTGAATCAAGGCACAAAACGTAATCCAAGCCTTTGTAACTATACCGCACCATCAAGCCTTTACCGTACGCTTCCAATGCAGATGAAAAAGATGACCAAGACCCAGCTGCCTCAAAGTGTTGTTACACCTGAGACGAGTGCTGCAGCCACAAGGAATAATGAGAGCCAGTGCTTTCAAACGCCGCTGCGCATTGAGAACGTATTTAGCAGCAGCACCAAAATACCACTGTGCTCCACAGAGCATACACAGCCCGAACATGGTCCACAGCCCGAACATGGCCACTCTCCATATACACTGGGTTTTCATGTATAATGCATATAGATACCTTGCCCCCATTTCCACACTACAAGTGCTGCTGGTGACAGCCAATTATTGGCCATACTTCTTCTGCCATTAAGCAACCAAGTCTGATTAATACTTTCCTATACTGGAGGTAGCCGCTTCCTCCAGCACCTCTAAAAATATGAGACCGTTCTTAACATCACTTCTAATTACAGTTCAGCTTTTGAAAAATATTTAGCTTTATTCCACAATCGAGAGTTGGAAATACAGAGATTGTCAAGCGATATTAATGCTCCTGCGGTGCAGATCAAACCAAGCTGTGCAATCAGGCATTGTAAGGCTATCCAATATCTCTGTTTGTCCCAGTCCCCTACCACTGAGTCTCCTTTAAAGTATATGTTGTGAGGCTAAGGTTGGCAGTAGGTTCGGAGACTTGTGGACGCTCACATGACTCATATTGGATCTGGATTAGACTGGGTTGGTACATCTTGACAATCACAACTCCTGTTAGTTTTCAAGCAAATAATGTGGTTGGTCAATTTTTTGTTATTCACTTGATAAGGGTCTGGACATCTTGTATGCATTTTTGTATTTTTTTATTTTTAACAATTATTTACTGGTAGTTCTATATTGAAGGGTAAGGCTCAGTAATTAACACTTCTGGGTATTGAGGGTGCTTTAAAGGTGCCTGCATCTTGAGATGCTGGTGTAAACAGCTTTAATATGTCCGTGTAGGTCTTTCCATATGGAACCGTAGTGCTTGTATGCCAGGGTATGGGCATTTGGCAACAGTTCAAAAGTTGCCCTTGGTGCCAGACAAACCTACATGAAGGATACCCTGAGGTGGGTGTTTTTAGGATGATGGTAGTTAGAGAATTGCTACACAATGGGTGTGAAAGGACCAGGGCAGCTGTTCAGATGCTGTGCTCTCTGATATATACTTTGAATTTGAACAGAAGCTGGAACTGCTGCTACGCTGTGCTGTATTTGTCTTCTTAACAACAGAAGTCTTAAAGCAAAATATGCTATCAATTTAAAGAACTTATCACAGTTTGCTGGTTAACTGACATGAACAAATCCTGTAATTGAGTTTGTTTGTTTGTTGTCATTGGCAATCAAGACAAACTCTGCTGTTATGGGTTTTCAGTTACAAGTATCCCTTCAATGTCCATGATTAGCTGTGAGAGGCAGTTCTTTGAATGGCTGATGCGGCTGTCAGATAAGTTTTTGATTATATTTTTAGAGGGAAACGCTGATTACGGGCTAACTGCAAGATAAGGCAGAGGTTTAAAGTTGTTAACTTTATGCATGAAGCAGGCATTTGAGTTCAAAGTTGTAACTGATTGTATGTTCTTTATTTGTAGAGAAACCCCTGAAGAAGAGCGGTCTAGGGCTTGAAATGCATTGGGTAACATCTGATTCACTTCTGAGGATGTTTTTTGTTGGTACGTGCCCAGAAAAAGGCTCGGATGAGCATATCTGAGGCATTAGAAGCAATTCAACAAATAATGTCTCACGTGTGATTGAATTTTGGAAATAAAGGAATATATGACAATACTTCAAGGAGGACTTTGATTAAAGTTCAAAATCTGAAAAGACGCATTAATGGAAAGTAAATACTGTGCGCCCGTAAAGGATCGCTATCACGGTCCATTTATTCTACTGTTAACCTATGCGTGAACTAGGGCGGATCACGTGAAAACGGGTTGCACGCTCAGCTGATGATCAAGAAGGAAACGCAGAAACAAGTCAAACGAAGGTGTGCACAGTAGTACTTCTTAGAAATTTAGATCACACTGCAGCATTGTGACAGCTACAATAGAGGACACCCTCTTGGCCATAATTAAGATGACCCTTGCCTCCTCATATTGCAGGTTCTTTCAGTCACCTTTCACACTGGCGATCATCCCACCTTAATCAACAAATCTGAAGTCTTGAATGGGATTGACTGCCAATGTCCTTCGCTGGCTCTCCTGCCTTTCCAACCAAAACCAGTTTGTTCAAATGGGCACCTCCGTGTCGCAGAAGATCCCTATCACATGCGGTATCCCCTATGTTTCTATCCTATCCGCGGTCATCTTCAACCTATACATGGAGCTCTTGCACTTCACTCGGGGATAACAGCATCAAACTTCAGCAATATTCCAATGATACACAACTCTACTTGAAAGTCTCCTTTGCATCAGACATCCCATGCCTCAAACACTGCCTGTATTTCACCCACACCTGGATGTACAGGACCAATCTGAAGCTCAACCAACCCAAAACAGAATTTTGTTATCTGCCAAGAACATTAAGCAATATAGGTTTCAAACATGGGTCAATGATATGAATCTTGCCAAGACACTTTGAATCATCCTGGGCATTACCATAATCTTTAAAGAATGCATTTCCAAGAAAAAAAAGGCAACCTGGTACAAGCTTTCTTTACTAAAGAATGGGAACAAATTACTCTGAGAAGTGACATCAGAACTACTGGTCAAGCCCTTGTACTCTTACACCTAGGTGGTGAATACCCCCTACTCAAGGGTCCCCTTTCTTGATGCTGCCTCCACTTAATATCATCGTACACAATGCAGCATGCCTCATTCAAAGTCTGCAGAATATGACCACATCAATCAATCAATCAATCACTGAATTTCTAAAGAGCGCTACATACCCGTGAGGGTCTCAAGGCGCTGGGGGTGGGGGGCTACTGATCGAAGAGCCAGGTCTTGAGAAGTCTTCTGAAGGCCAGTAGGTCCTGAGTCTGTCGTAGGCTGGTAGGGAGAGCGTTCCAGGTCTTGGCGGCGAGGTAGGAGAAGGATCTTTCGCCGGCGGTGGCTTTCCGGATACGAGGAACTGAGGCGAGGGCGAGGTTGGCTGAGCAGAGGCCTAGGGTGGGGGTGTGGAAGCTGAGTCGGTTGTTGAGGTATGTAGGTCCGGTGTTGTGTAGAGCTTTGTGTGCGTGGATGAGGAGTTTGAAGGGGATCCTCTTGTTGACGGGGAGCCAGAGCAGGCTTCTCAGGTGGGGTGTGATGTGGCTGCGACGGGGGACGTTGAGGATCAGTCCTGCCGAGGCGTTCTAGATTCGTTGTAATCGTCTCAAGAGCTTGGTTGTTGTTCCTGAGTAGAGGGCGTTCCCGTAGTCGAGTCCTTTTCCAGATACAACTGCACTGGGTCACGTCGCGGGCCCACACTATCTTCAAAACCAGGAGCAATATTTACAAAACCTTCATAACAAGCATCCCACTGACTGACAAGCTCACTATCCATGGTGGCTGCTGTCACACACAGCCAGGATGCCAACAGACAGGAGACAAAGGAGTGTAAAAGGAAAAACAAGGCAACAGGCCTTTCCAGTTTATGCACCTAGGATACTAAACATATCCCAATTTAGGAAAGAGTAGAAGAAGTGCTTCTTTAAAGAACACTACCTCATAATGCTCCCAGAAACCAGCTACTTCTCCAATCACTCATTGACTGTACCCTTGCCTTTGATCATGCACAGCACACTGCTATGTTTTGGCTTGGTTCGCCCAATACAAATAACCCAAATATATGGTGCCATAATAGCCCATATACAAAGTCACAGTGTTAGCAGGACTAGATGGATGAAGCAGAAAAGTCCAGGAGAAGGAGTAGTGATTGCCACCGTCGTTGATAAGAAGGGCGTGATGCACCACCCTGACGGAGGCTTTCTCTGTGCTGTGGTCTGCATTCTCCCTGACAGTCCTGAAAGAGAGGGTTGATCTTAATTTGATTATGCAGCTAGCTTGAATCTGCCTTCATGATGATCCTGCAAATGAAGTGGTTTCAGGTGTTAGGTAGCAGCTGGAAAGGTTATCAGGTTAAAATGGTCTTTCTTCACAAGAGGAAAGAGCTGTAGGGTCTTGATGGTGTAAGAAAGATGCCTAGTTTGAGGTAGGCATTGCCAACGTTTAGCTGAGATTATGGGAGTGATTAAGGAAAGTGTTTAGGTCATCAGTGGCGTTGCGCCAAGTGTCTTCAGTT
The DNA here is from genome assembly GCF_964263255.1 of Lissotriton vulgaris. NCBI lineage: Eukaryota > Metazoa > Chordata > Amphibia > Caudata > Salamandridae > Lissotriton > Lissotriton vulgaris. The sequence goes on along the minus strand of NC_141694.1, from coordinate 148,431,366 downwards.
GGATATGTTACGGGACTGGCAAGCTTGCTGTTGGTGTCTCATTCTCCTTAACAAGCTTCTTGATCTTATTTATTTTCTCAATGCCAAAGGGTCGATCATATGGTCTTCATCTGTGAAATGTTGGATTGAAGGATCTAGCCTTGAAAAATGTTCAGCTTCTATTTGTAGCTGCCCTCGCGGTATTAGTCTAGTACTTTTGATTCCGTGATACGTTTTACAGTAGAATGATTTTAGGGCATTTAGCTCATACTGGAGCTGTGATCTTTGTAGCTTCTTCTCTTGGCCTCAGATGTTTGCTTTCTATCATCCCTTGTGTGATTGTGCATCAGTGTAGTGAGTACATCTTGGTTTTTGCAAAAGGAGTCTTCATGTGTGCATGTGTATTTATTTGATCTCAGAGCATGTGGTTCAGAGTAACAAGTTGGAATTTGACACCTGTGAGGATTTTCAAAGACACATTTATTGAGATTAGGTTTTGCTGCAGTGAATTGCTGTGGCTGGCCACAATGTGCTGGTCTGAAGTCAGCAAGGTCGATGGGGAAGTTGGAGTGGTCTGTCAAATGTTTATTTCGGTTGACAGCTAAGACTGAGCATATAGGGGAATATAAGGTCACGAGTATTGTCTGTGATGTGCGCCAGACTGATATGGGACTGAGGTGTGTAGTCTGGTGTTGCTTATGTTTATGATGTTCATCGTCTTGGGGGTCTACATTTGTGGAAAAGTTGAAGAACCATTGGAAAATAGTGTTAGAGTGGTTTATTGAGGCTGAAGTACAGAGATCGGAGATTTCAGAATCCAAAATCTAGTTAGGTGAAGGATAGGCAGAATAAGACTGGCGTAGGGTCTGACAGCGGGAAATGGCACGTGAGGAATTCACAAGACTATATTTTGGACTGTTCCTAGAGAGTGCATTGCCATCTGCATTAAAGGTTCACCTCTTGTCTGATGTTAGCAGTTAATGTGTTGGATGCAGTATCCTGAGGACACTAGAAATCAAAGCTGTGAGTTAGTGGTGGTCAGCAAGATTTCTGTACTACAAAGAGCATGTAGTTTGTGTAGTGCCAAAATATCAATGATGTCAGCTGTGCATCGCATTTTAGAGTGTGATGAAGAGCATTAGACGCAGTATGAGCTTTATGCGCTTGTTTTGGGGATGGGGATATGAATAAGGTTGTGATTGGCTGTGTGTGGACTAGGCATGGCTAGGGATTCTATATGCTTAAATGATTCTATGGATTGTGCTAGGTGTTTGTGGGAGAAGACACACAGTGCTACACTAACTAAAGTGTTATATGTATACCTACATCAATTCTGGCACTTAGTAATTCCCAGGCCTGAACACAACCACACAGACGTTCACTTTGTCTGGTGCAATCTTATCATTAGTATCTTAGAGGCCTCATAAAGAATGATATTCCCCTACCAAGGCAATGCAGTCAGACCTGATTAGGTGCCTTCAAGCTGTTGCCCCAGCATGTGATCTTGCTGAGCTGCCAGGCACCACAAGGACAATAACATTTTGGGACGTTTACCTCCTTTCTAATATCTCCCACCAGAGGCCGGCCACCCTTACACTTGGTGAGGAAAAAAAACATCTTTGGCTGCAGTGGGAGGCTGGCTGAGTGGTGGTGGGATTCAGGTCTTCTCCACCCAGCTACACATGATGCCATACTACCTGAAACAAATATTTTAAAAAAATATGCACACTAAAATAAAAATTACTTTTGGTACCAAAACAATTGCTGCCACGTGTTATTTAATTTAAGAACTTTAAGATCCATAAACAAGTAAAATAATCTTAAATTGATATGGGCTCTGGGAATCCTCCTGAGTTGTTACGTTGTGTGATGCTGATGGAAACACTCTCATATGTGAAGAGGAGCACAAGAAAAACTAAATGTATAACATTTCAAAAAGATTATTTGGGGTAACCCCCCTTGTAAGCAAAGGAAAAATAGACTCATTTCACAGGACCAATGGGATACCTGCAGGCAAGGAGCTGCTTCTTTAATAGCACAGGTTACATTTAATGAGACTTAGAATGCAAAAGTGTTTATTTGTCAGAGCAATAAAGTTCTAAGGTTTTGCTGTTGCATTAAGTGAAAAAGTTATGAAATTGGAAGTTATTGCCTGTAGACTTTTAGTAATCGCCTGTAGATTTCAGGTAAAGGCATATTCCTTTGTTCTGCTGTGGCAGTATCTGTGATCACCACAGCCTTTAACATTACCTCAGCATCATTACTGCCTGGTGATCACTTCTTGTCTTCTAAGCACGTATCTGCCACCCTAGTCCTGTACTGCACAGCAACCACCTATTCCAAGCACTCGTTACTGACCCGATGGATAGTTTATGTTTATATAGCAGTTTAATAATGCCAAGATGCTTTGGGAAAGGGGTCGCCTCCGTTCTATGTGTGAGCAGTCACTGGCAGGATGAGGTGAAGAATGGTCATGGACTGATGGCGGCCATTGCATGAACCGGGCCCGCGCTTGACACATACCTCTGTTCTTCGGTGGTGCTTGACTGACCCCCAGAGTGCTATCTGGCGCTTAGACCCTGATGCACTGTAAAATAATAAAACAGCTGTCATGCAGCAGTTTAAGCTAATGCTCACATTAACTTATTTTAACAGGCCCTAAAAAATATACTCATATGTCTTCTTTCCCATTTCCTCATCGCAACCAGCTGATTCTAACAAGGCTTTTAGGCCTTATGAGCTATAGGAACTGTAACTTGCATGTACTGAAACACGGCACAACTAATTAGCCTAGCTTCTTTATTCGGAAGTCCAAATAAAAGTGGTATACAAAGACTCTGTCCGTTTTTGTTTAATGGGGTATGTTTAGATGCATTCTAAGCAGTACCTTTTCACAGCATCGTTCCAAGATTCCATTAAATTCCGTTTTATACAAATTACCACTCTCTTTAATGTTGTACTGTATTCTTCCAGTAACATAATTTGTGTATACCATGCTCTTGTCTCCCCAAAATACTTTAACCATTTTTTGCAACATAAATCTTCCTGTTGATCATCCTCCCTTCAAGTGTAATATATTCATTCAAGTATCCCAGCAATCCAATTCATACCAAAAGCTAATGGGTTGGCCTAGCCTGGTTTCTTCACAACCCCCGACCCTCTCTAATAAAACATTGTGTCCAAAATTAATAAACTACATGAACTAGAATCCATTGTTACTTGAAGAGTTCCATCACCAATCTCAATAGAGTAAATGGGATCCCTTTAAGTATTTACATAACCAGCACCTGATTTATCTATGACTGATAATATTCACCCCTACAAACTAGAGCAAACATCTTCCTCTTGATAGCTGCTCCCCTTTTGTGCAGATCTACCAGAAACATGCCCATCCAAGCCTTGCTTTTTCTCCCAGGGTCAAATCATTGCTGCTGTGGAGCTTTTGACTTAGGAATATACTTACCTACATGTATCACTAAAAAGTTTGCAAACCTTGGATAGAAGAGGGTGACCACAGTGATCAGAACATTTGAATGTTGTGCGCTCCATTGAAGACAATGGAGTGCTCCGGGCTTCTAGTGGCTGGTAGAAGCCCGGAACATCAACATTCTAATGTATGTTCACAGCAACAGCTGTGAACAAGGGCCTTACCGGAGCCCAAGGGGATTTCAAACCCCTCAAGTTCTGTAAGGCTTTTGTTTTACAAATTAGAACAATCTGCTCTCTAGAGGTGGAACGTTCTAATAGCCTTTGAGCCCTCCGTAGCGGGCTATAACAGCCAGTAAAAGTCCCTCACCTCCGACTTGGGATTTTAACACCTGGAGAGGGCCATTAATGGCCAGTAGAAGTCTATATTGGCTTTGCTTTTCACACAAATCTTGTCCGTTCCCCCCCCACCATGACTTGCCTTAAAACATCGAACAAAGAGCCAGAACAATTGACTGTACTTTGTTCAACTCACTTTACAAACCATAAATGTCTGGTGATTTGCAATCAGGCGAATAATTTGTAGTTGGTGTGGTGGCCTCACCGTCTGACCTTGTGTCAGTCACAGCAATGCACATCCATCATTGCTTTACCCTGCGTATTATTAGGAAAATATCAACATTCTAATGTATGTTCACAGCAACAGCTGTGAACAAGGGCCTTACCGGAGCCCAAGGGGATTTCAAACCCCTCAAGTTCTGTAAGGCTTTTGTTTTACAAATTAGAACAATCTGCTCTCTAGAGGTGGAACGTTCTAATAGCCTTTGAGCCCTCCGTAGCGGGCTATAACAGCCAGTAAAAGTCCCTCACCTCCGACTTGGGATTTTAACACCTGGAGAGGGCCATTAATGGCCAGTAGAAGTCTATATTGGCTTTGCTTTTCACACAAATCTTGTCCGTTCCCCCCCCACCATGACTTGCCTTAAAACATCGAACAAAGAGCCAGAACAATTGACTGTACTTTGTTCAACTCACTTTACAAACCATAAATGTCTGGTGATTTGCAATCAGGCGAATAATTTGTAGTTGGTGTGGTGGCCTCACCGTCTGACCTTGTGTCAGTCACAGCAATGCACATCCATCATTGCTTTACCCTGCGTATTATTAGGAAAATATCTCGGTTTTTCACTCCCCTTGCAAACGTATCTTAATGGCTATGGTCCTATCTAAGATCGATTATGGAAATATTATTTACAATGGTGTCCCCGCTTATGCACTTCAACGCCTTCATCTGGTGCAGAACCAGGCAGCACGCCTGGTATATGGCCTATCCAAATCCCACTATTCCTCTACCCTGCTTATTGCTTTACATTGGCTCCCTATTAAACAACAGGGCTTTTTAAACTTGGATGCCTTACATTTCAGGCCCGGGCGGGCACGGCTCCTGCCTTTATCAATTCGGCCATCACTAATTACTGCCCTTCTAGATACCTGCCCTCGTCCACTAAATCTCTTTTAGTAATTCCCCGCTTTAAGAAACAAAGATCGGGAAGTCAGAAATTTTCGGTCCTTGCTCCCACTTTCTGGAATGAAACCCGCCCCCTGTTAGACTTTCCTCCTCCTATATGGAGTTTCGTAAGGCCCTTAAAACTTTTCTGTTTCAGCAAGCTTTTAGCCCCTAGCCCGCTTTGTCTTTTCTGCCTAGTAAAAATAACCCCCAGCGCCAAGGAACTGCATAGTGTACGTGCGCTTTACAAATTCCTACAAATTCTAATTCAAATGCAATGGATGAGCTTATCTGAGTCCACCAACTGACATTATGTCAGATGGTAGACTCAAATAAGTTCAGTGAAATACTGACTAGCATTCAGTGAGATACTGTGTATGACTAGGACTACAACTGAACTGTCCCAAGGTGCCCTTCATAGTTTTCAGCTGTCATGGATAGTATTTTGAAAGCTCAAATCTTGAACAAATATTGCTATTGTCTTCCTATTTCCAAATCCTGAATATAAGAAGTGTGAGCCCTATATGGGTATATACATTTTGATTAACAATTATTTGTTAGTGAGTGAATTCCATTTGAAGCACAAGCTGCCCCTGGCTGGGATCTCCAATCTCTATTTATTTTTTTGTATGGCACATCTTCATCATTTGGCGTTTTTTTGTTGGGCTAACATCCACTTCATTACTATTTTTACTAAGGTCTGCACCATATCCAGTGGTACAGGCTTATAAATAAATGGTTTTAACATGTCACCCATAAAACAGGAACATGTGACTGCTTAGTTTTTTACATAAACTACAATGATCATGCAAATGACCACATAGGAGAGATGGGTGTAAGTTATCAAGAGTGATTGTCAAACCACAGGTCCATGACCAGAAACTGAAATTAGGCTAAATTCATACATGAATCCTGGTCAACTTTGCCGGGATCAAGAAGTAAATACTACAAGTCTGATCATGAGGCATTGAATAGAGAGTGTAAAAACAATGCTCATCATGCTTCATGCAACAGCTGCCCATTCAAACCAAGACTTCCATCCCTGCCTGGATTGCCTTGTCCACACTACACGTTCAGGTCTTATATCTACAGCGGCGTAGCAAAGGGGAGGGGAGGGCACGAGTTTTACCTACATCAGTCACGGGGCGGCCGCCGCAGGAATTGCCAGCACCTCCCCCGTTCTTACATATACCCGCCGCGGAACAGCCGCTGCAGGTACCGCCACAGGCAACATAATGTCTAGCTAAACCACTGTATATATCTACAATTAGTAGTGTCTACTGCGGGGTCTAACAAAAACTGATTGAGGTCACCATAAATTACGAAAGGTGATGCCATCAACCTAGAATCTGCAGCAGTTCTTATAATATTCAGTTAATCCTCGTCGTACCCATACATCAATATATAAATATATTTTTAGCACATATTGGTCTAAAGCCAGCTTTGCAACAATCCATCTCCTCCTATTACTCATATTATTAGTCTTATATTCAGTCAGATACCTGCTGAGTGCTGACCCTCCTCTGTTTCTTATTTCAAAATATCTTCATGTATGCTAAGCCGTATCAGCCTCTTGGAAACATCTATATAATTTCACATATTACTAAATTGTTAGGTCTAGCTTGCCAGGTTACTGTCGCCATATGTCAAGGTAACACAACATACTAAATACTATGCTCCATACACAGGAATGGGCTTCGGGTCGTGTGACCTAAGCCATTTGCCTGTTTGGGTGTATCCCTTTTTATCCAATTGTTAGGAGTGATGAACACAAAAGTCTCTCTCCTAAGTAATATTTTCTGTTGTACCATATAGAGTAAAAGTACTCATAAAGAAATGTTAACACTGATTTGACAATAGTTTTGGTAGGTACATAATACAAGAAGGAAGACTAGAAGAGGTAAATCCCAAACTCTAACGTTATGCTAAGAAAGGGTAGGCCAATGGCTGGTTATGGGATCAAGTCCATTGTTGACATCTAGCTATTTAGAAATTATCTGTATATTAGTTTTTTTAATTGTTAGGTTGAAAAATAAGTTTATTAAGCTTATCTCCTAGTGGAATCTGATACCATCGATTGACTAACAATCTAATCCGTAGCCATTATGCAAAGTAACTCATTTAAACAGGTGCTTTTAAATCAAATCAGGATTAATTGAATTTGAATTGTTTAAGAATTTATAGAGCGCACGTTCACTATGCAGTTTCTTGGCGCTGGGGGGAATACTAAGCTGAAAGGACACAAAGGACTAGGGGCTAAAAGCTTGCTGGAACAAAAATGTTTTAAGGGCCTTGCGAAACTCCATATAGGAAAGGGAGTGTGTGACTGAGGGCGGAAGAGTGTTGCAAAAGGTGGGAGCGAGGACCGAAAATTTCTGGCCTCCCGATCTTTGTTTTTTGAAGCGGGGAATGACTAATAGAGATTTGGTGGATTCATCTGGTTAATTCTCCCACCTCTACAGCATATAATTTCCACATATGTATAAGAATTCTTCTTTTAGGAACTATCAGTATTCTAAAAGTTTTTTATATAAAGAAAAATGGATCTCTATGCGTTGATAGCATATTTCTAGAGCCAGATGTACCGATTATCTCCCAGGATGAGTCTATTATATGTAAGACCCAATTCACACTGCCTGGCAGCTTCCTCCCTGCTGATGATGATATCCAAGAGCTGCTTGTACTAAACTGTGAGTACCCAGGATAATTTGGACAAGGGCAAAATCATGGAGCCCCACCACATTTGCATTTCTGAGAGGGAAAAGTTGATCAAAGACAGTCAGGATCAGTGGCGTAACGAAACATGAGGGGGTCCCCTTGCAAAGTACAAGGAGGGCCCCCTTACTGATTTACTCAGGAGATCTCGGACCACTGTGCTGAGGGGGCCCCTTGGAGCTCGGGCCCCCCCTCCCACACTGCAGGGGCTGTGGCGGTGTTTGTTAGCCCACTGGTCCAGATAAAGGCTTCTGAACACTGACACATGCACTGTGTGAATGGACCACTGGCTTCAATCACATGGCAAGACTTCTGCCTATAAATTAGACAATTCTCAGCCAAATACTTCCTATTGCAGAATAGAGAAAGTTTGAGATTGTAGATCTCATTAACTGCAGACCAACATGTTGTGTTTACACAGTTCAATGTATTTGTCGAACACTATATATTGTATTTTCAATCTGCATGTTAAAAGAGAGATTGCAGGAGCACTTTCGTGTCATGAAGATCAGGCCAAGCGATACGAGTTAGAAACACAATTCTTCAGTGAGTATCACTCAGAACAATTAATAGATCTTAAACTATTGAGGTGTCTACATGTCAACCCCAAAAAAGGGGAGGACATACAGAAAAAAGCCAATGCCTTAGAGTGAAGGAGAGCGTGTGGATACAGGTATTACAAGTTTAAAAGGAGCCTTAAATACTGAATATACAATATACAACAATACTCAAATAATATTGGAAGTCAAGAGCTCAATAGTTCTGCATATAAACAGCAGCACAATGGTTAAACTCATGGTCTACAGATCTGGCAGATTTTGAGTTTGATTCCACCCTTTACAGGTAATAATTTAAAGTCAAGTCGAACCTGTGGTGTATGTTGGGAGTGATAAACTTAAAACTCTCTCTCCTAACTAATACTTTTTGTGGTCCTATATAGAGTAAAAGTACTAATAAAGAAATTGTAACAGTGATTTGACAATAGTTTTGGTACGCAAATAATACAAGAAAGAAGACTATAAGACGAAAACCCTGAACTCTAAAGTAATGCTAATAACGGGTGGATCAATGGTTGGTTATGGGATTAAGCCCATCATTTACATTTAGTTATTTATAAGTTAGCGGTGTCTTCTTTTATTAGATTGCTAGTTTGAAAAATACTTACAATATACCTATCCATGTAGATAAGCGGTACATCTGACTCTATAGATAAACTGTCAATTTATGTATGCAGAATGCATGGGGATCTAATTATATTTAAATATTCAAAATACTATGGTAAAAATGGTTCAATTTTCTTTATATAAAAAACGTTTAGAACACTGATAGTTCCTAAATAATTACTTATTATACTTATATTTAAAATGATATGCTGTAGTGGTGGGAGAATGTACTAGTCTAAAATTCTAATTTAGTTTGGATGCAACTGTTTAAATGAGTTACTTTGCATGATGGTTACATATGTGATTTGTACTCAAATGATGATGTCATATTCCACTACGAGAGAAACTTGGCAGATATAGACCATTACAAGGTGGCCTATTTTATAGTCTGCAGCAGAATGTCTTATTCTATTGACTTATGTGGACCCTCACTTAATCATTATTGGAATCTGGGAACCTTTCACTGAGTCATTATAGGAATCCGAGGACCCCAGCCTAGCAATTTCAATTATCTGAACCACAAAACTATACACACAATTACAGAAACAAACATTCATCAAACAAATACACAAATTATGAAATATTTTACTTATTTCACAAATATGAAAAAGATCTAAAGTTTCATTTACATGGGAAGTTTGGAGCTTCTTTAAATTGACCTAACGCCACACATTGCCACATTATATTCCGTTGATGCACTTGCACTGCTACCACAAATCAGTCTGAAGATACCAACTTTATTTTTAGCCTAATTTGAAGTTTCAAATTTCTTCCTATTAGCTAAACAATTTAAAAGTTTCAATTTTACATTGTGCTTTTTTATTTATATACACTTTATTTATTTGTAAATATTATTTTATTTGCTAAGCACTCGCGTACCCTCTGAGTCGGTGTCATGGACCCCCAGGGGTCCCCGGATCCCATGTTAAGAACCACGGGTCGACAGTGCCTGTTTCCAAGATTACGATCTGTAATAAAGCACATATTCCTACCTAATATTGTGGTATGTATTATGAAAATCAAGTTGTGTTGAGAAAATGTACTTTGAACTATTTTGAACATTTCGATGTGATCATTGCTAAAGACTTTAAGAACTATTGCATTTAAACTTAGGGGTGTTTCTGTGACAGAACAGGAAGATTTCCCATATCTAAATACTGCACATGATATGTATACATGATTATACCCAAGGCACTAGGAGTTCTAAGCAAGTGATATATGAGCTGTCAGTACTAGGAACCACAGAATAGTAATGCCTTTTAATTACTTTTCCAGTGGCCAAAGGGTCAAGTAGAAAGTAAATGTATCTCCAACTGAGGATGGGTGGCTCTGAAGCACAGGAGCTGGGATTTCCAGGTTAGACTGAGAAGGTCATCCACTAGGGCTGAACTAGAATCACATTCCAGATAATTTAAGCAGTTGAGTGGCGGTAGCAAGTTGCCTTGCAACTAAGTAGTTCTACACTTCCCGCCCACTTAGTTTGATCACAGTTTATGACATTCCCCTGCACTTCTGTTCTACCTTTTTACTTTGTGTCTCACTTTGTTCTTCCTTTGTATATCTCTGAAGAGCTACCCTCCATTGACTTTCATCTGCTGTGTGATATTGACCATCACTTCTCAGTTTTCATAAGTCAATAATTTGCTTCAATATCGACATGAACACGTAACATACAAATGTACTGAGTATTTCCTCACGTTTAGGTTGGCCATCGAAATGTTGGCTGCATTTTGAAATGGTTAACATCTGATTGACATTCTGTTCCCTGTCATGTATCTTTCTTTCAGGAGAAAATCGAGTCAACAATCTTAAGGGATGTATTGTTTGTTTACTGATCCCATGTGAAAAGGTTTTCAATATGCAATCTTTGTGAGATTCAATAACAACCACCTGGAGGGAACTGTCTGAACAAAATATATCCGATTAGGTTGTAGATAACTCCTAGTACTAAGGACGTTTAGAGTGAGTTCATTGTTTATTAGCTATAGAAAAATGAAGTTGTCTAATTTGTGTGTGCCTTAACCTGATTGGTTCTTGTTCTGAGAATCATATGTAGGTGTAGCGAAAAATTTGAAATGTGTAATCTAAACTAATGCAATGTATACACAGATTCCGATGCCTTTCTATTTGCCTTTGGATTCATGTTTTCTTTCCATACTTAGCAGCAGATGGTCTAAGAGCAGATGTCATTTCACTTATTTGAAGAAGCTTCTTTTTAGGATGTTCCCTTTATGGTAGAACTCCTATTGACCAATTTTCCCTTTCAGGGACCTTTATAATAGTTTATCTTTACTTTTAGCGACTTTGAATTGCATTGAACTTCACATTAACTATTGTATTCATGAATTGATTATTGATCACCTTGCTAATCCTTTATTGAACTTTTACGTTTTGAAATTAAGTTACTCTCTGTCTTCCTTGTAGAGCATATTGTGCTTCACAGTATTGAAGTGGATTGTGTTTTGATGTCAGCCTCACTCAAAACTAAAGATTCATCGGAGGGCGCCTCTTGAACCTGAATATGCGTCCTATCATCTACGGGTGCTCCCAAACGTGGGAATGTAACTGGGTACTTCCTGCGTTCGTTATCAGTTCTCCCTTACAGAGCAGCAGGTCCTTCCAACAGGGTTGTGTATTGTCCCATATAAATTTCCTGGCAATACGAGTATTACTTGTCATCTGCCTTTGTCGTCATAGTCAGACTTGCAGTCCCAGTGGTTTGCGTGGTTCATTTAAAGAGCTCACAGAAAAAATGTGCCAGCCTGAGACGTCTAAAAGTCCTGATAGACATGAAATCCCCTCCAGGTGTCTTTTCCCTTCATTCTGAAGCCGCATTTTCCCCTCCTGTGAATAGTAGATTGAAGATTCCTATTCCTCCGCTTACCATTCTAACTTGGGGAAGAGTGGTGGTCTAGCACTGGCAGTACATCCTTCCACATGGCTTCGAACAAGGTTGTGACAGTTACAAATCTGTGGAAAGTTATCTTATTAATAAGGGAGAACCGCTGATTGACATATGCCTAAGATGCTCCTCTCTTGTATATTAAAGTTTCTTAACCTTCAGCAATAGGAAGGTTCATATCCAAATGGGGAGAGTTGTCTACACAGAGATACTGCTCAAGTACATACTTTCACTATTATGATTAGATGCAGGACTTACATGACACGTTACCGAAATAAATATCTCCTATTGCCCTTAGATACCAACTTCAGCTGCAAGCATCAGCGTCCAGCAGAAGTGACGAATGGAGGTGCAGAGTGTTTTTTTGTTTTCTCTCATATCTCATTTACCTTCACCTATTTCTACTACTGGCCCTCATATTCCCATTGCATGTTGTCACTGAGGAGGTAGTGACAGAAGGTTGCATTGCTCACATTAGATGCAGAGTACAAGGATGGTCATTTGTGACATGCAAGAATGTTTAGAGAGATATCTGGGGATAGCTGATGAAAGTCTGCATTTATGGTCTGTTTGGTTGGTGTGAAAACAATGGTTCTGATGATGTGTTTTCCATTAGTAGTAAACAAGGACAATCTTGCTCTCTGCATCAAGCCGGTGTGTACACACAGAGGGATCTGAAGCCCAGAAGTCTGTAGCTTTGGTCCTACCATTGGATAGAGGAGCCTCAATGTGGTGAGTAAAAAGCTTAGTGTTGGGTTTCACTTTATAGAACATTTTAATGTTCTGGTTCCTCTGTTGTTAAAATGTAATGTGGAGTTCAAAATTTTCCAGTTACTCCTACATTGGCAAGCTGGCCAGTTCGCTTCTTTTCATTGGTGACAAATTTGCAGTCTGTGGTTGGCACTCCAGATCAGTTCCAGTCCGACTGAGCTGCTGTTTTTTTTACCAACTCAGTCACAGTCTATCTCCGGTTATTCTCTACTATATTGTACATTCACCAGCATCCCCCAATTCTTTAACGTTCAAGGACCTATGATGCCTTTGCCCCATTTGGCCATTCAATTTGCTCCCGACATCGCCCAGCCCTTGATGGCAAGCACATGTGGCAAAGCGCTCAGGCATTCAGTAGACATTATTTCAACTGGTCACACGCCACACACTCCACGTTGGTATTGTTTACCTTAACAACAGAGGACGCATATCTCCACCGAGTATCCCACACTCGAGCACCAGTTTGGCTTTGTGTGCTTAACATTCGGTCACTCACATTTTACTTTCAGTATCAAGTACAATTCAGCCCATACTCAATCATTTGCAAAGTGGGACTTTCACAGTGAGTTGAAGCTTCATTTGCTTTGCATTTCTTGTTTGTGCCATCCAGGAACATTGTTCATATTGTGAGTAATTTTTTACAAAGTACTTTACTGACTAATCTCCTAGCTGGGTCATTAGCCTCTACCATTTTTATATGTTGTGGTACTTCCCCTCTCAGCTGGCAACTGCAGCATGAGGCATTTGAGACTTATCGTGATGCTAAAGACAGTGATGTGGTTATAGCTTCAAAGACAAGAGTGCTTGTTTAAAAACCTTACCAGTACAGGAAATCAGAGTAAGATCAGGGTAGAAGGGAAACATTGTTGAAGTGGTTAATGAGTACGAAACAGCGCTCAGAACTATCAACAAAATGCTGTGTTGGGACGCCATACATTCCTTAAGAGCGCACAACAATCAGGTAAACATATTGATAGATTTGTGCCTGCCATGCTGATTTTGGCAGCCACATTCAACTACCATATTTTGAGAGTTGAAATAATTAGAGATCAATAAATCAAAAGAACCAATTATAAGAAAATTCAAGAGGGACTATTGTCATCCGAGTATCCTGACTTAGAGACTCCATTAAATTTAGCCAGAGGAATTGAACATTCACAAATATATGAGAGAAATGAAACCGTAGGGTCATTTGTAGAGTGTAATTAAAAAAACAGGGAGTGTCCTTACATCAAATGCTAAGGCTGTGGAGTTCTGGACTTTTTGGTTCCGTCCAGAGGTGTCAGGGTACAACACCCGAAGACCCCGGAGTTCCACCTGCCTTGGTGCACAAATGAACAGAAACACGGGCTTCTCGATGGTGGCGTCAAAGACCAAAGGTTTATTACTGCAGGGACACAGAAGTCGCAGAATCTACACACGGGCAGAGACTAGGAGCCTGTTCGATTTGTACAAAGTGGGTTGCTCCTTATATACGGTTTTTTATGCTAGGGGCAAATTCTTTACATGTAATACATTCCAAAAACCTTTGTGTCTAAAACAATAAATATTTGGTGTTACACAGGAACCGTCGATAATATCTGAGGCCAAACATTGCGAAGAGAGGGGTTCCCACTAGTTTGTCACAATTCCCTGTCAATATTGCATTCAGGACCCGGACCGCCTCATCGTAAAGTTCGTTACCTCCCCCTAATAAAGATTCAGAAAGAAAGAAACAGAGCCAGGTGTGGAAGATAGAGAAGTGGGATAAGGGATGTTTGTGGGTTGTAAATGGGCAAGGCTACCGGCTTCGGCCGCCTAATCATGATCAGGTACAATGGACACGAAGACCAGTTTGACAGGACTGGCCTCGGGCAGAGGAGGCAGCCTTTGTCGAGTCATGCAGCTACAGCGTGATCTGGTTTAAGGTGCACGTGTCATGTAAGAGGTGAATCTTCGGCTAAGGCTACGTGTCCTTAATCAAAGTGGAGTGAATGAAGTGATCAGAGGCTATTGCATATGTGAGGGCAAGGAAACACAAAATGGCGGCCATGATCTAAGATGGATGCCGTGGGTATATCAGAAATATGTCAATGGAAGGAGTGCTCTTGCTCGTAGCGTAGCGAAAACACTAGGATATACTAAATGGATCATTTGCGGTTCACTGATACCAATATTAGGTATTTCCGACAAACTTAAAATCACGGGTTCAAGTCGTCACGGAACCGTCACGGAACCTCAGACCCTCCTTTTGCCCTTACATAGGCAATTACTCAGTCTATGTCAGAATCTAGTTCTATGCTCATCAGGTCAGTGACATGTTGCTGTATCATCATCCTTTCTCGTGTCTTTTCTCCAAACGCAGGTGGTTTTCTGAGACAAGTCGCAGCACAAAGACTACACAGAGCAGGACCACACTGGATAATCAGACAACATGAGAATAGGAATACTAGGATGACACCAATGACCATTAGAACCTTCCATCCCCACGCTGAGATCAGAGTCCAAAACCACTCCATGAAGGACCAGTTTCCCTTGTCTACATGTATGGAGTCTGAAATCTTGTGCAACTTAGAGATCGCCTCATAGACTGTTGGAGCATTATTAGGAATAAAGACACAGCAGCTCGATTGGATCATTCTGCATACCCCACCTCGATCTGCAAGTATAACGTCTAGAACCATACGGTTCTGCAACGTCATGAGCCTATCCGCCTGAAGCTCAGCTGTCAGATTGCTAAGGGCACCAGCAGTTTCAGTAATAGTAGATTCAACTACCCGTGTTAGCTGACGTATGTTTCTACTATTGGCCATAGGTCCCCAGAACGGAAGGAAGCCTTTGAAGAAGTCTCCGGCTTCCTGACCAGCGGTATCTTCCTTGCTGAAGACACCTCTCGCTACTCTTGTTCTGTGGTAATCAGGTGAAGCAGTGTATGTCGGAGGCAATAATCGAGCAATATAACATGATCCTGAGAAGTCGGCAGGCAACCATGTATAAGCTCTGTCTCGACAAATGAAATAGGTACCCCTAGCAGTAAGAAAAGCAGGGGAAGAGTTAGCCGGAAACACATAAGTCTCTACGCACTCACTCCTCCCTAGCTGAGCTTTCGGATTTCTCCCATTACCTTGCAAACAGACCTGACCTCGGTGAGGTACGACCCAGATTGGAGTTGAGCTTTTACGCTTGCTTTCTCCTAAACTAAGGCGATACTCTGAAGTATTCCAACTTAAATATACTCGCAATTCGTCTCTAGGGTATGATGGAGTATTATTGACGTCCTTGACCATGTCAATAATTCCCTGGACTAAAGCTTTGTTAGCAGAGTTATATTTAGTGGAACGCGGTGGACGTGGAGGATAGGTTTCAAGGGCATAAGCAAAGATGGTTTGGAAGGCCTGAAATGATCCATTATAGCTGTAAGGCAAAACCAGATATGGAATACCTTTATCCATAGTGTGAGGTATCAAGCCACATACCCAGCAGTCTGTAGTGTTAACTACCAGTTGGTGTTGGTGCAAGAGCTGTACAAAAGTGTTGTTGGTGAATTCTGAGCGTCTGGCTTGCTCATGTTCCGGAAACGAGTGAAAAGAGTGTATAGAAGAAACAGTAGAAATAGCAGGATCAAGGGGAGGTACTGTAGAAACTGGCACAAAAATCAAATTTATGCTAAAGACGATTCCACCCACCAATGTTGCTAAAACAATCAAAAATGTAACGGCACATTGCATCAAGAAACATTTGCTGTGAAGAATTCTATTAAGTCTGTTTCTGCGAACGTAAATCACATTCTTTCGTTGCAGCGCAGGAAGCTCCATCTTCTACAATCCGCTCGCGACCACTGATGATGTGTACGTAGATGAAAATGCCTCTATCAGCTCTGGGAGTTCCCAGAACCAACAGAAAGATCGACCTTGCGTCAGACCCCTGCAAATTCAAACTAGGCACACAGCCACGACCCTACGGCTACCCAGACGGCAAGGCAATTTTAAAAACAATAAACAATAGCAAACTTCCTGGCTGAAGGCAAAAGGTTCAATATATCAAAAATCACAATATGCAGTTGCCTGCTTTATTTGTCCTTTTTATGGCTTCTAAGGTTGTATCTCTTCTTCGCTGGTACTGTCTGATCGGAAAATAGTGTATTACTAGCAGCTGTTGCAGAGTTTAAGTTCGCAGATAGCAAAGTTTCTTCTGATGCTGGAGACAAATGTTCAGTGTTCAAAGGAGTCTTTTCAGGAGGAGAGTCAAGTTTCAAAGTGTCAGTAATCAAATCGGCATCGCTGAAAGGGATAAACTTCGGAGTGATTTCAGATTCGGAGGCACCAATTCCCTTCTTCACCCAGTCGTCGTAAGGCAGCGGCAAAGGAACACGCTTTACGTGAGAAGCGTGAATCCAATGCTTACGGCCAGCGACACGTACGGCTGTCCTCGTTGCCAGCAGGACCTGGAAGGGGCCGATGTAGCGAGGCTGAAGATTCTTTGTCCTCGCAAAGTTTCTGACCACCACGTGGTCGCCGGGTTTCAGCTGATGCCCTGGACTCTCCGGAGGTTTTGGCAAAGCATCGAAGACCTGTTGATGAATAAGACTTAATTTAGCAGTCAAGTCGTAAAGGTAGTCTATCAACATAGGATATTCAATGGAGCAAAATTGTTTAGGCCTTGGCACACCCCAGATATTTGCCGGGCGGCCAAACACAATCTCATATGGAGAAAGCCCTATTCTAGAATGAACTGTTGCTCTCGTTGATAACAAGGCCAAAGGAAGTGCGTCTGGCCAGGCTAAACCTGTGGATGCTTGTATTTTGGCTATCTTAAGCTTCAGAGTGCCATTGTAACCCTCGACTAAACCAGCAGATTGGGGATGGTTTGCACTATGGAATTTTTGTTTCAATCCTAGACCGGCACACACACTCTGCATAACTTTCCCTATAAACTCACTTCCGTTATCTGACCATACAATCCGTGGCATTCCATACCTAGGGAAAAATTCCTTGAGAAGAATTTTGGCAGTTGATAAGGCAGTGTTGTCTTTTAGTGGGTATGCTTCTATCCACCTGGAAAAAGCACAAACTACCACCAGGACGTACTTTAAATTGTTGCAGCGTTCCATGTGAATGAAGTCTAACTGAATCACTTCAAAGGGGCAGGAAGGAGGAGCGAAATGACCAGCTGGAGTTGGAGTTCCCTTGCCAGGATTATGCATCAAGCACACCATGCAATTTTTCACCACTCTCTCTGCACACTTACTGATTCCCTCATTCTTCCAGACCGGAGCCAACATCTTACATATCCCTTTAGAACTTATATGCGCTACTCCATGCGCCATCGTCACTACTGCAAGCACATATGCATCAGGCAACATCCAACGCTGCTGTTCTGTCAAATCAATCCAACATCCATTCGAGTCCAACTTCCCCGTACTTTCTCTCCATACACGTTTCTCTTCCTCAGTCGCTTCTTTCTGAATCTCTTTCACACTTTCCATAGTGTCCTCACACATTCCAGACTCAGCAATCCATCTTGCAGACGTAGCAACGTACATTCTACTCATTGTGTCTCTAGCTGTCTGTTTAGCAGTTTCATCAGCAAAGGCATTCCCACGACCAACATCATCCGTGATTGCTTTATGAGCACTGCACTTCACAATCGCAACTTCAGTCGGCAAGGTTAGAGATTCCAACAAGTCGTTAACTAGCTGACCATGTTGGATCTTAGTCCCATGGGACGTAATGAAACCTCTTTCTCTCCACAACCGGCCAAAACTATGGGCCACGCCAAATGCGTACTGACTATCTGTAAACACATTCACTCTCTTTCCCTTAGCTAAAACACACGCTCTCGTTAGAGCTATTAATTCTGCAGCTTGGGCAGAATTCTGACTCACTCTTGCAGTCTCCACAATCGTCTTCAAAGTCGTTACCGCGTAGGCAGCAGTCACATCACCATTCTCCAATTTAAAACATGACCCGTCCACATATAGCGTACCATCTGGGTCGGATAGGGGAGTATCTTTTAAATCGATACGTCCTTTTGTCTCTTCCTCCGTTTTGAAATAACAGTCATGTGGCTCAGAATCACTCGACTCTTGATCAGTCGGCAACAATGTTGCTGGATTCAATACATTGCATCTTTTGATCTGAATATGACTTGCTAATAATGTCAGCTCGTAACCAGATAATCTCGCACTAGTAAGGTGTTGTGTCTTCGTTCGGTTCATGAGTGTATCCACTGCATGAGGAACCATGACCACTAGCATATTATTCATCACCAAACCAGCAGATTGTCGAATGGAAGCCGCAGCTGCCGCTGTAGCCCTCAAACAACTAGGTAACGCTCTGGCTACCGGATCTAATGTTGATGAAAAATACGCACAAGGACGTTGTTTATCACCAAACTTCTGTGTCAGAACACTCAACGCGCAACCTTCTCTTTCGTGAACGTAGAGCGTGAATGGCTTGCTGTAATCAGGTGTACCCAATACAGGAGCTGAACACAATGCTTTTCGTAATTCAGTAAAACTCTCTTGGCATTCATCAGACCATGGCACCGGACTCGGAACATTTTTCCCAGTCAAAGCTACCAATGGTTTCGCTAAAAGAGAAAAATTTGGGATCCACTGCCTACAGTAAGAGGTAATACCTAGGAAGGCACGTACCTCTCTCTGTGTGCGCGGAACACTCATCTGTGTAATGGCTTTTATTCTTTCTGGGGTCAACTTCCTTCCCTCCTTTGACAAGAGATGACCTAGGTAGGTCACTTCTTGGCAGCAGTATTGCATCTTGGAAGGAGACACCTTATGATTCAAATTAGACAAATGATGCAATAGGGAAATTGTAGCTGCTTTGCAAGTTTCCTTGTCATCGGCAGCCACTAAAAGATCGTCTACGTACTGTACTAGGGCAGAACCTGGAGGAAGGACAAAAGAATCTAGCTGACTTTTTAAAGCTTGACTATAAATGGATGGACTTTCACAATAGCCTTGTGGAGCGCGTTTAAATCTGAAACTTCGACCTCCTAAACAGAAGCCGAAAATATCCCTACTTTCTTCGGCTATCGGAATGCTAAAGAAAGCATTCTTTAGGTCAATAACTGAGAACCATGTAGCTGTAGCAGGAATCAATGTTAACAAGGCAGTAATGTCTGGTACTACAGGAAACTGCGGAATTACAATCTTATTAACTTCTCTAAGGTCTATGACAAACCTATAAACTGGAGATTTTGTAGGGTCAGTTCGCTTCAGAATCGGTAATACAGGACTGTTACAGACATTTCCTCTAGTTTCTTCAACTACACCCTTCTTAATCAAGTCTTGCACAATCAATAAAAGTGCACGCTCACCTTCACTCGATATTTTATACTGGGGAATTCTTGGAAATTTCACATTTGCTTTCAAAGTTACTACATACGGTGGAATTTCTAGGAGACCTACATCATTAGGACCAGTCGCCCAAAGAGAATCAGGGAGTGAACGTAGCTCCGGCGGGAGTGCGTCCATTGACAAGTACATCGGAGAGGTGATATTTTTACCCAGTGTAAGCTGTACTCCTTCCGGAGAACAATACAATGTCGCATATAGTCGTTTTAACAAATCTAAACCAAGCAGATTTTCATTACAACCTGTCGTCAAAATCAGGGGTGCTTTCAATTGGCACGGTCCAACAGAAATAGACAAAGGACCAGATATCGGGTTGTACACAGGGGCGCCTGAAAAACCTACGGAAACATTTGTTGAGCCAGACAAAGGTGCGCCAGGGAGTTTCGCATGAATGATAGAACTTTTTGCGGCACCAGTATCCAACAGAAACGGTTCGACTACACCTGATGTTGCTACTGCGACATAAGGCCCACTCTGATCCACTGGAACTGATACTACTCCCTCTCTCTGTCCATGGCTGTCCTAGTACCCATTTTGTTGAAAACCCTCATCTACTTCACAATAATCTTCAACAAGATATTGCTGAGATCTATTTTGCTGAACAGGTTGTCCATTTCTCTGATCAAAGTGATTGGAGGGACGATCATTCGTTTGTGGAGGCATAGCACCTCGTCCTCGTCCTCTAGAATTCTGCACAAAACCACCACGACCTCTCTGAGCTGCTGCTGCATTATTTTGCGCTAAGATCGGACATTCATTTTTATAGTGACCCTCTTTCTTGCAGTATGCGCATTGATTCCATTGATATTGAGGTCTTGACGTACCATAATCTGCCCTTTGGTATGAGTTTTGCTGCGTATTAGTCTGATTCGTGCGAGGCGGATACGCCTGCTGCAAAAGAACTTTAGTTTTTAAATCTTTCGTTTTCTTTTCTGATTTTTCCTTTTCCTCTTTACCTCTATTTTCGTAGTACTGCGCAGTCGCAAGTATTTGCGCTGTCGTAGATACAGCCCACGCACTTTCTGAGTCTTTTAATTTATTGCATAACTCAGGTAACAAATTATGCACAAATTTATCTACAAACAATCTCTGTCCTCCTTCTGTACTCATGTCCTGACCACTATGATCCACAAAAGTCTCTTCGAACCTCGTGAAGAAGTCCGAGACACTTTCGTCTTTCTTTTGCCTACATGCTGACAACTTGTCCCAATTAACACGCAATGCTGGCATCAGAGTCTTCATTAGATCAATTATTCTACCTGGCAGATTAGCGATCAAAGGTTCGGGTTTCGCACCACCTATTTGTTGATTATCTGCTGCAGTGATAGCTGCCCAATCACCACCTAAAGCAGCCTGATGATCCTCTCTACGAATTTTAGCCCACACTGGTTGCGGAACTACATTACCAAACAACATATCAATGTCGGCTAAGTTCATTATACAAGCCTCAACTGTCTGTGTTAATTCCTTGTAATATCCGGCTGGATTCTTACGCGGATCTGGCAAGGCCTGTTTCACTGCTAACACTTCTGCTCGCTTCCATGGAATGTGTATCCACACTCGTTGGAACTGTGCTGGAGCAGCCGCAATACCTGCATTATCATCACGTTGTATTGCTTCGCGCCAAATTGGAGGAACCTCCCTCATAGGATATTGGCGACTTAGCTTCATTTTACCTTTCTCTAAATCTCTTGGAGAACGAAGAGATGGATCATTCCTAAAACTTAAAATGAGTTCCATCGCTTGCTTTATTTTCTCACCCACTATCATTCCAGCAGCAAACTCCTTTTGAACTTTAATTAAATCTTCCAAATCTGATTCGACATCATCTTCTTCTATCTCTTCACGTAACAACGAGCACATCTCATCAAAGACGTATCGTTGCGTTGGTTCTCCCCACTGCATAAATGTGTCTAGCACATCTCTCGTACTATATCTTCTACCCTTCGAAATCCATCTGAGAGCCGTGGAGTCTAAAACTCCCCGTTCCTCAGTACTCGGAAGCTGACTCCGTCTCTGTACAGAGTCAGGAGTAGGAGTCTTAATCAAAGTTTTATATATAGGAGACAGCATATTAGTAACCGAATCAGTGATTCTTCGACGAACAGAAAGTGGAGTTAGTACACTCGCAGACATAGAGAATGCAGTGGAGGTAGGAATAGATGAGGAAGCAGTAGGAGTATCGAGGAAAATAGTTTCTGGAGCAGTAGGTACAGAGGTAGGTATAGAGGCTGGCAGTGTAGGAAGAGGAGGAGCTGTAGGAACATTTACATTCATCACAGGAAGTACAGGAACTTGATTCTGAGGGATAGGAGCAGGAGCACCAGGTTGTCCAGCAACCGGCAATTGAACATTCGGGACGAGTGGAGTCGTAGCACCTTGTGCATACGGTGGAGGTGACCGTAACAGATAAGATAGCAGAGGATCGTTTTCGGAGTCCTCCAGTATCTTAGCCATTTTCGATGGCAAGGCAGGATAGCACTTGTCAATCGCTAAGTTATGCTCTCTAATGGCTACATCTATGACCTTCTCACACTCGTTAGCCTGCAACTGTTTAGTCGCTTGCTCTAGAGTTAACTCCTCTTGTTCTTTCTGCTCTTTCTTCAACCTTCTCATTTCTCTCTGTTTGGATTCTTTCCGCCAATAACGGAAGGAATCAAACATTGCCGGCCGGGCTTTCTTCTTGAACAATTTCGCTTCTAAGTTATCGAGAATCTCTTGCTCAAAACTACCATGCAGTGGCCAACTAAGGACACCATCCTTCTTACAATAGCGGACCCATATCTCATTATAAGTTATAGGACCCACGTCATACTTACAATATAAATCATATAGGGGAGTCCCAATCGGAGGAACCAGACAAGAGTCCTCCAATCGTGAGTCACTGTTGCAACTAAAACAAGACAACATTTTCCGACTTACCATTTTCAGTCCGGAACACAAAAACAAACAAAACACGGAACAAATATGTGCACTCGAACCAAGAACTTAGGCCTACCAAAACGAACTGATGTATCGATACCCAAAACTAAACCAAATAGATTATCGTAACTAGAACAACCAGTGATAATCTGACAAAACCAAACCAAACCAAGAACCGATCAAGGATTTTTAACAATCCTCACAAAGTAACCAGCTAGCTATCACTAAATACTTAACTGAGTCACTGAAGACGTCACCAAGGAGAAACCCGTCACGTTTCGCCGTACTAAGGACTGCACCACTTCGGGTCCAAGACAGGGCGACGGTCAAGGCAACGGCCCACTGCAGCCGTCCTGAACGGGAAACCCTCGTGGAAGAGAACTTCGGGCCACTTTTGCGATATGCCGGGATCGATGAAGTGGGGCGCCTCCCTCAGGAATCTTCACACGAAGCTTCTCGAACTCTTCAGGCTTTTGGACCGGTACCGAATGACGTCGCCCCACGTTGGGCGCCAATTGGAGTTCTGGACTTTTTGGTTCCGTCCAGAGGTGTCAGGGTACAACACCCGAAGACCCCGGAGTTCCACCTGCCTTGGTGCACAAATGAACAGAAACACGGGCTTCTCGATGGTGGCGTCAAAGACCAAAGGTTTATTACTGCAGGGACACAGAAGTCGCAGAATCTACACACGGGCAGAGACTAGGAGCCTGTTCGATTTGTACAAAGTGGGTTGCTCCTTATATACGGTTTTTTATGCTAGGGGCAAATTCTTTACATGTAATACATTCCAAAAACCTTTGTGTCTAAAACAATAAATATTTGGTGTTACACAGGAACCGTCGATAATATCTGAGGCCAAACATTGCGAAGAGAGGGGTTCCCACTAGTTTGTCACAATTCCCTGTCAATATTGCATTCAGGACCCGGACCGCCTCATCGTAAAGTTCGTTACCTCCCCCTAATAAAGATTCAGAAAGAAAGAAACAGAGCCAGGTGTGGAAGATAGAGAAGTGGGATAAGGGATGTTTGTGGGTTGTAAATGGGCAAGGCTACCGGCTTCGGCCGCCTAATCATGATCAGGTACAATGGACACGAAGACCAGTTTGACAGGACTGGCCTCGGGCAGAGGAGGCAGCCTTTGTCGAGTCATGCAGCTACAGCGTGATCTGGTTTAAGGTGCACGTGTCATGTAAGAGGTGAATCTTCGGCTAAGGCTACGTGTCCTTAATCAAAGTGGAGTGAATGAAGTGATCAGAGGCTATTGCATATGTGAGGGCAAGGAAACACAAAATGGCGGCCATGATCTAAGATGGATGCCGTGGGTATATCAGAAATATGTCAATGGAAGGAGTGCTCTTGCTCGTAGCGTAGCGAAAACACTAGGATATACTAAATGGATCATTTGCGGTTCACTGATACCAATATTAGGTATTTCCGACAAACTTAAAATCACGGGTTCAAGTCGTCACGGAACCGTCACGGAACCTCAGCTGTTGCCAATAGCAGTTTTATGCGATCTGACATCAAAAAAGGTGAGGGAGTGTTGGCAATCTGTATTTTCGATGTGGGAGTGAGTCACATATGGTAAATTTTAAAAAGTTTCTTTCTTGGCTACATTTGTCGCTCTTCTGTAACAAAAAAGGGCATGTTGCCTGAGTATGCAAATTTGGGAGTGAAATTAAAAGTAAAGTAAATCAAATAGCCCAGATTCAAGATAACTCACTAGTGGGGTAGGATGCTTATCTATATATGTCACCTCATGTTGATTCTGTAACAGATAGTTATGCCTCCCCATTGCTCTCCAAATTACATTGGCTACCTATCAGCGAGCGAGCATCTTTTAAGGGCATTTGCATTGCCCACAAGGCCATCTATGGACAGTCCCCAGTATACATCAGGGATCGCCTGATGAGTTACACTCCTGCTCGGACTCTTCATTCCTCTGCTGCTTGCCAGCTGGTTATTCCACAGTTTTATTCGGCTCGCATGGGTGGGATAGCCTTTTCCACTTTGATCCCACAGCTTTGGAACAACCTTCCCGGAGATTTGCGTAAAAAACCGGGTCTCCTTCCTTTTAGGAAAAAGCTTAAAACTATCTTCTTTCTGGAGGCACTGACCACAAATTAAGCCTGTCCATTCTGGCTCAAATGTATTGTCTGTTGTAATTATTTCCTCTAGAAGCGCATAGAGACCTGATGGTGAACCTGCGCTATATAAGAACTAACTAACATTAACATTAACATTAACATTAGTGAGGTAGTCCAAGCTACCACGGCGGAGAACAGAACAAGATCCCCTGCCTTTTGTGATGTTAACATTAGTGGAAAAACGATTAAGTTGATGGCCGCCTCAGGGTCCTCTTATCTTGAAAGGGAATAAAAAGTTTGAAATTGTTGAGAGAGCTGAAAGAAACCAGTGTTAAAATATTTGCATACGGAAGAAAGCAGGTAGTTGTGTTGAGAACATTTCAGGCAGAAATTAAATCTGAGGCAGTGTAATTTTGTGTACTGACTATGTTGCAATGAATGGCTCAACTTTATTGCATTGGTATGAACAAATAGATTTGAATATAGTCTTGGAGTCCAATCATTCTGAGCAAATTATATCCCGATCCAGGATAATAGTGATCAGTTGCGTGAGTGTATGATGTTGGAGAGGCTGGGAAAATGTGGGCAAATAAATATCCCAAGGTTTTCAGTGGTATTTTGGAAAGCTCCAGGGTTTCCATAATCAGATAGTGTTAAAGAAATATGATGTGCCAAAGCTTGTATAGTCCTGATCACCTTAAAGAAAGGGTTAGAGGAAGAAATACAAAAGTTGTGGGATTTAAGGATAATTGAGCCCATGGGAGGCTCTGAGTGGTTGTCACCTGTTGTATTGGCCAGAAAGGGGGACATGTTCCTTAGGTCATGTGTCGACCTGAAAGACTTGAATCATAACATATGAGTTGATGGACAACCCCTTCTGAACATCAATGAAGTGTTCATGAGTCTTGATAAGTCTGTTGCATATCGCCAGGTGGAGTTGCATGAAGACTCTTATCATCTCACCTCATTTGTGACTCCAGAAGGAACATACCAGTAGAGGCACATGCCAGGCAAACCTTTCCAAACATCAATGAAGTGTTCATGTGTCTTGATAAGTATGTTGTATATCACCAGTTGGAGTTGTATGAAAACTCTTATCATCTCACCTCATTTTTGAATACAGAGGGAACATACCAGTAGAGGCACATGCCATTTGCAAGAGCCTCCACATCTTCCATAGTTCAGCAAAACATGAATGTGCTGTTTCAGGACCTTAATGGCATTATGTATTTCCAAGATGAAATCCTGGTGTATGGTACAAATGTGGCTGAGAATAACGAGAAACTTGAAAGGACCTTGACTAAAGGAGTGGATTGTCCTTGAGAAAAGAAAAGTGTAAGATTGTGCAAATTGGTGTGAAGTACTTGGGTCAGCAAGTGCCTGGTAAACGATTTACGTCCAAGTTGAAAATTTTAAGAGCAATCAAAGATGCATCTTTTAAAAAAAATACTAAGAAAAGTTACAACTATTTTTGGTTCTAGTAGACTGCTACTCCAAGTTTATTTCCAATTTTGCTGCTTAAACTGCTGTTTCCACGTAAATTGTTAAAGAAAAACAAACAATATTTTTATAGTACGGAATATGATAATACGTTGAGCCAGCTTAAGAGAGCCATTGTTGCTGGGCGTCCTTTAGAGCCTTTTAATAGTCAGGATGTAAGTATTGCCATGACAGACATCAGTAGTCATGGTCTAAGAGCAGTCCTGCTCCAAACGAGAGAAGGTGATAAGGAAGAAGTCATTTCATTTGGATGTATGGCTTTGCCAGGTGCTGAGACTACACATTCCACAATTGAATGGGAAGACTCTGTTTTGTGGTGTGGTTTAATATACTTTAACCCGTTCCGTGCTCGCGTCGGCCAACTGCCGACGCAAGCACTACCTTCAGGGTGCTGTTGGCCGACTCAGCCCCGCCCACTCAGTAGGATGCCAGCACCACGGCGGAATATCCGTTGCGGTAAACGGGTTAAAGATTTCATATGAGACACTGGTTTCGGGTTGAGGACAGACCATAAATGACTGATTAATATATTATGCACGGAGGGGATGGAAAGCCTACTTTGTGTATTTCCAAGAGGGAATAAAGCTTGAAAGAGTTTTCCTACTAATTGGAATATGTCTAAGGTTCAATTATTTTTTTCTGCCGATTGCTTATCAAGGTTACTTGTCAAGGGTAAGGCGGAAAGTGTGACGTTTTGTAGACAACAATATTTAGGTGATTTGCATAAACACTCAAGTTCTGTGGTGTTCTTAACAGTGATTTGTCAGAGCATGAGTGCAGGAAATATCTTGTACGTGATACGATGTGGTGTAAAGTGAAGGAGCGAATCATTAAAGTTTGGCCAGCGATTAAGGTTTCATGCATTATCTTAGTGACATTTGGTCATGTAGCAAACAAACCATCCTGTGATCATGGACCCCTCAGCTGTTGTGGATTATTGATTATTCCTGAAGAACTACAGTCTAAAGCCTGGCATCTTGCTCGTGAAGGGGATTTGTGGATTACAGCAATGAACCTCAGAGTAAGGATGCATTTTTGGTGGCCAACAGTTGATAAAGCTATTGAGAGGTTTGTGCGTGAGTGTGGTTCTTGTGTAATGAGAGATAACTCTCAGGTAACTGTTCTATCTGTGAGTGAACTAATGGACATCCACCTAACACCTTGGAGTAAAGTTTCCATAGAAATATCAGTGCCATTTGGTGTGTTGGACGAGGTCCCAAAGTATGCCTTGGTTATGATTGATTATAAGTCTAAATTTCCAGAGGACCCGTTTGTGGAGAATGTGTGCAACTGTACAGTCATTTAATTTTTTAAGAGATATTCAAAAGGGAGGTTACCTTGAAGTGCTGGTTAGAGACAATGTTTAATGCAGTCAAAAAATAGTGAGATGATACAGTAGCACATCAGGACATCTCTTTATTACCCGATGAGTAATGGCTTAGTAGACAGGGTAAAATCGGGTGTTGAAGCACCAACGGCAGTTGGTGCTGGTCAATGGCTTCAATTGGAAAAAAGACTCTCTGCGACATATCAATGAGGACTACACCTCAGAGTAGCACAGTTATGGCTCCATTCACTATGCTCAGAAGTTGGGTTGCAGGAACAACATTGAACAAGGAATGGAAGGGAAGCAAGCATAAGTAGACATAAGGATTGTATTATTGAACGAAAGCATTGGCATTTTAGAAAATATTTATTAAAGTGAAAACACGCAATACTTTGACAAGATCAGGATGGTAAAAATGCATAAATCACTCCTACTTCCCTCTTCAACTTTCTTTTTTTGTGTGTTTAATTGAATTGCACTGAAAAGGGAGGGGAAACATTATTCAAACTGAGTGACCAGGGCTTGTTTAATCAAAATGTGTCTGTTTGTTTGTGTGTTACTATGTGGTGAATAAACCAGCATCTTGAAAAAAATCAACTGGAGTACTCATCAAGTTATTTTGGGACTAAGTAGATGTATGTGTATGTGTGTGTGCTTGTGTGTGCATGCGTAGGTGTATATTCACTGAAAAAAACAAAATTAGGTGAAGATGTCTGTTAAAACATACCATTTATATTACAAAACCACTGAAATTCACCAGTTATACTTATCTCAAATAACTTTAACTTCTGCCTTACCGTAACTATAACTTGCGTCCCCGCCATGCACAATGTTGTCATCAGTGATGTCATTTCAGATGTTGCAGTGATGTTATTATAGATGTAATTGAACAGGACATGAGTGATGTCATGTGTGAGGTAATTAGCAGTGCATGTGGAGGGTGCGAGTTATAATTAACTTTAAGGCATAAGTTATAATTACTTGAGATAACTATAACTGGTGAATTTCAGTGGTTTTGTTCATACAAAAAGGTATGTTTGACCTTCCATTTTCACCTCACTATAATGTCCTTGAACCTTTTTCTCAGTGAATTATTAAGGTTTTTTTAAGTTAAAGATATTATTACATTTCCTAATCAGAATGTAACTTTAATCTTTGTTTCTTTCAGTTAATTCCAATTATTTT
Organism: Lissotriton vulgaris; assembly: GCF_964263255.1. Classification (NCBI taxonomy): domain Eukaryota; kingdom Metazoa; phylum Chordata; class Amphibia; order Caudata; family Salamandridae; genus Lissotriton; species Lissotriton vulgaris. The sequence continues at coordinate 148,402,528 of NC_141694.1, read as the reverse complement.
TTAACATAAGATGTCAATCGCCGTCCACAGGATTGGGTGCTTAACCCCTGCCATGCTTGGCCTTTGGATGTGCCCAGCATGTAGCTGGCCAAGCCCTGTGCTCAAACCTCCATGGGCACGCAACTCCTCACTGCATACAATGTTCTGAAGTGCACAGTATGGGATTGGGCACAGGACCTGGCTTGTGGCCAGGCCTAGTACTCAACCTCTCATTGGTGCCCCAACCCCCTCAGCAGATGGCGTTCAACCATGCACGTGTGGGGTTGGCCTTACCTGCCGTTTCGCATGGCATTTGGGTTTATGCAGCATGGGGTTGGGCTGCCAAACTCTGACCACAACCCCTCACATTCATGCATGACTGACTGTGATGTAACAATATAAAGAAAAGGGGGTCATTTTTATTAAGGCTCCATTGAGACCGGGATCAGCCCTTCTTCCTCTCAAAACCAACACAAAAATGTCTACCACTATGAGATGTGGCCTTCTAAAAGCCAGGTCTCTATTGAAGTACTCCACAGAAATTAATCTGCGGATTGACACCGAGAATTTGGACATACTGTTTATAACAGAAACGTGGACCACCCCTGACTTGCAATAGACCTAGGCAAGGCATGCACCCTATGCTACAAAGTTCTCCATAAACCATGTATAAACAAGAAAGGGGAGGAGTGGGTATTATCTCTAATGACAAATGGAAATTCTTTTCGCTCACCCTTGATGAAATATCAAGCTCTGAATTATTGGGATTTACTTTGAAGTCGAGAAGGGGTTCTGTGTTTTCTGGAGTTCTACGTTACAGACCGCCAGAAACCCCAAGCCCACACCTTAAACCACTTATAGAGGTTACCTCCAAAATGGCACTTGCTCATTCTAATTTCCTTCTATTCTGAGATTTTAATCTGTGGGTCAGTGAGGATCTATCACTACCTGTTAAAGAACTATATGGTGCCTGTGATATACTGGAACTGCTGCAGTTAGTGCAATACCCTACCCACCGGGTTGATCATACCCTGGATCTTATTTATTCACATGATGGGTTACTTTAATAAAGGGTATCTTACCTTTGAGCTGGACTAACCAGGCACAAATATCCTTCCTCTTCAATTTAAAGGAACCATACACCCCGAAAATGGTCAAGCCATAAAGAGGAAAGGCAGGTCCAGGCACAAGCTCACAAGGCAAACGCATGGACAGGTTTTATACCTTTCCAATATTCTTAACCCCAAGAAATTAGTAGAGGACAAATGTTTAGCTCTCGCGAAAGGTATCTTAGCAACACTTAATTCAGAAATACCCCTCACTAATTAAAAAATGCATCACCGACCCTTTTGCCCGTGGTATAGCACAACACTAAAAGCTCTAAAACAAGCCTGTAAAAAATTTGAAAAGAAATGGCATAGGTCTTATTCAGAAGAGAGCAAAATATGTTTAAAGAACTCTCTGAATGAATATAAGAGAGAGGTATGCAAAGCAAGGGCCAACTACTCTGCCACTACTATCATTGTTGTACCTAACAGAGCAAAGAAGGTCTTTGACATGTTATCTGTCCTAGCTCAAGTGTCAGAAACAGAAAATAACACTCTCGCAAGATCTTTGTGACAATCTTGCTGAGGTCTTTGAGAAGAAGATCGGCAAGATTCCGGAGGACATACAGTATCAGTCACATCTGCTATCGAAGTTACGGTGTTAAGCAACATCTAAATATATGATAAGCCTAATTCTTCAGATAATCTCTCATACAGGCGTGAAATCTTCCACCCAATATCTGAGGACTTGACCCCCCCCCTACATTGCAGGTATGCAATCAATTTTTTGGAGTCGGATACTGTCCCACGGATGTAGAAAATGCCCATAGTCACCTGCGTGCTGAAAAAAACTCTGGCGGATTCGCTGGTCCTCAGTAATTACAGGCCGATATCACTTCCTCCTTAACTACGCTGATGACAATCAGCTGATTTTGCCCATCAATAATAACCAGCATGATGTCGTTGACGCCTTCCAGAATTGATTGACAGACATTGTTAACAGGCAGAACACATATTTCCTCAAATTTAACAGGGATAAAACAGAGTTTCTCTGCTGTTCTGCGAACAAAGTCCCCGCAACACTCCTCTCCAACTACTGGCCTATCCTAACAGATTAGAGCTGCATTTTCCTGGCACGGTCCACAACCTTTGGTTTATTTTTGATACAAAACTTTCCCTGAAGAATCATGTAAACAAAGTTGCAGGTACTTGCTTTGAACTTCTTCATGGGCTTACGAAGCTTTTCACACTGCTGCCAGCCCAAGCCAAATCTCAAAGTGTGTGCAGCATAATTTTAAGCAGGCTAGATTATTGTAATGCTCCTCAGAGGACGGGACAACCTTATTAACAGACTTTATGGAGTTCAATCGTCAGCTACTAAACCGGCATTAAACAGACCTCGTTGATCATCTGCATCTGATGCGATGAAGGAACTGCACTGGATTCCTCTGAAACAGAGGATAGCCTTCAAGTCTAGACACCCCCTTGATGAACTGGAGCCTGCTAAACCCCTCCCCCCCAGCACCTTGAGACCCTTACGGGTGAGTAGTTGCACTTAACAAAAGCCTGATTGATTGATTGATGTCTATGTGTATTGTCTTCAAGGCCCTTCAGTCTAAACATATATACCCCTGGGAGATAGCTCAGTTCAACATCAGCGAACCTCCTCTGTGTAACCAGATTTCGTAAGACTAGACAAAGCGGAGACGCCTTCACAGTGAAGGAAGCCATGCTCTAAAACAAGTTAATGATCTCCTGCTCCTCAGGAAGGCCTTGATGACCTGGCTCTTCCCCAGGTGACCTTGTGGTCTTTGTGTGCTACCTTTAATAGCTGCTATGTTCGGTATTGCACCGTTACATCGCAACTTTTACAACGGGAGTCTATTACAACGCAACTTTTACAAAGCTGGATCCATTACATTGCATGCCTTTACAACGCATGACATTACATAGCAGATGCTATTACAACGCATGCCATTACAATGTAAGTATAGGTAAGTATATAATTTTTTTAAATTTTATTTAATATTATTTAATTAATTTAATTATTATTAATTATATTTTTATTTATGTTGTTTTATATTATAAATTAAATATATTAATTTAAGTAATTTTAAAAATAAGTATGAGTATAGGAGTTTATGTTTTGGGGTACTGAGGCATATGTTTTGGGGTGTTTGGGTATTTTTAGGTTTTAGGGCAGGGTTTGGGTTTTGGGGTACAGGGGTATTTTTAGGTATTAGGGCTGGGTTTGGGTTTTGGGGTACAGGGGTATTTTTAGGTTTTAGGGCTGGGTTTGGGTTTTGGGGTAAGGGGTATTTTTAGGTTTTAGGGTTGGGTTTGGGTTTTGGGGTACAGGGGTATTTTTAGGTTTTAGGGCTGGGTTTGGGTTTTGGGGTACAGGGGTATTTTTAGGTTTTAGGGCTGGGTTTGGGTTTTGGGGTACAGGGGTATTTTTAGGTTTTAGGGTTGGGTTTGGGTTTTGGGGTACAGGGGTATTTTTAGGTTTTAGGGCTGGGTTTGGGTTTTGGGGTACAGGGGTATTTTTAGGTTTTAGGGCTGGGTTTGGGTTTTGGGGTACAGGGGTATTTTTAGGTTTTAGGGCTGGGTTTGGGTTTTGGGGTACAGGGGTATTTTTAGGTATTAGGGCTGGGTTTGGGTTTTGAGGTACAGGGGTATTTTTAGGTTTTAGGGATGGGTTTGGGTTTTGGGGTACAGGGGTATTTTTAGGTTTTAGGGCTGGGTTTGGGTTCTGGGGTACAGGGGTATTTTTAGGTTTTAGGGCTGGGTTTGGGTTTTGGGGTACAGGGGTATTTTAAGGTTTTAGGGCTGGGTTTGGGTTTTGGGGTACAGGGGTATTTTTAGGTTTTAGGGCTGGGTTTGGGTTTTGGGGTAAAGGGGTATTTTTAGGTTTTAGGGTTGGGTTTGGGGGTACAGGGGTATTTTAGGTTTTAGGGCTGGGTTTGGGTTTTGGGGTACAGGGGTATTTTTAGGTTTTAGGGTTGGGTTTGGGTTTTGGGGTACAGGGGTATTTTTAGGTTTTAGGGTTGGGTTTGGGTTTTGGGGTACAGGGGTATTTTAGGTTTTAGGGCTGGGATTGTGTTTTGGGGTACAGGGGTATTTTTAGGTTTTAGGGCTGGGTTTGGGTTTTGGGGTACAGGGGTATTTTTAGGGTTCAGTTTTTTTTAAAAAAAACGACTTTAAACAAATTAAATTAATTTAAAAAAAATTAAATTAAATTAATTAAATTATATTAATTACAATTTATAAATTAATTAATTTACATTAATTAAATTAATTACCTTAAATTAATTTCAATTTTAAAATTAATTAAATTAAATTAATAAAATAAAATTAAATTAATTAATTTATATTATTTGCAATTTATAAATTAATTAAATTACATTAATTAATTTAAATTAATTAATTTAAATTACATACAATTTTAAAATTAATTAAATTAAATTAATTAAATTAAATTAATTAAATTAAATTAATTACTATTTTTAAATTAATTAAATTAAATTATTAGAATTAAATTTATTAAATTAAATTAATTACTATTTTAAAATTAATTACATTAAATTAATTAAATTACATTAATTAAATTAACTTAATTACATTTTTAAATAAAGATATACTTACCTATACTTACGTTGTAATGGCATGCGTTGTAATAGTATCTGCTATGTAATGACATGCGTTGTAAAGGCATGCATTGTAATGGATCCTGCGTTGTAAAAATTGCGATGTAACGGTCTGTGTAGTAAAATAACGTGTTGTAACGTCATACATCCGCTATGTTCAGATGAAAGCCCTCAGTGCCTGGACACTTGTAAGGTGACAGTAGCACTACACAAATGCTATGAATAATAATAATAATAATCTAGTATTATCCTGTTCCAAAACATTGTATTGGGAGAGAGCGAAAGAGAGAGAGATCGTGTGTGCATGTGTGTGTGTGTGTTTTAGGTATCACTTTTAAACATTATTTACTCAATCATTTGGCTGCTTAGAAGGAGTCTTCTCTGCACTATTTCACCAAGTCCAGGACATTCAAGCTAACTATTACCAGACACTGGTTTTATGTATGCATGACCCTTACACAGTTCTCTCAGCATCTTTCCTTTTTGGACAAGAACAGTGATAGTTGGCCTTTACTTTGGTCCATGTAAATGTACATGTATTTATATAGCGCAAATCGCCCACATCGCAGGCATCTATGCGCTTGCTTAGGGAACCCGTCCTGGTATTCCCCTGTGAGATACCCCGGCAGGGTATCCACAAGGTGAAAGCCAGGCATCCTGCCGCGAGGGGCCGTTGTGGAGATTAAGCAAGCTATTGCCCAGAGTGTGAACCCGTGAGTCGAGTAGGCACCGGAGCGAGAATTATCAAGTCCGTGGAATTATTGAGCCCAACCCCCATCGGGGCGGGGAACTGAACTCTGGTCCAGGGCCGATCTCAGCTTCCGGGTCTGCCGCCTCTAACCCCTGAGCCACACTTCTCCATGGCTCACAAACCCCCATATCTATTGGGCATTGGGCATGTAGCAACTTTTTGACATCCATACTTTTTTAATGAAAACTAATCTTGGCCTTGCATATCATAGGAGAGTTCATGTAGGGCACTAAAGGGAGAGGTTTGGAGCTGAGCCAGGGCGACTCACGCTGGAATCTGGGGATCACAGTTCGATTCCCGGTGCCGGTGGCAGATTAGCCCAGTACCATGTGACTCTGGGCAATAGCTTGCTTAATCTTCCCGACGGCCCCCAGCGCCTGGAAACACTTACGGGTGGTTGTTCACGCTTTACAAATGTGGATTATGATTATTATTATATTACCTGAAAATAAATTAATAATTTCATTATTTTACCGGTCAGCCATTCCTGAATTTCTGTCAAAGGCTGGTCTTTGTGAAGTTTATGTTGTATTTCTTCTTCTGGCTCCAACAAATGATCTGCTGCTCTTATTATTCGTGCCTTGGTCCAGAATGATATGATAATGGTGAAGCATGAGAGTGAGAGAAATGCAGAGGGGAGAAAACTTCAACTTCCAGAAGAAAAAGGGAAGGCAGAAAAAAAATACCTTAAGCACACCAAGACAGGTAACAGGAACACTAAACGTATCAGGAACAAGAAGAGCCAGGAAGACCTTGAGCAAGGAGCCAACATGGACTGTTGTTGTGATGTGCTGAATTACATCCTAGAGGAGTTTAAATAGGAAGAGGTCAAAAGAGGGAAGGACATATCACCAAAAGTAACCCTAGTCATGCTGAGTTGGGAAGATGTAATAGATCTGCAAAGCTCCAAACTATCAGTAAAACATGACAACCATCCTTTACCTCTTCTGTGATCAAGAAAAGCTTGCCCTGCTCCTGCCTGATTTGTAGTTGTTCTGCGATTGGGAAAGCTTGTGCTGCTGCTACCATAGTTGTACCTGTCCTCTGAAGGAGAGAAACATGAGCTGTTTCTACCTAAGGTGTACCTATTCTCTAAGGGGTACTTTCAACTACTGTCATCCCAACTTATGGAAAAACACAAAGTATGTATTGAACGTAATTACATAATATGCTTTAGGAAACAGGAAGTGGGTCACAATAGTTGATGTGAGAGAAAAAACCCTGATAGTCCTGAGGAAGGCCCCTGGCTCCACAGAGGAAATATTCAAGCACCTAAACATGTTTTTATGTTGCAGTAGCGACACCAATAACGTATTGTAGCTCAACTAGACACACAATTTTAATATAGGTTGACAGTTTACCAAGAGGAGAACATACATTTTGACATAAGTCAAGTCAAGTCAAGTCATAAAATTTGTATAGCGCACTACATACCCAGAGGGTTTCAAGGCGCTTAGGAAAGGGAGGAGGATTATTTGTCAAATATCCACGTTTTAAGCTGCTTTCTGAACGCTAGGTGGTTCTGGGTGAGGCGAAGGTAAGCGGGGAGTGAGTTCCATGTTTTAGCAGCTAGGTATGAAAAGGATCTGCCTCCCATGGTGGTCTTGTTGATGCGAGGTACAGTGGCGAGGGCTTGGCTGGAAGAACGTAGTTGGCGGGAGGGGGTGTAGAAGGACAGTCGAGAGTTGAGGCACAAACTAGGGAACCCCTAACTAGGAGCGAGTACAACCAGGACAAAATAATACTCTTAAATACTTTGCAGTGCTAGAAGTGAACCCCACAGATGAAGCAAACCACCCTAGGTAGTTAGGGGTGCATCATCCTAAGTGAGTACATTAATGCATGGTGATTCCATTAGACCTTTGTTTCTTTCTCTCAGGGGTGTTGTTCTTCCTGGATTTCTGAATGTAGATAAGAAGAACAGGAATTTCTAAAGCGTGGCTTAAAATGCCAATTGATCCTTTGAAACCCCAGGCGGTCCAACTCATCAAAGAAGAACAAAATGTTTAAAAAATATCTAAAGAACTCATCATTTACTTAAACCATTGCCAAGCTCACCTTCGCTGTAACGTATTTACTAGAGAACACTTTCAAAGAAACAAACAGGTTGTTGTGTTTGGTAAAGGTTTCCTTCCATGAAGCTATAACATTAATATTTTCCTTGATCCGTGGTGGCTGGCATCTCTCTCCATGTTTGGGTCTGCACCAGGTGAGATAAGCAGCCATTTTGAATCTTCATGGAGGATAAGAGGAAGGCTGGATGCCCAGCAAATATTTACTTCTGGGAAAGCATGAAAAAATAAAATCGAAATATGCTGACAGATGTGAAAATCCCTTTAACCACATCAACCCTTTCCCTGGTATCAGCAGAAGTGAATCAGCAGCATTCATCTAATCTGCTCAGTAGAGTGTGTGTGACTGCCACTATCTGGTTTCCTGATGCAGAGTACAGGCGCTTACTGCACGCGGCTGGGTTTCTTATGTGGGCAACGCCTTTCAAAAGTTTAAAGTTTCTTAGAAAGACAGTGGGGTAGTTTAAGATTTCTATGAAATGATGGGCATGGAAACTGGGGCCTGGTTCAGAAACTGCACTTTGTAGAAAGATTTGCACCACAAAACATATTACAAAGTGGTATTCATAAACTGCACTTTTGTAGTAATTTACACTCTTAAGTTTACCATTTTTTGATACTCACAAATTTTAGAGTAACTTACACTTTTGTAGCAACTTACACATTTTTAGTAAGTCCCTGTCTTCATTTTTTTCTACTGGAGGGTGTTGCAGTACTAGTGATTGGCCATGTGTAGTGTTGTACTTACTACAAAAGTGTAAGTTACTACAAAACTGTCATTTGTGAATACTGAAAAGTAGTAAAAATGTCTCAAAATCATAAACGTACCCAAAAGTATAAGTTACCTTTGTGAATCAGACGTTCAACGTCTGGATTCAGAAACCTTTGTACATGCCTCAAAAAGCTCAAACTAGGAATCTGCAATTGGAAATTCACATTGTAATTTGTAGAATTTTAAAATCATAAATTGCACATAGATTATCAAAAAATCATCTATAGTAAATTTAGAGTTAGGGATGTGTATTGTGGGGTGTTATGCAAAATGCAGCGCACACCCACAAATTAAAAAATATTTCGGTATTCGGGTAATAATTTTCAAATTGTGTCTGGCCTGAAAATACATTTAAAACTACTACTGTATTCAGTGTGAGAAGGGAATGCCCTCCAAACCATGCGGTTGTAAGTGAAATGGTTTATCCACATAAATATTGTCCCAATGGAGTAAAAAAACTAAGTGTAGAAGTATATCTGCACATTTGTGCATGATTTGCACACATGATCTCTTTCCACCGAGCAGAAAGTTTGCAATGGTAAATTGTGCCAAGTCAGAGTAAATCTGCAACTGTTGTATGTTTCCAGGCGTATTCCTGGAATCATTTTTGAATCTCCTAAAAGCAATAAATCAACTCTAACTGTGAGAGGAAACCCATCTCCGTGTGGATTTTGGACTTTTTAACCATTCCTTTGAGATTTGGGCCCCTTGGAATATTTAAGCAGTATTATTACTGGTAGGTGTTTCTGGGTTCATGGGGCATTTTATACTGCTGTTTGGACAGGTTACAAATATCCTATAAAATAGGCACATTGTATGTCTGTTTTGCGAGCACTCCCAGCCAGGGGATACCTTCAAACACTGCTACTCTTTCTGCTGAAGACTTGGGAATAGGCGAAATGTAAATTTCACCAGCAGACTTTTCAAGGGTTTACAAATGTTGCACTTAGTAAAAATTGCTAAATTTTAGAAACCTCACCAACTTTGCTTGCAGAAGAAAGCTCTTGCAAAAGCACTTACTGGGAGAGAATTCACCTACTAGATTTTCTATCACTACTAATACTATACGTGCAAATTTAGCCATAAGCACTGTTTCTTGTGTATTAGAATGTGCCAGGTGTATGAAAAAGTGCTGCTTTACGTATTTTCGCCTGTCAGACATAGGAATAAGCACGCATTTTGTATCATGTATGCTGTCTGCATTTCTTCACACATATTGAAATATAGCTTTAAAGTAAGGAATGCTAAATGGAGGCAGATATGATATTGTATATTTATGGTAATATGTTTTCTTATCAGTATGAGTGGATTGTAACTCTTAAACTAAGTGTTTTTTAGGTAAATTATTGAGGGCACCGCGCATGCCTGGCTAACTTTATTCCTTAAAAACCGTTCCCAGAGAGTCCAACTGGCAAATTTGGTCTCCAACCCAGCAGGTCTCTCATGTGGAGTTCCCCAAGGCTCAGCACTTTCACCTATCCTTTTTAACGCCTGTCTGCAACCTTTGAGCTTTGCACTAAACCAGATGGAGTGTCGGCTCTACAACTATGCCAATGACACTCAAATTATTATTCAAATTGACAATTCTCCCACGGAATTATGTAAGATTGCAAAACATACAAACATTTATGGTCAATTGGATGTCAGCCAATTTGTTAAAGATAAACCCGGACAAAACAGAGGTGCTGGCGATTACCACAGCATCCAGCCCCTGGAATGACCTCCTTTGACCAAAAGAACTAGGGCCCTCTCCGGAACCGGCGGCGGCTGTGAAAAGCCTGGGCATTCATATAGATGCCAAACTTTCTATGACACAACAAGTCTTGTCAGCTGTCGCTACTTGCGTGGACCCACTAAGACAACTGCGGAAACTATCTCGACTCCTGAATTCGGCCACGCTCAGACGGGCGGTATCAGCTATAATTCTGTTGGGTCTGGATTATGGCAGCTCTTTGTATGCTGGCCTCCCCCAACAACTGTTGGCCAGACTATAAACAGCCATGAAAGACGCAGCAACATCAATCTTTAAAAAACCAAGACGGACACACGCTACACCACTGTTACTTGAGCTTCATTGGCTCCTAATTAGGCAGAGAATCATGTTCAAGGGCCTCTGCACCACACATAAAGCCCTGTACGGACAAGCCCTAAGGTACATCATGTAGCGCTTAGTCCCCTATGCTCCCAGCAGGACTCTCCGATCAGCAGATGCCACCCTCCTGGTTTGCCCCCGCTTTAAACTATCCTCTATGGGAGGGCGATCTTTCTCCAACGCAATTCCCGTGGCCTAGAACAACTTACTAGTGAGCCTGCACAAGGAAACAAACCTCCTTCAGGAAGAAGCATAAAACCGTGCTCTTCCTGGAGGCATGGGGTACGTCCTAGCAGCCCCCCTGCTCCCACCATCGAGTATGTGTGCACCCTCTGACAAGGGCTTAGAGACCCCTGGGTGATAAGGCGCATTACAAATCTAAATAAATATATAAAATAAATAATGGTTTACAAAATACATATGCAAAACCTGAAATATGGAATGTATGTTTTAGAGTAAATCGCATGTAAGTCCCAGCTAGGTGTATGTCAGTATTGCACAGTCAGAAATATCTTCTGACATAAATATTGTGTCCCAAATATAGTTTACAAAATGGTCTAATTGGGAGTGGATTTTCAATTATTAACTTCAATGACGGGATATGATTGCAAACGATAATTAAATAACACATTTTTGTCAAACACTATTTTATTCTGCTGCCATAACTCCAGAACTATGCAACACTTTGGTTGTGAAGGGCAAATCTTAATTCTAGCGCAAATCTTAGATTCTAGAGTTCAACTTTAATGCTAGCGCAAATCTTAGATTATAGTGTACAACCTTAATTCTAGCTCAAATCTTAGATTCTAGCTCAAAACCTTAATTCTAGCGCAAATCTTAGATTTTAACGTACAACCTTAATTCTAGAGCAAATCTTAGATTCCAGCGTAAAACTCACACTACTCTAGAAAGGTTACGCCTTTCCCAGCCCACCGTCAGAATGACACATTAAGCCTATTAAGTGAGGACTAGGAAATGTATCAATTCTGGGTTGCACAGTGAGATATTAGGTATATTTAATACTGTTTAATACTCAGCGACAAGCTCCAGGTTCACATTAGTACAGACCCCTTTGGGGCCTTATTTAGCATGTATGTTGCACACAGGTAAATTACCCTACAGCAGCAGCAATTTCTTTTTATTGCCACATTAGTTGCAAAATCTCAAATGTAGCAAAAGTGGAGATCCTTTGAGGATCCCTACTTTTAAAGTATGGCTAAGCGAAAAAAACGGGTCAAACAACTTGAAGAGCTGTACGCGCAAAGAATAGGTGCTGTATTTAAGCACTTGAGGGGCATATTATCGAGGAAGAGCAGTACACATCTCTAAGCGCACTTAGCGCATTTCTGTTTATCGCATTTATCGCTGAATTACATCGCTGTGTTAGCGGCGCATTATCAACGCTTTGCAAACTGGCGATGGAAATCCAGCGTTGATTTTGGAGATGCTTGCTGACATGGGTGTGGTCGTAATATGGTGATCCACCTCCCATTATCAGCAGAGCTAAGTAGAAGAAAAAGCAGATGTAAACTTCATGCAATAACCACGGTTAGCGGGTTTTTTTACATCGCTGGGGATGCATTGTTAATGGTGCGAAGGCCTGTCTGCCACGTAAATCATGCAGATGTTGTGAGGAACGCTCATTTTGCATGTCATTAGCGATAATGATCACTGACATGCAAAATGGAGAGAAAACGGCTACTGAATTAAGGAAACGCACGTTAGCGTGTCCTAGAAAATAATGAGATGTTTATTTCGCCGCTTTTCGGCTAAAATCGGCCGCTAAAGCAGCGAAAATGGGCTTGTAAATATGCCCCTTGATTGTTATCATTAGTTCTGTGTGTATTAATTTAATTCCATGTGGACACTTCTGCGCCTATTGATGATCACCCTTTAATGGAATGGAATCAGTTCTTTTTTTAATGTATTTTCATTTGTATGTGAATATTTATGAAATTTTGAATCATGATGGACATCTGTAATTGACATTTTCTACCCGAGATATATATGGGGTAGAGAATGTCAATTACAGATGTCCATCATGATTCAAAATGTCATAAATATTCGCATACAAACGAAAATACATTAAAAAAAGAACTGAGTCCATTCCATTAAAGGGTGATCATCAATAGGCGCAGAAGTTTCCATATATATATCACATTGCTTTCTGTACAACACGTTGGTGGCGGTGAGGTTCGTGCACTTTAAGATGGAGGATGGTTGATCTTGCTCATGTTTCCATAGAAATGAGACAGACACACTAAACCTGCCTAAACAGAAAGTAGTCCTTTTGTGGTCTTAGATCGAGAAGAAGTTTGTTCCGTGCGGAGGTCACCTGAACATATAGGTTTCTGTTCCCTGTTCTGGCAGGGCTCTCAGAAGTCTCACATCCAGTGTGTGGGCAGGCCATGATTAAACTACGTTCAGTAAAGCCCCAGCTGCTGTGACTGCGTTGATGGTTTTGATGCTGGGCAGTTACGGATTACCAAATAGGCAAAGTATGCACCAGCCTATGGACCCCACTCTTTTTAGGGGCGCCGCAACAACAGATCAAAATAAGATTGAGTAGATCTTGAAAGAAAATTACAAACAAGCTTTTTTTTAAATATTGTTTCCAAAAGATAGAAAAAATGTAATCAACTCAAAGAAACGAAAACTTTACCTTAAAGACTATAGAGAAAATACTGTATTGATGTCATGTACTCATTAACAACTCTAAGGGGTCCATTAGGATGGCGGGTGGAAACAGTCCGCCCGCCACCCTAACGGAGATCGGGACCGCCCGCCTTAAGGGCGGGGGTCCCGACATTGGCATTAGGATGCGCCCGCCACTGTGGCGGGCGCATTCCTCAAAGTAACATTGTGGCGGGCGGTGCTCACTGCACCGCCCGCCACAATGTTAAAAACAATTGCACGCATTTGCATACTCGAAGCGGCAGGCACCGCGCGGTGCCTGCCGCTGCGATTATGCAAATGCAGGGGGGTACCACCCCGTGTGCCACCCCCCTTTGCCCGTCACTCTGGGGGCCCACAGGGGCCCCCCAGAGTGAACACCGCATGCCTTTCCGTGGCGGCATTGCCGCCACGGAAAGGCATTGAGAAATGCCTATTCTAATATGGCTGGCGGTGTCTGATAGACACCGCCACCATGTTATCCCTTTTCCGCCCCGGCCGCTATGCGACCGGGGCGGAAAACAGGCGGGCGGTCTTTCCGACCGCTGCGGTCCCCTCCGCCATCGTAATATGGCGGGGGGGAATGCAGGGAAGGATGGCGGGCGGATGGCCTCCGCCAGGGTGGCGGTGGCCACCGCTACCCTGGCGGAGGCAATCCGCCCGCCATCCTAATGGGCCGCTTAGTACTTAAACCAGAGACATCAGATTCACATAACAGTTTGTCTCGTAAAAGCTCATCGTCTGGCAGCTGTCAGTTTGTAAACAAAATCCGGTGCATTGGATATTAGGGGATAATTTGCAAGTGCCCAGGGGCCTTCACAGGGTTGAATCTGGCACTGATCCTGGTCCAATCTGGATCCATCTTTGATGAGTCGCTCAGCAATGTTTTTTGTTTCCTAAAAACAAACTCCCAAATTGGGACTTAGTTTTCAATAAAACAAAAAACATTAGTCCAAAATGTTCTTAGTTCACTTGGTTTCAAGTTTATTTAAATGCATAGTTAATTAAAACCAGTGCAGATTAAAAGAAAAAGAACAAGATACAGTTTAAGCCCCAAGTAAAAATTACATTTTGTCATAAGTAAGGATCCTATGGTAGTGCTAGGGTTAGAAGGTGTGCATACAATGAATAGGCCTGTAAACAAGCAGAGTTCTCAAATGCCAAGGGAACGTTACCCGCAAGCTAGCCCTTCTTCATGTCCAGCCTAATAAAGTGCCCGGTGCAATAAAACCTTCAGCAAGAGGGGGATTTCCTGCCGTATGTCTTTATCGAAATTGTGCATTGTCAGCTGAATCATAAAGAGTAGAGAGCAATGCGTATGAGGAAGAGCTTTACAAATTATGAGCTACAGCTGTTTGCAGTGGAGGTGATCGTAGATGCTTCAGGAACAGTGTCCACGCTGGCTCTTGGTGGTTTTTTTCTGCCCGTGCAAAAAACGTTACTAGCTTTCAGTTCAGCTGCGGGTCCTCTGACTTAAAGCAGGCTAGCACTGCCTGTCTCCGCGTGCAGATCCCACAGGCGTTAAACTGACCTCTCCTCCGTCAGGTTGTTGCAGGTGCAAAGCAGGTGTGGCATATCTCCAGTTCCACTGCCACACAAGCGGTAGACCATTGAGGTTTGCCCCCACAGCCAGGGGCAAGATGCGGAGCAGACGGAAGTATGCTCATTCGATATTTCAGAAACTTTTCCCTTATGTTCCTTGAGTAGCCCATGCTGAAGTGCATCTGTGGGCCAAGTGATTTGTAACCATTAATAGTCATCCAGGTGTTGCTTCAGTTTGAGAATGAGGCCTTGTCTTCCAGGGGCGGCTGGTGACATTTTACAGTGGTAGGCGCAAACTGATTTGCGAGTGCAAGCCCCAGGCCACTCAGGCCAGTGGCGACCCCCCCCACCCACATACACAACACTCAAAGAAATGTATTCACACACGCATACACACAAACACATCCATTCACAACACTCTCCACCAAACATTCATGCATACACGCACGCTCGCACCAAACACTTTAAAATAAAATAAAAACACACACTCTTACCTTGCTACCGGTCCCGGTCCGCGCCACCTCTGGGCTCTGCTCCCCACACGCCACAGGCTCACAGCGCCCCTGGCCAATCCTGGCGCCAGGGGCACAGGTACCTTCTCGCCCGCAGCACTCCCATTAGGGCTCCTAATGGGCATGCGCAACATCGCAAAAACACAAGTGCGCATGCGTGGGCACGGGTGAAAATTCACCCTCCGTCCCCACTCATGCGCACTTGTGTTGCCGCCGGTCTGACGACATGTTGATTCATGGACATGATTGTCACAGTCTTAACACAAAAACGCCGAGGGAGCTGCGGGCGGCTTCGGGCAGGGGGGGCTACGCCCCCACACCCCAATGGACGAACCGCACCTGTTGTCTTCTATTATAGAAAGACTCCGGATTGATAGCGGAACTGATGTTTTGAAGGCTACATGGAGACTGTTGCTTTTTCCGGCTGGTACTAACATGCGAAAAAGAGTGGCATCGTCTGACCCTCTGTTCAGGTGCGACAAGAGCTACTGTGACCTGGCAGCCCTTTAGCAGGTGAGCCACAAGGTCTAGGGTGTAAGCCAGCGGAAACAGATGGGGCTCTTCCTGTGTGAACCCAGCACTTCTACTAACTCTAAAAAAGATGGGTGTAACCATAGGTGTGGTGGGGCACTGATACACAGCGATGCTCTGACAAGCATCCAGAGTCCATTTCTGTTTATTATGGGAATTGTTGTCAACTCAGTGACTGGCAGCCTGTGAAGGCATTTAGTGCTGGGAATATCCAGCTACCTTAGCGTGGTCGGAACTTGGCCAGCACAAGACTATTTGCCACCTTTGCAAAAGCTACATTTTGCCACACTTTCGTACTCACTGCTGCTTGCATGCCTCACTCAGCATAAGGTGCAACCTCTTTATCCCTTTCCTCCACATAATTTTATTTGTTTCAAATAGTTTGATATATACTGTTGAACTTTAGTTTTAATAAAAAAATATGTGTGTTGTCATAATTGCAGGAACTCTTATAACAAAATAGAATAAAAGAAGACAGTCTGTTATGTCAATGTCTGAGAACATGTGAAGGATTCTGTAACTTACTGGGTTTGATTAATGAAGTGAGTTGCAATTATAGATTCATCTCCAACAAATGGCTTAATTCACTAGTGCATATTTATCGGAAAGCAGACTCAGCTTCCACAACCCCACCCGCCAGCTCCGCTCCGCCAGCCTCGCCCTCGCCGCTGTCCCCCGCATCCAACAAACGACCTCCGGCGGCAGATTCTTCTCCTACCTCGCCGCTAAGACCTGGAGCACCCTCCCTACCCACATACGGCAGACCCAGGACCTACTCGCCTTCAGAAGACTCCTCAAGACCTGTCTCTTCGAGCAGTAGCAGAACCCCCCCCGCCCCCACCTCAGCGCCTTGGGACCCTCACGGGTAAGTAGCGCGCTTTACAAGTACTCAGATTGATTGATTGATCACAATCAAGAAGGGATTCAAAACAATCATGAATTACTCCAGCTCAGTGCTTAAAATAAAACTCCATAGGAAATAATGTTAAATTACAATAAATTATTTGAAATAGGAAAAGATATAAATAAATATAATGTAATAATAAAAAATATATAAAAACATATTTATTATTTAATTATAACATACCTCATGACCTTTCTGAAATGTATAAATTAATATGACATTTTGTATTACAATACAAATAAATACTTTCAATAAATGTTTGTATATCACTGTTTTTAAAAATGTATTTATTGGATCTTTGTGGAATGAACATAGTATTAGCAAAACAGGTGAGAAAGAGACGAGAGAAGGAAAAAAGAACAAGTACGTGGCAGTTAACAGACCAAGCTATGTCGACAATGAATATAATGGATTATAGAAGTAAAAAGAACATGCAATTACAGTGGCTATCATGGAGGTAGGGTGGTATATTTCTCTACTACAATCAACCAAGATAAAGTACATTGGCAAGATGGCCTTCCCTCCAGGGAACCCAAACAGCAGATGCCCGCTACTCGTCCTCTCCACCTCCTGGCACGTGCAGCCAGGTAGGTTACCAGCAGGATACAGATATGTTTTGGACGGGATCTGGGAGGCATCAGCAACCACTATTCTTATTTGCGTTACTGGCAATAGACCATGCTAGTCAACCGATATTTCATCTTCAGGCAGGCGTGCCAGTCCCAGTGCATAGCAGCTTGCCTCTTTGCCAAGAGAAGCATCATGGTGGTAAATTTATAGGTCTCCGAATCAGTGTCCTTGACGTAGCCCATGAGAGCCACCAGAGGTGTTCTCAGCAGCATCCTATACAATCAAATTCAGAGGATCTGTATTTATCTATCTTCCTGCCCTGCCAGGACAGGTGCAGAAACCAGTGCCCCATACGCTGCAGCGCAGGCATCAGGTATCCTCGAAGACACCCATTTTGTATAGCCTGGTGGGTGTGCGGTAGAGTCTATAGAGGAATTTCAAATGCAGTAATTAAAGTCTATAATTTGGGGATAGCATACATATCTCAGCACAGCAGTATCTCCAGACCTTGTCAGTCAGGTCATCTCCCAGTTTGGCTCCTCACAGAGCTAGACCTTTGGGAGTAGTCACAGGGGTGGTGACCTGCAAGGAGGAGTACAGTCTAGTATTAGCTGCTTAGGAGAGGAGGAACTGAAGACAGTGTTGTGTGCTGGCATCTTGTGGATTCCTGAGAGAAAGTAGCATGTATTTTTTTGCAGGCACTTTGCAAGCTGTATTAGAGGAATACATCCAAAAGCATGTAATCGAAGATTGTTACGAACAGTGTTCAAAGTAGAAAAAAAAGGTGCCATTAGGCTATAGGCCTTCCATCATGACCAGGTGTAAGCGCCACAACTGTGATTCAATACGGTCCTCTGAGGGTATGGACAGAGAGGGGTTGCGTATCAGCTATGGTCCAGGGAAGGACAGGCACTCCAGACCAGCTCTGTAGTGCACTTGGTCCCAAGCCCACACCAGATATCTGACCGTGTCAACAGCGTTCCTGGGGCTCATCGAGGTGGCGCAGATCACTGTATTCAAAGGTCCAAAGTCTGAGTTATGCGCCTCGACAGCCACATGCTGTTGAAAAGGCAAGGGGTGCAGCCAATAGAAGTGCTGGACCTTCGCACAGTATTAGTACAATTCTGGGTCGGGCAAATTCAAACCATCCTGGTCGAAAGGTAGAGTCAGCATCTCCCCTGGACAGGCACAGCTGCATGTCAGTCCGTGCAAGAGCAACAATGATAGAGCAGAGACAGGCAAATAATGCTTTGGTCAGGGGGAGCAGGATATTATCAAAGAGGTGAAGAGAATGATAGAATTCACTTTTTGATGCTCCACCCATCCCTATTTTCATATGCGAGTTAGCATCATGTGACTAACTGATGAAGTGCGTATATATACATGTGTTTGCATTACTCTCGCTTGTTACATGATTACTCAATTATAAGTGTGACGATATTAGTTCTTTAGCTTAGCCTGTGTGCCTCCATTTTGTATATCTCTCTGTGCCTGCGAGTCGCACTCGCTCATCTGCCCCTCCCGTAGGAATAGAGAATTTCACTAAGACATCAGTTTTCGTTTCTCAGCTTACTGTGGCCGAAATTAACAAGTCTCTTTATCAGTAATCCTCCCATGCCCCAGAGACGCTGAAGCCTAGCTCCGCGGCCTTGAGTAAAGATAGCGATGTATCCCTTGCAGGTGCAGATGCCTACTGTATGAGGACATTGTTCCACTGTCTGGGTTTCAGTAATTTTCCAGAAGGGGCGTACCCTAATGAACTGTGTTGCATTATAATGTACTGCTGTGATGAAGAGAGTCAGTCCTCTCGACGCACTCTTTGGGGTGATGGTCGGACAGGGCCCTCTCATATGGGAGTTTGTGGCCTAATAAAATATATTGTTCATTCTTCTCCACTGTCCGGCTGACTTCTTACAGAATTACTATAGGTGAGTGCGGTAAGTCACTCGGGTGGATTTGAGCCACGCTTATCAGATGGCGCCCGAATAGGAACCCCGCGATAAAGATCTTTCTCACCCGTAGGTGGGTAGCAGAAGACCGGGGACCCTCTGGTCGGCACGGTGGGCCCGGGTACCCATCTGATGCCGAGCTTGGTTCTCGCAGCGCTGCCCCACCCTGCTGATCGGGAGAGGTCCCGGTTCGGATCTTACGCCGGGGTCCAGAAGGCGGAACTCGAAGCTGACCGTGTTGGTCCTGGCAGCCGGAGGTGGAGAACGGTAGAGGTCGGTACCGCCTACGGAAGGTGAGTGGTCCACCTGTGATTGTTTAAGGAACTGGAGTGTTCCGGGAGACTAGGGTGTCTCCGGTGATTTGAGGAGCCGGTGTGCTCCTGGGGCTAGTGTGCTCCGGGGAACTCAGAGTGCGAGCAGGCGCTCTGACAGACTTGACGAGGTTGGGAGAATATTTGGATATTGTTTGTAGTCATCCGACCGGGTGGTACTGTGGTGAAGGCGTGGCTCACTACGGGTGGACTCCGGAACTCACCCTGAACTCCTAGTGTGGTGGTTCAGTGGAGGTGGGTCCTGGGTCTCCCGTGGTAAAGTGCGCAGTGATCCGTAGTGCCGCACGGGGAGCGGATGTGTTCTCCATCCTCAGAACAGTTAGTGTACTGTTCGGTCTGCGGTAGGGTCCAGGTTCCCCAGGACTTGGTCGACGGGCCTTGTCCCATTTGGTAACACGTGTTTGGAGGAATTTTTTATAAGTGTGTGTGTGCGATTTCTTAACGTATAATTATATGTATACACGAATGAGCTCGAGCTAGTGATTCAAGGTAACGAAGTTTGTGGAGAAGTGTTTATTTCACACCAAGGTAGAGATGCCGTGTTTCAGTAAGTTACGATGTTTTGGATGCTGTTGTCGCCCCTCAGATACCAGGCTGGCTGATAGCCAACCTGCACCCCCTGAGGGCTCTCCAAGCTTTGATATGTATATCAAGCATGGATTGCCCCCGATTTTGTTTGGCACTTTATGGCACCGGTACACCGCTGATAATGTGGATTTGCAGTGGCCCTTGACGGGTTCTTTTGAAGAAGCTAAATTGGACTATTTGCAGGACAAATTGTTTGCCAGGCGTAGCCGTCAAAGCATGTTTGATTCTTTAAGGGTGTGGCAAAAGGAAGCCAGGAAACGTAAGTTGAGAGAAGAGAAAGTGGCTTTTAAAAAGTCTACTCAGACAATGGCGCAGAAAGCGAGAGAACATACCAAGAATGAGAATGAGCAACGTTTAGAGCGCGCAGATAGGCTCTGCAGGTTGAAAGAAAATAAAAGTTATGTAGTACGAGAGGACGAACAGGATGAAATGGAAGATATTTTGAGTACTCGACCCCCTCCTCCTTATGCTCCGCAGTCATTGTACCCCTCTCTGTCAGCCCCAGCCTCTACTAGTGGGATTCCGGGTCCATCGGCAAGTGCCCCACCCCAACATGGCGCAGCGATTTCTGCTTCCCCGCTCTCGACACCCCTCGTTTCTTTGTTACAGACCACTTCACCTGCCCCCTCCCAATTCTCTTTAGCACTCCCTACTGTTTCAGCTAGCACCACCCCTAGTCAGGAGATGTCAACGCCGAGTCGAGGCGCAGGTAGCGGACTGCTCTCACAGGTACGGAAGTTGCTTACGCGTTCTACGGTTGGTTTGGATGAGAAAAGAATAGTGGCCAACTAGGCATGCCAGTGGGCTATGAATAACATTTATTCGTTTGAAGACATTTGGTCCACAATGAAAGATTTTGAGCCTTTGATGCAGCAGCATGCTTTGTGGCACATGTCAAATGTACTAATATCGCTATGGGAGCAGGGATATGGAGGTGTGGCTCCGGCGACTTTACGAGATATACAGAACGGAGCCTACAGAACGAATACTGGGGTGAAGGAGGTGATGCGCAGTTTGCGTGCCTTATTGCAGTATAGAAATGAATTGCCCTCTGCAGGTGCGCCCCATTTTCCAGGTATACATCCAATGCGTAAAGTGCACCCTATTTTTCATCCCGAGATACACGAGCTGGTAGACCCGGTCACGAAGGCTGTCACCAGGAATAGGGTAGATGCACATTTCCAGGAGCAGTGGGTGTATACACCATGGAAGAGAAGTGAGGTATTAGCTTTAAAGGCCCAGTTGCCGGACTCTAGAAAGAACCCGACTGCATATTATAAAGAATTGACGGAAGCTGCGTCTTCCACTGTAATGACTTTAGCTGATGTCGAACTGTTTTTTGGGCTTCTGGTCCCGGTCGATGTCTGGCGCCAGGTGAAGGGCACAGATCATTCGGAAGAATTAGGTGGTACGTGGCAGGAGTTACAGGACTGGGATAAGGAACGTAAGCCAGGAGAAAAGACGAAAGTTGAGATTTTGGCGTTGCCGGGGCGCATAATAAAATACATGCACGCTCTCATTCCCCCAAAGAAGGTAGACTGGGACAAGTTGACGGCTTGTAAGCAGAAAAAGGATGAGGCAGTCTCGGACTTCTTTACGAGGTTTGAAGAGACGTTCATGGATTTTAGTGGGCAAGATGTGTCACAGGATGGAGGGTTGCGACTTTTTGTTAATAGGTTTGTCATGAACTTGTTGCCTGAAATTTCAGCAAGATTGCAAGCATCGGAGAGCACGTGGACGACATCCTCTCCCTCTGGTATTCTTAGCATGGCACAGTATTATGAACATAGAGAAAATGAGAGTAAGGACAAGCAGGAAAAGAAGGCTAAGGATTTGAAGACTAGGGTTTTGTTACAGCAAGTGTCGAGGGGTCGAGGAAGAGGTGCGGCACCAGGACGTGGTGGTGGCGGCTATGGCAGAGGCGAGAGTAGAGAAAGATTGGGCCTGAATCAGTGTGCGCAGTATAAGCAAGAGGGGCATTGGTGGAGAGATTGCCCTCTGTTTCAGTCGAATGCCGGTTCAGGACGAGGTCGAGGAAGAGGTAGTGGTGATTCTGGGAGACAAAATATGCGGTCAGATGGGGGTGGGAGGCCAGGAGGTAATTTGCAAAGGGGCGGTGGTCAGTACTATAATGATGATTACTCCGTGGACGATCTGACTGGGTTCTCCCATAACTAGGACAGCGTAGGGCAGAGCGAGGGACCAGTGCCTGTGGAAGTTGATCAGAGGGGACCCTATGTCGAGGCAGACTTATTGGGGTCTCAGCAGAAATTTCTAGTGGATACGGGTGCAACGAAAAGTTCAGTGGCTCATTCTCGGGTCCCAGGGGCGGCTCTGTCTGGCAGGAACAATATCTCTGTGGGTTTTTCAGGTACCCCGGTGATTAGCCCCATTTCTAAACCCCTTACATTAACGATTGGTCCTTTCACTGTTGATTCACCGTTTTTGTTGACATCAAATTGTGGAGAAAATTTATTGGGCTTAGACTTGTTGAAAAGGTTGCACGCCACCATTTATTGTTCCCCGGATGGCGTGTACCTCACGTTAGGCCCGACTGTTGCTCGCCCACTGCAATGTTTTTCTAAAGATGACCCACTACCACCTGAATTTGAAGGGGTACCCGACAGTTTGTGGGCTGTCAATGATACAGATGTGGGTAAAATGGATATTGCCCCGGTGACAATAAGGGTAAAGATGGGAGCGAAACTACCCAGGGTACCACAGTACAGAATTCCTAGGGAGGGAGAGAAAGCCCTGTTGCAAATAATACAAGACTTGATTCGGTCAGGAGTAGTGGAAGAGACGGATTCGAACATATGTAACAGCCCCATACTGCCGATCCTTAAAAGACGGTCGCCTGATGCAGCAGATAATACTCCTGATGTCTATAGGTTTGTGATTGATTTACGCCATGTGAATAGAGTAGTGGAGCCACAATACCCAGTGGTCTCGGACATCACTACGATATTGACGATGATTCCCCCATCTGCTAAATATTTTTCTGTTCTGGATCTGAAGAATGCTTTCTTCAGTATCCCAGTACATGAGGATAGCCGTTTTCTCTTCGGATTCTCATTGGCTGGCCGAAGCTTCAGGTTTAAGAGAATTCCCCAAGGTTACACAGAAAGTCCGAGAATATATAGTCAAGCACTGAAGGCACAATTGGATGAACTGAAACTTCCACCTGGCAACGTTATGCTGCAATATGTGGATGATATCCTGATTGCATCGGACGACGAGAAGGGTTGTCGGGATGCTACAATTAAATTACTGCATCACTTGGCAAAAAGGGGGCATAAGGAACTTCCAAAGTTCCAATATTGTCGAACGGAGGTTACTTACCTAGGGCACCTCCTTTCGAAAGAGGGGAGGAGATTGACGCCAGAGCGCATAAAAGCGATCACTAACATGAAGGTACCTAACACGCAGCGAGAGGTGCGCGCATTCTTGGGCATAACATGGTATTGTCGCCAGTGGATACCTAATTATGCGTTACTAACAAAACCCCTATTGTATCTGACTACCAAAGAAGTGCGCGAACCCCTACCCTGGACCCCTGCATGTCAGGAAGCGTTTGAGTTATTAAAAAATGCTTTATGTTCTGCACCCGTCTTGGGAACACCTGATTACCAGAAGCCTTTTGTTCTTTATGTGCACGAGGCGGAAGGTTGCGCGTTGTCTGTCTTAACACAATGTTTCGGAGGGAAACAGAGACCCTGCGCCTATTTTTCTGCGATGCTCGACAATGTGGCAAGAGCGCTGCCGAGTTGTCTGAGAGCCACGGCGGCTGCTGCGGTCTCTATAAGACAATCGGCAGGGCTTGTATTGGTTTCAGACCTCACAGTAATGGTACCGCATGCTGTGGACATTTTACTAAATAGAACACAGACGCAGCATTTAACGAGTGCTCGTCTTACCGGTTATGAGATGACCCTCTTTGCACCTCATGTGACAATAAAAAGGTGTGCTACACTGAATCCTGCCACATTGTTACCTATTCCCACAGATACAAAGGACGATGACATACATGACTGTCTGTTTAGGACAGAAGAGGAGACAAAGGGGAGGGTGGATCTGACGGACAAGCCCTTAGACGAACCGGATGGGGAGTTGTATGTGGATGGGTCTTGTTTCAAACTTGCAGATGGTACATCGACAGCAGCATATGCAATAACGACATTACAGACGGTAGTGGAGACCTCTAGGATACCTTACAATTCGCCCCAAGCTGCAGAGATCATAGCTTTACTAAGAGCATGTGAATTGAGTGAGGGACTGGACGTGAATATTTATACTGACAGCCAATACGCCTTTGGCGTGGCTCATAACTATGGGCGACTGTGGGCGGAACGGGGATTTCTGACTTCACATGGACAACGCATACACGATGGCCCGCTGATATTACGACTGTTAGCAGCATTGACGTTACCCAAACGATTGGCTGTGATAAAGTGTAGCGCACACAAGACAATAGTGGATGATGTGGGATGAGGCAATGCCTTTGCAGACGAAACGGCAAAAGAGACCGCTCGGACAAAATTACCATGGATGTTTGTGGCAGACCCAGCTAGATGGGTACCAGATGTTAACATGTTTGCAGATACTGTACAAAGTGTGAAAAATATACAGGGAAAGGCGACTGAAGATGAACTGAGGACGTGGAAGGATGGTGGGGGGCGATTGGATGCAGATGAATGTTGGACAGATGTGACCGATAAGAGACGATGGTTACTTCCGAATGCATATGTTCTTCCAGTGGTGACAATGGCTCATGGGCCTGCACATATTAGTGCTAAGGGTATATGCAAGCTGTTGGACCCAGTGTGGAGCAATAAAAATATCTCTAAAGTGGCGACTCACTTGGTCCGACAGTGCATGGTGTGTTTGAGGCATAATCCAGGAAAAGGTACCCCTGTCCCAGTGGGAAATTTTGCACCTCCCTCTTTCCCTTTTGAGGTGATTCAGATGGATTATATTGAAATGGAAAGGGTCAACAATCTTAAATACGTCCTTGTGGTTGTATGCGCTTTCAGCAGATAGGTGGAGGCATTTCCAACAAAGGATTGTACAGCTATTTCTACTGCAAAGATGTTGATCAAGGAGTACTTTTCTCGCTACGGATTGCCTAGGGTGATCTGGAGTGATAACGGTACGTCCTTTAATGCTGACTTAATGAAGCAAATATGTAAAGGCTTACAGATTTCCCAAAAGTTCCACGCGGCCCAACATCCTCAGACTGCAGGACTGGTGGAACAATTTAACAGAACGCTAAAATTGAAGATGGCCAAAATACAGGAGAGTACTGGACTCCGTTGGCGTGATGCCCTTCCTTTAGCCTTGCTTTCTACAAGAGTAACTGTTACCTCCAAAATGGGGGTCTCTCCACACGAAGTAATATTTGGCCGTCCGGCCAATGTGTGGGGAGTACCCAGGCCTAGGTGCTTTTCTGAAATACAGTACCCTCTGTTGATAGACTACTTGTACGCCTTGACTAAAGATCTTCGTTCTATTCATCAGCAGGTAGCAGACACCCTGAAGCCGTTGCCGGAGGGGCCTGGACACTCCATCCACCCAGGGGACTGGGTCGTCGTACGAAGATATCAGCGGAAATCCTGTTTGGAGCCCAGGTGGTCGGAGCCTCGACAGGTGCTCCTCACCACACGCACAGCGCTTCGAGTGGAAGGAAGGAAGGCGTGGACACACGCATCGCATGTTAAAAAAGTTCCACTGCCGTTGCCCTATGACCAATGGGTGAGAGAAGGCATTGCTGATGAGGAACATGAGCAAATACCCAGATATGTTCCCTTTTCGGATGCTTCACTGAGGGGAGAGGAGAAAAGTGACAAAGAAAGTTCAAAGTCACGTGCAGAACAAAGTGCTCAAAAGAGCTCCGTTACTCCCGCTGCTACTAGTGAAGAGGTGTCAGAGAGTTCAGTGCCTGCCATAGCTACACCTGTTTTGTTTACTGACCCCGAAGTGCGAGGGAGAACTCGCTATAATCTGCGGCCCCGGAAAAAGTGACAGTGTACTGGACTAAACACCGGAAGAAGGGCTTAGTGAACATTCGGAGTTGAAGAAGATTTAGTGGTAGGGATGGACTTGTAAGAGCCCTGGTGTTTAGCCGAAGATTGTGTTTTATGAGACTATAGAGTGGTGGGGGGGCCCAGATTAAGTGCTCCTCTGTTTCAATTGCTGTGCGTCAAGCGACGTTGGATTAAGGTATGGACGGTAAAAGCCTGTCTGTGAGGCTTTGAAGGACACAGGGAGAAGATCCCTTTTTAGGGTTGAAGAGCCCCTCTGGCCGGTCTCGGTGGATAGTCTGGAACAATTTTTTTTTTTCTTAGAAGTGTTTTTCTGTTTTTTTTAAATATATTTTTGCAATATTAAAATGTACCCTTTTGGTCGCCCCATCCCTGATGAGGAGCAGCCCTTCGCGGCTCCTCCACGACCCTTGCCCGCTTCTCCCTGGTTGGCCCTTTCCCGGAAAGGAAAAATAGTGCTCCTTATTATAGTACTTATTGCTTTTCTAGTGACTCTTGGTATATTATTTTTCCTGGATAAAGCCTATCCCGTTCATGTGTTTGCACCAACACCTACTGCTGTTCCTGAACATAACATGGTTACTGTGGATTATGGTGAACGAATGCTCAGGCGAGGTTATAAAGAAAATGTTTTTATAAAGACTTTGCACCATGCTCATGCCACTACCAATATTACGGATTGTTGGGTTTGTGGGCTCCTACCTTCTGCTGCCTACAAGAAGGATAGATTTCTAGCGCTTCCTTTGACACCTGTGAATAGTTGCGGGGGGTGGTATACTCTCATGAGTCTTGTCAAATACTTTCAACAGCCAGACTTTCTGACGCCTCGACTGCAGAATAGGGGATCGACAATGACAATGCGAGTACGTCCTCTGCCTCCCTCTTCCCTTGGACCGATATATACTGACGGACGTTTTGATCAGACATTTATAGAGACATGTGAGAAAAAGGTGGGCCGGTTTTTAATTCCAAATGACACTGACAAAGTAAGGGAAAGTTTTCTACAACTGAACTCCTCCTTGTCTTATAGACACCCACCAAAGGGGAATGATAGTGTTAAGTCTCTGATACCTCTGGCTGTAGTGGGTCCGCCACCATTCTTTTGTATAGAGGGTAGGGGCCCCATCAAGGTTGGTAATAGTTCCTGTAACGTAACGGCATTGATAGGTTTGCCTCTTAGCCCTTCTTTGGTTACTCCCCCCAGCATCTATTTTGTGTGTGGAGATAATGGATACTTATGGTTGCCTGAGGGTTGGGGTGGGGTGTGTTACTTAGCCTATATGATTCCCCCTGTATATGTGGCACCCTCTGATTATCACAAGACTCATCGTAGGTTTCCCAGTCCACAAGAGCAGCGTAAAAGGAGGGACCTTCAGGTAGATGACGTTGACCAGACGGACACCTCTCTACAGCAATGGACTGATTTCTCTAAGGGTCTCCTGCCTTTCTGGGGTCCGATATTTAATAGTAGGGCCATGCGACGACTGTCCAGGGTGATGGAAAAGGTAGTCCTCACAGAAGCTGACATTGCGACTAACATGTCCGTTGAGATTCAGGCTATGAGATTATTCACGATTCAGAACAGGATGGTGCTTGACGTCATTCTGGCAGATAGGGGCGGGGCCTGTCGCGTCATCGGGACGTCTTGTTGCGTGTATATTCCAGACTCAGCTCCGACTGTTAACTTGGCAGTACAGAAACTCCATAGATTAGCGACTGAACTCCATCAAGATAATGGGACATGGTCCTTGCAAGGGTGGCTCTGGGGCGTTTTCTCCTCCTGGGGTTGGAAAATATTGATAGGTTTAGCTGGTGTGGTGAGCGTAATACTGACATGTTGCCTTTGTGTATACTGCCTTCCCCCATGTTGTTCCATGTGTGCTACGAATTTACGACCACGAAAGAAGGTGCCAGGTCAATACACTGCCTCTATTATTACTGACATTCCTGATGCGAATTGGATGATGTTGATTTCAGATGATGTTTTTGAATAAAATATGGTACCCTGCCCTTAGAATGGATGACGGCGCTACCTTTTGGCAAATAAATATGGCGACAGTTAGCCAATGATGCTAAAAGGAGGGTCTGATAGAATTCACTTTTTGATGCTCCACCCATCCCTATTTTCATATGCGAGTTAGCATCATGTGACTAACTGATGAAGTGCGTATATATACATGTGTTTGCATTACTCTCGCTTGTTACATGATTACTCAATTATAAGTGTGACGATATTAGTTCTTTAGCTTAGCCTGTGTGCCTCCATTTTGTATATCTCTCTGTGCCTGCGAGTCGCACTCGCTCATCTGCCCCTCCCGTAGGAATAGAGAATTTCACTAAGACAGCAGTTTTCGTTTCTCAGCTTACTGTGGCCGAAACTAACAAGTCTCTTTATCAGTAATCCTCCCATGCCCCAGAGACGCTGAAGCCTAGCTCCGCGGCCTTGAGTAAAGATAGCGATGTATCCCTTGCAGGTGCAGATGCCTACTGTATGAGGACATTGTTCCACTGTCTGGGTTTCAGTAATTTTCCAGAAGGGGCGTACCCTAATGAACTGTGTTGCATTATAATGTACTGCTGTGATGAAGAGAGTCAGTCCTCTCGACGCACTCTTTGTGGTGATGGTCGGACAGGGCCCTCTCATATGGGAGTTTGTGGCCTAATAAAATATATTGTTCATTCTTCTCCACTGTCCGGCTGACTTCTTACAGAATTACTATAGGTGAGTGCGGTAAGTCACTCGGGTGGATTTGAGCCACGCTTATCAAGAACCTCGGTAATAACACCATTTATGCTGCAGAAATTCTCCCTGCTAGAGAGTGGGAGTTTGGTCCAGAATGCCACTTTTATTTTCTAGCCACGGGACCGCAGTATCGTAGTTCTCCCACCATATATATGTGGGGGTCTCTGTTAATCCAGTTCTCCAAGTAGTGGGCAGCCGGGCCCAACCATCACAATGGGAAGTCAGGTACAAAGTAAGTTACTGCCTCCATCAAGGGAAAGATTTTAGATTGGACCAGTTTATTGTGATCCAAGAGAGTAATTCCTGCAGTACTGGTGAGAGGTCATTGATGGGCTCTCATGCATTTACAGTAACATTGTCGGCATACATAGATATGACCAGGTGACGAGTCGTGAATTTGAGGTTGCAGTCAATGTGGGGCCGTCACAAGTGGGCAGATTGCGGCTCCATGACTGAAGCATAAAAGATCAGAGATAGCAGGCAGCCCTGTCGGGTGAAATGAGCAGAACCAGACTCTCGTCTGAATATGGTTTATGGGCGGCAACTGCATGTGCCTGCAGGGGATGTGCAGCTTACGATTGAAGGACACTCCCTAGAAGGTGGGATGCCGGTATGAATTTTGAGGGCAACCACCTGTCACACTTGGCTTAGGCCGTAAGTCCAGTGAGGTGAAGATTGGCCCAGAGCCCTGATGAAATTGCAGTAAAGTATTTTTGGCAATGAAACATGTTGGCCTATCCTAAAGTGGTCTGAAACATGCTGCTTGTTTTTAATCTTGAGTGGGCTCACCACAATTATTAAAAATTAGAGCATGGGCATGTGAATCCTAACTCATTTTTAGTTTGGAGAAACATGGTTATTCTTTCTCATACCACGGGGTCTAGCTTGACACTAGCACTTCTTGTGCAATTTTTCACATATCTTTCATTTTCTTCACTCTTTATTATATTTTAAACACTGGATATATCTTTTTAATGGTCAAGAAAGTCACTGATGATGAAAAACGTAAGCAAACTGGTGAGTACCTACCAGCAGCTCCCTTGGTGAAGCTTACGTGAGGTATTCTCTGACCTTCCACACATTCTCTTTCTTTTGTACACATTATTACATGGGGGTAAAAATGGGGTGGACTGATAAACAATAAATAACATTTTAAAAAGTTTGGACATTTAGGACTGGACGCAACTGACATTTATTGAAAGCCAGTGTCAGGTTGGAGATATTAGTATCCCGCCGTCCAGGATCCAAGAAAGTTGTTGTATGTCCATAACAATCAGGTCTATTCTGTATATTGTTTGCTTTTCAATGGAGGGCGACCTGATTTTATCTTTCCCTTTATGCTCCTTATTGTGGGTGAGCTCTGTTGGGTCCCCCTACTGACCAAAATGGGAGCAGAAACTCCCCCATTCACTTGTGGTGGGCGGAGGGCAAAGTGCATATGAGTGTGATCCAGTAGAGGAAATATCCCAACACAGCAGAGCAGTTTAAACAGAAAGGTCATTCCAAGAAATCAAGGCCTTAGTGGCATCCAAGAACACTGCTGCTGCTCGAAATTGTGGATCTGAGGTGTGGAGAAGGGCAAAAAGTGTGCAAATTATGGGATGCGGAAGAGGTCGGGACAAATCCCAACTGATCAGATTGGACTATGTCAGGAAGGAGGGGAGAAGCATTTTTACTAGCAGTTTAGCCTGGATCTTATTATCAATAATGATCATAGGGAGAGGGCAGTATGAATCACACTGGGTAGGTGATTTGTTAAGCTTCGGTGCCATTACCAGGCGCGTCTCTCTGACATTAGAGGGTAGACATCTAGTGGCCGATTACGATGCGGCCCATAAAGGCTCCGACCGACGGTCAGAGCCTTCCTGGCCGCATCATAATGGGCCGCTCGGTTTACTTTCAGACCGCCGCATTATGATGAAAGTAAACCAGCCGGTCATTCCGGCTGCTTTCCAACGGGCTCATGGACCCCATCGGCCAGTCGGAGCCGGCTCGTAACCCCAAAGGGTGGGCGTATCCGCCCTTGGGATTATGATGCATGGTTTCCGGCATGGTTTCCATGCTGGCCTGCCCGACATCAAAACCATGTCGGAAGCGTGTTTGGGGGCCGACAGCAGAGCCCCCTTGTGTGTGCAGCCTCCGGTTTAGGACCTAGGGTGGCACCCATGGTGGCCCCCTGTTGATCCCCGCACCTCATGGTGTACAGGGATGAACAACACTTCCCATTTCTCAATGGAAGTATATGGCCGAACAGTATTCGGTTGCATTGTAATTAGCCAGTCAGGACAGTCAACCTGGGGTCGCTCGGTCCCATAACCGAGACAATGTAGGGTAGCCGCAAGTCCGTCCAACATCGTAATCATGGACCCCATCGGCCAGTCGGAGCGGGCTCGTAACCCCAAAGGGTGGGCGTATCCGCCCTTGGGATTATGATGCATGGTTTCCGGCATGGTTTCCATGCTGGCCTGTCCAACATCAAAACCATGTCGGAAGCGTGTTTGGGGGCCGACAGCAGAGCCCCCTTGTGTGTGCAGCCTCAGGTTTAGGACCTAGGGTGGCACCCATGGTGGCCCCCTGTTGATCCCCGCACCTCATGGTGTACAGGGATGAACAACACTTCCCATTTCTCAATGGAAGTATATGACCGAACAGTATTCGGTTGCATTGTAATTAGCCAGTCAGGACAGTCAACCTGGGGTCGCTCGGTCCCATGACCGAGACAATGTAGGGTAGCCGCAAGTCCGTCCAACATCGTAATCAATTAATCAGTAACTTTTTTTGAATCGACAAAGTTAGGAGCACATCACTTAAGATCAGCTCTATTCAAATAAATGTTTCTCATTCTTCATAACAACAAAATGTGAAACAAGGGCAACAGCAACACAAAATATCCAGCCTTGAGAATTATTTAATAAACCAAGGTCAGCATGTTAATCATTTCAAACATTAATTTGAGTTATATGGCAAAAGTTACCCCAATGGAGCGTGCAGATAGAAAAAGGAGTAGAAAAAGTGTGTGCAATTTGACAAGGAAAGGAATTCACAGAAAAATATTATGACAATATATATTCATTAATAATTGACTAAACAACAGACGATAAATCAATTGACCGTACTGTTCAACCTGGCCAAGGTGAGACACCATTTTTTTATGGGTATTAATAAATGTTTGTGACTGCTCAGTGTCAAAAATGTCTGCAAATCAATATACAGAAACACAAAAAAGGTCCAGGTTTTTAAATAGATACGTCGACGTTTCGACTCGTCTTTACGGCCTGACGGTTATTTAAGCCTGAGCCATGCGAGTCTTCTTCAGGACGAAAAAGAATGAAGGGTAACTTGGGATCATAGATGACCCCTTCCAAAACGATGGGGGTGGTGCTTATTCCCACATTCCCAGGGCTTATTCTTTAATCCAATTCGTCACTCCGTGGGGAATTGATAGTAGAAGTAGAATAGCGTGCAGTAGCGAAAAACAAGGGGAAGCACTTGGTTCAATCAGGACTCAATCTTCAAAAATTATTCAGTATATTTGAAGGGACCACTGGTTCTGACTCGGGCCACTCTATATTGTAGAATCCTGTATTCAAATTTCAATTCGGATGGGTCTCCTCATTATTCTGTATGCACCAACCGAAGTATGGACCATCTGTTCCAAATATTTAATCTAATATCAGCGTTCAGCTCTCCACAAAAACGTCTCCGTGTCGGCATAAACCTGACCGGGGAAGCCACCTCAATTCCCTCTTGGTTATGTATCCACCAAGCGAAGTATGGACCATCTGTCCCACATGTTTAATCGAGTATCGCTCAGTTATCCAAAACGTCTCAGTGTGAGACGTTTTGGATAACTGAGCGATACTCGATTAAACATGTAGGACAGATGGTCCATACTTCGCTTGGTGGATACATAACCAAGAGGGAATTGAGGTGGCTTCCCCGGTCAGGTTTATGCCGACACAGAGACGTTTTTGTGGAGAGCTGAACGCTGATATTAGATTAAATATTTGGAACAGATGGTCCATACTTCGGTTGGTGCATACAGAATAATGAGGAGACCCATCCGAATTATAATTTGAATACAGGATTCTACAATATAGAGTGGCCCCGAGTCAGAACCAGTGGCCCCTTCAAATATACTGAATAATTTTTGAAGATTGAGTCCTGATTGAACCAAGTGCTTCCCCTTGTTTTTCGCTACTGCACGCTATTCTACTTCTACTATCAATTCCCCACGGAGTGACGAATTGGATTAAAGAATAAGCCCTGGGAATGTGGGAATAAGCACCACCCCCATCGTTTTGGAAGGGGTCATCTATGATCCCAAGTTACCCTTCTTTCTTTTTCGTCCTGAAGAAGACTTGCATGGCTCAGGCTTAAATAACCGTCAGGCCGTAAAGACGAGTCGAAACGTCGACGTATCTATTTAAAAACCTGGACCTTTTTTGTGTTTCTGTATATTGATTTGCGCACATTTTTGACACTGAGGAATCACGAACATTTATTAATACCCGTAAAAAAATGGTGTCTCACCTTGGCCAGGTTGAACAGTACGGTCAATTGATTTATCGTCTGTTGTTTAGTCAATAATTAATGAATATATTTTGTCACAATATTTTTCTGTGAATTCCTTTCCTTCTCAAGTTGCACACACTTTTTCTACTCCTTTTTCTATCTGCACGCTCCAATGGGGTAACTTTTGCCATATAACTCAAATTAATGTTTGAAATGATTAACATGCTGACCTTGGTTTATTAAATAATTCTCAAGGCTGGATATTTTGTGTTGCTGTTGCCCTTGTTTCACATTTTGTTGTTATGAAGAATGAGAAACATTTATTTGAATAGAGCTGATCTTAAGTGATGTACTCCTAACTTTTTTGATTCAAAAAAAGTTACTGATTAATTGAGTCACTATAAAATATAGAGGTCTTGGACCACTTTTCTATATCGCAAGAAACCCAGGTCCAGTACCTTTTGGGTCACCCCATTACTTTAATGGACAACATTGTAATCAGACTCTTAGTGTCTCCAGCATTCTCAAACATTGAGCGACAGTGTGGAGCTAATTCTTCCACTTATTCTTTGTAGAAATGAGGCGTCAAGCCATCAGGGCCTGGAGCTTTATCACTCGGCATAATACGAACAACTTGCATTATGTCCTTTTCATCAAAGAGGACATCAACGTAGAGGTGGTGAGTGCCTTCAAAGACTCAGTAGTTGTACTGAGTCCAGGTAGTCGTTTGTTCACTGCGGGATTGGGTTGGAGGTAGATCGATAGAGAGATGAATATAATCCATATGTTATCTGCATGATGATTTTCTCTGTGGAATAGCAGAGCTCGCCCCACAAATGTATCCAGCTCTGTGATATAGGAGCTGGGTCACTTTTTATTTAGCTTTGCAGCAAGGGTTTTGCTGGCTCGGTGTCCCTCCCCATATCGTCTTGTGGTTGCCTCTTCTACAAACAGTAAATCTCATGCTCAGCTGTGTCATCATGGCCCCAAAACATAGTGCTTAACTGTGCTACATAGTGTGGTCTTTGCATTGTGAAATATTAGAGTTCGATAGCACGGAGCACCTGCTCCCTAGTGGCCAGTTACAACCTGAGGTAGCAAATGACCCGCACCTGCTTTGCCAGACAGGCTCAGCAAATATAGGTCTTGAATGCATCCCAGAGTGCCAGGGGAGTTCACTGAGCCTACACTGAGGGAAAATAAGTCAGCTATTTTAAATTTTATTTCGGAGTGGAATACCATGTCTCGAAGAGCATTGGTAGAGAGTCTCCAGCTGAAGCCCAGGTGCGCAGCACTGGATAGCTCCAGCGAGAGCACAGTAGGTACGTGCTCCGAGGGCATCTGAGTCAAATACTCCAAGTCTGTGCTCCAACATCTCTGGTGACTAGCCAATAGTCATTATATATCACTGTTACCATGTCTTGAAGAGCATTGGTAGATCTCCAGCTGAAGCACCGGTGCGCAGCTCTGGATTGCTACAGCGAGAGCACAGTAGTTACATGCTCCGAGGGCATCTGAGTCAAATGCTCCAAGTCTGTGCTCCAACATCTCTGGTGACTAGCCAATAGTCATTATATATCACTGTTAATAATTATCAATGCATTATAGAAAAAGTATTTATTTCTATTGAATATACTGTATTTAAATTATTAAAGATTTAATTTACAATTAAGTTAAATTTGCTGTAGCATTGTTTATTTTGTTCTACATTTAAAATAAATATATATAAAATTAGTTACC
The DNA here is from genome assembly GCF_964263255.1 of Lissotriton vulgaris. Classification (NCBI taxonomy): domain Eukaryota; kingdom Metazoa; phylum Chordata; class Amphibia; order Caudata; family Salamandridae; genus Lissotriton; species Lissotriton vulgaris. The sequence continues at coordinate 148,367,529 of NC_141694.1, read as the reverse complement.
ATAAATATATGACACAAACATATTTTTGCTATTTTTTTCATTGAATACATTTTTTTTGCTGTTCACAAATATTTTACCATAGGGAGACGCCACAGTCAGTGTGGGGATTTCCCTATGGCAAAATATAGGGAAAATGAAAATATTTATTTAAGTTTATAAACGCCTGACCTGTCCTTAGGTGAAGAGCAACATGTTACTGGCCTTTTGGTATTTTCCTTTTGGTCATGGGGCATTCATCAAGACCCAGATTTAAATCTAAACCATGACCGTCCACACTATTTACGGATCTGTGCTGGCATAGCAATGATGTCTGTGCTGTGCAGAAATCCATCCCTATGGCAGCTCATTTTACTGAACTGTAGGCTTGTGAGTGGATGCCATGTGTAAAGCACCTGATCCACCAACTTTTAAGTCTCATGCAATACAATAAATGAAAACAAATGGCCCAGAAATTCAGGCATGTTTTCACCTGAGTGTAGGGGCAGTCTCAATGTTCCCTGCCCATGTCCATCATGATGGAAACCGGCAGAAAAAAATCAGTCATGGTCGCTCAGTCCTCAAAAGGGTGAGATGACCTTCACTGTATGTGGAGTGGTGTGGCTCACTGGTTAGGGGCGGCAGACCCGGAAGCAGAGAACGGCCTGGGACCAGGGTTCAATTCCCGACGCGGCAGGGTCGTGGACTAGGGTCAGTGGACTTGATAATTCTCGCCTCGGTGCCTACTCTAACCAGGGATCACACTCGGCAACTCTGGGCATTAGCTTGCCTCATCTCTACAACAGCCCCCCACATTCGCCGGGGATACCTGGTTTCACTTTGGAGATACCCAGTAGGGACCATCTCACAGGGACAGCCAGGACGGGTTCCCCAGCGGTCTACGACGCCTCAGGGCAGCAGTGCGCTTTACAAGACTACATACATTACATTACATTACTGTAGTCCAGCAGATGCGTTGGAATGCAAAAGGTTTACATTGGCAGTCAGCTGAGGTTTTACTGATATAAACCTGGTGCTTCGCCCAGACTCTGGAGAGGGGGACACTTATGTGGCAGGGTGGGAACATTGCTGATTTATGGCTGAGTTCCTACTCTGCCAAGATGTAAACAGAGCCTTTAGTTTTATTTGCATTGGTAAGGAGTGAGTCTAACATAGTTTTGCCCACCTATCACTGAATGATCAATGAGAAAATTAGGAATACCACTTTGAAGATTTGCACTAGTAAATAATTCAAAGTAAATCGTTATTTATCTAATTATGTATTTATTATTTTATCTAGAAGTCTTATTATAGTATTGCAAATCAATTAGGCCACGTCAAAGTACTAATGAAATTTGCCATTTAACTTTGGGCTGATTATAATAACAAACCAAATCCAATCAAATCAAATCAAAACAGCTTTATTCGGTATGAGAAAAACATCCATAAAAGCATACTAATTTTCTTTTTCTGTCTCAAAATGTTACATTATTACTTTGATCCTATAAAACATTTCAAAAACATACACAGCAATAAAAAGGATAAAACAAGACGGCAATATTCCATAATCAGTCTGTTCGTTGTAATAGAGCACAATCTATAAACATGATTAGATTGACTAATAGGTATCGCATAAAGTGCGATGTGCCAAGCAGCCAATAACTTAAAGTGCGTTGAGGAAAACCCAGATCATAGTGATATATAGTGTGCAAAATGGCAAAGAAAAAATAGATTCTATTAATAAAATGAGCAATAAACTATTCTTGTATAATTGGGCCTTGAACTATACATTTTGGATCTCCTAGACACAACATGGGTTGTAGCTCCAAAGTCAGTCCTCCAAATTTTCAAATGTTAATGCATCCAGATATGAGAGATCTTTTCTTCTTCTGATAGCCCTTTGTATAAAAATCAATGCCTGAACTTATGATTTTTAAATTATCCAAACTACATATAAAGTTAAAAGCATATTTATAGTGGAAGAGCCTGTTCGATAAAAAAGGGGGTTTTATGTCCTCGTAAAAACTGCAAAAAAGCATAAAGTGCACCGTGGGCTGGAGGGATTTTCCATCACATGGGCATAGGGGCAAAATATTGGACCACTTTTCTGTTCTAGGAAATGCATTTAAATGGTGTAAAGTACCGAACCTTAATCTGGTTAAATAAAATCTATGTTGCGTACTTCTTACCAGAATTAAGTATGTTTGTATTCCCAGCTCAAGTGGGCTATCACAGTAAGCAACAACACTACGCTTGCTGTCTGCGACCTAAATTCTTGCACATTCATTAGCTGTAGTATATTTAGGCCTAAAATCGCTTTTATTATGTTCTAGAATGTGTGTTGGGTTCGTCCTATCAAGGTCTATCTTGCAGCTTTTTAGCAAATTGCATATATGTTCTAACCATGGTATTTTCTTACCATGATCGAGGGCCAAGCAATCCGTAATTAGGTCTTTGGTGAACTTAGTGTCGTCCTTTGCCCATATCCCTCACCAGAAAGTAAGTCCGGCTGTATGAATAGAATCATTTAGGTATGGAACAGACAATTCTTTGTGCACTATGTAGTTGGCTGTCGAGTGGGGACCGCCAGTAGCCTTTTAAAAAAATTATTTTCTTGTATTTGCAGCGAATCAGTGTTAGCTCTTCCCCATATAGCTGCGCCAGAACAAACAAAAAATTAAAAAATTTAGGATGAAGTCAATGTATAGTGGCACCTCCACCTCTAAACCTTACTCTTACCGCTATCATTACCCTTCCTTGAACACCGATTACAGACTTCAGGCCAGTGAGAAGGAGAGGTGGACAGAGGGGTCATTATTCCTCAGGCACCACATTTATTTAAAGATTTTAAAGCAAGTCTAGGGGAGAGGAGTTGGCCTAACGGCTAGGGCGATCAACATCAAATCTGAGAAATCGGGTTCGAGTCTCGGCAAGGACGCGCAGCATCCTGTGATTCTGGGCAACTCACTTAATCTCCCTGTGCCTAACAAAAATGAATATGTTCTCAAGTAACACAACTGGTGCTCGTGTAAAGCACTCTGATACTTTTGGGTCAAGTTTGCACCATATAAAACTCCGTAAAATAAATAAATAAAGTCTACCTTAGTTATTAAAAACAAAAAACAAGTCAGCAAGGGGCACTTTTTCAACACAATGTAGAGAGCAAGAGATAGTAAGACCAGTTGCATTCTCCCAAGAAATGAGCTCGCACACAAGGGCAACTAGAAGGTAGTAGGGGAGGTCTCTCCTCGTACCTCTGGGTTATCCAAAGATATTGGAATAGACGCCTCACTCACTTATCATGACATGCTATATCATCGACGCCTAACCACACCCTTGTAGGATAGTACCACCAGGACGGACTTGACCAAAGATGGAATGGGAGTTCTTAGATTAGAACAAATTGATAAAAAAGGTTCCAGATGAGGTGTAGAACATTAAAAGTACCTGCATGTATACCCAAAAGTTTCCTATATTCCTAGATTACCCGGGGTACGGATAAAAGTATATGTTGAGGTTTTTCATTGAATGACAATTCAAATAACCTCAAAGATTCATGCATCTGGATCCCTGCTTATCCAGTTTGTTCTAATCTAAGAACTTCCATTCCATCTTTTGTCGAGTCCGCCCTGGTGGTACCATCCTACCAGGCATTGTGTGTTTGTCCTTCCTTCCTGTGTCCTGCTTCTCTATGTCACTACTCTGTAGAGAGCTAGGGCCAGATTCACAAACGAGCTTGTAAAGTTACAAGTGTGGAGTCTCCACACTTGGGCAAAATCTCTGCACTCCGGCTGAAATCTCCACACTGCAATGCTCAGGGAGGAGAGCGGAGACTGCGTTCCGCACTCAGGCAAAATATCGGCTCTGGGCCTCTGCACTCGAGGTGGAATCTCTACGAGTCGTAAGTCCCTTTGTGAATAGGGTCTCTAGTTTCTGATACACTGAAGTGCACTTCTGTTCACCACTTTGTAATAAGACACTCCAAATTATAATTTTATTGTGTTTGATGGTCTTCACCCTCTATTAGTTTATCTAGGTTTCCTCTTTGTTGGTAATTCCTGTTCAAAGGAATGCATGGTGTGTACTGGAGAGTGTCAAATTTCCTGAAAGCAGGAGTGATTGTTTAATTGTAGTCACTGTTGTCCTAAGCAATATGAGGTCTTAAAAAATACATGTCAGCCCTTGCATTTAATGCAGCCACATATGAAGTGGGCTGATTCACAAAGTTTTTTCCATGCATAATTTGAACTGATCGGCTATTTTAAATTACATGGCACCGTTTCATGAAGGTGTGTGCTTGCGAAGGGCACAGCTAGATAACTCTTTTTATGCAAATGCCCTTTCTAAAAGACATACAATTAACTTGCAAATTCTTTGAGTTAATGTATGTGAGGCAGACAGCAAAGTTTTGAAATAGAGAGACAACCACTATTTCCGAGTTAAGCTCTCTACACAGTATGCACGAATTTGGAAAACTGCAAGTTAAATGTATGTGTTTTAGAAAGCGCAATGGCAAACAGGTGCACAGTTGTACCCTGTGTGCACACAGACCTCCTTATACTGCCCCTAACCCAAATTCACAAAATAAGAATCACCTCTCCATATCAGACTTAAGAATGCAGACTATCAACCAGAATGCAGAAGTAACCAATGCAAGAAAAAATCTATGAACATAATGCAGACTTGAACAATTCCACCAAGCATTGCGCGCTTCTAGGAACTCTATCAAGATGCCATCTGTGCCCATGCAGAGGCACAGAAGGGGCCAGGCGCCCATCTTTAATGTAATGGCACCATACAAGTTAGTGCCTGAGCTGTAGATAGCACAGAAGCATGGACCAGCAGTCAGCGCAAGGTATATTCACTTTCCGCTATATGCATTTGATGCACTGAAGTTGCCATGTTAGGGCCTCTTTACAAGTAAGCCATAAAACGGCCCAATTTTTCTCTCCCCATAGTACATCACAGAAGAGCAAATCCCTCCGCTCCTTGGTGCGCCACGACGTTGAAAGAGCTAAAACATTGCAAACACCTTCAACGGGAATGGAAATCTCACGATTTGGCCTAAGATCTATCTCCAAGCAGTATAAAAAGGTTTAACCTTCTCGAAAATCGATTACAGTGTAACAAATCTGTGCACACTCCGAACAAATCTATTTTTATTTTTAATAGCCTAAAGAGTCCAGATTGCTCGCCTTGCCTACCCTCACGAGTTCTCTCCAACTTTATTCAAGATAAGATTGTGGATGAATGCTACTGTAGGGCTGGTGGTGCCCGGTGTGAAAATCTTTGTTGGATCCCAACCCATGGCCTCCTTCTTCACGGCTTCCCTCACTACCACCGTCCAGTGGTGCCATCATCTCTCCTTCAGGAAAGGGGGTGGTGATGGACAGAGTATCTGAACCAAGCAGAATACTCCTACCCAGTCAACAGATCAGGGCTTGATCCATCACCGTTTTTTAGCTCACTGCACCATCCCAGCTCAGAACCTGGCTACATGCAAATTAGTCTGTCCCTGGCCCAGTGCATCATGGGAACAGGGCAGACCAAACTACCAAGCCAATTCTTTAACTGGAAAGGAAACAAGCTTCCGGGGACCGGTTTCTGGCATTACAGCAATCTTCGGCCCGGCTTGCTTGAATCCTGATGGTGCCCTGTTCCCATGATGCACTGGGCCAGGGACAGACTGATTTGCATATAGCCAGGTTCTGAGCTGGGATGGTGCAGTGATGGTGCAGTGAGATAAATAACGGTGATGGATCAAGCCCTGATCTTTGGACTGGGTAAGAGTGGTCTGCTTAATTCAGACACTCTGTTCATCACCACCCCCTTTTCTGAATCATCTCTCCTTAGCCCTTCTGTCACATTTATTGTATAGCGCTACTCATCCAAATGTACACTATCAGAGCATTTTACATCACAAACATATATAGAGACAATAAGTTGTACATGTGTGTAAATCTATCTATAGGAAAGGCTACTTAGGACAATGAGGATTACAAGGTGTAGGCGTTATACGTTAAGAGTGCTTGGTCTGGAGAAACAAAGGAGCAGATTTACTACGTTTCCACTCAGCCCTGTGACCAAAGGAAAGAGCACCACAGCACCACATCTGGTCAGATATGGTGCTGTTACTGCCTCATGTAACACTGGTGTACCTTAGACTGCTTGCACCAATGCACACACCCTTCCACAAAAGAGTAATGATGAGTATGTGATGTCAAGCATGGGTTGTGTGCTGGAAGGTTTCCTTCCAGCACAGAATTCTATACTTTGATAAGGTTTAACGCTTTACCACTTTGTATGTGTGCTGTAAAGTGCAGCACATGCAAAGTAGGAAAGGTTTGGAAAAAAGGAATCTTTTTTCCAACTTTCCTGCATCTAGGCATAATTTTTTTGTGCAAATACGTTTCTAGAAAAGTTAGTAAGTAAGGATTACCATCAAAATCCAATGCTGGGATCAAAGGAACATCCATGTACCACTCATGGAAGCACCTTTGGTGTAAAGAATCTCAAAGTGCTCCTTTGTGTCACGTTAGGGCTACTGTCCAACGCAATTAAGGATTTGCGCTGAAAAGTAAATCCCAAGTGCAGAGTGGGGTCCTTAATGCGGTCACCTTACATTTATCTCACATCCTGCCCATTATGGTGTTATGTTTCTCACAGCATTATGCCTGACCTTCTACCCCTCCTCTTCTTCACATATACCTCCATCCTCCTTCTATCAGCTCTCATATATTCACTGCATACTCCTTCATGCCATCTCCTCCCCCTTTTCCCTCCCTGGCTCCATCCCCATACCTTCCCCCCACGTCCCCTGGCCAACCACGCTTGCACAGATATCCAATGCCTGGTTATGGACTAAATGTTACTTCTGATTTCCTTGTCTATATATTTATTGTTCTTTACATTTTTCTCATATATTTTGCTTTTCCTTTATGTACGAATGTAATACTGCATAGTGTTTCCACTTTCATCCCCTGTAAAGCGCTCTGATACCCTTGGGTCTAGCCAGCGCCATATAAAACAGTTTAAATAAAGAAATACATTAGCGTCACGTTTAGATGCAAACTAGGCACAAAGTGTTAGTAAATCCTCCACATAAACTTCGGATTTGAATCATAACATAATGATTGGGGAAATCATACTGATAAAATCATATTTCTCTCCAAATTTTGCAATCTTTTATTAATGAAAGACAGGTTCTAAAGCTATGTAAGTAAACAAAAACGTTTGTATCGAAGAAGCGGAGCAGAGCGCTGTATAGGCTATATTGGAGCCCTCAAACAAATTTACGAGAAAAAATGCCCAAGTGGTAGAGTGATTCAAGCATCATAAGGAGACGTTTTTAAATATCAGAGATTGCCAAATAGATGCACCTTGATAGAAGTTAGAAGAAAGACCTATATATTTAAAGGATTCCATGAATAAACATACGGAAACATTGAGGTTCCCCCTTTTGATGTGCACCCTATTCGACTCTTAAATGAAGAGCTGGGGACTTTATACACTGGAGCTTTGATTTTCACCCTAGACTCCATGAATAAATATATGGAAATATTGTAGTCCTGCCTATTAATTATACTTTATCCGACCTTTAATAAAGAGCTGGGGATTTTAAATCAGTTCTGAACTAGGTGTAATGAATTCATGACAACCATAAGAGAGGCTACTTATTAATTGTCCTGAAGAAGGTGGTTTCATAAACTGTTTAATTACCACCGAAACGCGTCAATGCCCTGTTGGTTGAGAGTTATACCCAAGGAACTTTCGAAATCCCACTTAACTATTGAATGGTGGACATCCTTTCTCATGGTTGATTGATTCCTATTGGGATAACCGTTTTTATGATGTTTTTAATGTTTCACATGTCTTTTATCTCTCAAAATATTTTAATATATTGGTTATATTTGTAATATTATTTTGTGTAAATACGCTTGTGACATTGTATTGGACTGAAAATTTTAAAGAAAAAACTTTTTATGAATATTAATAAAAATAATTTTCATGGAGAATAGCTATATGTGTGGTTGGATATCTGTTTTTCAGGGTTCATTTATTAATTTACATACATGTATGAGGAATGGTGAGTACGGCTTGCTATATGCTGATGTAATTGCGGTTTTAACTTTGTCTATTACGTTTTAAAATTAAACTATATTTTTTCTCTTACTCGCACTTTAAAAATTCAATGTGCATCAGAGAACCTTTTGTTCTTCTTCTGATTTTACCTGCTGCTCTTGCAAACGCTGTGTGCCCTATCGTTCTGCATGTGGTTTTCACTCCCAAGATGGCGGTGCTTTAACTCTGTGCCCCGTCCCAGACTCTCCGGAGGCCTGTTAGACAGGGCGACACTCTAGCCACCTTGCTCGTTGCTCCTGATACTTTAAATAGCGTTTGGTTGCTAGCGCGCAGCTGTGAGTGCGGCTTGCTATGTGCTGATGCAATTGCGGTTTTAACTTTGTCTATTACGTTTTAAAATTAACTGGGCGTGGCCAAGAGAGCCAACATGGCGGACGCAGCCTGAGAGAGCTCCGTCCCGCCGTTAATTCATCCATTTAATTATCCTGGTCCCCCTCACCCTGCGGTGCCCCTGAGGTGTGGGGCAGGCTGCGGACATGGCTTACTGAAGATACCAACCCTGCCATCTCTCTGGCCATCCCAGAGGGTTATAGCATTATTTGTGCTAACCGCCAAGGTGGCAAAAAGGGGGTGGGGTGGCTATCATCTATAAAAACAAGTGGGAAATTTCATCCATGACTTTCGATCCTATCGATAATATCGATGGGCTTCCTTTTTGTGTGAAACTTTCAGGCTCTATTCTATATAGACCCCCCTCGTCCAGCCTCTCTCACCTTCCAGCTCTTTTAGATTACATCACTCAGTCATGTGCTCGGTACGCCAATTTCTCGGTACTCGGAGACTGTAACTTACACATTGATGATCTCTCCTGTTTAGCCAGCTCCAATTTTCTATCTTCTCTGGCTGCCTGCAATCTGAAACAGCTGGTCGCTTATCCCACCCACAAGGCTGGCCATACCTTGGATTTAATATTTTCCAATCTCCCAGATATAACAATAGAAGCTCCCCTTCCAGTAATTTGGTCGGATCACTGGCTAGTCCCTTTTTCTATCCTATTGACCCGTCTAGACCGTCCTACTTCCATCCCAAGAGTACAGGGAAGAAATTGGAGTAAAATCTCCCTGTCCTCTAGGGAAGAGCATCTTAAAGACAGCAACCCCCTCCCTGCTATCAACCTGGACTCTTGTATCAACAACCTGAACACCTGGATTACTAATGCAATTGATACATTAGCCCCCCTCAGATCAATAAAGACCTTCAGGGCCTCACCTGCAGCCCCCTGGTACTCTGACGAATTACGTCAACAAAAATCACTTTGTAAAGCTCTGGAAAGGAGGTGGAGATCTGGGTATTCTGCAGAATGTAAACTGGTATACCGTAAGGCCCTTAAAGACTATCGAAAACAAATTATTAAGCACAAAAGAGGTTTCCTAGCGGAGAGAATTAATAAAGCTAGCAATGCCCCACAAGAAATTTTCTCTATTGTTAGATCCTTCACCGACCCTCAGGCTTTAATTCGACAACAACCTACCTCTCAAGAACTTTGTTCCCAACTGTCCGATTTTTTTGAGGACAAGATTGTTCAGATACAGGCCTCATTCCCCGTCAGTGATAATACCTATCACCTTGAGAACTGCACTGAAATCTCCACGTCTGGTCCTATCCTCGCTGATTTTGATATTATATCTGAAGAGGCATCCTTACAGGAGCTGCTAAGATGTAGATCTGGATCCCCAGTGGATCCTTGGCCAGTAAAACAATTTAAAGCCTTGGCCCCTCTCCTCAACCCCCACCTTAACACAATATGGAACACCTCCCTCAGCACAGGTCATTACCCAGAAGAATGGAAACAAGCTTATCTTGTCCCACTTTTAAAAAAGGCCAATTCCGATCCTAGTAATCCAGTTATTACATGCCAATATCCCTCCTCCCGGCACCGGCTAAAATACTTGAACGGCTTGCACATCAGCAAATTGCTGATTTCATTGAGACCCATGATCTTTTCCACGATTCCCAACATGGTTTCCGTAAGGGATACAGCACGGAGTCTACCCTCATTGAGATGGCAGACTCCGTACGTTGGGGCCTAGATAGAGGATCTCGAGCGGTGTTGGTGCTGCTGGATTTATCAGCAGCATTCAACACCCTCTCTCACCCAATCCTACTGGATCGTTTGAAATCCATTGGAATCCAGGGCAATGTGCTCAAATGGATCAGCTCTTTCTTATCAGGTCGCACTCAATTAGTACACACTCCCCCTTTTAAGTCTTCCCCTAAGCCATTGAAATGGGGTGTCCCGCAGGGCTCTTCATTAAGCCCCCTACTTTTCAATGTTTATTTTTCTCCGTTAGCTGAGATGATCTCTAAAACTGGTATCAAAACTACATCCTATGCGGATGACATTCAATTACTGTTTACTTTTGATAACCCTACTACCACCACTTTTGATCCCCTTAAATCCTGCATTCGAGACATTGCCAACTGGATGGATCGCAACTCCCTGAGACTGAATGCAACTAAGACGGAAGTGCTTTTTTTTAGCCAACCGTCTCCTCTCGACTCTAACATCTGGTGGCCGGTCAACTTCAGCCCAGCTCCAAGCCCTAAAGAATCAGTTAGGAATCTTGGAGTTCGCTGGGACCAACAGCTATCCTTGAACTGTCAAGTTCAATCAGTTGCAGCTGCCTGTTTTTCTAAGATTAAAATCTTGAAAAAATTGATTAATTATCTTCCAAGTGACCATAGAAAGACAATAGTCCATGCGTTGATCATCTCTCATTTGGACTATGCCAATGGACTTTACTTGGGACTCTCAGCTGGCCTCTGTCATAAACTTCAAACCGCCCAAAACGCTGCTGCTCGATTGATAGGTGGTCTCCCTCGGAGACACCCCATCTCCTCCTACCTTCATGACTTGCATTGGCTCCCCATGAACAAACGAATTGAGTTTAAGGCAATGACACTCGCCTATCGCTCCACCCAGGGTAACGGATCTGCCCACCTCAGATCAATTCTTCGTCCCTACTGTAATTCCCGCACTCTACGCTCCAATTCCAAAGGCTTATTGGTCATTCCGAGATTTAAAAAATCCCGTTCTGGTGGAAGAACATTTGAATTAGGTGCGGCTCAGCGATGGAACAGGTTGCCTCTTAAACTACGCATGAGCAAGACTGAACCAGAATTTCGCCGTGCTCTGAAAACCCTCCTGTTCCGCCGCTAATCGCCATCTCTGATTCCCTCCTGAGAGCCGCAATCACATAGCGCCGGGACACCCCGTTGGGGTAGCTGCGCGCTCTATAAATGACACAAAATAAAATAAATAAAATACAAGCGGCAGGCTCAGGGTGTGATTTTGGCCTTCAGATCCCATCGGAGACCGAGAATCCTGTCTCGGAGCAGAGCGGCCTGCACCAGACGGCGGAGTCGGGGCTCTCGAGTTTGGCGAGCCCCGGCGGAGGTAGGGTCACAGAGCGGACGACGGGCGGCGAGTGGAGCTGCCTCCAGCCCAGTGTGCCGGGCGCCCCGGCAGCGAAGACTGGCCCTCCCATTTCGGTGGACTATTGGGCATCGTCATGGTTCTGGACAGTGAGCTCGGCCCCGGGCAGAGGGGAAGCAGTGTGGCCTGCCCTGCACTGCGCAGCCGGGGACTTGATTTGGGTGTGCCCCACCGGCCTGCGCGGCGCACACACTCGGACATTGCTTGCCCGATGGGGCAGAGGGTAAGGAGGTGTGCGGGCTCCCGGGCTTGGGGCAGGTGTCTCGGCGGCCTGTTCGGGTCACGGTGGTGGAGGTCGGGAGTACCCCGGGGCGCCCATTCCCCAGACGCCTTCTGTGTCCCGAGGCCCAAGCTCCCGTGGAGGTGACAGTGGGACAGCCGGGAGGCCTGGGACCGGTGTCTAGATCCTTGGGGGCGCTACTCTGGTGGCAGTGGGTCCTCTGGCGAGGTAGTGGCGGGACAGCCATGGCGGCAGCGTGGCCGCGGCCCCTGGGGGTTTACAATTGACTCGGTGCGGCTGGGGGAGGAGGCCTGGCCGTTCGGCGGTCTACTCGGGCCGCGGTCCTAGTGGGGTCTTGTAGGGTCATCTACAGTAGGGAGGCCCCCTCACTTCCAGTCCGTGGTCAGCGGCCGGGTCAGGCCATGGTGGGAGGCAAGGAGTCTTGGTCGCCGCTCCTGGAGTTCCTTTGGCGGGCCCAGGCTGGTGGCCTGATCGCAGTGGAAGGGGGCCTTGTGGGGAGGCGAGTGCCCGTCCCAGACGGGAACAGAGACGGTGGAAGTGGCGGAAGGACTCCGGCAAAAGAATTGCAGCCGAGCTCCCCAGCGGGTGCCCCCCGGGCGACGTGTAGCTATGACTCGGGGCGGAGGTTGGGAGGGACCATCCAAACAAGGTCCTATTGACAAATACACTGGCCCCAGTGGAAGCGCAGGGGCAACTGGCGGCCGACAGGAGTCGGGCCCGGACAACGCAGCATTAATGGCAGCAATAACACAATCTCGTGATGCCCTGGACGCCAAAATTGGGGCTATGGGGTCCGATGTGACATTGTTACGCCAAAATCTGAGGAATGCTGTGTCTTGCATTACGGAGGCAGAAACGCGCATCTCGGGGGTTGAAGACGACAATGCAACATTAAAGCACAAGGTGGCTAGCATGGAAACCATTCAGAAAGGTTCGGCGGAACAACCTGCGTTTGGTGATTGCTAAGCTCTTGAATTATTACGATCGGGACACTATCCTCAAACTAGCCAGGGAAAAGGAATCGCTGCATTATGAAAACAATCGTATTATGATCTTCCCTGACTATACACGCCTTGTGCAGCAGCAGCGGCAATCCTTCATGGCGGCGAAGGCCCGCCTACGTGAGCAAAAACTTCCCTATGCCCTGCTGTTTCCGGCCCGCCTGAGGGTGGTGTACCAGTCTCGCTCCCATTTCTTTGACACCCCGGAGGAAGTGTTCCATTGGACTGATGAGACCATCCCGATCAGGGTTCATACGCCGCCGGGGTTGGATGCTGCTTCTGCTCGGGAGGGGCCGCAGCGGCAGGCCTCCCAGGGGGCTCGTCGTAAAGGCAACTGGCGGTCTCGGTCCCGACAGCGCTCAGCATCAGAGAGTGCTTCGGAGGGTCGGAAGGGGGCCGGCAGCGGTAAGGATGAGGGAACTGGACTTGGAGCCTATGTCGCTTTGGGAGTACAGTTTGTGATGACTTTACACACGCCGTTATGTGTTTGCCTTTAATTGGTTTTCTCCCTATGTGCTCTTTGTTTTCGGAGTGTCAGGGTTGGCGGGGGGATCCCCTTGAGCGAGCCCCGCTTGGCGCCTGGCATGCAGGGGTCTTGTGCTGTGGGGTGGGGGAGGGAGTTAATCGCAGGGGCCTGACGGGCATTGGGGAGTTTATGGGGATCCATTGGGGTAGGGGGTCGTTGGCCTCACGTTTGGGATCGGGCGGCCACTATTATGCAACAGGTACTTCACTGTTTTTGAGGTATGGGGGTCCGGGTGGGGCGGGATGAGGTTGGTTGAAGTTTGAGAGTAGGGGTGGCTGGGTGGGGCAGGGGACACGTAGTCGCATGGCAGCTAGGATTGTGAATGTGTGTGTGCGGACTGAGCCCAGGGGCGGAACGTTTTTCTTTGATGTTCCCTGATGTCAGATTCCGGGAGTGGGACACGTAGGTCGGGGAGCTCCCTTCGGATCATGAGCTGGAACATGAGGGGCTGCCTGGACAAGATTTGCACATATTTTAAAGGTAACTCCAGACATAAAAACCCTTATAAGAATAATATGACCAATAGAACAAACATCTAAATTGTTCTGTTATTGCGCTTAGGTTCACACCGAATTTACCAGCCACGAGTGGGTAAAGAATAGAAGAATAACCCCAGCGAGGGACCTTTTCTTGTGCACCCTACAAAAAAGATCTAAATCAAATCCGATAGCCAACTACTTGGAACAAACAGGAAATCAAACTGAGGGTGAGTTCTCCACCCGCGTATCGTGTAAAAAGGCGAGTATCATACATAGGTGAGAATGATGACAGTGAGTGACTTAGACTGATATCGAAGCCATCACTAAAATGTAACGGAGGGATGGGAAAGCCCCTTTTTTTGTGAAACCATTGAAATGAGGCGGAATAGAATTGAATGCACTGATAAAGGAAGGTCTCTCGTATAAAGATAAGATGTAGAGTCACACTTACGAATGATCATATAAGGGGTAAAGTGTGGTAATGAAAATAACGAGGTGAACTAAAAGTCGCATGTTTTTTGGATCAAAATGCAAAATTGATGAGAAAAGTATTTTTTAGCATTTTATCCTCTCTGATATTTATCCTTCTACATATACAGAAGGATACTCAAATTTTGAAAACTGTGACCCCAAGAAATGTTTTGTCCTGAAGAAGGTGTTATGATATCCAGACTTTAACCCCTTCGAGGCTAATGACGAGCTGGGCTCGTCATGGCGCTTACCTGCCGTGCGCGGATGACAAGGCCAGCTCGTCATAAAACAATGAAAAATAATAAAACCCAGCGCAGGACGGGAAAACGCCTAGCAGCCAAGTGGTTAACACCGAAACGCGTTGATGCACTGGTTTGAATACAGAATCCAAATAGAGCCCAGGGAACAACAGATATTCATGAATTATTGGTACTGTAGCTCCCTTGAAAGAACATTGAAAGGGAGCTACAATGTGAATGCGTAGCAAGAGCATTTTAAGCTACTGATAGAAGTGGGAATGTTTTGATTAACTGATGAATTGTGCTCAGGTGATGAATAGGTTTATTTCAAGTGTTTAATTTAACTTGTATGTAATTGATGAGATATTGTGAATATTTGAGCTCAATGCTATATATTGTAAACTCATAATGTTTTAATCATGTATATTTTCAGGAAGATTTTTCTGAAATTTAAATCAATGTGTGGAGGAGTGTGTCTTCTTCCGTTTTTTACGAAAAATAAAAAGACTGTTAATGTTACATTTTAGTGTGGGATTCATATATTTTTTATTTATAAACTCGGCCTCCTGGTTGAATGTGATAAATATATTAGAATAGAGTGAGTTAAAAAATAGTTTCTCCAGGGACTTTCCATTGACTTTCTTTGTCTATAGTACCCTGTTCCCTGGAACAAGTGGGGTCTTCTCTCTTTCCTTGACTCTTATGTACAGCCGTGTGCTGGAGAGACAGGTTTTGTGAGGACTCCCGGGTTTTCCTAAAAAAACTAACAGTCTGTGATCCAAGTTGTTAATGGATACACTGCGGACCTTTGGCTTCAGTGAAGAGCAGCTTAATAAAATACTTATCTCAAACAGAAATGGTAATAATATAACAGTTATCCCAAATGGGGGAGAAAAATGGAATCAACTTGTGAACCTAAAAAAGAAAATAATTCGCACTGAACTACATGCAGAGTTCATGACACAATATGTGAGGGCCGGAACAATACCGATAGGGCTCCAAACACGCAAAAAGCCCGGGCTCTTTGCTAACAACCCCACATTTCTAGAAACCTGGACATTCATCTCTAACCGCTGTAGTAGAGATTTGATGCTCCTAATAATAGAACGGCCCAAAATACTATATTGATATAGAAAAGGGAAATAGAAGAGTTAGAGAAAGTCCTCACTGCTACCAATGCTTTGGAAGATGCAAAAAAGAAGATAGATGAGATAAATCAGGACATGAATGGGTATTGTGAATATTTAACCAATAGAAAGACCCAGAAGCTTAGGAAGGACATTAACAAATTCAGTCAAGAGGTGATTTATCCATTCTTGAATAAAGATTATTATATAGAGAAGCCAGAACAGACCTGGGAAAGAGGACCTTGAGTCAGGTTCCAGTCCAGAAGGCCCAAACACATGAATTTCTCAGGTACTTCTGAAAGTAGCGGGGAGGATGAAGCACCACAAAGAGAGGAGGGAGAGTATACCCACCCTAACAGGGAATATGAAGATTTTTTAGGACAGCGCCCAAACAAACCCCAAACGGGATTCTCAAACAGGGGGAGGGGACCTTATATAAGGAAACCTGCAATAAGAGAACAGGACCAAGACTATCAGAAGAACCAGGCCCCTCAGGAATACAAGAGAACCAGAAACAAGGTGTATTGGCATTAGAGATAACTCCCATAATAAATCTGTCCTGTAGAATTTTAACTGAGGCAGAAAAACAAGTGTTAGGGATGGGATTTAACTTTGTCCCCATGGTAAGCATAAATAAATTCCAACTGGAAAAAGATCTGAGAGCATTTTTCAGAAAAATTCGACTACGTTGCTTCTTTGAGAATAGACCAGAAAGGGAACCCCTCACAGACTCAGGTCTAAGAGCAAAATCTACCTTCACTCCAAGCATAGGGATGGTGGATAAGAACATTGACATTTTTGAATTTATAGTCAAGATGGAAATAGGCAGCTTAGTGGATAAAAAGCAATACCAAGAATATAACATTTCAAAGATCCAGAGGGAAGCAATAGAGTCGCTGTCTAGAGATATCCAAATTACTATAAAACCGGCAGACAAGGGAGGGGGGTTATAGTCTTCAATACTGAGGACTACAACCAAAGAGTGATGTCTCTCCTATCTAATGAACTGCACTATACAAGAATACCCCAAATGAGGCTTGAGGCTCTGAAAAAGGATGTAGAAACATTTATACAAAATGCTAGAATAAATGGGGAAATTAGTGAGGAGGAGTTTAAATTCCTATACACCAGTAGCCCTAAAACAGCAGCATTTTATGGACTACCTAAAGTCCACAAGAGCTTAGAGAATCCACCTTTAAGACCTATAGTAGCAACCATCGATTCACTACTAGAACCCCTGAGCAAGTATGCCGATAGATTTCTTAAATCTCTAGTACAAAGACAGAAGTCCTACATAAAAGATACATTGGACATGATAGCCAAAACAGAAGGAATGAGGTTTGAGGGTGAGAAAGAAATTATGGTGACTCTAGATGTAGAGTCGCTCTACACTAACATACCCCAAAAGGATACCATCGAAGTCATCAGGACCCACTTGGAAAATACAGAGATTCGTGGTGGAAGCAAGGAATTTATATTACAGTGTGTGTCCATGGTACTCCTTAATAATATCTTCTTATTCATAAAAGACTTGTACATCCAACGCAAGGGGACCAGCATGGGTGCAACTTGTGCACCGAGCCTGGCCTGTATCTATGTTAGCATGTTCGAAGAAAAACATATCTATAATGAAATTAGCCCATACTATGAAAATATTCGTAACTGGGTAAGATTTATAGATGATATTTTCTTCATCTGGTCAGGTACAGAAGAGGGTTTGAAGGATTTTTTGACCTGGATCAATCTAGGAGATGAGAACCTGAAATTTACAGCATCTTATAGCAGTACCAAAGTAAATTTTTTAGATATCTGTATAAAAAGCGAGGAAGATCAGCTTAAGGTGGAGCTCTTTAAAAAGGAGTCAGATCGTAATACAGGATTACATTACAGGAGCTACCATCCTAAAAGCCAGAAGGAGAGCATACCGTTTGGCGAATTCCTTAGTTTAAGAAGGAACTGTACAAGCATCAATGACTTTTACAAGCATGCAGAAGAAATGAAACAAAAATTTAGAGAAAGAGGTTACGCCAAGAAATTAATAAATCATTCTCTAAAAAGAGCACGCTATTATAATAGGGAGGTCTTGTTGAAGAAAAAAGAAAAGAAAAAAGATATTGAAAAGATAAGTCATGGTAAGTCAGTTCTCAGGCATCGTAAATCAAGTGAAAAATATAATTAATCATAACTGGAAAATTCTCGATGAGACTAGCCTGCCAAGACCAATGTATGCATACAGGAAAAATAAAAACTTATGCTCAAGCTTAGTGCACACATACAGAGATGACATAGTGGAATCCCAAAGAACCATAACAGGAGAGAAAGCAGTAGGAAACCATGCAGTATATGCGAGCTATGCTTAGTGACCAAGGAAGTGGTTTTCAACTCAGCCAGACACAACATTAATACATTAAATAACTGTTGGAGCAAAAATGTTTTGTATCTGAATCTGTGCCCATGTGGTAAGGGATATATTGGGGAGACAGGCAGAGAGGTGAGATTGAGAATAGGGGAACACAAATCTGCAATCAAGACAAACAAAGAAAATGCCCCATTAGTTAATCATTGGAGGGAACAAGGACATAGTGAGAGAGACATACGGTGGGCGGTCTTAGAAAAGATAAAGGAACAGACGAGAATGGGAGATAGTAAGAAGAGAAGGAAACAGCAAGAACAGTGGTATATGATTAAGTTCAATACCATTAAATGTGGATTGAACTCAAGAGAGGATTGGGAAACCTTTATTTGACAGGCAGGTAAAAAAGAAATAGAAATAAAGTAAGACCACAGGATACAGGATTATCCTCCCACTGCAAAAACAGGGACAATATTCCTTAATCTAATACCCGATGCGTAGGAAACACAGACTTATGGGGAAAGATACGCCAATGAACAAAGACCGCGTGGGAGGTTTCTGCTTTTGGGACGCAGTGATGACAAGCATAACATGTGGAGTCATAAGAAAGAAGCCAATACTTTGAATTTAACATAGAGTATTAATGGTTTGGAAAATGCCAATGCCATGCAGTAAGACATAGGCAAATATGAAAATATAAATATACCATCACCATATTACCATCAACGGTCATTATATTAATGAGCCTTAGTCCTATAGAAAGAAAATCGATCCGATATAACAATACACAAAATAAATATTTACAACAAATAGGAGTGTATTTTTGCCGATTTACGGCATTAGATTAAAATAGGAGGATTCCGAGAAACGGGTGTAAACTATCTTTTAACAACTTTTGTTTTAAAAATAACCGCCAATTTCGGGGGCGGTTCATAAAATCACCCGTGATCATTAATACAGAGAATATCTTATAACATAAATAGGGTTTGATCGATAGATGAAAGTAATCACAGGACTAAATACATATCCAGAACGAAAGGCTAGACTCCGCTCCAAGATGGCGGTGCCTGTAAAGACTAAAATAAGGAGCTTCCGCGCATGCGCAGGAAAAAGAAACAGCTGACTCGCTCCTCCTCACGGTCCGAGTGGTCGCTCCCAGTGTCCCTGGCAGACACGTGGTATCGTAGCGCTGCTTTGCTCAGATTGACTTCTTTAAGCTGCATTTTATTTCGCCTGCTTGTTTACCGCTTTGCCTCCTTAGCGCTTAAAGTATTTCATTGTGCTTGCTGTTCATAACATAGTTTGCGCGTTAGCCAATAGCGCTCCGCCCTGCTCCCCCCTCCGCCTCCATTTTGTTTGTTGTTGTGCTCCTCGTGTGCCCGACCCGCCTCCCAGCTGAGACGCCCTCGCCCCTCCCCCTCCACTATCCATATATGACAGTTGCTACCGCGCGCAGCGTTCACGCGCAGCGACCGCGCCCAATCCGCGCCGAAGGTGCGCCAAAGGTAAGCCCGTCTACGCCCGTCCGCGCCTGGACCGCGCCCAGCGCCAGACCCCCTGCCCCTCGCGCTGCCCAGCCCTCCTGCATTACCTACGATGCCGCCACCCTCCTAGCCCTTAACCCCGGTCGCGCCCCCAACTGCGTCCAAGCCGCTCCTGGACACACCCATGGACCTTTCTCTTGCTACTCCTGCAAATTCATCGGCACCGACAACATCTCCGCCACAACCACACCACAGATTCCCGACCCCAACCACCTACAATGCATCCTGCTCAACACCCGCTCGGTCCACAGGCATGCCATTGACCTCTGGAATCTACTAGACACCATCTCTCCAGACATCGCCTTCCTTACAGAAACATGGATGAACGCTTCCTCCGCCCCAGACATCACCATTGCCATCCCTGAAGACTATAAGATCACACGCAAGGACCGTACCGGCCACACAGGAGGAGGAATCGCTATCGTCCACAAAAAATCAATCCACATCTCAACCAGCTCTGACGTCAACCTCGCCAACTCTGAACACCTTCACTTCCAGATCCACATCGACCCCAAGACCACACTTAGAGGCACCCTCCTCTACAGACCACCAGGACCCCGCGCAAAATTCAGTGAAGACATCACGGACTTCATCACTCCACACGCGCTCCCATACCAAAGATTACATCCTTCTGGGAGACCTCAACTTTCACCTTGAAAAGAACAACGACCGCAACACCACCACCCTCTTAGACAACCTCGCCAACCTCGGACTTCAACAACTGGTCACTTCCCCCACCCACATCGCAGGTCATACACTCGACCCCATCTTCACCTCCAGCAATCATGTCTCCTTCAGCCACACTACGGATCTCCTCTGGACTGACCACAGCTGCGTTCACTTCACCTACAACAAGCCGAAACCCACCAACCACCTCCAACCAACTCTGCAAAGAAACTGGAACAAAATCACCATCGACCAGATCTCCTCATCGCTCCTTCTAAACACCCCAGCCCACTCTTCTAACCCAGACCAAGCCGCCGCCAACTTCACCCTATGGTTATCCAACACCGCCGACATCATAGCATCACTGTAAAAACGTCAACGCAAACATGGCAGCAAGAAGGCCTCATGGTTCAACGATGATCTTAAGAAGTCCAAGAAACTCTGCCGCTCCCTCGAAAAGGCCTGGAAAAATGACCCAACCACTAGCACCAAGGACGCCTTCAAAAACGCCACCCGCACACACCACCAACTAATCCGAAAGGCCAAGAAAACAGCATTCAAGGATCGACTAGACAACAACGCCCACAACAGCAAGGAACTTTTCAACATCGTCAAGGAATTCACCAACCCCTCGGCCAACTCCAACGACATCACCCCTTCTCAAGCCCTCTGCGACTCCCTGGCTTTATTCTTCCACAACAAAATTGCGGACATCCACAACAGCTTCGACAACCAACCCGGAGACCAACCCACCCAACCATATGCTGAACATTCTCCCCCTCGAACACTCTTAACGACTGGAACCCAATCTCCACTGAGGACACCATCCGCCTGATGAACTCTATCAACTCAGGATCCCCCACAGACCCATGTCCTCACCACATCTTCAACAAAGCAGACTCCATCATAGCACCGCACCTCCGAGACGTCATCAACTGCTCCTTCAACTCTGCCACCTTCCCGGAAAGCTGGAAACACGCTGAACTCACCGCCCTTCTGAAAAAACCCACAGCGGACCCCACCGAACTCAAAAATTACCGCCCCATATCGCTCCTTCCTTTCCCAGCCAAAGTCATCGAGAAAGCTGTCAACAACCAACTCGCCGCTTTCCTCGAAGCCAAGAAATCCCTCGACTCCTCACAATCTGGCTTCCGAGCAAAACACAGCACTGAGACCGCCCTCATCGCAGCAACAGACGACATTCGAACTCTACTGGACAATGGAGACACAGTCGCCCTCATCCTCCTCGACCTCTCCGCAGCCTTCGACACAGTCTGCCATAGCACCCTTCTACAGCGCCTCAAAAACATCGGAATCCAAGGTAAAGCACTAGAATGGATCACCTCGTTCCTCACCGGAAGAACCCAGAGAGTCCGCCTTCCACCATTCAAGTCCGAGGCCACTGAAGTCATCTGTGGCGTACCACAAGGATCCTCACTCAGTCCCACCCTCTTCAACGTATACATGAGCCCCCTTGCGGTCATCGCTCGCCAACACAACCTCAACATCATCTCCTACGCGGATGACACTCAACTGATCCTTTCTCTCACCAATGACCCCAGCACCGCCAAAACAAACCTACACGAAGGAATGAAAGAAGTTGCCGAATGGATGAAACAAAGCCGTCTAAAACTGAACTCAGATAAAACAGAAGTCCTCATCTTAGGTACATCCCCCTCCGCATGGGACGACTCTTGGTGGCCGGAAGCCCTTGGAAAAGCACCCATCCCGACAGACCACGCACGGAACCTAGGCGTTATCCTGGACTCTTCACTCTCAATGAACAGACAAATCAACGCCGTATCCTCATCCTGCTTCAACATTCTTCGCATGCTCAAAAAAACATTTCGCTGGATCCCCACCGAAACCAGAAAAACAGTCACCCATGCTCTGGTCACGAGCCGACTGGACTACGGAAACACCCTCTACGCAGGTACTACCGCTAAACTCCAGAAGAAACTCCAACGAATCCAAAACGCCTCAGCCAGGATCATATTAGACATCCCACGCAACGAACACATCTCTGGCCACCTGAAAGACCTCCACTGGCTACCCGTCAATAAGAGGATCACTTTCCGTCTGCTAACCCACGCACACAAATCACTCTACGACATCGGACCAGAATGCCTCAACTCGCGACTGTCCTTCTACACCCCCTCCCGCCAACTACGTTCTTCCAGCCAAGCCCTCGCCACTGTACCCCGCATCAACAAGACCACCATGGGAGGCAGATCCTTCTCATACCTGGCAGCTAAAACATGGAACTCACTCCCCACCTACCTTCGTCTTACCCAGAACCACCTAGCATTTAGAAAGCAACTTAAAACATGGATATTTGACAAGTAATCCTCCTCCCCTCCCTAAGCGCCTTGAGACCCTCTGGGTATGTAGTGCGCTATATAAATTCTCTGACTTGACTTGACTTGACTGTAGGGAATTACAAGCGGTGAGTCACACGATAACAAGAAGACTGGGATACGGAAGTGGTAGAGAGACAACGAGGCAGAAGCAGGAATCCACGATTTATAAGGTAAGCGCCCGGGCAAAATACAAGGATAGGAAATAGCTAATCTGGTATCATAGTATTTACCGATAGAGACAGAGGGGGCCACGAGGACGAGTACCCACACAGATAGAGTAAGCTGGGGCACCCCTTTGAAACTAGTCTCTGTGATTTAGAGAAAATGAGTCAAGTAGACTCTTTAACTTGAAAAGAGAAGGTCAAAGGAAATAATTATCGGGGAATGAAAGAGGTATCCTCGAACGCTTTAGAGAGAAAGGAAAAATAACATTATAGAGTTGACGAGATGTATGAAATTGGACATAGGCGTCCTTGAGCCCCTTGGGCAACAGCACAGCACTAGCCTCGAGTATCACCATATAGGAAGTAAAAATAGAGAATATTTATGATAGTTCAGAGGAGAAATAGGTAGAAGGGAGAATTACCTATAACATGAATAGAGTGGAATATAAAAGTACCACATAGGTATAGGTGGAGAAACGAATGGTGCATATAATAGGCCATTAATTCCAATGTTCATCCACAGAACATATCCAGTTCAAGAAGAGTGGACACTCCGGTACTGGACAAAAGTTCCAGACCATATTATCCCTCGTTGAAAAAGAAGCGTAAATATTTTAAAAGGTAAGAATATAGGAAGTAAAATGAGTAAGGGTATCAGAACCGGGCAGGGCAAATATAGTGACATCGATATGTTTATACTTCCTTTGTAGATTCCTGCAGCCGTTATTTAGAAGGCTCCAAGCCAGAATCACAGAAGAAGAAAAAACCAAGACAAAATTATCAGTCTGATTTTTGCACATATTTTAAAGGTAACTCCAGACATAAAAACCCTTATAAGAATAATATGACCAATAGAAAAAACATCTAAATTGTTCTGTTATTGCGCTTAGGTTCATACCGAATTTACAAGCCACGAGTGGGGAAAGAATAGAAGAATAACCACAGGGAGGGACCTTTTCTTGTGCACCCTACAAAAAAAGATCTAAATCAAATCCGATAGCCAACTACTTGGAACAAACAGGAAATCAAACTGAGGTTGAGGTCTCCCACCCGCGTATCGTGTAAAAAGGCGAGTATCATACATAGGTGAGAATGATGACAGTGAGTGACTTAGACTGATATCGAAGCCATCACTAAAATGTAACAGAGGGATGGGAAAGCCCCTTTTTTATGAAACCATTGAAATGAGGTGGAATAGAATTGAATGCACTGATAAAGGAAGGTCTCCCGTATAAAGATAAGATGTAGAGTCACACTTACGAATGATCATATAAGGGGTAAAGTGTGGTAATGAAAATAACGAGGTGAACTAAAAGTCGCATGTGTTTCGGATCAAAATGCAAAATTGATGAGAAAAGTATTTTTTAGCATGTTATCCTCGCTGATATTTATCTTTCTACATATACAGAAGCATACTCAAATTTTGAAAACTGTGACCCCAAGAAATGTTTTGTCCTGAAGAAGGTGTTATGATATCCAGACTTTAACACCGAAACGCGTCGACGCACTGGTTTGAATACAGGATCCAAAAAGAGCCCAGGGAACAACAGATATTCATGAATTATTGGTACGGTAGCTCCCTTGAAAAAAACATTCAAAGGTTTTTTGGATCAAGTGAATGCGTAGCAAGAGCATTTTAAGCTACTGATAGAAGGGGGAATGTTTTGATTAACTGATGAATTGTGCTCAGGTGATGAATAGGTTTATTTCATGTGTTTAATTTAACTTGTATGTAATTGATGAGATATTGTGAATATTTGTGCTCAATGCTATATATTGTAAACTCATAATGTTTTAATCATGTATATTTTCAGGAAGTTTTTTCTGAAATTTTAATCAATGTGTGGAGGACTGTGTCTTCCGTTTTTTACGAAAAATAAAAAGACTGTTAACGTTACATTTTAGTGTGGGATTCATATATTTTTTATTTATAAACTAGGCCTCCTGGTTGAATGTGATAAAAATATTAGAATAGAGTGAGTTAAATACTAGTTTCTCCAGGGACTTTCCATTGACTTTCAAGATTAAAACGGGGCATTGCTACGACAGGCAAAGAGGACCGGGGTGGATGTCTTTTTGCTCCAAGAAACGCATCTCATGGGTACGAAGGCGCTTTGTCTACAAAGGTAAGGTTATCAACAGGTGTTTCATGCGGGCTTCACGAGAGGCTCTAGGGGGGTTGCAATACTAATACATTGCAGGGTTCCCTACGTTCATTCCACTCACCATGTAGACATGTACGGTCGCTATGTCATTGTTTGGGGCAGGATAGGTGAGGAGCCAATAGTGTTTGGGAGTATTTATGCCCCCCCCCCCCTCTTCAGTGGTCCTTCGTTGAGAAGTTGTTTGGCATAGGCTTCCCTGTCTGATAGTCTACAGATCATAGGTGGAGATTGGAATGATGTAATGGACACTCAGATGGATCGTTGTTGCCCCGGGAGGGGGGGGGGGGGAGGGCGGCCAGGCTACCAAACTTCAAGGTATGACATGGGGTCTTAATTGGGTGGACACATGGAGACACGTGCAGGGCAATACGAGGGGCTACACCTATATCTCTGCAGTACACAACTCCCTCTCTAGGCTGGATTATTTGTTTGTACCTGGTGAGGCGATTCACAGGATTGAAACGGCAGGCATCCTTCCCCACGGTTTGTCGGATCACTCCCCTGTAACGGTGGATATTGGCCTGGATAGGGAACGGCGGCCATTCCGGTGGCGCCTCTCTGTGTGGCACCTCCAGCAGCCGGAATACCAGAAACACCTAGGGGAGGCCGTAGGCCACTTTCTCACCGACAATGTGGGATCGGTGGCAGAGGTCAGTACTCTGTGGAAATCCATGAAACCGACGCTCAGAGGGTTAGATATAGCATGGAGCGTGGCGGCGAAGAAGAAGCGCAGGGAGAGTCTGGTTCGGGCGGAGGCCAACATAGTGGCTCTAGAGCTGTTGGCGAGCATGGACGGGGGGGCACGCGCGGCGGGCCAACTCCTTCTTGCGCAACAGTCCTATGATTCCCTCTTGATGGATGAGGCTAAGCAGATCTGGTTGGCCTCACGTAGCCGGATATATCAATGGGGGGGACAAATCGGGGACTATGCTTCACCGTCTTTGCCAGGGCACATTTCAGGCCCAGACGTTGCCTCGGATAACGGATCAGTTTGCTACTTACTACACTAATTTGTACGCCCCGAACGAATGTCTTCCGGCTGAGGTGGTGGACACATTTATGACTGATATGCCACCGCGAGCTGTTACAGATGAGGTGAGGGACCGCTTAGATCTCCCTTTGACGGAGGAGGAACTCGGCACTGCCCTCTGCGAGCTTAATACTGGTAAGGCGCCCAGGCCCAACGGGTTTCCAAGCGAATTCTTTAAGAAACACCACTTACAATTGGGTAAGTTCTATCGGGAGGTAGTAGAGGACGCGAGGGAGCGGGGTTGCCTTATCCTGACTGGCGGCCCTGCGGAGGTTGTTGTCTTTCATAAACCTGGTCGTCGCCCTGAGCATCATGCCTCTTATCGCCCTATTTCCCTCTCGAATGTAGAGGCGAAGATTCTAGCTAAAGCACTGGCCAATCGCCTCCTCCCTTACATCACGGAGCTGCTACACCCCGATCAGGCGAGGGTTTATGCCCCAGAGAGCGACCAGACATAATATACGGCGGGCACACGTGGCGGTAGCGGTGGTCCGAGACACTGGGGTACATGCGGCGCTTCTATTGGCAGATATGGACAGGGCTTTAGACTCTTTAAGCTGGGTCTACCTTTTTGTCCTTTTGTCCGGCCTGAATCTGGGCCCCCGTTTTTTGTCATATCTGCGGCTTTTATACACAGGCCTGACGGCCTCAGTTCGGATAGCAGGGGTTGCTTCTTCTACGTTCAGCATTGGAAGGGGCACCCGGCAGGGTTGTGCTCTCTCGCCTTATTTATTTGCCCTGGCCATGGAGCCACTAACAGTGTGAGTCCGTATGGATATGGGCGCACAGTTGCGGGGGTTCGTGTGGACCCCGACCCTATCCGACAGGATCGCGTTATATGCGGACGATGTCCTCTTCTTATTAACGGAGGTCAATCGCTCCGCGCCACGGATCCTTGAGATCATGCAAATATTTGGTGAGACCTCGGGGCTGTATCCGAACCCTGGGAAATCCATATTGTTGGAGCTGGGGGATCGCCCGCAGGCGGGGACCTGGGCCTCTGCGTTACAGGTGGCAACTGGGGGCATTAAGTATCTAGGAGTGTTTGTCACTGAGGTTCCATCGATTGCGTGGGAACGGAGGGAGAGTCTGGTTCGGGCGGAGGCCAACATAGTGGCTCTAGAGCTGTTGGCGAGCATGGACGGGGGGCACGCGCGGCGGGCCAACTCCTTGTGCCGGCGTCGGAACGTGCTAAAATGGATATTAAAACATGGTCCCGCATGCCGCTCACCATCTATGGCAGGTCCGCGATATTAAAAATGGTGGCCCTCCCTAGATTTTTGTATCAGCTACAAAATCATCCATATCCAGTCCCTACCTCATGGTTCCAGCAGGTTAATGCGGCACTGGGTCCGTTTTTATGGGCCTCGGGAGCCATACGGGTGGCAGTGCATACCTGCTTCCTTTCCACGTACTGTGGGGGGCTGGCGACATCGGATATACTCTCTTACTACCAGGCGTCACACCTCCTGGTCATCAACGACTGGTGGTATGGGGATCGGAGTGATCTGACATATGCACTGGAACGTTTACTGATGGGAGATCACTCGCTCCATACTCTCTTATATGCGGCTCGGAGGCGGCGGCTCCTGCCGCCTAGTACGCAGCTAGTATTCCAAATTTGGAGACAGGCCCTGTGGTGGGTGGGGATGGTGAAATACCCTAACAGGTGAGACCCCCCCTTTGGCACAATGGTAGGTTCCCTGGCTTGGCCACACTCCAGGGCTTTGGGGGATGGGATAGCATTGGTATCTCCAAGATAGGAGATGTCTTGATGGGAGTGACGCTGAAGTCCTTCCAGGAGTTGAGTCAAGATTGTTCAATGCCCCGTACCCAGTTTTTCAAATACCTTCAATTTCGCCCTGTTTGGTGGGATTGGAGTCGCTTCCTGAGTTTAGTCCCCTGGAGGCAAAGGTTTTTATGGGAGACCTGGGGCCTAAGAAGATTTCCCGTTCATACCAATCCCTGGTCACGCATAGTTCCCCTTCACTGCAGAAGCTACGGCACTCCTGGGAGGCAGATGTTGGTACCCTGGAAGAGGAGGACTGGCGGGAGGTATTGGCGGGACACCGGGGTGCTGCCATTTCCATGCACCTTCAGTTGATACAATTCAAATACCTGCATAGGGTCTACTTCACTCGACATCGGTTGTGGAGGGCAGGGTTGATAGGTTCCCCGGACTGCTTAAGATGTGAGAGGGAGGATGGGACATTCATGCATATGGTCTGGGGCTGTCCTGTGCTGGCTAGGTTTTGGAAGGGGGTCTGGGACTGTCTCTCCGAGGTTCTGGGGTGGGGCCTCCCCTGCACTCCACAACTGGGCCTCCTTCATGTGATGGAAGGGGTGGGATGGAACATTTATAAAAGACACCTGCTGTTATTGGGCCTCACCCTGGCTAAGCGGGATGTGGCTAGGGCCTGGAGGGACACTCGGGTCCCCGCGATTGTAGCATGGAAGAGGGGACTCGACTTCTGTATGGGTCTGGAGGGACCGGTGTTCGTAGCTCGGGCTGCCCACGGAAACACTTCAAAATATGGAAGAGGTGGGCTGACTATAGAGGCCTGGAGCTTGAGCCCCCGGATAATCAGGATCCCCTGGTTAATGTTGGCTGAGATGTGGCTGTTACGTTTACGCTTGGGTTTGGATGTACCGCGCAAGTGCGAATATGAAGAAAGCTGAACATGCGACAGGGGGAGGGGGGCGGAGGGGGGTGTTGGGTTAAGGAGGGGCGGGAGGGGTATTGTTTCCTTTATGTTTTCTCCTGTCATTGTTGCCTGACCACTTACCTTGAAATTGGATTGTGATTTCTGTATTGAAGATTATGAGCCCGGCAGTGATCTCTGGAGTGCAGGGACCTGCATTATATGTGCAATCCTTAATAAATTTGTTGGTTTTTTTTAAATTAAACTGTGTGTTTTTTTCTCTTACTCGCACTTTAAAAATTCAATGTGCATCAGAGAACCTTTTAATCTCCTTCTGATTTTACCTGCTGCTCTTGCGAACGCTGTGTGCCCTATTGTTCAGCGTGTGGTTTTCACTCCCAAGATGGCGGTGCTTTAACTCTGTGCCCCTTCCCAGACTCTCCGGGAGCCTGTTAGACAGGGCGACACTCTAGCGCCTTGCTCGTTGCTCCGGATACTTTAAATAACGTTCCGATGCAGCGCACAGCGGGCGCGCCAGAGGCAATAATATTGCAAACTACTTCATCTCTAATGTTGAGACGATTCACAGCTCACTAATATCTTCTAGTGCTGCAAATGTAGTGAGCCTTTGGCCGGATTTGACTGGTGGGAGCTACCAGACCTCAGCAGCTAAGATTTCAGCATGGTCCCCCTTTGAGAATCGATCCTTCTTAGATTGCCTAGCTAGGGTAAAATCTGGTTCTACCCTAGACCCTCTCCCTGCTAACATCATACAACAGCTTTCACCAGAAGCTCTTGGAATTCTTAGAGCACTTCTAAACACTTCTTTACGTGAATCCTGTGTTCTCCTAGATTGGAAGCACGCAATGGTTGTTCCTTTATTGAAAAAGCCTGGAGTTGATCCCTCGATTATGTCAAATTTCCGTCCAATCTCATTGCTGCCGGTCCTTTCCAAGATCTTGGACAAACACGTCAATGGCCAGCTCTCAGCTCACGTGGAAAGCTCAGGTTTCTTACATCCGTCTCACTCTGGATTCAGAACCCATTTTTCTCCAGAAACTACTTTGTTGGGGGTCACTGAGAAACTGCGCTCCTGCCTTGACAGGGGGAGACGACGGCGCTCATTTTACTTGATCTGAGCGCCGCATTCGATACTGTGTCTCATACCATCCTCTTAAGTCTCTCAGGTCGGCAGGAGTTGAAGGGCCCGCTTTAACCTGGCTGTCCTCCTTTCTTAGTGACCGTACATTTCAGTTTTTCTCCTCCAAATCTTCATCTACCGTCAGGACATCCGCATACGGAGTGCTCCAGGGGTCCACTTTGAGCCCGTTGCTCTTTAATATCTATGTGAGACACCTGGCGTCCATAGTGGAGGAGGCGGGGTTAACCCTTTATTCATACGCCGACGACACACAAATCATTGTTTCCTTGTCTTCTACGAAGGAAGGTTCCCTGTCCTCCCTTCAGGTGGGGCTACGGCGGGTGTCGGAGTGGATGTGTGCCAATCTTTTGAATTTAAATGGAGACAAGACCAAGGTTGTTAATTTGGGTAAGCACAAGCATCTTTGGGGTCCTCAACATTGGCCTCCGGAAATGGGAACTCTTCCCCAACCTGCTAGCCAAGTTCGCAATCTTGGGTTTATTATTGAAAGTAACCTCTCAATGCGGCAACAGGCGGTAAGTGTTGCCGCCACTTGTTTTACCATTCTAAGATGGCTGCGTAAGATCATCTGGATGCTTCCAGACTCCATCAAAATAACGGTAGTCCAGGTATTGGTCACTTCTCGCCTGCACTACGGTAATGTGCTGTATCTAGGCAGAAGTCAGGAGGTGTTGAGGAAACTCCAGGTGGTGCACAACTCTGCAGCCCATCTTTTATGTCAGGTCCCAAGGAAATCATCCATCTCTCCTTTCTTCGGGACTTACATTGGCTTCGCATCGACAGCCGTATTAAATTCAAGACCTTGTGTCTTGTTTTTAAAATTAAGCAAGGAACCACCCCAGCCTATCTTCAGGAGCTTCTCCATTCATATGCCCCTTCACGGCCTCTACGCTCAGCCACTCTAGGCAATCTTGTCACCCCTAGTTGTAGACTTACTAGAATGGGAGATCGCTCCTTTTCATTTCTTGGTCCTAGATTATGGAACTCTCTCCCTAGTCTAATGAAACATGAATCTCTCTACCCCAAGTTTAGGCGAGATCTTAAGACCTGGCTTTTTTCTTAGTAACCAGCCTGCCGTCCATTTGGTATGCAGCAGCAGACATGCCTGCTCCGGGAAACCCTGTCTAGGGTAGCTGCGCGCATTACAAATTCAAATAATAATAAGACTAATATATACATATGGATGGTTTGAGTAGATGTTTTGAGTAAATAGTTGCTCCAAGAGAATTTCTGCTTACCTTTGGTACCGTGTCTCTTGGTCAGTGGGGTCACTCCCTTTTGTTTCCCATACCTGGTTCTAAAGCTATGCCTTGCAATTGCTTGCAGCACTTTGATGCCTGTTCATAGCTCAAAGTGCTTTAATAGAAGAACTGTAACTTATGATTCCAAGTAACAAAAGGATATCTGTGACAAAAGCAGCAACCCACTGAGCTCTCTTCATAAAAAACTATTTTGTGATCTGTATGTTACACGTTGAGCTTTACAGTGGGAACATCAACCCTCTATGCTACTTTATCATGAATCAAAACTGTGACTAGACAAATTACAGATCTCTCCATCAAATGTATTAACCGCCAGAGTTATCATGCTGTTGCAATTATTATCCTCTGAAAAATGCCGAGCACACAAAGATCTCTGCAGGCTGCTCTTATCTCGCCTCTGCCTGTCATGCAAAGGGCACTCCCTTCAAGTTTGCCGCTTGGTATTATGGAACTGGTCTCTCCATCCTAAAGCTGGCCCGGTTTTGGATATTGTACAAGCTATAAAAAAAGCTCCTTCCTAGAGTCCACAATCCCTCCTTTTGTAGAAATATCCTCACCTTTGAACCAATCGAGGAAGCCTAGGTAAATTTCAAGTGTTTTACCATTACTTCAGGATCATCCTTGGATCCCTGCCCAGCCAAAAACTTAAAGCAGTGGGCTCCTCAGAGCACCACTCATCTTACTCAATTAGTAAACCTTTTGCTTTCTACTGGCCCAGTCCCTGAAATGTGGAAACAGGCTATGATAATTACGCTTAAAAAAAAACAACAACAAAAACATTGGTGGACTGTAGGAAATTGTGTTACTGGTTGAGGAGGGTCAAACCCTACTCAAGCAGAAACCGCAATCTATGTCACGGTGAGACACAAGAAAATCCCAAATTAACCTGTGCTCAACCCTCTGGTAAGCTCGGCACAAAAGCAGTCAAGCTTAATGTATAGGTAATGTGTAAAGTATTTATGCAGCACTTCAAACAGTAACAAAGTAAAAAACACAACACAAGAAAATCCCAAACCAATTTAGGAACATGGAGTAATATGTAATAAATGATTTGAAACCAAAACAACAAACAACCAATCAGTGGAACCAGAGAATTGCAAATTCAAAGTTTTAAGTAACAATAGTGCCTGGAGGCACAAAGTGGCAACTGTAGTTACCTGGTTGTGCTGGACCGAGACAATGTTGCAAGTTCTAACCGACCGTGATGGAAAGCAGGACGGATACCGAGGGCCCTACTCACTGCAGATTGAGTCCATGTGCTGGGCTCAAGATGTTAGGAGCTTTTCCTGTCCCTGCGGCTCTGATCGGAAGGCAAGACAACTAGCCTTTGGAGTCACTCTGGTGATTTGGGGTTCAAGATGCAGGTCCAGTCCTTTCACTCAGGCAGTAGGGCAGGACTGTAGCAGGGCAGCAGAGTAGCACTCCTTCTTTCAAGAGGGTAGCACAGAAGCCCTTCTGAGCCTTCCATAGGTCTAGAGGTGCACTGAAGAGTTGGGTCTGATGGTCAATTATTTAAACCTGATGCACACTTTGAAGTAGGAAAGGTTCTGGAGGTTTCCACTTCTAGAGGTGCTTAGAATGTCCTGCCTGCTCAGGCTCCAACGAGGCTGGGATCACAATAGACTAGTGTCAAACCCTTTGTAAATGTGCCCAGGTAGAACCAAAGTGATGTGCAAGTGTGGTAGGTGGCAGCTTTTCCCCCTCATCACATCAGAGATGGCACATTCTGTCAATACTTATGCTCCTTTTTCTTACTGTCTGGGAGAAATATGCAAAGAACAAGAGCCAGCTGTGGCCCAGGAACAGGCTGCAGGTACCAAATAATCAGGAGAAGAAAATGCCAACTTGCTAAAAGTGGTACAAAAGGGGGTGGTGATGGACGGAGCATCTGAACCAATCAAACACTCACACCCAGTCAAAAGATCTGGGTTTGATCCATCACCGTTCTTTAGCCCACTCTGCCACTCCAGTTCAGACACGGCTATATGCAAATCAGTCTGACCCTGTGCCTCATGGGAACAGTCCAGCGCGAACTGCCAAGCCATGCCTTCCGTGGACCGGAAACAAGCTTACGAGAACCGGTTTCTGGCATTACAGCCGTCTTCAGCCCGGCTTGCTTGAATCCAGTGGCAAAGTGAGAAAGGGACTCACGTCTGAGCATACCCTGCCACACTTATGGCGGCCAAAAGCAGTACAAAAGGGGGAGGTGATGGACGGAGCATCTGAACCAATCAAACACTCACACCAAGTCAAAAGATCTGGGTTTGATTCATCACCGTTCTTTAGCCCACTCTGCCACCCCAGTTCAGACATGGCTATATGCAAATCAGTCTGACCCTGTGCCTCATGGGAACAGTTCAGCCCGAACTGCCAAGCCATGCCTTCCCTGGACCGGAAACAAGCTTCCGAGGACTGGTTTCTGGCATTACAGCCGTCTTCAGCCCGGCTTGCTTCAATCCAGTGGCAAAGTGAGAAAGGGACTCACGTCTGACCATACCCTGCCACACATATGGCGGCCAAAAGCGGTACAAAAGGGGGTGGTGATGGACGGAGCATATGAACCAATCAAACACTCACACCCAGTCAAAAGATCTGGGCATACCCTGCCACACTTATGGCGGCCAAAAGCGGTACAAAAGGGGGTGGTGATGGATGGAGCATCTGAACCAATCAAACACTCACACCCAGTCAAAAGATCTGGGTTTGATTGATCACCGTTCTTTAGCCCACTCTGCCACCCCAGTTCAGACATGGCTATATGCAAATCAGTCTGACCCTGTGCCTCATGGGAACAGTCCAGCCCGAACTGCCAAGCCATGCCTTCCCTGGACCGGAAACAAGCTTCCGAGGACCGGTTTCTGGCATTACAGCCGTCTTCAGCCCGGCTTGCTTGAATCCAGTGGCAAAGTGAGCAAGGGACTCACGTCTGAGCATACCCTGCCACACTTATGGCGGCAAAAAGCGGTACAAAAGGGGGTGGTGATGGACGGAGCATCTGAACCAATCAAGCACTCACACCCAGTCAAAAGATCTGGGTTTGATCCATCACCGTTCTTTAGCCCACTCTGCCACCCCAGTTCAGACATGGCTATATGCAAATCAGTCTGACCCTGTGCCTCACTTTGCCACTGGATTCAAGCAAGCCGGGCTGAAGACGGCTGGAATGCCAGAAACCGGTCCTCGGAAGCTTGTTTCCGGTCCAGGGAAGACATGGCTTGGCAGTTCGGGCTGGACTGTTCCCATGAGGCACAGAGTCAGACTGATTTGCATATAGCCATGTCTGAACTGGGGTGGCAGAGTGAGCTAAAGAACGGTGATGGATTAAACCCAGATCTTTTGACTGGGTGTGATTGTTTGATTGATTCAGATGCTCCGTCCATCACCAACCCCTTTTGTACAACTTGCTAAAAGTGGCATTTTCAGAATTGTGACTTAAAATCTGACTTTACCATTAAACACCATTAAACACCAAACTCCCCATTCCTACCTGCTCCTAATTGAAAGTTATCAGTTATAAAATGTAATAAATTAATCCAATGTTATCCTCTGTGAGGGGTAGGCCTTGCAGTAGTGAAAAATGAATTTAAGAGTTCTTCACTTCCAAGGCAAGTAAAAGTTAAAAGTTAATGTCCATGAACCTAATCTAGGTTGACATATGTATTAAAAAGGCAGGGTTAGGCCTGCCAAATGGTTTATTTTGCCAGGTTGAAATGGCAATTTAGAACTGCACATATAGGCTTCAATGGAAGGCCTGAGACATGTCTAAAAAGCTACATAATTGGATGGCACAGTCAGTGCTGCAGGCCCACTATTATAATTTAATTTACAGGCCCTCTGTACATGTAGTTCCACACTTCTAGGGACTCACAAGTACATTAAAAGTGCCAGTTGGATGTATGCTAATTTTACTATGTTCAAAGAGGAGGGCACAAGCACTTTAGCATGGGTTAGCAGTGGTAAGGTGAAAAGAGTCTAAAAAGCCAACAAAAACGGGTACAGAAAACAGGAGGATGAAGGAAAAATGTTTGGGGATGACCATCCAGAAAGAGCCAATGTTTGGGGATGACCATGCAGAAAGAGCCAAAATGGACCCTGAAAAACTATCGTTAGACCAATCTTGCATCTCATGTTAACGCTCAAAAATCCACCTTTCTAGAGGATAGCATGTACTTTGACTCACATCAGTATGGCTTTAGAGCAAACATCAGCACTCAATCAGAACTTGTGGGTTCTCAGTGAGATTTGCATGTGCCTCGCTTTAGAACAGTCTGCCGTTCTTACAGTTTTGGACTTAGCAAAAGCCTCTGATAAGGTCTCTCATCCCATTCAGACATCATCTCTTATGGCAGCCAGTGTAAGAGACTGTCTTCTCAACTGGCTCATTTCTTTCCTTACCAATATATCCCGAGCTGCATGCCTGCCCACTTTTCAGCTTGAGTTTAAGGACATCAAATTTGGTACACCTTAGAACACCCAGATGGGTATAGGAGCACTCTATGCAAACTCAACTCAATTCCCTTCTCCTTGAATTACCAATACCAGGTGCATCAGTAATTCCACCGAGGTGGAAAACCTAGAGGGATTCGGAGTTGTTCCTATGACAGGACCCTCAAAAATGAAGAGTTACTCTCAGAATGAGTAGAACCAAAGGTGTTTCTCCGGGTAATTCGACATTTTACTCACAGAGTTTCACCTGGACATTTCAGAAGCTTTCAGGAACCGTAATATCCAAGAGAAACACCATGGGTATGCCGGTTTACAGAGGATCTCTTGATCTTAAAGGAGCAGGAATCTACTGTTAGTAGAACTGTCATGATTAGCGTGGGATGCTAGGCTGCAGTAGGCCCCAATGGTGGTCAGGAGTAAACACATAGGACATATCTGCTATGTTGCTGTACACTGGCTTCGCTCTCCGGCAAGGGTTTCACATTTAATAACTGCCTGTCACCTAGCTGTACAAACCAACCAATATATAACACAGGGGTTTTATCAATAAACAGCAACCTTGTCTCCCTCTCGCTATGGTACTCTCCTATTACATCCCAGGGGTGCTACATTTAGGACAGGGCTCTCAATCAAACCACTGGCATGTGTGTGTACACAGAGCAAATTAGTTGAACGCTGCACATGGCACCTCTTTACCCCTATATGCCAAACCTACCGATTCAGGAAGGAGACTACCAATTTCAAGACTAATCTCCCGCCTCCCGATTCCTGAAGAAACCCAATTACTGAATGAAGATCTGCTGGTGATAGGCTAGCATGAGCTCGGAAACGGTCTCGCTGACTCAGAGTGTGCACTGCCAGGGACCTGCTGCAGCCCAGTGCACAATCATTTTGTTGCACTCTTTGCCTACTAGTGTACTTACTCTGTGCTCCTGATAGGTAAGGGAAGAAACAACAAACTATATCTTGCCATTCAGAAATCCGATCCTGCAGCCTCACACTTGCAAGTTCAGTCCCTTTACTCTGCCAGTTGGGCAGATTCCATGCAGGCCAATAGACTCGATTAAGGTGGGAGACTCGATTTTTAAAGCCCCAAAAACGTTTTGCTAGCTATACGAAAGTTAGGAACCGTGATTTCCTAATTACGATTTTTTAAGTTTCATCAGCAATTCATAGTAGGTCGCAGATAGACCTACCTCATAAATATTAATGAGGTAGGTAGCAATTTGTGACCCACTACAACTTGCTGCCATCATAGGGATGGTGACCTGCTGTAGTCAGAAGACCAACTTATCTGTGATTGGTTTTAAATAAAGAAAGGCCAGCTTCAGCTCTGATGCGAAAGTCTATTTTGGCGCTGCACCAATAACCTCTTTCTCTGTAAATACCTTTACTCCCACCTTCCAACAGTGCCCCTCATCTCCCAACAGTCCCCCTCTAATGACCACCTCTCGGATTCCCTCACAGCCACACGCCACAAGTGCCCCTCATCTCCCCATAGCCCCTCCCCCATTGACCTCCTCCTCGGATTCCCTCACTACTACCCTCCACCAGTGCCCCTCATCGCTCCATAGCCCCTCCCACAATCTCCTCCTCAGATTCCCTCACTGCCACCCTCCAACAGTGCCCCTGATCTCTCTATGTAGCCCCTCCCACTACCTCCTCCTCGGATTCCCTCACTGCCACCCTCCAACAGTGCCCCTCATCTTTACGTAGCCCCTCTCTCATATGCATTCCATTTGTTGTATAGCGCTACTCATATCAGTGTAGTGTGTGTCAGTACTTTACACAACTCACCCATTATACAGAGACAATGAATCATACAAGTATGTAAATCAGTCTATAGGGAATGTCATATAAGCCAATGAGGATTACAAGGTGTATGAATCACATGTCATCCATACTGGTGGGAAGGCTATTTTAAGAGGGTTTGGTCTAGGGAAACACAACCTTAGGATTTAAAGAGTATTCCATGTTGGTCAGCTTTACTGATAAAAATGTATATCTGCCCAAACATACTCATTTTAGCAACACTAGAATAATAAAAGACTGGGTAAATTCTAACTATATCACAAAACAAAAAAAGCGAAGTTCTAACTATACCATTCATGTGTGTATGCAGCTCTTTGATGAAAGTTCACTAGTTACTGTCCTATGTTAGGATTGTACCTTCTGAACTGCAAGTAACACAAAGATCTATGTGACAAAGGCAGTAACCCACTGAGCTATCCAGGGCTTTAAGTGGGCCAGGTCTCACTGGGTCTGAGCACAAGCAGTTTTTTTTAAGGGGGTCTCGAAACGGGTCTCTATTGGGCTGTTTTGTGCGCTGGTCACAGGTATTCCGTTTTTTTCCGAACTGCAGTAACAGCAGTCTGCTGTCACTGCAGTCCAGAAAAAAGTGCCAGGGCACAAAACGGAGCCCGATAGAGACCCGTTTCGAGACAGCAGGCAAATTGGTGTACCCTGTTCACACTACTCACAAGTGAAAAGTTACGGCATGAAGCATGCCAGGTGAGGGTTGTAGGGGGGAAGGGAAATCCTTTAAAGAAAGTAATTTTCTCTCTGGATTTCCCTTCTCTTTTTAAAACTCAGGAACAGCAACATTGTTGTGATGTCACCAATGCTTTAAGTGGAAGCTTTTGTAATATTATATACAAGCCATAGTTGCTGTTCTTATCTTATGCAACTAACAAACATTGACAAAGCCAATAGTTATGACTTGTAGGTATGATGTTACTTGTTGTATCATAAACCTTGATGCAATGACAAAAACAGCAAAATACAAATTGGGCCGCACAATGCTAAACACAGATTTTTAACGTACTGTTTTTAAGCCACGTCCTCAATTACATTGGCCACGCCCCTTTGAGAGATCCCCCAGTTTATTCATCCCACTTAAAGCCCTGGAGCTAACCACATAGAATGCAGTTCATCAGCATTTAAACACTACTAACGGACAAATGATTGCTCTCCAGCAGGATCATATATCACCAGCGTTATCTGGGCATTTTGTATTATTATTGTTGTCCTGCCTCAGCCATGATAATGATAAAAACTGTTTAAATGAAACACACACGAAGTATGTGTCCTGCGGGACCTGTGCAGATTTTAAAAAGAAAAAAATGTTGTAACACATTCTCTTACCTACTCCATTAGTCAAACTTTGTGTCAAAGCCGCTGCAGGGGTCAGGAAAGGTGAATAGAAATAAACAAACTTCTTTTCTCCTGCACTACATAGAAAAAGAAATATCCACACAGCAGAAGAGTAGGCAAAGGTGACCATTGTCAAAGAAAGGATTTGTCACCTTTCGCCATGTAGAGATGAAGGGGTGAAAAAATAAACAGAGCCTCGTTAACATGTAAATTGTCTTTAAAGACCTGTGAAGTACTCAGGTGCGGGGCTGCCATAATCTCTAAAACTGTCTGTGTGCCCGGGAAGCTGTCTCGGCCGGGCTGACACACACGACGGGGGGTTGAAGCACTTTGATCCCAAAGGCGTTGCGCGCCTGCCTTCAAGCCCTCACTGCGAGGGACAAGGATTCTTTTTGGGTGGGCCAGGCTCATGTTTGGGTGGGCCTGGCCCACCCGGCCCACCCGCTAGAACCGGGCCTGCATGTAGCCCAGAGTCTGTTCGCGAAAGTCTAGACTTTTGGAAAAGACCTGAAAGCATAAATCGTTGGAAAGCCATAGTGAAATGGTAGGTAAAAGTACACCCTCTAATATTCAGTTCGCCAGTCGGCTGGTATGTTTCTAAAAACATTGTCAAGGCCTATAATGGCGGCACTCATTGGCCCTTTTCCTCTTCAGACATGTTGTACGTTAACCGGCTGAATATGTGTTCTCAAACTTGACAGGAACACAGCTGCCTTTGCTTACAGCTATAAATAAAAGAACGGACAAACAGCTAGCTGACCTCAAAACTGTTATTTCATTTCCCCTCTGCACTTGACGGGCGGTCTGCAACGTTCCACCAGAGGCTGCAGAAACGAGAGTGAAACGTCAGAAAATATGGGGCCTTTTTTCTACCATTAGTTCCTGAGACCCTAAATATGCCGTTAACGCTTCTATTGCTGACATGTTTTCAATTCTCTATGTGTTTTAGGCCTTCCATACTTCATTTAAAAACAGTAAACTACTGTGGTGAGAACACGCACTGGTTGGTGCAAGTGCCAGGTGCCACCTAAGGTTTATTTGATTCAGTATTTATTTATTTTTGCTGTTCCTTTTTTTCTATCCTTGTAATTTGCGGGAACTTTTAAGTTTACGCAAAGTTAACTTCTATTGTTACATTTAGTTTGTTCGAATTTTTCTATGACTAATTTCAAATGTGGTTCCTTGTGCTCCAAGGATGTATTTGGCTCCATGTATTCAGCTTTGTGTCCTTGTAGCCTCTCGGGGGTGCATTTTCCTGTTTAAATCATATTGGACTAAACCTTTTTCGCACCTAAATGTTGCTTTTGTGTCTAAAAGGTAACATTGACAGTTAAAATTCACAAATTAGGATTTCCAGAAAGTATGCACTGCAAACGTCACTTACTACTAGCGTAAGACTGCTGTATGGCAGCATTTCTGCAGTTGTAACTGTGAGGTTAGGACTGAAAGCATGGTGTTCCTAGGCAGGGTGAGCAATACTATGAAGCGGAGTAAATCAGCCAGTTTAGGTCATAACCAGCAGGGGGCATCAGATTACCGTTGGCAACTCCAACTATGGTGTTTTTACAGGGAGATGGACGATTGTCCAGCATTTTATTATGCTTGTACCATACCCATTATCTGGGAAGCAGACATTTGGGAAGGCAGTGGACACCCAGAGCATCATAACTGTAGGGTCATTCCCAAAAGTAGTTTCGCCTCATGTGTTCATGTAAATAAAATAATGGAAAAGTTTAGAGCAAGTGTGCAAATAAGTGAAAGCTTTCCCCCAATACCTCTGTGTGTTTTAGATTTGCAAGGATTGTCGTGGTAAAAAAAATATTATTATTTTTGATTTGGTCTCCTTGTTGTTATTTTAATTTTATTTGAAGGTTTTTATGTGTTTTAAGTCCTTTTCCTTTAATCTATGCCCCCCCTCTCCCCCAAAGGAGTTTGTAGCATGCAGCTCATGGATTTAAATCCAAGTTACAGGCCCATTAAAATCATTCCACAGTCTGTCGTGAGGGTGCGGACGGGTTCCTAACATTTACATTTTCATTTCAATGTTTTTACCATTGGTCTGAAGTTTTAAAAAAAAATCCTTGCCAACTTCATGTTGTTGGTTAAGTTTATAGATAGCAGAAAAAGGTCGGCAAATGTAGGTTCAGCAAGAAAACAGTCATTTTGCTGTACATTTTACTTCTAATTAATCCCTTCTCATGTTTGATGGATGCAACCCCGAACTCTCGTTCAATTGGAACTTGAAAGAATGACAGGAGGTTGGCAACAAGAAAAAAATCATCACATTGTGAAAGGCAAAGCGAGGCCTACAGTCTGGGCAAGGTCATTCATGCAGGGGTCACTGGTTGAGCATTTCTTTAGAACCCACAAAGAAGGCACGGATTACCAGTTGGTTAAACTAGATGCAGCATTATCCAGTATTATCCATAGTGGGTGATATTACTAGCCAATTAACATGTATTACAAGTTTAAAGCTCGGAATGGGGAATAACGTGGTTCCCAGAATTACTGGATCGCTATCTGCAGGTTTCTCCCAAACTCCAGACCCTATCTGCTCAGATTTTCCACCTACTTTTTTAATCAGGTGGAAAATTTGAGCAATAAAGCAGGTGACACTATCAAACATATTATCCTATGCGGTAAAAAAAAAAAGTAGTCGTAGAGGATGGTAATATTGAAGAAAACCTGTGGAATTACTACTGAGCACAACTCATGTTGGAACTAGTAAATCAATACCATATGTGAAATTGCGAATAGCTTCTGGTAGTTCTTGCGAATACTATGATTACTACCAATAACTCACAAAGTTTCAGAATGTGACTTTAAAATCAAGACTTTTATGACCCTTTTAAGTTGATGTGAGAGAAAAATATTGCCTACACCTGGAAAGGTTTGGGAGCAGAGTATTCTGGACTAAATGTCGTCTGACAAATATATTGTGTCTTAATGTTTGTATACAAAAAAACTCCCTAATCGAGTAAATAATGAAAAATCTACATTCTAATTGTACAATCTTTTTGTGAGCTATAGGACAGCAGATTTATGTCAGGTGATGTTTTTGTAAAAAATATTCTGACATGTAACCTCAGGAAAACAGTGTTAAAGTTTATGTGTGAGAAAACAACACACTCATTTTCAGTGTCAACTAGAACACATTGGCATTTGGGGAGATATAAATGCCAGTCTGTAAGGAAAAGTTGCGTTAGCGCATAGATCTAGCGAAAATGGGAAACTCCATAACTGCATAGGTCAATAGCAAGGTACTGGGCTAAATTACTCATGAATAATAAAAACTTTGTAAAGCACTACTTCACACCATTATACTTGTAGAAACCTCACTTATGTAGGCTTTATAAATGTTTCCTTGCAAGTATAATATGCAAAATAGCAGATGTGAAATATAACATACCTCCTCACTACAAAAGCAAAAACAAAAAAAACAG
Organism: Lissotriton vulgaris; assembly: GCF_964263255.1. NCBI lineage: Eukaryota > Metazoa > Chordata > Amphibia > Caudata > Salamandridae > Lissotriton > Lissotriton vulgaris. The sequence continues at coordinate 148,325,501 of NC_141694.1, read as the reverse complement.
GTGATGCCATCATGTGGTACCAGAACACCGAGGCCTAAATATATCTGGCAAAATGTGGTGTCCTAAATATCGCTTACAAAAACATCACCCCACTGAAGTTAATAATAGGAAATCGACATCCAAAAGAGTCATGTTTTTGCCAACGTTATTTATGTAAGACATCATTTTTGTAATCGATATCTGACAAACAGCAAAGCAAGAGAGGCTTAATGGCATTAGGTAAATTACAAAATTCAGACAACTATGACTTTATAAAGCTTCCATTGAGATTTGATGATGGGCACAATTAGGAGTGTGTGCACTGCTGCAGTGTCAGCTCAGAACACAGTTGTCTTCAGGCACAGAAACCCTAATGGATTATCCTCAACTCTGCTATGCAGCACACCTGGTATGTATTTAGTAGATTCACTGATTTCCTTCTTTGTCCTTCAGCTGTTTCCTCTTGCCTATCCTCAGATGTTTCTTGCCTCCTTCCTAACTCTACCTATCTTTATGGTATTCACTCTATTCTCTCTTGTATATCATGGTTTCAGATCATATCGCACCCTCCTACGACAATCAGTCACACTTCTACACCCATTGTACCTGGATTCAAGAATATCTCACCCCTTGCGTCCACCTCAGGCTTCCCTCCAACACAAGTTCTTTAACTTCACCTCTCCTTGCAATGCAATGTTCCATCCTTCCAACCTCAACTTGTAAGTCCTCATTCCCCCTAAAATAGCTATCATACTATTGCAAACAAAAGTTTGGGATTCTAGAAATTCACCCAGAGCTAAATAAGTGGTACACTTACCCATACTAGTTTCCCACCGGTGTTACAATGTTCATGTTCCTTACTAAATCCAGGTGGCACGGCAAATCAGAGACGTTTTAAGGCATGGGTAAAGAGGGCTCTGGCCCAGGGTTCCAGCGTATCAGCTCTGTTCTGCAGAGTCCTGTCCTGGTTGCCTTGATTAATTCTTAAGCTGATTCTTTTAAATACCGGTGTCCTTCAATTTGTTTTTAACGTAGGTGATGTGTTTGAATCTATTACAGACATTTTGCAGGGAAATGTGTTCAATGCTTCATGCAACATAAATAAAAAAAGTTTATTTTAGATCAAACCTATACCATCCATATGAGAAATGGAGGGTGTCACAGAGATTATTTGCACTAATGTTAGTGAGCTGCTGCTGCTATGTTACAATATTGAAAACACAAGTCACTATCCCTGAATATCAGATGCAAACACATTTAGAATTTGGTCAGAGTGCTTGTGCACTGTCAATGACCTGGCCAAAGAGGACATGAAAGAGCTGAAATTAGATCATGAATACAAAGCTGTTCCAAACAGGGGGCCCCAAAATACATTTGACACAGGGCGCCCCAAATCCTTATGTGGTAATGTCATTCAGTGATGTTCTCATTGACCATACATTTCTAGACAGTGTTTCCACACTATTATAATATTTGAAATTTAACCTAATTGCAACATAAAAATATATTTTTTAATTTACCAGAAGAAGAAATAAATGTATACACTCTAAAAGTGGAAATGAGAAACCAAGTTTTTTTACCATAAGCAGGTAAAATACAGTGGGATTTTTGGAAAAGTTTGAAGGTAATAAAAGTAGCAACACAAAAAGACTATGGCTGGAATGCTGAATATTGTCAAACTTTCACCCACAATATAGAGATCTGGGCCTCAATCTATTGTTTTTTGCTCACCATGCCATTCCACTTTGGACCCAGCCATATGCAAATCAGTCTTGACCCTGCTCCTCATGGGAATAGTCCAGCCCGGACTGCCACGCCAAGTCCTCCCTGGACCAGAAACCAGCATCCTGGGACCGGTTTCTGGGTAGCATTGAAGCAAAAGAACGATGGATTTAACCCAGATCTGTGAAGCGGGGTGAATGTTTGACAATGTTCTGCATTCCGTCCATCATCTTTTTGTGTTGCTATAGTCATCCTAAGTGGGAAGAGGAAGCCCAGACTTGGGTCCCGTGCTCACCATACCACTGGATTCAAGCTAGCCTGACTGATGAGGGGTGATACCCCGACACCAGTCCCAGGATGATTGTTTCTGGTCCAGGGAGGACCCGATATGGCAGTTCAGAATGAATTTTTTTCACCGGGAACAAGGTCAAGACTGATTTGCATATGGCTGGGTCCAAACTGTGGTGGCATGGTGAGCAAAAAAACTATGGATTTAACCCAGATGTGTGACTGGAGATGAATGTTTGACAATGTTCAGTATTCCATCCATCATCTTTTTGTGTAGATAATGAAAGTATTTCACACTGATGTATTTCATGACCACAGAAAAAAAATGTAATGGTCTGGGGTGTCTTTTTTTGATAATAAGAATGCATGGTAGGGGATAAAGTACCCCTGCAGTGAATGTTAAGGCGATTGCAAGCCACGAGGAGTTAATGGCCCTATAGAGGATCAAAGACGTAGGTAGAATTCCTTTATCACATTATGGAATTCCGAGGTGACTTGCAATATCCTTATGATGTACGGCATCAGGTTTTTATTCCTCATAATTAAGGCCACTGGAATTCTGCAATTCTGCAGGCACTGTGTTTTTCACGTAAGTATGAATTTGCCACACAATCAATCATCTGTTGCATAATCTACAGATTTTAACAAGAAACATTTATCACCTTATCCACAAACCACTCAAATCCTTGGATCCAGATTTATCAAAGGATTGCATTGCCCTTGCATCAAGCATGGTGACGCCATGGCAACACAATCCTTACGACAAGTTTCCCAAGCCATGCAAAGCCACGTTGGCTGGCCCTGTGTGACTTGGTAAATTTGGAGTAAAGCAAGGCAGTGCAAATCGCTGCATTACTCTGCGCCAGGAAGGCGTTACATGGGTGGAGAGTGGTAAACCTGGGAATTCATCAAAATTGTATGCCTTCCAGACAGAGGTGAAAGGAGGCAAAATAGCTTTATTTCTCCTTGTTGTTTCCTCTTTTTAAGTGTGCTTCATTCTAAGAATTGTTTCTGTGCAGGAAAGTGTCCCTTTCTGCACAAAAGCAATCCTTCCTTAAAAGCAGACACCCTGGCACCATGGCACAAGCAGTGGCGTAATGAAACTTGAGGGAAGCCGCCTGCAAAGTACATTATTAAAATATTAGTGAATTCCATGTAATGACTTCTCTGTGATGTGCCTATAATAAACACCTATCCTCTTAACGCACTAATTACCTCTTCACCACTCACTCTACTAAATCTGCATTGTCACTCCTCACTCTGCGTGTTTGACTAGAAGAGTGACCCTACTCTCACATACATGGGTAGGCATCCTGACACATGACTGTCTATTCACTCACTTCCTCAAATCCTCATGCCTATGCACTGTACACCATACAATATTTAGAGCACATCTCCTAATTTCAGTCACACCACCCAGCACACTCCACGAGACATCAAGAAACCCGTAAGAAATCTGAGTACTTTTCAAACCCATTAAAAGTGTGAAGCACTATATAAATGCTACTGCGGGGAATGAGATTTTAATATCTTTTCTGATTACCTAGATACCTATCTCATTCTTCCTTTTGGATCGATTATTTTCTGTCATTGAGTAAAAGACAAACCCCACATAGGTTAAATCAACCCCATAGACTGACGCAACTCTGAAGAACCACTTACGACTGATAAAGTTTTTAAAGTTTAATATAAAATCAGAATTAGTTGCATATACAATCCTCTCAGGATAAGATTCAACAAGTATACAGGAATTAAAAGGAACATAAATTCCCTAAAGAATCTAAGTCTACAAAAGAATACAATTAAGATCAATTCCAGAATCAACAGATTAAAAAGCATAGACACAAAGTGGTTCCGTTGCGTCATCTACAAAAAGAGAATAACAAGTTAATTCTGTCCCTACTCTATACTAGGTGGCATCCCTACTTCACAAGTTCCTTACCTAAAAAAGGTGTCAGCAGTTTGACTTCCAAAGAAGTTCAAACTCTCTTAGCCTCTAATGGTAACTTATATCGAGAAACAGTACCCTCTCTGCCTACCCATCTGCTCTCTAAGGGTCCTCGGCCTACTGCTCTCTTGCGCTCTTCACTCTCTGATCTTCTGTTCTGCGCTCTGAGCTCTTCGCTTGCTTCTCCCCAGGGTGCTGTCCCTAAATACACAATCACAGTATGGGTGGAACGCCCCTTGACGCCCACCACATATACATTTACACATGCTCTCATTCTTGGGTTTTTCCATCGCTTCATCTCTTCGCGTCGTCCGTTAAGTTGACCTTGCTTCTTAGGCACCATCTTCGTCTTCTTGCTGGTGACTTCATTGACATTCCAGTTGACACTTTCAGAGCAAAGTCTATCACCTCAACAGAACTCCATTCTTTACGTTTGTGTTCGTAACCTCGTTTGGTCCTGTGAACGGTCATTTCTAAACAAGACCCAAATTCCAAGCGTCTCTTATCTCACTTAGGCCATAAACTTCGTCCAGCATTGTCACCTTAAATCTAACAAGACCTTTGACTCTTGTCTCGCACGTACAGATCAAGGCTATCCCCTATTCCTGTGAGCCCACTAAATTACATACAGCGGACTACGCTCTTGCGAACTCTTGGTCAGTTAGGTTAAAATCACACATGACCACACTTTTCTAACATTCCTTCAACTCTTCTACACAGTATAACCTTTAACACACATTTATATATAATTGAATCAGCAAATCAGTGATTATACTTGAATCCATGTTACATAAAATACAACGTTTATATTCTCGTGCTTACACCGTGCTATATAGTCTGCACATTTCTTTACTTTACATTTCACCGCTTCTTTCTCCGTTTAATAATTACATACGTACATTCAGTTTAGCACGTTCTACTGTTCTTAAGCATTTCTATACATTTCTATATTAGACCACTATATATACTGTCTTTCTAATGCATATTCTAAAGTGAATACAGATACATTTCCTATTACTTAGGTTACATCGGCTAACTTATACGCTACAAGTGCTCCTTCATGTTACAACTTCTACGTTTATGCGATATGCTTGTAAATATGGTACAGATATATTTTTCATTCAAATTGCGCTCTCTCACTACAATAAAGTAAAAACTGAGGGATTACCCAGAAGCACCATCACCTTGCAACACTCTTCCATCTCAAGACTACATTCTGCCTACTGTGATATCACATTCCAGATTAAATCACCTGCTGTCACCAACCAAGACTGTATTCACCACAATATGTGGAAACAGCTATAACTAGTGCGTGTGAAACAGACCAGCCCTTTTTATCCAGATAAACAACCAAAAGAGATTGGATGTTCTACAGGAAAACGTTTTCTGATCACAGCTGTGGCTCTTATAGGCACTATATGTGGCGAGACTGTTGAGATTTCAGGCTCACACTCTCCCAAATGAAAGTGATCGTTTCACACCTTAATACATCTCAAACACAAAATAGGGATGACTTGGACCAACATAATTAGAATTCCCTGTGTCACTGAATATGGAGTAATTGTGCACGTGCTCAGCATGAATGCATCATATTGTTCACAAAATGTGTAACTTCCCAACGTTCTCCTATTGTACCACTCGAAGGTAATTAGACAAACGCAGTATATGAATCATGTCACAAAATCAATATCATGCATCATATGATTCAGTTAGCTAAATCAAATCAAAGCCACTTTCCTCTGTTGTCCAAAAGTATAATTATTCTGATATAAGTAAAGGTTCACTATGTACGGTGAAAAAGGTGCAGATGACGCAGAACTCATAAAAGTATACATATATGTAAGAATGCGGTCCCATGTTACATGGTGATATGTGCGAGATACTAGATAACTTTTGGCACTCTACACTTGAAAGCCAACTATTAATTCAAATTCACCAAATGCCCGATTATATCATTGCTGGAGTATTGGTCTATGAGAGGTGCGATTTCAAGTGTTCAAAAGTAAATCTATGTCTCAATGCTGGTTGAACAGTCATTAATATTAAAGAAATTGAGGTCAAAATGGTGTCCCTATTTTTCAGACTGGCTTAGAAAAATGCATAGAGTTCGACAAGGTGAAGAAATCTAAGCCAAATGGGTTAGGGCCACCCAAAAGTGGGATCCGATATTTTTATAATGCATGGTAAATCAGGATTATGATCTGCACTTTCACACTTTGTTATTCAGCACTTTATAGAAGATAAATTAGTCAATGTTGCCAGGTTTAAGGCTATCGAACCATTGCACTTTCTATTTCTACATGCCTTGCACTTTTTGGAATTGTAAGAAGGTATAGTATGTTGTAATATGTGATACTTAATTCAATACCTTTCTCTCCTTCACAATATAATGATGTATTATAGTATTTGCCTCTACAATTTGTACTGACTGGGTATTTAAAATATTTATTATTGAATTTGTACCTGTGGGGGGAGTGTGGGGGGGGGGGGGGGAATGAATGTAAAGAACTGCGCAAGACCCAAGGTGGATACTGTACACAGTTACATAAGTTTGTCGCTAGGAATAAATCATAAATCAACCATGGGGCAGGGTTGTCGACGTTTTGACCCAGTGTGATTTAGGGTGCCTCGTCAGGACCTCCTTATCATTTGTCTAATACACCAATACATTGATGACCATACAAATCGGAACAATCAACTGAAAGGTACCGTCAAATAAATCGGCAGAAGCTGTACCAATGCGGAGCATCACCGCACAATACTCTCAATGCGTCCCACGGGGCTACAGTTGATATTTAGTATATTTACCCAGGACACGTGGGTATATAGTCTTCATCCTTATTAATTTTACACCTCACAAGTATGGGAGCAGGGTTTCCTTCCAGTAACCTGAAATGAGTACCATTATGTTTATTCACCATCTGTACAATGTCTGCATTGCCCAACAGCTCATGTACATAAATGTGTATAGTGTGTAGAGCCTCTTGGCCAATATTTGCTTTGTACAGCGCCTTTTTACACTGCACCTGTTCTTAAAGAGCCGGTTAGAAAGGTGTAGTTATTTCTTACACTTGAGTAACGGGAGTTCAGTTGTTGATTTAAATTCAAGAAAGTATGTCAGTCAGTCAAAAAAGCTTTATTTCGACCGTATAGGCCATAAAAAGCACATAAAAAAGACAATACAATTTGAAAAAAAAGAGAAAACATTAGAATATATCATCATAAAAACTATGAACATTAGTGCTACATTAAAAAATAGTACATTTCTAAGTTGTGCAAAGTTTTCCAGTACATTCTTGAGTACGTTCCCTCATGGCAACTCACTGTACTATGATTGGGTACGGTGCAATGTACACAACAGAGTTTGACGATTCTACCTTGAGTGTAGAAAGGGATAGAGTAACACATATTTAAACAAATAACCAATTCATTGGTAAGTAAAACAACTGTCGGTTGTTAAAAAGCTTTTGACTTTATCTGATAGATATATGTAGCAGTGTTGAAAAATCCACCTTAAAAGGAATAGTATTAGACAAATAAAAAACCTAGAGGGAGGGTAGTTACAGTAGAAATGATCATACAATGAATATGTGAAAACATGGCTTAGCAGCATATGTAAAGGTTGCTAGGAGCTAGAAGTTTCCTAAAAGTATTTTCTTTAAAATAGCTCTACGAATGCACCACATCGAGTGTAGGTACCGAGAAATGGTGAACACAATAAGTGTATCGGTTTCATGCTTAAAAAGCCTGTGCACCTCTATGTAGTGTCTGATCCCCATGTTTCTGCAAAGTTGTAACAGCCACCAAGACCTTGGCTTTCCATAGGCAGGGCAAAAAAAAAAACTGTGTGTGTATGTCTGGTTGTATGCTTATATGTGTGTGTTAGTGAATTTGTGTGTGCATGGGTGCATGTTTTATATCTGTGTGTGTTCCTGAATGTCTGTGTGTGCCACACTGTGTGTGTTTGTGTATGTTTAGGAATATCTGTGTGTATATGGGTGTGGATGAATCTGTTTGTGTGCGGGTGCGTGTTTGTGTGTGTGAGATTGAGAGAACATTTGTTAGTGTCTTTGCATGCACACCTGTGTGGGTGTGTGTGTAAGTTCTTCCCGTTTGTGTGGTTGTGTTGAATATATTCTACGGCACACTTGCTTGAACACCAGCCAAATGCAAGTTCATTACCTGAGATTTTTGAAAGACTGACAAATAACCGTTAAGCATCATGAAAGTTGAAAGCATTTTCAAGTTAACCCAGGGCACCCTGGTTCCCAGTGTGAAGGCCTTGGCTTCTAAACCAAGACAAAAGGCTTAAGAAAAGCAAACAATTCTTCGAATTTGTGAACTCGCGTTCACGATCCTTCAGGGTTTACAGAAAATAATTCAGACTGGCAGTAATTATTATTTTGATGGCTGTCAGTTTACAGTTGGCAAGTCTTGCTTAAAATACCCCTTTCCCTCTGTATTTTCTCTGTTACAATGAGATTAGCAACGCCTGGACGGGAGCGCTCAGCAAAGCGGTACAGAAACACCAATTCACGAATCACGTCGAATGACCATTACAAAAGAACAGAGGCGACACAAAATATATAAATTGCCACCAGCGGTCCGAGAAAGTTTAAGAGAAACATTAAAGAATGGTTAAGGATTTACTAAATGGAATTTTTTTTAAACACATACTAACTTTCTCAATGATTGGCTAAAAAAAAACAACAACAAAACATGCCATTTAAACCACGGATTATTTTGACACAGAATTGAGTTTTTCAGGCTTCTCTTGAAAATGTTCACAAACAAAAATGTTTAGGGGTCACCCCCTTACCCACCCAGGGACTGCGTGACGTTCCTATGGCTCTCCAGACGTCATGACGTACCCTGAAGCATGCACTCCGGCGCCGCCGCTGGTGAGTGAACCTCCACCGGCCTGCACGAGACGTTAGCCCCGTCATTCACGCTACAGTGACGCTGGTGGTTTGGTTTCCTGTCAGAAGCAGGCGGTGAATCTTACTGGTTTGTTAGACTTACTAATCAGAACCTTGAATAGTCAAGCTCCCAAAATAGAGATTAGGACGGCAATGAGGATGCAAAAGTAGGTGGCCTAAATTTTATGAAGATTTAATGGTGAGACAGAATTTAAAACGAATTAGTGCATATTGGCATTGACAGAAAACATGCCACATGATGATAGTATGTGTTAGCTATATAGTGCTGTCATAAAAAAAAATTTTGATGCATCAAGTCTCTTATGTGGGTAAATGTTATCTTTTATTTTAAAAAATTGAATCGGGCTTTCAGAGTAGCGAAAATGTTGTGTCTAAAAAGAGAGAAAGTCAAATTATATTTTGAACAAAACTGAAAGAGCCTGCAAAAGTATTTTATGTTTTCTTGCGTTCTTGTTGCGTCAGGGCCAGAGCTGCCGACTTTGTTACTGGGTAACCAGGATTGAGCCTCGACTTTGGCTCAGCATCATGTATGTAATGGACACGTCATGTAGCAGTCCCTCCCTAGGGGCAGTGTCTAGACCCACCCATCCAATAAAGACGTCAACAGTCAGGTGACCGGGTGCACGTGCCCTGGGCCAGTCATACACCCACTCAGGGCCAGCGCTAGGCATGGGCAGTATGGGCAGCTGCACAGGGCCCGCCGCGCCTGCTTGTAGCCAGCCTCACACCTTTAAAGACACCACAGTTTCGAGGCCCAGGGACCCCTTAAGAATTTATCATTTTTCTTTTTTAACAATCTCTCCTGCTGGTTCCTCTCTGTGGGACTAATGGCTGCATCTGCATGTTGATGCCATCAATTAGACAGGTAATTAAAGTGCCCTTGCATGTGAAGTGAGCCTGCCCCTGTATGAATAAAAAGCAAAATATCTTGCAGGGCACAGAGCAAAATATAGAATGACGGCCCATCACAATGGAAACTGCTCACCTAGGATGAGGGGAAAGGGAGCAGAGAGGTGAATAAAAGGGTAAGACAAACAATAAAGTGAAGGGGGAGCAGATAGGTGTGAGTACGGCAGTGAGACAAAAGGTCCACGCTAAGGAGCAGAATCAACATGTATAAGTGGATGGAGCAGGGCTTAAAGTCTGCTGGGCCACTGAAGTCTTTGACCCAAAATATATAAAATGCACCCAACTAAAATGGACTTTGATAATGGCCCTTATCTGGCCCTATATTTATGTCCTTAACTTTGACTGCAAAAACATTGATCTAGTATCTGAACAATTAATGTATAACACGTAAGCAGGGTCACACTGGCCTATAAGGCAATCAGGCTGTGCCCAACTGTGTAATTTGTCTGGTAGGCCTTTAAGTGGGCCGGTCCTGCCAGTGCACAGCACCAGCAGTTCTAATAAGCAGGTGCTGAGACGGGTCCAATTGGTCTCTCCATATTTGCCCTCACCCTCAGAGTGAAAAAATTAATCATAACTCTACAGCAGTGCCACCTTCGATGCCTTTAATGTAACTTCAAAGAGACTCGTTATAGTTCTTTCACAGTTCCATCATTTCAGAACTGAAGCATTTTCAATATTATATACAACAAAGCCATAGTTGCTGCATATTCATCTTCATCTTATGTAACTAACAACCATTGGCAAGGCCAATAGTCCTGGCTTATTGTAGATGTAATGTTACTTCATGTATTATTTATCTGGAAGCAATGTTAGAAGCAGCAAAATACCAATCAGGCGGCACGCTAGGCTTTGCACAGATTTATAGCTTACATGTTTTCAAGCTACGTCATTAATTACATCAGCCATGCCCCTTTGAAAGATTCCCCATACCCCCCAGTTTTTTCATCCCACTTAAAGCCCTGCTGTCAGGTCAGTATGTAGTCTGTTATTTTGGCTCTGTTGACCTGCTTTATGGTCAGGTGAGCCGGTTTTTATTGTTGATTTTCATGATATTAAAGCAAACATTCCCTGCAGCAAACTCAACTCAATTCAGTCTTCCATACCTTACAAAAAATCTCTTTAGAAGTTGAAAACTGCCTAGTTTGCAAACATGGGACACTCTGATAGCTACCTAACTCACTAATGGGGGCCCCTTTTATTTTAGTATCGGGGGTTATTTTCTAGCCCAGTCTGACTCTGCATGTTAGACCGGGCCACTGGAATTATGTGATTGTGCGGCGGCTGCGATTTTTGCATAATTATACAGTATACTGGGTCTAAGTCACAAGTTCAGGCTGACCACAATGGAGTGTGGGTCAGCTACAGTACTGAGTTCAGCCCGCTGACAAAGTACCATGGTGCCTGGGCATCAAAATGCAAATTCCCACGTCGAGCTGCACGGGCTAGCGTTGAGGAGTTGTCAATAAAGAGCTGTGATGCGAGGTCCGGCGTCATTGTTGAGGAAGCCTTTGGGGCTGTAAACACTTGCGCTTCACTGCGTCTGTACTGAGGACGAGATGCGTCACTCTGGGCTGGTGTCGATGTCTAACTGTGTCGGCGGCGAAGGGACCACTCGGGCTTGCGAGGACTTGCTCTGCAATGTGCCGGCACTGAAGACGAGATGTGTTGAGCTGGACCGGTGTCACTTTCGAGCTGCTTTGCACTGCGTTGAGATGTGTGGAGTTGCATCAAAGTCGATGGAGCCTGTTATGTCCCTTTGGCTTGAACAGTGGGCCAATCGACTGACCCTTGAAGATTTCCTGGGTTCCTGGGTCCACACAGACAGGCTTGCCTCAGCAGGGCAGCCCACAGCAGCATAAGAGTCCTGATGCAGAGCAACAGTAGACTTTTGTGAGAAAGTGCCATCTTTCTTGCATGGTATGCCCCCACTTTTTGCTGATGTGCTTTTACTGAGTGTGCCCTGGGCTCCTGCCAATCAGGTGCCCAGGGCCTGTGTTCCTTCCCTAAAACTGTATTGAAGCTAAAACCCAAATGGCATCTCAGGCCACATGTCAGCCCCTGGTCAATGATACCCTAGGTACCCAGGGCCTTGTGACCAGAGAAGACCCCTAAGGGCTGCAGCACTTATTGTGCCACCCTTAGGGGCCCTTTACCCTGACACACAGACACACTGCCTTTGCAGGCTGGGTGTCCTGGTACAGAACTAAACAAAGAGTCAACATGGCACACATCCATGTGTGCCATGCCCACAAACCCACTGCCCTAGCATACATCAGTCACCCCTCTAGCTGGGTGCCCCATGCCAGTGGTGTGGGCACAGGCGCATGAGCCCTGTGCCCCTACAGTACCCCGGGCCATTCCGGAGCATTGTAAGTGCAGTGGTGCCATTAAGAGTATATGGTGCTGGGAGTTTGTCATTACGAACTCCACAGCACCATAATGGCTACACTGAAGACTGACAAGTTTGATATCAAACTTCTCAGCACATTAAACCCACACTGATGCCAGTGTGGGATTTAATGTAAAATGCACTACAGAGGCCATCTTAGAGATGCCCCCTGAAACCTAACCTACAGTCTACGTCATATCTGAGAGGCTGTCTAGGCTGCCACACAGCAGACATGTTGCTGAACCCCTGGGTGGAGAGCTCCCGCTCTCCTGGGCCTGCAACAATGCACACCCTGGGCGAGGTGCTAGGTCTCCTCCCCCAGGATGGGTCGGGGGAAGCTTCAAAGGCATACAGCCTTTTTGAGCTTCTCCAGACAACTTGCTGTACTCAGCAATTGGCCCCCACCCGTTCTGACCCCCACTCTGGCGGGAAGACTGGCGGGAAACCCTACGTGAGGAAAGGGGATGTGCCAGCCTGTGCCAACTCCACCCCTCAGGTGGAAGAGGCGAGGAGGAAGCACAACTCTGGGCTCCGGCCATCTTTAGGATGGGGAACCCTGCCCAATCAGAGCTAGGCTCCTGCCCCCCTCCCACACGAGAGGAGCAGGATAGGGGATGTACTCACCCCAGGACAGGGACCTATTGGTCCCTGCCCTTCCCCTACCTGTAACGCCCCTAAATGTAGTAATTCGGGGCACACTGAACCTTCCTTCCTCAGATCCCAATTTCGAAACAAGAGAGAAAACCAAGAAGAAGAAGACTTGCCATGCAGCTGCTAACAAGAGGACGACACCAACTGACTTGGCCCCAGCACTACAGGCCTGTTGATCCTTGAAACTGCTCCTGCTAAATCCAGGCGTTTCCTGCGGACAGCAACCTCGAGAACCCCGGAGGACCTGCCTGCCTTCAGCCTCTCTACAGACTGGGACTCCCACGAGCAGTGGTTCTGCTCAAACAGCACTACCCCTGGTGTAATGTAATGGTGATACTTGTAAAGCGCACTGTTACCCCATCTCGGGGTGTCCTGGCGCTGAAGACCGCTGGGGAACCCGTCCTGGCTTTCCCTGTGAGATGGTCCCTTCTGGGTATCTCCAAGGTGAAACCAGGCATCCCCGGCATCTGTGGGGGGCCGTTGTAGAGATGAGGCAAGCTTAATGCCCAGAGTTGCTGAGTGTGATCCCTGGTTAGAGTAGGCACCGAGGCGAGAATTATCGAGTCTGTTGACCATGGTACACAACCCTGCCGCGTCGGGAATTGAACCCTGGTCCCGGGCCGTTCTCTGCTTACGGGTCTGCCGCCTCTAACCAGTGAGCCACACCACTCCTGGTGCCAGCCAGGAACGGCAATTCCAGCCCACTCTGCACCAGCCGAGCCCGGCCTGTGCCCGAGTGGACAAAGACCCTGAGGACGTCCCCCCGGTGATTGTGACCTGGAATCCAGTGGCCAGGGACTCTCCTCGACGACCCAGACGACGCCTGCAGCCTCAGAACCAGGGACCCTTCCTACCGCGACCAGCAGAGGGTAAGATTTCCCGACGTCAAAAGACACCCCTGCACCCGGCGCTCCCCGGCCTCCTGTGCCCAACTCCGGGGTGCATACCTATCCTCCAAGATTCCAACTTACCCCTCGAAGTTTTGATCGCTCCGAAGAATCTTCGTCCCGAGCCTGCAGCCTTTGTTCCCTTTTCAAGATCGCCATTGAATAACATTGAGCGCCCGACGGCTCTAAAGCACCCTGCCGCTCGAGTGCCCCAGGCAGTGCAACCTTTGTCCTATCCTACTTCCCCATTTGCCCTGAGCAAGAGAACCGGAGCCCAGCTCCCACAGCCACGTGGCCTGCTAGCCAGCAGCCACCAACCGAAGGCCCCCTGCCTCTCATTGGAAAACATTGGGCCTACCTACCTTTGCACCTGGCTGCCCATGTGCCGCTGAGGGTGTACCAACTGTACCTACCTGACCCTGAGAGACCCCTGAGTCTATGCCAAGAACCTTAACTCTGCCAGTCGAGTACTTACCTAAAAGCCGATAACTCACTTTTCTTCCGTAGGCTAACATTGACTGGTTTCACTTGGAAATTCTTCTAAGTGTGGAGTTTTGGAACTTTAAAATATTCATCTAAAATCAGCCGAACAACGAATTCCGATTTACTCACCTGTTATCAGGAGAGACGTCAGCGCTGCATCTTGTAGCTCAGTACTGACCCTGAAAAGTAATTTTAACCATAGTTACCAGTAACTTGCATTTCCTTCCATAGGATATCATTGCCTGCTTTTTGCTGAAAAAGTTTCTAAGGGTCGATTTTTGAAACTTACAAATATTCTTCAAAAATCGTGCCAACGATAAAAACTGAATTACTTGCCTGTTTTAGATAGATGTCCCAGTGCAGAACCTATTATTATTATTATTGTATTTCTTATATAGCGCCAGAATCGACCCCCGAAGGGGTATCTCCGCGCTTGCCTTGGGAACCCGTCCTGGTTTTTCCCTGTGAGATAGCCCCTACAGGGCATCCCCAAGGTGAAAGCCAGGCATCCCGCCACGGGGGGGGCCGTTGTGGAGATTAAGCAAGCTTAATGCCCAGAGTTGCAGAGTGTGAACCCATGATTAGGTCAGGCACCGAAGCGAGAATTATCGAGTCCGTGGACATTTGAGCTCAACACCCTGCCGCGTCGGGAATCGAACCCTGGTCCCGGGTCTGACCTCTGCTTCAGGGTCTGCCTGCTCTAACCAGTGAGCCACACTTCTCCACCTAGGTGCCCAGCACTGGATTAAAAAAGTAACGTAAGCATACTTTACCTGCAAACTGAATTTACTTCCATTGGATAACATTGGTAATTTTATCCAGAAAAGTTTCTACGTGTCAACTTTTAAAATACAATAATATTCCTTAAAAATCACTACTGTAACCAAAAAGCTTTTACTTAACTGTTTACAGCTCATGTCCTGGGACTGAATGTAGGATCCAGTCCTGCGGTTAGAAAAGTAATCTACAAAGCAATTAATTGCATTTAACTAGAAAATCCCATTGAGCTCAATGTTGCATTGTGTTTGAAATTGTGTTGCCTATTGCAACACACTGTCACATTGTATTCAAAAGTCTATTGCTTATTTGAAAAGTATTTAACTAGAGTAATCCATTCTGAGAAAGTATGTTTTGATACCTTGCGGTTCTAAAATAAAACAACTATATCTTTTGGTACAAAACAATTGGCCTAGAGTTCAGTTCTTGAGTGTGTCAGACCATTTGATGACTGACTGTGCACATCAACTGCTTTACACTGTCCTCTGATATTGCCTTACTGCTCGACCAAGCTACCACTTTAGAGAGTAAGGTTATATCTAACTTTAGCCTCTGCCAAACCTCTGGGGACTGTGGTCTCTGTACACACTTTACCTTACTTTGGGCCAGTGTATACAGAGTCACTTTCTTACAACTTTGGGCAGCAAAGCAGTCCCAGGTCATAAAAATAGGGCTTGGGCAGAAGGTGGTGTCTGGAAGTACTGTCTCTGTGCCCTGGTCCCAGTCTGTCTCGGGCACATTAGGCTTTGTGAATAAGCTGAGTCAGTGCCTTTGGGGTGCAAGTGTGGTAGGTGAAAGCTCTTCCCCCACCAAGTCAAAGATGGCCCATCCTGCCAACACCCAGACCTTCCTTTGTGATACTGTCTTGGAGGAATAGAGACTTAGAACCTCAGTGAATTAGGGCATGCTGGTTATTATGGTAGTGAGTGCGAGATTTTCTATTCGTGGGTGACCTTCCCTGCAGTGAACGCAAATACTGGTGTGTTCGACACTTATACTGCTACTGCCGTGCCTCAGGAATATGTTCCATATAGGACACAGGAAGTTCCGATTAATGCTTGGCAGCACCGAGTTTGGTTTAATGGCGCCCTACCCCACACTTTGTTAGGCTCAAGGTTAGGCCCTTTGTCCATTCCAGGGGCAACCTGGCCTGTTTTGGCTGGATTTACACTGCATCCTCGACATGGAGCCGTTCCCGTTGCAGATTTACGGCTGCTACATACAGTCGCAATTAGTGTAATTCGGTCGTTAGTGCAATACATTACCCACAACCTTCCAGGCGGGGCCCCAGGTGCTGCGGCGTTTCCAGCCGGACCGAGCGGTATGAAGCTTAGTCCCGTTTGGTTAATGCAGTGATGGGCAAGCGCCCCCCGGATAAGGATGATTTGCCTTTCTGGCTTGCCGAGAAATTTGACCAGCTGGAAGCAGTATTTCCTAACACGACTCCTGTTGAAAAACACAGGATTCTGACAATTAGCTTGCCGAAAGACTTGATACCAGAGGCTGGTGACTGTGAATCTTGGGGTAAGATTTTTGCGGCGGTGTACACGAGGTGCTTCGGCACTACGTCAATGACCGTCTGTGGAAAATCAGTGGTCCCTACCTCATCGGAAGGGCGGAACAGACAGGGGTCTCCCACCCCCACGCCGGAACGAACAGCATCCCTAGGTCATCGGACTTCCTCTCTTCACCCACAGGATCCGCTAACCCACGAAGACCCGGAACCCGACAAGCCGGATACCGGAAGTGAATTCCCGACTGGTGACCCGGAACCCGACCCATCCGGAAGCGGAAGCGCGTCAGCTACGCTCCACCAGGAACATAGAAAAGTCGGGAGAGCAGACAAGACCTCGTTCAGCCCAGCGGACTCGTGGCAGGAGACAGCGAACGGCGCGGAACCCCCGACGGAGAGCGGAAGGCAGGAGGAGATCGGAGAGAAGGCGGAAAGCGGAGAGGAGAAGGAGGAAGAGGACCTGTGGTCGGAGGACTGGTGGCGACCTCCGGAGGTGGCTGGAGAGCGGCCGCAACTCGGATGAGAGTTGCGGCGGGGCACGTGAGTACACTCTATCCTTTCTCTGTGTCCCTTTGTAAATATACTGTAAATACCTGTAAAGCCTTATATATAGAGCCTCACGAGCACCCTGCACTATCCCCATAGATAAACGAAGCATCACGAGCACTTTGTATATATATATCCTCGCACTGACCCCGGACACCCCCGTCACTCTACCCTTCCCGCTTGCTCAGTCGACCTTATCCCCATCTGCCCTTCCCACCTCCCACACGTTTCCTTTCCTGGCCCACTCACTCCCGGTGAAGGTGGAAGTACTCGGTAGTCCTCGCCGAACTGGACTAACCCCATTTTGTACTCTCTCTCTTACATATCTCCGAGGAGACCCATCACCCGACCGTCATCTGATGACAACAGCCTACAGAGGATCCCGGCCAAGACATCAACCCTACATCAGAACCCACCCGTCTCGACGCTTCCCTCCGGACTTTCTTCCCTATATCTCTGTGGAACAATACTGTGTGTGCCTTACCTCTGAATAAATCCGAAAACATAGCTCACTACATCCGGCCTCCCAGCCTGTTATTGCGGTCCGCCCAACCCACAACTCCACAGGTGGTGTCAGAAGTGGGATCCGCCGGAAGCATGGAGGCCGCGGTTAAACAGCTAGCGGAGAGCCAGGAGCAGCTTGGAAAAATGATGGAGCGGTTCCTCAAGACCGCGGAGGATGACCGTGGCCAACTACACGATGTCCTTAAAGGACAGGGGACTGCTCAGGACCAAGCCCTCGAAAAACTGACCACAGTCATGGGGCAACAAAGGCCCACCACATCCTTACCCTCAGTAGTCCTCCAAAAATATGTGGCGGGTGAAGACCCCGACTACTTTTTTACAAATTTTGAGCGCTTGGCCCAGGCTGCCGCATGGCCTGCCGATCGCTGGAGCCACTACCTTGGTCCTCTGTTAACAGGTGAACTACAGGCCGCCTATCAGCAGGCCAATATCCAGAGAGTGACCCCCTACCAAGATGTCAAAACCTGCATTCTTGAGAGACTGGGAATCGACGACGAAACGTACAGGGTTCGTTTGCGGCAGGCCAAAGAGGGCCCCCAAGAAACGCCGCGTGCTCTCTCATTCCGGATACAGGACTTGGCAAACAGATGGCTAAAACCGGCCACCGCCACTAAGGACGAGATCCTTTCAGAGATATATTTGGAACAGTACCTGGCTTCTCTTCATCCAGCCACCCAAAAATGGGTGAGACAACACGCCCGCCTGACTCTGGACAGCGCGGTGGAAATAGCCAGCGCCTACAGTAGAGCCCAAGAGTCCCAACGGGTCAAAGAAGAACAACATCCACGTATTCCACATGGCAACCACTCATGGCCTCAAAGACCACCTCCCCCGGTCAGAAGACCGGATCCAGCTCCCCTGATGCCCTACCCAGTCCTGCTTCGACCTACCCCACCAGGTCCTCAGTGTTATCACTGCGGAGGGTACGGACACATAGCCCACGTGTGTCCTCAAAAGGAGGAGCCCATGGACATAGGGATGGCACGGAATTATGTATGCCTCACCAACGAAGTCACCCCTCCACCTTTTCGCTGCCCAGTGAGAATTGATGGACACCGTATGATGGCCTTGGCGGACACGGGATGCAGACATAGCGTCCTACGACCCCAGGAACTACCCCATCCTGTCGGACCACATACTGGGACTGTCGCTATAAAATGCGTCCACGGCGACACCAAGAGCTATCCACGGCCCAAGTAAGGGTACAACAACACTCAGATGAGGGTAGTATGCTAACAGTCGGGCTGGTTCCTAATCTCCCTGAACAAGCCATATTAGGCAGTGATTATAGTGGTCTTCCCCACCTCCTGAAAGACACTACAGACTCACTAAAGAAATGGTGGGCGGAGGCCCCGTTTCCCCATGGTTCTCCGACCGCGGACTCTCCCTCAAAACCCGGAAAGACTAAGAAACAAAAGAAAAGAGAAAAAAGAACATTTACAGGTGCATTCCCTGCTCATGTCGATGTTCATCCCTGGGAAACGGACCGCGAATTCCGAGCCGCCCAGCAAGAGGATCCCGTATTACAGGAAGCCTGGAATCGTGCCCTGGACAATGAGGACCCACTGCATGTAGGTCCTTACTTCTTTCGCAAGCATGGACTCCTCTATAGAAAAGGGGGGCCCCAGGTCCCCACCCAGTTAGTTATCCCCGGATTGTTTCGGGACAAAGTCCTATATCTGGCCCACAGTCACTTGCTGGGAGGTCATTTCAGTGATGTAAAAACGGGGCAAACTATCCTCGAAAAGTTCTACTGGCCGGGCGTTCATGGCCAAATAAAGCAATACTGTAGGGAGTGTCCGGTCTGCCAGAGAAACAGCCGGTATCGGCCCCCCCGAGTGCCTCTCCAACCCCTTCCTCTTATTGATGTCCCTTTTTCCCGAGTGGGTATGGACCTGATAGGACCCCTGTTGCCCTCTAGGACGGGTTGTAGGTACGCCCTGGTGTTAGTGGATTATGCTACCCGGTTCCCGGAGGCCATCCCTTTGAAGCAACCCACTACACAAAACATAGCTAAGGCCCTCATCTCCATCTTCAATAGGGTTGGATTCCCTCGTGAGATCTTAACAGATCAGGGTACGCCTTTCGTGTCCTCCCTCATGCGTCAAGTATGCACCAATTTGGGTATCAAACAGATAAGGACTTCGGCGTATCACCCCCAGACAGACGGGTTGGTGGAGCGATATAACGCCACCCTAAAAGCTACCCTGAAAAAGCTCCTGGGCCTTGAGAGCAAAAGGTGGGAGGAGATGCTTCCCCTCGCCCTCTTCGCCATTCGTTGCAAAGTGCAAAGTAGCACAGGGTATTCCCCATATGAATTGTTATATGGACGTCCCCCGAGGACCCTGTTAGACATGGCTCGCGAGGCATGGGAAGCTGAACCAGACCGTACCCGTCCTCTCCCCGAGTATGTCGACAACCTCCGAACCCACTTACCCCAAATCAGAGAAATAGTGAGACAGAATCTGACAGCTTCGCAGGTCACTCAAAAACAGCAGTATAATAAAGGAACTAAGGCCCGTTCTTTCACCCCAGGAGACCTGGTGTTGTTGCTCCTGCCCTCCTCCGACCATAAACTGTTGGGACATTGGCAGGGCCCCTTCCCTATCTTGAGACAAGTGACTCCCGTCACCTATGAACTGGAGTTAGATGCCAACCGAGGGGTCACCCAGATCTACCACGTCAATCTGTTAAAGAAGTGGGAGGGACCCCTCCCAGTCCTGACAGGCTCGCCCTCTCTGCCCTTTGAGGGCTGTATAGACCCTGACCTCCCTGAAAGAAACAAACAGGACCTTAAACGGGCCTTGTCCTCGGTCCAAGCAGTGTTTTCCTCCCTACCCGGACACTCCACCATAGTGGAGCACGCAATCCACACAGAAGCAGGGAAAACCGTGCGACAAAGGCCCTACCGGATCCCTGAAGCACGCAGAGCAGTTATAAAAGAAGAGACAACCCAAATGTTGAAGATGGGTATAATCGAACCATCTAACAGCAGTTGGAATTCCCCAATCGTTTTAGTACCCAAACCCACCCACCCGTTTCTGCATAGATTTCAGGGAGGTGAATAAAATCTCGGCCTTTGATTCCTATCCCCTACCTCGAGTGGACGAGATGGTGGAACGGATAGGCAAAGCTAAATATATCAGTACCCTTGACTTGTGCAAAGGGTACTGGCAGATCCCTTTAAAGCCGGAAGACAAACCTAAAACAGCATTTTCGACCCCTGAGGGTTTGTTCCAATTCAAAGTGATGCCCTTCGGGCTCCACGGAGCCCCGGCGACATTTCAAAGGGCTATGAACCTGGTCTTACGACCCCATGCCAGCTTTTCCGGGGCATACTTAGATGACATAGTCATATACAGCGACAGCTGGGAACAACACCTACTCCATTTACAGACAGTGGTGCACTCCCTGGGTAGTCATGGCTTTACCATCAACCCCGCTAAGACCACCTTGGCGGCCCAAAGTGGGAAGTATTTGGAGTATCTCTTAGGGGAAGGGGTCATTCGTCCCCAAAACAATAAGATCCAAGCCATACACTCCATACCCTTCCCTCATACAAAGAGAGAACTTCGTGCCTTTCTCGGATTGCTGGGGTATTACAGGAGGTTTATTCCCAGTTTCTCCCAGATAGCCGCTCCCTTGACAGACCTGTTGAAAAAGACCTCCAGAACCGAAGAGAAGTTACAGCAACCCACTCCTCTCCTGCTGCAGGCCTTTGACCTACTCAAGCAATCCCTGTTGTCGGAACCCGTGTTAATCAGTCCGGACTATTCCCAACCTTTCATCCTGCAGACAGACGCCTCCGATCAGGGTTTGGGGGCGGTCCTGTCCCAGAAAGATGAAAAAGGGGTCGAAAAACCGGTTCTGTATATCAGCCGGAAGCTCTTTCAGCGTGAGCAAAACTATGCGGTCGTGGAGAAAGAGGCTCTGGCGATTAAATGGGCAGTGGACAGTCTCAGGTATTATTTAGAGGGCCGGGAGTTTATCTTGTACACGGACCATGCTCCACTTGAGTGGATGGCCCGCAATCGGGGCCACAACGACAGGGTTCTTAGGTGGTTCCTATCTCTACAGCCTTTTCGCTTCAAAACACTACATCGAAAGGGACTAGACCAGGGCAATGCTGATTACCTCTCACGTTATCCAGCTCCTTCCACCCCTACTAGTAAGACAGCTAGGGAAAGGGGATGTGGAAAATCAGTGGTCCCTACCTCATCGGAAGGGTGGAACAGACAGGGGTCTCCCACCCCCACGCCGGAACGAACAGCATCCCTAGGTCATCGGACTTCCTCTCTTCACCCACAGGATCCGCTAACCCACGAAGACCCGGAACCCGACAAGCCGGATACCGGAAGTGAATTCCCGACTGGTGACCCGGAACCCGACCCATCCGGAAGCGGAAGCGCGTCAGCTACGCTCCACCAGGAACATAGAAAAGTCGGGAGAGCAGACAAGACCTCGTTCAGCCCAGCGGACTCGTGGCAGGAGACAGCGAACGGCGCGGAACCCCCGACGGAGAGCGGAAGGCAGGAGGAGATCGGAGAGAAGGCGGAAAGCGGAGAGGAGAAGGAGGAAGAGGACCTGTGGTCGGAGGACTGGTGGCGACCTCCGGAGGTGGCTGGAGAGCGGCCGCAACTCGGATGAGAGTTGCGGCGGGGCACGTGAGTACACTCTATCCTTTCTCCGTGTCCCTTTGTAAATATACTTGAAATACCTGTAAAGCCTTGTATATAGAGCCTCACGAGCACCCTGCACTATCCCCATAGATAAACGAAGCATCACGAGCACTTTGTATATATATATCCTCGCACTGACCCCGGACACCCCCGTCACTCTACCCTTCCCGCTTGCTCAGTCGACCTTATCCCCATCTGCCCTTCCCACCTCCCACACGTTTCCTTTCCTGGCCCACTCACTCCCGGTGAAGGTGGAAGTACTCGGTAGTCCTCGCCGAACTGGACTAACCCCATTTTGTACTCTCTCTCTTACATATCTCCGAGGAGACCCATCACCCGACCGTCATCTGATGACAACAGCCTACAGAGGATCCCGACCAAGTCATCAACCCTACATCAGAACCCACCCGTCTCGACGCTTCCCTCCGGACTTTCTTCCCTATATCTCTGTGGAACAATACTGTGTGTGCCTTACCTCTGAATAAATCCGAAAACATAGCTCACTACATCCGGCCTCCCAGCCTGTTATTCCGGTCCGCCCAACCCACAACTCCACACCGTCCTTCCCTCGGTCATTAAGCCTGTTCAGGATGAGCACGGACCTGAGGCAGCGGTTGAATTGGCTGTTGCAATGTTTTGGCAGTTTTGACGTAGTTTCCGATCTTGTACTTGCGAATGTCAAGGGAGATGCGGTAAGCTTTCAGGTGTCTAATGCTTTGCAAGCGGTGTCCGATGCCGATAAACCCCGCCAGTTACCGAGAATTATTACGGCGGCTTATAAGACAGTGGGCTGTAATAGTTTTGGTGTCAAGCCTTTCTCTACTAAAGAGAAAAAGCAACCCCAAGGGCAGAAGTCGGACACAGACGACCAGCCCAAGGCTAAGAAGAAAAATTGGCCGAAAAAACAAAAACAGGGTAAACAACAGCAACAGAAACAGGGGTCACGTCCTGCATCACCAGTGCCTGCACCTACAAAACGTGTTTATGACTTGCGCGATCGCGCAACGATAAAATCTCTTGATCGTTTTCAGGTTTCTGAACAATCCTCTCCTCGTTCTTTTCAGGACTCATCGACCATTGGTGGAGGAGGCGGCAGAGATCGGGGTGGCCAGCAGGGACGCGACCAGCCCCGCCCGTAAGACAGTAAAGGCAAGCAGGACGATTCAACACTGAAAAGACCCCAGTTTCAGAAAAAGAAAGTTGCCCCTTTAACAGCGAGATATGCCACAGATAGTGAGAACGCAGCTTCGGAATCTGACATGGGCTCTGACCTTGCTGTACAGCGCGGCGGAGATTACCATAGTGCGAGAGGCCCTGTGTCCACTACTGAAGGTGACAGCGACTGACCAATATGTTGTTGTGGCGACCGCTGATACCAGAGTAGCTCCCCCTGATAGACTTTATACCATTGTCCTTTTAATTGAAGGTGACATACAACGTACCATAAAAGGGGTATTTTGGGAAAATCTTACGACTACCTATGACATTTTGTTAGCGGAGGCTGACAGGCCCCCACCTTTTATCCTCGCAGCTCCGAGAGGGGAGGAGGTGATCCTCCCTAGTTTCGCGCACACTGTCTCAAAGGAGCATGCGCTGAATTTTGCAGAAGAGTGAGCAAAAGCCCTTGCGCCGGCTCTGTACCGTACTCACTGTGGTTGGGATACATTTTCCCCGCACCACGAGATTCCCTTACGGTCTATGCCACAGCCTCAACCTCAATATCCCATCCGACGCGAAACTAAGGCTTCCGTTGCGGAAATCCTTGAACAATTGGAATATCAAGGTGTAATTGAAACTTGTGTGTCACCGATGAATAACCCTCTTTTTACTGTGACCAAGCCAGATACCTTGTTTCATTTGGTATTAGATTACTGGCATTTGAACTCGCATTGTCGTACCTGTGCAGTACAGAATACCCACGGCTCTGCTTTAGTGGATGGTCTTGTGCGTAAACGGTTTAAAACCACACTTGACATTTCCAATGGTTTTTTTGCCCACAAACTTTGGGTGGTCTTAGTTCCCAATGGATCAGTTTTACAAGTGGTGGCAAACAACGCCAATACAAACGTTTACCTATGGGCTATAAGAATAGTCCAGGCGTGTTTGCTGCCCGCGTTGTCTCTCTCTTAGAGAGAGTGGACACGGATGCGTGTTCGTATGTGGATGACATCTATCTCACAGACGACGAGCTTTGGGCGTATCTGTGTCGCGTTGACTGCATAATTTGCAAAGTCTCACATTGCAGAGTACACAGTGTTATTCCTGGGCTATGAGCTCAACAATGAAGGTCGAGGATTGGCTCCTCACTTCTTGGAGAAATGTGCACAACTGCGCGCTCCTACAACTCTGAAAAAGTTACAGTCCTTGCTGGAATTTTTGAATTTCGGGCGTACATACATTCCTGAATATGCCCAGCGTATCAAGCCTTTATGTGCTTTGATACAACCTACTTTTACCAAATCTTGCTGGCTGCCGTAACATTCAGCTATTTTGCAATCTTTGCAGGCTGATCTTCTAGAATCTAAATTCTTACTGACTCGGGACAACCACACCAACCTGGTGATAAGGATCATCCCTGGGGCGGTGGGTTTTACTTACCTTACTTGTAACGAAGGAGACACAGTACCTATTGCTTACAAGTCACACTTGTACACTTCGGCTGAAAAGTTTTGACAGCAATGCAGATGGCGATTCTTAAGGAACGTGCACTGTCGCAGGGAAAACGCATGTTGGTTGTTACCCCGTATCCTGCACTAGAGGCAGTGACGAGAGCCAATGTACCGAATTCTAATGCTTTGCACCCTCAGTGAATATAATGGGCAGCATCATTGACGTCTCCGGATGTCACGTTTATTTTTGATGCCTCCCTACAGTCGCAGGAGTTTTTGCAGTATGAATTTGTTCATCCTGCGCCTTTGACTATGCGGCCTTTAGAGGGTTTCCATTACATCATATACACTGATGGTTCAGCGCAAGTTGCGCATGGGTCTAAGCATGCATACGTTTTAGCTTGCGCCATTGTGGTAGGTGCCATGGTGAATAATGAGTTCAAGTCCAGGGTCGTGCACACGCATACTTTAGGGGACTGTACCGCACAATTGCATTGGAGTACGCTGATCCTAGTGTGACGACTCTTATTGTGAGTGATTCTTACTACTGTGTCCAGTCTTACAATGAAAACCTGTTCTTTTGTATTCAGAATGTTTTTCGTGATTCCAAGGTTAGCACAATAAAACATAAAATGATCTGGGTCTGAGTGGCTGAGCTTAAAGAGCAGTTGCCACTCGTGTTTGTAATTCATACTCTCGGTCATCAGGGCGTGGGAGTTCATGCTGTTGGCAATTCATTGGCCGATGAGGCCGCAAAATCAGCAGTATCGTCATATTTGGTTGCAGCAGCTACACGTTCCAAAAGTAAGATTGATGATGATATCTTGGCAGCTGTTGCTGCGACTGAGAAGAGGAGTAAATATCCTAAGGGGTTCCCTTCAAAGTATTCATACCACTTAAGTCCTGATAAAGTTCCTTATGTGAAAATACCTGACGTTGGTGAAAGGTTGATTCCCAATGCGGACCGCAGGCCAGCACTGATTACTGCAGCCCATGAAGGTGTTGCGTCTGCGCATGCGGGCGCATGCGGGCGCATGCGGGCGTTTCGGCTACTGTATCTCAGTTACAGCAACGTATCTGGTGGCGGGGACTGTACAAACAGACGCGTGATTATGTTCTTCAATTTGAAATTTGCCAGCAGATTAAGCCTTCAACTGCTGTGCGTCCGCCCCAGACACAGTTGTACATTTCTAATAAACGACTTGGTTGTGTTTATTTAGATCACTGCGGTCCTTTTTCTTCTGATACTGCGTATAAGTACATCTTAGTGGCAGTTGATTCATGCACACGCTTTGTGTGGGTAAGTTCAAGTTCAAGTTCAGGAATTTGTATAGCGCACTACTCACCCAGAGGGTCTCAAGGCGCTTGTGGGAGGGGGTGCATTATTTATCGAATAGCCAGGTTTTAAGTTCCTTTCTGAAGGAAATGTGGTTCTGTGTGAGGCGGAGATGAGTGGGGAGAGAATTCCAGGTCTTGGCCGCCAGGTAGGAGAAGGATCTTCCTCCCATGGTGGATCTGTGGATGCGCGGAACTGCGGCGAGAGCTTGATTGGAGGATCTTAGTTGGCGGGTGGATGTGTAGAAGGAAAGTCGTGTGTTGAGGCATTCAGGTCCTAGTTTGTAGAGGGCCTTGTGTGCGTGGGTGAGGAGACGGAACGTTATTTTCTTGTTGACGGGAAGCCAGTGGAGGTCTTTCAGGTGGCCGGTAATGTGAGCTTGGCGAGGGATGTCCAATATGAGTCTGGCTGATGCATTTTGGATGCGTTGGAGTTTTTTTCTGTAATTTGGCTGTGGTTCCGGCGTAGAGGGTGTTTCCATTGTCCAGTCGGCTAGTGACCAGTGCGTGGGTGACAGTCTTTCTTGTTTCGCTGGGGATCCAACTGAAGATTTTTTTGAGCATACGAAGTACGTTGAAGCAAGAGGATGAGACGGTGTTGACTTGTCTGGTCATCGAGAGGGAGGAGTCTAGGATGAAGCATAGGTTACGTGCGTGGTCTGTGGGTATGGGTGCTGTGCCCAGGGCCGATGGCCACCATAAGTCGTCCCAGGCAGAGGGGGATGACCCTAGGATGAGGACTTCCATTTTGTCTGAGTTAAGTTTTAGGCGGCTGTTTTTCATCCATTCGGCTACTTCTTTCATGCCTTCATGAACATTGATTTTGGCGGTGTTGGGGTCTTTGGTGAGGGAAAGGATCAGCTGGGTGTCGTCAGCGTAGGAGATGATGTTGAGGTTGTGTTGTCGCGCGATGGATACGAGGGGACTCATGTAAACGTTGAAGAGGGTGGGACTGAGTGATGATCCTTGTGGTACTCCGCAGATGACTTCGGTGGCCTCTGATTTGAATGGGGGGAGTCGGACTCTCTGGGTTCTCCCGGCGAGGAACGAGATGATCCAGTCCAAGGCTTTTCCTTGTATTCCGACGTTGCTGAGGCGTTGTATGAGGGTGCTATGACAGACTGTGTCGAAGGCGGCGGAGAGGTCGAGTAGGATAATTGCAACTGTTTCTCCGTTGTCCAGTAGCGATCGGATGTCGTCTGTCGCTGCAATGAGGGCGGTTTCGGTGCTGTGTTTGGCTCGGAAGCCGGACTGTGAGGGGTCGAGAGAGTTGTTGGATTCAAGGAAGGCGGCGAGCTGGCTATTGACGGCTTTCTCAATGACTTTGGCAGGGGATGGGAGGAGGGAAATGGGGCGATAGTTCTTAAGTTCAGAGGGGTCTGCTGTGGGTTTCTTCAGGAGAGCACTGAGTTTGGCATGTTTCCAGCTTTCTGGGAAGGTAGCGGAGTTGAAGGAGCAGTTGATGACATCACGGAGATGGGGTGTGATGATGGAGTCTGCTTTGTTGAAGATGTGGTGGGGACAGGGGTCGGTTGGCGAACCTGAATGGATGGAGTTCATTAGGTGGATGGTGTCTTCAGTGGTGATTGGGTTCCAGGCGCTCAGGTTGCTAGAGAGCGGTTTAGGTTCGGAGGTGGGTGGAGTGGACTGTTCTTCGGACTGGTTTTCAAAGCTGTTATGTATGTCGGCGATTTTATTGTAGAAGAAAGAGGATAACGAATCTCAGAGGTCTTGGGAGTGGGGTTGGTAAATTCTTTTACGATGTTGAAAAGTTCCTTGCTATTATGGGCGTTGTTGTCGAGTCGATCCTTGAATGCTGATTTCTGGGTGGATCGGATCAATTGGTGGTGTTTGCGGGTGGATGCTTTGAAGGTGGTCAGGTTGTCAGTGGTTGGGTTTTTTCTCCATGTTTTCTCGAGAGTACGGCATAGTTTCTTGAATTTCTTAAGGTCATCGTTGAACCAGGGGGCCTTTTTGCTACCCTGTTTGGTTTGGTGGTTTTTCAAAGGTGCTAATTCGTCAACGCTATGAGTGATCCATTGTTTGAGTTTGGTGGCCGCTTCGTTTGGGTCCGATGAGAGGGTGGGAGGGTTTTGGTTGAGCGATGTGAGGAGTTGGTCGGTGGTGATTTTGTTCCAGTTTCTTCGGGGAATAGGTTGTGGGGGGTTGTGGATCGTGGTAGTTTTGTAGCTGAAGTGAACACAGCTGTGGTCCGTCCAATGGAGAGCTGTGGTGTGATCGAAGGAGATGTGTTTGCAGGAGGTGAAGATAGAGTCGAGCGTATGTCCGGCTACATGGGTGGGGGTGTCAACGAGTTGTTTGAGTCCAAGATTGACCAGGTTGTCCAGAAGGGTGGTGGTGTTGCTGTCGTTTTTCTTTTCTAGGTGGAAGTTGAAGTCTCCCAGTAGAATGTAGTTCTCGGAAAGGAGGGCATGTGGGATGATGAAGTCAGTGATGTCTTCGCTGAATTGTTTACGGGTTCCTGGTGGTCTGTAGATGAGGGTGCCTCTAAGTGTGGTACTGGGGTCGGTGTGGATCTGGAAGTGGAGGTGTTCGGCGGTTGCAAGGTTATCGTCGAAGCTGGTCGTGATTCTGATGGTGTTCTTATGGACGATGGCGATGCCTCCTCCTATTTGGTTGGTGCGGTCTTTTCGGATGATCTTGTAAGCGTCCGGGATGGCTATGGCGATATCGGGTGCTGATGATGCGTTCATCCAGGTTTCTGTAAGGAAGGCGATGTCCGGTGACGCAGTGTCGAGTAGGTCCCAGAGTTCAGTGGCGTGTCTGTGGACCGAGCGGGTGTTCAGCAGGATGCACTTCAGATGGTTAGAGTCGGAGCTGTGTTTGGAGTTGTGGATTTGGTGTGGGTCTTGATGCAGGCGAACTTGCAGGAGTGGCAGGCGAAGGGACCGTGGGTACGTCCTGGGGCAGCTTCATAGCATTGTGGTGTGCGTCCGGGGTTAAGGGCTAGGAGGGTGGCGGCGTCATATGTTATGCGGGAGGAGTGCGGTTTGCGGGGACCAGGAGGTCTGGCACTAGGCGCGGTCCAGGAGCGGACGGTCATAGATGGGCTTACCTTTGGCGCACCTTCGGCGCGCATGGGGCGCATCCGCTGCGCATGAACGCTGCGCGAAAATGCATCTGTCATATATGGATAGTGGAAGGGAGGGGCGAGGGAGGAGCAGCTGGGAGGCGGGTGCGTGCTGGAGAGGGCGGGCTCCGAGGCACAACAACAAAAAAATGGCAGCAGAAGCGAAACCGGAACCGGTTGGGGAATTTAAGTAAATAGCGCTGTGGGCCGGGAGGCGCTAGCGAAATGGAGCACAAATTAAATTATACAATTTGGCAATGCGAGCGCTAGTCAGGGCAAAGTGGGCAAATGCTAGAGGCAGGGTAATATCGTCAGTCAATGCGAGCAGGCACAGTGAGATATAATTAATTCAGGGCAGCAGAGCAGCGCTACGATACCCAGGCAGCAGAGCAGTCAGCAGAGCAGCACAGCGTTGGTCAGGCAGCAGCGTGGCACAGCGTTAATCACAAGACACCAGGGGCTGTGGGGAGCGACCGCTTCTGACGAGGTCAGGACGTTCACAGCGCTTAAATCGGCAGGGAGAGCCTTGCCACTCAGTGGGAGTGAGGAGCAGCTGGGAGGCGGGTGCGTGGTGGAGAGGGCGGGCTCCGAGGAACAACAACAACAAAAATGGAGGCAGAAGCGAAACCGGAACCGGTTGGGGAATTTAAGTAAATAGCGCTGTGGGCAGGGAGGCGCTAGCGAAATGGAGCACAAATTAAATTATACAATTTGGCAATGCGAGCGCTAGTCAGGGCAAAGCGGGCAAATGCTAGAGGCAGGGTAATATCGTCAGTCAATGCGAGCAGGCACAGTGAGATATAATTAATTCAGGTCAGCAGAGCAGCGCTACGATACCCAGGCAGCAGAGCAGTCAGCAGAGCAGCACAGCGTTGGTCAGGCAGCAGCGTGGCACAGCGTTAATCACAAGACACCGGGGGCCGTGGGGAACGACCGCTTCTGACGAGGTCAGGACGGTCACACCGAGCGCTGATTCATGAATTGTCATAAGAGACTTGCGTGACTTTGTAGGGATATTTGCCTGTGGTACCTACCATTCGGATCAGGGTCCGTCTTTCGTCTCTAAGGCGTATAAGGATGCCATTACTTCGTTGGGGTCCAAGTCAAGTTTTCGTCTCCATACAGACCTGAGGGTAATAGTGTTGTGGAACGAATGAACTGAGATTTAAAGCAGTCTTTGACAGCTAGTGTTATAGGCACTGGCAGGAACTGGCTGGCCCCACCTCAATAGCATGCAGTGTGCTCTAAATAATCTCCCTAGAAGGTCTCTGGGTGGGCGGACCCCATACGAAATGCTCTTTGGTATCAAGATGTTTGTACCGGACCTTAACGGTCTAGACCAGGCTGCTGTTGCTGCCTCCTTTGACGTAGATGAACATTGCAATGTTTTACAGAATCTACAAGAGACGATAGACAGTCTTGCAAAGGAACATTTGCCCTCCACCTCGGATGATGGGTTGCAGATCCCTGTAGTTGGCTGGTTACCCCAAGTTGGAGAACTGGTTCGAGAGAAGATCGAAAACAAGAAAGAATTTGGTCCCTCTTATCGAGCTCCAGTTCCAGTGCTTGGTGTGAAGAGCATAAGGACAGTAATTTTACCACCACTTCCAGGTCGTAAGAAAAACAGGTATATCTCCATTGACAATGTCAAGATACACAGAGTGACGATTCTTCTTAGTATGACACCGGCAGTCTCATGTCTTTCGATTTTGAGAAATACTGTTTTGGCCCCGGCTTCTGATCCATTGCCTGCTGTTGCCCTCGAGATGCCTGCAATTTCTAGTCCTTTATTGAGTACACTGCCTGGTACGCAACTTGATGAAACTGACTACACTTACCCAACTGACTTATCGATGCCTGATTTGCAAACTCACTTGGCTACAGAATCCAGATTTTCATTTGACACTGATTCACAAACATCGAGGAAACCTTCAAAGGTCTCTGTTTTGGCTAAATTGTTTAGAAAACATTTTTTGATTCCCCCTTAGACCTACATTTGGTTGGTGCTTTTTTCAGTGTACCTTTTCATGTCAATTGGCTTTGTGGTGTATTTTTTTCGGCTTGTCAATGGACACTATGTCGAGGAGAGAACATGCATTTGACATATCAATGGAACATTGGCTCCCCATTCCTCATCACACAGATTGAAGAGAGACTTGGCTTTTGTTAACATCACTGCTTGGCCTGTCTTAGATGGGATTGTATGGGATGCTGTTCGTTTTCAAATTCATGGGCCCACTGAGGTTATAAATGTCCCTAATGTGCTTAGAGTTTCTATGGGGGATGTAATTAAAAAAAATAAACGTTCTGATGATTGGGATGTTCAGGCCGTAGAAGCCTTGTTTTCTGATTTGAAATACTATGCTGCCTTTGATGCTGAAGATTTGTATTTAGAATCTGCTGATTACAGTGATTTATATTGTTACCAACATTTTGGCAATCACTACCTGCATAAAACTAATACCAGGAGGAATACTGTAAATTATACACAATGGGAGCATTGTCCAGCTCCTATACAAGACAGTTCTGCTTCCTCTTTGAAAAGTGTAGGAACTGGGGTCACCAGTTCCCTGGGGGGTAGCCTGGCACGAGCAGATAGGCACCCGAAAGCTTAGGTGTAAAGTGACCATACAGCACACACATCCACTGAGACAGGGAGCGCACACAAGGACTGAGACCACACCAGTAAGTTTGATTCAAATCAATAAGTTTTATCTAAGATCAGAAGCAGGTTACTCATTAATCACGGGATCTCTGGTCCATCAAAGCATTTCACCAAAGGTGTAACATTTCATTACTTTAGCACTAAACCTTTCATTAGGCAAGAATGAAACCTTTTCATCTGGTAAAGATATACTTTTCATCACGTGAGAATAAAAACATTTCCTTAGGCAGGAATAACCATTTCCTTAGGGTAAAACCAACACATTTCCTGATGCCTGAATAAGCAGTGCATTACCCCTATTAATCGAGCATAACATTTCATGAGGTAAAACAAATACTTTCATTAGGCATGAATAACCAATTCATCAAGCAAGGATGAGCATGTCACTAGGCAGGAACATTTCATTAAAGATGGGGCCACAGTTCATTAGGCAGTAATAACCCTTGCATCAGGTAATCCAACATTTGTTTAGGCCAGAATACACATGTTAAGAATCACTTCCCGGAAGAATAAGCATTTCAGGGATCAGGAATAATCAGATCCCTACAAATCAGGCCAAAATGGGCATTTCAGAAGGCAAAATAAGCCATGTTTAAGGCTATAGTATCTAACTTTACCCCAGGCAGGGGTTAACTCGACCAGCTCCCGGCCTAGGGGCTTACCAGAGTTTTGGCCCAGTTCTTACCCAGATAGGGCTCTCTTGGGGTTAATTAGGGCCAACGGGGCCCAATATCAGTTTGCCCCAGGGGAGGGGCGAACTCGGGCCTTCTCCGGCCTTCCGCCCTCCTCCTTGACCTTGATCCTTGATCTTCGGGCTTCCTCGACCCCTTGCGGTGGTAATTCGGTATGGGAGGGCTCTCTCCAAGCCAGTGGAGATAGGTGGGGGCCCCAGGCTCGTTCGATCCCCCTCGCCGATGTTTCGCCCGGTCCCGGGCCTCCTTTGACCTGGCAGCGTGTGGGCGACCAATGGGGCGCGAGCGCGCACCCGCAGCCGCCTATGGCAGCGCGGCCTGCGGGGGTGCAATGTCAGCGGGCAATTGGAGCGCGGCGGGGCCGAGTCTCTTCCGAAGTCCCCATCACGTGAGGCCGGCAGGATGGCTTCGTCGGGCCTATTGCGGCCCAGTGGCAAGGTGCGACAGCCCTCTCCTGGCTCAGGGGGCCGCCGAGGGGCTGAAATTGGAAGCGACTGGCCCACCGGGGAAGCGCTGAGGCTGCGACGGGGTCTGACGGCCTTTGATGCGCGGCGGGGCCGTGTCAGCACGGCGAGGGCTGCGGCGGTGAGTTGGCCTGCTAGCTCTTCCCTGAGGCAGCGCGGAGACGATGTAGAGCTCCGGGTCACACAGCGCTCTTCACAAGCAGCGCTTCACGGGGGCACACAGCGCCTGAAGGCCCGTTAGCGCTATAAACAAATTAGGCGGTTCAGGGGCTAGCGCTCAGCAATAGCGCTTCGGGGGCAGCTAGAGTATCTGGAGTCCCAGTGCTTCTCAGGGGGGCTCAGTAGGAGAGCGCTGGCTAGGTAGGGGAGGCAGCTTCGCAGTCCCAGCAGTTCAGTAGGGGGAAATGAGGCAGCACAGCGCAGGGGCCCAGGCGGGGCAGAGATGGCACAGCCCAGTCCCTGGTTGATCCCCAGTAGTCCTGGTGAGCACAGGGGGGGTTTCTTCTTGGCGCTTGATGGTTCTGGCCCCCTTTGTAGATAGTTTCTAGGGTTCTTGAAGGGGGTGGGTTGAGTTGAAGGCTGCTGACAAGTTTCCTCAGCAGGACACTGAAGGTCGTCCCTGGGTTCCCCTCCTGCCGGGCCAGATCAGTGGGCTAGTTCAGTGTTCCTCACACAGCTTGGTGGGCAGCGCCTAAACCCTGTCAACCCCAGTGGTATATGTTTCTGACTAGGCCCTACCGCCTAAGTCTCCTGTGTAGGGTCCCCCAGGTCAGTGATGCCCCAACTAACTAAAAACTTTCCCTCCTTTCTTTATATATGCTCAGGTCAGGTGACCACCCTCTAGGCGGCAAAAACGGACTCCGCCCCTATTCTGGAAGGTTCCAGGAGCTTCCCTAGTCTAGCTATGGGCAGGCAAGGCATGCTGGTATGGCAACAATGTTTAAGGGTTCCAGCCAGCTCCTGGCAACTAGAGTGCGACTAAAAAGACCACGCTGCAGTAGCAGGGGCCAGTGGCAGCCATGTTGGGGGAAGAAAGCAACTGCACCTTATCATTGATTAGCAATTGGAAGGTGCTCGGAGACCTAAGGCTAACAAAAAAGAAGGTGGGAAAAATGAGGCAAGGGCGAAAAAAATTGGAAAAGACCACCCTAGGGCTGACAGGTCTAACAAAAAGGTTCACTTATTTTACTGATTTTAATCAGTCAAATCCCAATGCATTTTATTTTAAGATGACTGAAAAGTCCACATCCAAAGTTAGACTTATCGATACTAAATTATTGTATTCAAAGTCCTTTCTAGACCAGTTAGCTGTTGGTGGCTACGAGTTGTGGAAGGATACGATTGACCTTAAATCAGTTTGGAGTTCTAAAAGCTAGCAAGTGCAAGGCACTGAGGCTTTGCACCGTGCATGCCTCATCCCAAACCATATGTTGTTCTTGAATTCTACAATTTCACAGACAAATGCTTTGGATTGGCTACTACTAAAAAATTAAATGCCTCTTCTTTTCCTGAATTAGAAGAATATTCTGGTTGGAATAATGCTACTAAATTTTCTATCAGAGATTTAGCAACTCTGTTGCTGAATTCTTCCTTTAACATATCCAGTTTGGATCCCGAAGGCTGGTTGCTCTGGCACAGAAGTGCTGATTCTTGCCAGCATAATTTTCTGGGTTTGGCTCAAGGCTTTACACAGGTCAGGGTGGATCCCCGTTTTGAAAGTGGCCATTCTGTTGCTACCTATTCTGTAGGCAAATTATGTCAGAATTGGCTCAAACATTCCACTTTGACATCGGTTAAACTACATTTATCTAAACTGACTGACGATGTTGATCTGAATGATTTTATTAAGGGCCCGGCTAACGGCTGATCTAAAAGATCTGTAAGACGTCCCAGATTGAGGCGGCTACCCGCATTAGAGCTATAGATCAGGCTAATTTAGAGAAAGTGCTAGCAGTTGTAGATAACAGCATTAATACACTTTCTTCCCGCATTTACACGTTAGACAATATTGTATCGTCTGTTGTTGATATTGTGCAGGATGAAGTGTCTGTTTTGTACTATGGTCAAAATGAATTGCGTTCCATTATGCAGTTTGCATGTACTTTGCAAACGTTGAAAGCTGGCAAAGTGCCATGGCATTGCATGAACACGTCATCATTGTTTGCCCCATTTAATTTGACTGATAAGCAGCGTTTGCTGTCAATGAAAGATGCATCCTTTTCTATGTTACACATTGAAAGGTTAGAACCATTACCGTTTTCTGTGGCGGAGGCCAGTTCAGCAATGTGGCTTATCCATGGGTTAATAACTCTCCTTTTCCCTCTGTTAAAGTTTGAAGGGTGTATGAAGTACTTTGCAATTGGTAGATATGAACCTCTTGGAAGTGCTTATCTCCATGAAGCTTGGTCGCTTCTAATTACCTATAGATACCTTGGGGAGGGTAAGGAAGATTATTTGAATGGTGAAGATTGCACTGAAACACCGGATCACTCATTGATGTGCAGACTTATCCAATTACATGGCTCTTGTAACCAGAATGAGCTTAATTTAGCATGTATTTTGAAAGGTACACCGGTGCCTGATATCGTGCCCACATTCACATTACCGGCAAACAGGAGTTATTTACTTTTGAACAATGAAGATTGCTGTGGGCTAATAAAAGGAATTGCTTGTGTAGTTAACGTCAGTGAACGTGTAGTTTGCTGTAAAATGTAATGTATCCTCCCCCACATGGGAAGCTTGATGTTTCCATCTGGCCCACGATTCTTTCCTTGAAAGCAGGGTTCAACAAGATGAGTCGCATAAGAGCTCTATTGTCCCCGAAAGAAGTTGCCCTCACATCTGCTCGTGAGTCATTTGCCCTTCACGTGGCTAACACCCGCACAGAGGTGCATGCTTTATTAAATACTAACTTGCCTTTGCCTTTCAGTGAATTAATTCACACTATCTTTAATGCATCCTCCACAACGGGGCTGGCCCACTTTTTCAAAGTTATAAGCAGTGGCCTTGTGACTTCTTTTCAAACTATATTCGGTGTCTTCCCTGCTTTCTTTCATTCGATTTTTTCCAGCCTATTAGTGGATTTCCCTTACTACTGGCTCTAGCTGCAGGCGTTCTTTAACTGTTTTGTTTAATTCAAAATGGATGCACGTCCTGTGTTTCGAGACAAGCTATCACGACTGGCCCTGTTTCGCAACCGAATGCTTGAGTACTATGGAGCGCTGCCTCTTGCAACTTTGAGTTCAGCTTATGGATTATCGTTTCGATTTTCCTACTTTACATGTGTCCAGCCTGTCTTTCATTGCCTGAGTTGCGATTTCGACTGGGCCCT
The DNA here is from genome assembly GCF_964263255.1 of Lissotriton vulgaris. Classification (NCBI taxonomy): domain Eukaryota; kingdom Metazoa; phylum Chordata; class Amphibia; order Caudata; family Salamandridae; genus Lissotriton; species Lissotriton vulgaris. The sequence goes on along the minus strand of NC_141694.1, from coordinate 148,289,075 downwards.
GGATTTGTGTCTCTGCAATACGGTATCTCCCGATGTGGATTATAATCAGTTTATGAGCCCCTTATTTGCTCATGAATTGCTGTGTTCTGATTGAGGGATTATGGCCTTTGCAGTGATGCATGGAATACTGGGTCGTTGGAATGTGTTCGCAGCGGCGCAAGATTTCTTGGCACACAGCTTCATTGAAAACCCACTAAGTTATCCTCTGATGGTGCTAGAGGTTCCGGTAATTGAAGAGCATGTATGTTCTTTCCCACTATTTAATTGGATGGCTGAACTATTTTCGGATGAGAACAGTGACTTCCTGTTGGAGGCTGTTGCTGCATATTTTGCATATTCAATGTTGGGATGAGATATGTCATCGCTTCTCTCTCCCATAACCGAGGTCATTTATTGGACATCGAACATTTTTTTAACATTTTTTTTCAAGCCTCTATAAAAATGTTCTCTGCCCCAGGCCTATTGGCTTTGCTACGGCCAATGACTAAATTTAGTTGACTATGAGAATTTTAAAAGACAACATTCATTTTTTTTATTTTTTACCTTGTGCAAATTTGAGCTGACTGTCGTTCTTGAACTCTGCATTCCTAAAATTTGCCCCTTATCTTATCTTATCTTATCCGTGCTCCGATCAAGGGAGGGTGTCATGTAGAGAGGCTTTGCCTTCCCACTGTGTTAAGTTAGCATGAGCTTTTTAGAAGTTTAAATGCCATTTTTTCCTTTCTGCTGTTTCTGCACACAGCACATATTATTATTAATGCTTTGAGCCTAGTAGAAAATTTTGCTTCACACGAGAATAATATGTTTTCCTATAGTATCAGCTTTGCTTGGTAAGCTATGTCTGAACAGTGAGTGCCGAGGCCTTCAAGGTTATTTCAACACAGTGGTTGTTGTTCGGTCTGATCAGCGCACGTCCTAGACATAACACATATGCAACTATGGCCAACTCTGGATTTTGGCGCGTTTAATAATGCACTGCGCAGTGCATGCACACACACTTGATGAATATTCGCATGCAGAGAGCTGGGGTAGAAGATGATGTGATCCCTTTCTACTAAGACCAGAGGTATGGGGCCGCCCTTCTAAAACCCAAAGAGACCTTCTTTAGATATAATATAATTAGGGCTCCCGGTTTTATGGTATTTATTTTTTTGCCATTTCCGTCTGTATTTATCCATATTTATTTTTTGCCCATTTTTCTGTATTTATCCACATTTATTTTTGCCACAAGCAAAAGACGACGCTACAGCTAGTATTTTTTCACATTTATTTAAATTGACAATTTTATTCGTTTTCTAGTACAATATAGTCTATATTGTACTAGAAAACAAATAACAAGCATTGGCATAGCCAATAGGTCTCGCCTTTGGGACCTTATAAGTATTTGGTTATGCAGCACAATATCCTTGGTGCAACAACTGTGTCCAAAGTGTTTAATTTCACACCATCCAAAGTGGGGTTTGATCACAAGGCCTTCAATCTGTAGTGGCACAAGAAAGTACTACCACTGACGGCCCCAGAATAAAAATATTGTCCTGCGCTACACCCCTCTGCCCTCAGCTTAAAAGTTCCAGTCATGTGCCTCAGGTGCCAGCGATGGCCTCCTCTTTTGACCTTGTGGCCTGCGCAGAAAGCCCAGCCAGCCAGCAGTTGCATACATTAATTCAACAGTCACAGTCATTATATTTCCACTTTTAATGTAATACAGTTAATCATTCAGACACTGTAAGTTCAACATATTTGTCTTGAATATTATATAAATTAGATGTATTCTTCGAAATGTGTAACATTCTATGACATACATGTTTAGTGTATGCATAGCTGCCAAGGTTTCAGATGGTTTCAGTCCTGGTCCGGCTCAAATGCTGTGTCAAATTCTCTCAGTCTGCACATTCACGCTCCTTCCAGTAATAAGCACCTGTGTCTGACCAGGGCTGGACTGGCCTCTGTGGATTATTGCCTTTATTAACTGCAGCAGTTCACAGGTATGTCCTCCTAAACTGGCCACTTATCAGTAGAGTTACACCTGTTTGGATTTTTTCTTGGTATGAGGAGTATTTTATTGCCTTTGCAACAATTGTGAAAAGCACCTAAAGCGGGTATTTTCCCCTCATTAGTACATACATTAAAAAGTAAAAACAAGAAGAAGAATGCACTTTGCAATGTTCTGGAACAGCCAACTTAATGATCACTGGCTGCTAATTAAAGTAAACAGACAGAAAGGCGATTTATAAAAACGAAGAAACTTTATAAAGACAATTTTCATAACATTGTATATTCTATTTGACTCTTAAATCCTAAAATGAGGTGAACCAATGGCAGGCATTTGTTTGGAGAAGGTGGCAACACTACTTATGAGTGGGTTGACTATGCTGTCTAGGCATCCACGGTAAGGTAGACAGGCACACTATCAGAGGCTGTGTCTTACTGTCTTAGAGCTCAGGACAGTTGTAAATCGCTGCAAATCATGCATCAGTCCAGTTCACAGCTTACTGGTATCACTCATGCTGCTGGAGAGCGGCGTCCAGTCACTGTGCGCTCGGTGACCCTGGCAGAACCAGACAGGTGTGCCTCGGGCCCCTCAGAAGTACGCAGATGTTTTCTTAGTCAGGTGGGGCGCAGAAGTGCCCCCCCCCCTTCAACACTTGAAGAGCTGGGCATATGAAATTTGCTTCCATCGGTTAGTTTCAGGCCTCCTACTGGACGGCTGCGATTGCCAGTGCCGCAGCATTGGAGGCCGGATGTCACACAGTATTTAGGACATTTTACACTAAACATCCTCATTGTCGTGTCTGATATCAGTGATACCGAGTCATAATCGCGCACTAGCAATAAAAAGTCAATTTGCAGGTTAACACGTGGCTGGCACAGTCTCACTGACACTTTTGCCATAAAGTCTGTGCATTAATTATTTTGTCTAATAAAAAGCCGCACTCGGTCTGCAGACTCGTGGCTTGTGCTGGCTTCAGACACAGGTGGTACACTGAAAGAAGGTAAGGTTTTGTTCGAGTTTCAAATCATGCTCACTCTGACCACTGCTCCTTTCATCGTGCGGCAGTCTCCGAATACATATCACAGATCATGCACGTCCTGCACTGCCTGGAGAGGGCGACTTTGTTAATAGTCTGTGTAAAACGGTTCGTACCTAGAGCAGCACTGCAGTCTGTGCATGTTAAACTAAATGTGCAAATCAAGTGTCTGTGGCCGCGAGTGCGGGTTGCGTGTTTGGTGCAGCCAGCACTTTGGAATTTAAAACATTACAACACCAGCGCACCGGTAAATGGTTTTATGCTCCACACTGTAGGCACACTTACTTTAGGAACAATGGCCTGTGCCACCGAGAGCAGCAACACGGCCGCCTGGCTCACCTCTCTCCGTGCCTGGTGACAATCTCCACTCGGCTCCAGCAAATGGTCACCGCTACCTCATTGTATGCCCCCTCCTCCCCCACAGCCAAGAAGGAGGCAACAGGGGCGGCTCTAGGCTCATGGTGGCCCTGGGCAGGTAGCGTAGGTAGAGGCCCCGGCCGGGCTCCCGCACAATTTCTTAAGAGCCTCTGGGGTCCCGGCCGGGGCCCGCACCATTTTTAAGAGCCTCAGGGGCCCCAGCCAGGGCCCTTGCACCATTTATAAGTGCCTCAGGCCTGGCGTGGTGGCCCCTGGGGTTTGGTGGCCCTGTACAGCTTGCACATGCCTAAGGCCGCCCCTGGAGGCAATACACTAAACACCAGTGAGCCGCCACCGCAGTCAGCTCCCAGAGGCAGCTATTTACTCTTGCGGGGGTCCCGCAGCATGAGCCAGCAAAGGAGGGGGCTATACTCTAAACCCTAGTGTTCTTTCTGGAAGGAATCCGCCGCGCAGTCAGGGCCAGGAGGCGCCCTGACAGGAGTTTCTTGCTGCGCGAGATAACGAAGCTGACAAGCCTCACCCGAGTACTTCACAGGTCTTTATAAAGACCATTCACATGTTAACGAGGCTTTGTTGTTTATTTCACCCCTTCTTGCCAGACTGAAGTGTGGGAAGCCTCTACTACAGCAGGCATCCCAAGTCATTCCAAGTGCCCGTCGGTAGCAAAATACCAGACGGCAGCGTGGTAAAATTTGCTAGTATTTTGCCGTTTATAAATATAAATACAGACAAAGGAAATATAGATTTCCGTCTGTATTTATATGTATAAATCCGTAAAAAAGGAAAACCGGGAGCCCTAAATATAATATACTGGCAAGGAAGGGTAAGACTGAGGTGACATTTAGTCGTCTTCCCTTTAGCATTTTAACATGCTTTCTCCCTTTGTATTTTATGGACAAGTAACTATGCTGATAACCTTGTTGCTTATAATATGTTTGCTTGTATAAGCTAAGATACTGCGCCTGAGAACACAGCATTAGAAATAAATATTTCAAACTTGCACGTGTCTTCATTTACTCCTCGTTCTGGATTGGTATGTTAGTATAACGAAAGAGTGTTAATGTGTTCCACGTTACCTGAGGTGTTCTAAGTCCATGTTCTGGGTTGTCTAATCATTGGGAGTATGGAAGAACCAATGAGACACTGATTGCTAGTCTGGTAGGGGATTTTGGATACTGAGGTGAGTTTTGGTACACCCTAATTCACTGAGATTCTAAGTCTCTATGCACAGTTCTATGTAGGAGCAGAATCCCTGCGACAATGCAAAGGACAACTGCCAACTACACCTACCAATTTAACCCAGGCACCAAATGGTTAGGACACCAAATGGTTAGGACAATAAAATGCCAACTTTTTAAAAGTGGCATTTTTAGAAGTGCGACTTAAAATCATAATTCGCAATTAAAATGATTTTAAATTACAATTCCTCAGATACTAACCATGACTTTCATATCTACACCCAATTGAAAGTTGCAAAAAGAACAGATGATGGACGGAATGCTGAACAATGCAAACATTCACCCCCAGTCTCAGATCTGGGTTTAATCCATAGTTTTTTTGCTAACCACGCCACCCCAGTTTGGACCCAGCCATATGCAAATCAGTCTTGACCCTGCCCCTCATAGTCCCCCTGGCCTGGCAGTTATGGCTGGACTGTTCCCACGGGGAGCAGTGTCAAAACTCATTTGCTTATGGCTGAGTGCAAACTGGAATGGCATGGATGGAATGATGGATTTAGGTCCATATCTCTGTCCTGGGGGTGAATATTTGACATTGTTCAGCATTCCGTCCATCGGTTGTACTTTTTGCATTTGTCATCCCGAGAGGAACAGGTATGTCCAGACATGGGTACCGTGTTCTCCATGCCACTGGAGTCAACCTCTCCTGGCTGATGAGGGGTGATACCCCAAAACCAGTCCCAGGATGCTTGTTTTCGGTCTAGGAAGGACCTGGCTTGGCCATTCGGGCTGGACTGTTTCCATGAGGAGCAGTGTCAAGACTGAATTTCACATGGCTGGGTCCAAACTGGAATGGCATGGTGAGCAAAAAAACGATGGATTTAGGCCCAGAGCTCTGTACTTGGGGTTGAATGTTTGACATTGTTCACCATTACGTCCATCAATTGTTCTCTTTGCATTTGTCACCCTGTGTCGGGCAGGAATACCCAGACGTGGGTCCCGTGCTTTCCATGCCACTGGAGTCAAGCTAGCCTGGCTGATGAGGGGTGATGCCCCAAACCCGGTCGGAGGATGCTTGTTGCCGGTCAAAGAAGGACCTGGCCTGCCAGTTCGGGCTGGACTGTTCCCATGGGGAGCAGTATCAAGACTGATTTGCATATTGCTGGGTCCAAACTGCAATGGAATGGTGAGCAAAACAAAGATGGATTTAAGCCCAGATCTCTGTACTGGGGTGAATGTTTAACATTGTTCAGCCTTCCATCCATCAACGTTCTTTTTCCCAATTGAAAGTTAGCATAATAAGGCAACCCAATTTTATCCCTTGGGAGTGGTAGTCCTTGCAATAGTTAAAATCTAATTTAAGAGTTTTTCAGTACCAGGATATGTAAAACTTTAAAGTACATGCCAACATTATAAATACACTGCACCCTGCCCTCTGAGCCATGTAGGGTCTACCCCAAAGGTAACTTAAATGTTTTAAAAAGGAAAGGATAGGCTCGGCAAAAGGTTTATACTGCCAGTCAAAGTGCACACAAGCTATAATGGCAGGCCTGAGCAGTGGCGTAGCAAAGGGGGGGAGGGGTGGTCCGCCCTGGGTGGCATGAGTTGTGGGGGTGGAGGCTCCCGCCCGCTCTTACCTGCAGCCATCATGAGGGATCGCCAGCACACATACAGCTCCCTCTTCCTCCCACTCTTACCTGCAGCCGTCGCGAGGCGGCAAACCTAGGGACCACCATGGGCAGACAAAGGTCTAGCTACGTCACAGGGTATGGATCATGTTTAAAGGACTACTTTAGTGGGTGGCACAAGGGGTGCTACAGGCCCATTAGTAGCATTTAATTTACCAGCCCTGGGTACATGGAATACCACTTTGCTAAGGACTTACAAATAAATTAAATGTGTAAACCAATTTTACTATGTTTAACTAGGAGAGCACAAGCACTATACCGCGGGAAACGGCCTTTACAAAACGTGCTGAGCCACGTGTGCCTTTTCCCTGCAATCTGAAACACATTTGCCTTAGCCATGCTATGTGTGGTTAAGAAAATGCGTGGTCTAAATGCGCTGATGGGATGGCACAGGAAGAGGAAGGATCGGGAGAGGGAGCTCCGGGTGGTAGTCTGGTAAGTTGGGCTGGGTCCAGGTTTTAGGTAGTGGGTGTAGTTTTTAGGGCTCGGGTGGTCCTGATTGTTTTCAGGGCTCGGGGGTCAAACTATTTGAGGGGTTGGGGTGATTTTTGTGGCTCAGGCAGGGGTCGGGTTTTGGAGGACTCGAGGGGGGGGGGGGGAATGGTCAGGGGTTATTTTTAGGACCCGGTGCATCAGGGTTGTTTTAGGGCTCGGGGTCTTGACTATTTTAGGGGTTGGGGGTGATTTTTGGGGCTCAGGCAGGGGTTGGGTGGTTTTGGAGGACTCGTGGGGCGGGGGTGTCGAAATTATTTTTAGGGCTCATGGCAGGGGGCTGGGGTGTGATCTTTACCACACATATCTCTTTACCATTCATACCTTTACCACAAAATTGTGTGGTAAAGGCATGCGTAGTAAAGGCATGCATGGTAAAGGAATGCTTTGGTAAGACTCATTTGTTGTTCGGGCAGCGTTGTAAAGGCGCACATGGTTTAGCCATGCGTTCCTTCTCATACAATCCTCTCTCATACAATCTTTTACCCCTAGTTAGCATGGATAAGGTGCACAGAACTCTACTGCCAGCAAACATAGGGTACAATAAAAAGGCAAAAAATCCCGGGTGACACTGCAAGGAGGGCAAATTTCCAATAGGCAGAAAAGTCAGATGTTCTTTTCAAGCACTTTGCTGTGTGAAATGTCCTTTACAACGCGTGTTGAGCCACGTGTGCCTTTTCTCCGCAAGCGATTCAGAAAAAGGGGTGGTGATGGACAGAGTATCTGAATTAAACAGAACACTTGTACCCAGTCAACAGATCAGGGCTTGATCCATCACCGTTTTTTAGCTCACTGCACCATCCCAGCTCAGAACCTGGCTACATGCAAATTAGTCTGTCCCTGGCCCAGTGCATCATGGGAACAGGGCAGACCAAACTACCAAGCCAATTCTTATACTGGAAAGGAAACAAGCTTACGGGGACCGGTTTCTGGCATTACTGCCGTCTTCGGCCCGGCTTGCTTGAATCCTGATGGTGCAGTGAGCAAGGGACTCACATCTGAGTATACCCTTCCACGCTTATGGTGGACAAAACGATTCAGAAAAGGGGGTGGTGATGGACACAGTATCTGAATTAAACAGAACACTCGTACCCAGTCAACATATCAGGGCTTGATCCATCACCATTTTTTAGCTCACTGCACCATCCCAGCTCAGAACCTGGCTACATGCAAATTAGTCTGTCCCTGGCCCAGTGCATCATGGGAACAGGGCAGACCAAACTACCAAGCCAATTCTTATACTGGAAAGGAAACAAGCTTCCGGGGACCGGTTTCTGGCATTACAGCCGTCTTCGGCCCGGCTTGCTTGAATCCTGATGGTGCAGTGAGCAAGGGACTCACATCTGAGTATACCCTTCCACGCTTATGGTGGACAAAACGATTCAGAAAAGGGGGTGGTGATGGACAGAGTATCTGAATTAAACAGAACACTCGTACCCAGTCAACAGATCAGGGCTTGATCCACCACCGTTTTTTAGCTCACTGCACCATCCCAGCTCAGAACCTGGCTACATGCCATGCAAATTAGTCTGTCCCTGGCCCAGTGCATCATGGGAACAGGGCAGACCAAACTACAAAGCCAATTCTTATACTGGAAAGGAAACAAGCTTCCGGGGACCGGTTTCTGGCATTACAGCCGTCTTCGGCCCGGCTTGCTTGAATCCTGATGGTGCAGTGAGCAAGGGACTCACATCTGAGTATACCCTTCCACGCTTATGGTGGACAAAACGATTCAGAAAAGGGGGTGGTGATGGACAGAGTATCTGAATTAAACAGAACACTCGTACCCAGTCAACAGATCAGGGCTTGATCCATCACCGTTTTTTAGCTCACTGCACCATCCCAGCTCAGAGCCTGGCTACATGCAAATTAGTCTGTCCCTGGCCTAGTGCATCATGGGAACAGGGCAGACCAAACTACCAAGCCAATTCTTATACTGGAAAGGAAACAAGCTTACGGGGACCGGTTTCTGGCATTACAGCCGTCTTCGGCCCGGCTTGCTTGAATCCTGATGGTGCAGTGAGCAAGGGACTCACATCTGAGTATACCCTTCCACGCTTATGGTGGACAAAACGATTCAGAAAAGGGGGTGGTGATGGACACAGTATCTGAATTAAACAGAACACTCGTACCCAGTCAACATATCAGGGCTTGATCCATCACCATTTTTTAGCTCACTGCACCATCCTAGCTCAGAACCTGGCTACATGCAAATTAGTCTGTCCCTGGCCCAGTGCATCATGGGAACAGGGCAGACCAAACTACCAAGCCAATTCTTATACTGGAAAGGAAACAAGCTTCCGGGGACCGGTTTCTGGCATTACAGCCGTCTTCGGCCCGGCTTGCTTGAATCCTGATGGTGCAGTGAGCAAGGGACTCACATCTGAGTATACCCTTCCACGCTTATGGTGGACAAAACGATTCAGAAAAGGGGGTGGTGATGGACAGAGTATCTGAATTAAACAGAACACTCGTACCCAGTCAACAGATCAGGGCTTGATCCACCACTGTTTTTTAGCTCACTGCACCATCCCAGCTCAGAACCTGGCTACATGCCATGCAAATTAGTCTGTCCCTGGCCCAGTGCATCATGGGAACAGGGCAGACCAAACTACAAAGCCAATTCTTATACTGGAAAGGAAACAAGCTTCCGGGGACCGGTTTCTGGCATTACAGCCGTCTTCGGCCCGGCTTGCTTGAATCCTGATGGTGCAGTGAGCAAGGGACTCACATCTGAGTATACCCTTCCACGCTTATGGTGGACAAAACGATTCAGAAAAGGGGGTGGTGATGGACAGAGTATCTGAATTAAACAGAACACTCGTACCCAGTCAACAGATCAGGGCTTGATCCATCACCGTTTTTTAGCTCACTGCACCATCCCAGCTCAGAGCCTGGCTACATGCAAATTAGTCTGTCCCTGGCCTAGTGCATCATGGGAACAGGGCAGACCAAACTACCAAGCCAATTCTTATACTGGAAAGGAAATAAGCTTCCGGGGACCGGTTTCTGGCATTACAGCCGTCTTCGGCCCGGCTTGCTTGAATCCTGATGGTGCAGTGAGCAAGGGACTCACATCTGAATATACCCTTCCACGCTTATGGTGGACAAAACGATTCAGAAAAGGGGGTGGTGATGGACAGAGTATCTGAATTAAACAGAACACTTGTACCCAGTCAACAGATCAGGGCTTGATCCATCACCCTTTTTTAGCTCACTGCACCATCCCAGCTCAGAACTTGGCTACATGCAAATTAGTCTGTCCCTGGCCTAGTGCATCATGGGAACAGGGCAGACCAAACTACCAAGCCAATTCTTATACTGGAAAGGAAACAAGCTTCCGGGGACCGGTTTCTGGCATTACAGCCGTCTTCGGCCCGGCTTGCTTGAATCCTGATGGTGCAGTGAGCAAGGGACTCACATCTGAGTATACCCTTCCACGCTTATGGTGGACAAAACGATTTAGAAAAGGGGGTGGTGATGGACAGAGTATCTGAATTAAACAGAACACTCGTACCCAGTCAACAGATCAGAGCTTGATCCATCACCGTTTTTTAGCTCACTGCACCATCCCAGCTCAGAACCTGGCTACATGCAAATTAGTCCTTCCCTGGCCCAGTGCATCATGGGAACAGGGCAGACCAAACTACCAAGCCAATTCTTTTACTGGAAAGGAAACAAGCTTCCGGGGACCGGCTTCTGGCATTACAGCCGTCTTCGGCCCGGCTTGCTTGAATCCTGATGGTGCAGTGGGCAAGGAACTCACATCTGAGTATACCCTTCCACGCTTATGGTGGACAAAACGGTTCAGAAAAGGGGGTGTGATGGACAGTGTATCTGAATTAAACAGAACACTCATACCCAGTCAACAGATCAGGGCTTGATCCATCACCGTTTTTTAGCTCACTGCACCATCCCAGCTCAGAACCTGGCTACATGCAAATTAATCTGTCCCTGGCCCAGTGCATCATGGGAACAGGGCAGACCAAACTACCAAGCCAATTCTTATACTGGAAAGGAAACAAGCTTCCGGGGACTGGTTTCTGGCATTACAGTCGTCTTCGGCCCGGCTTGCTTGAATCCTGATGGTGCAGTGAGCAAGGGACTCATGTCTGAGCATACCCTTCCTGTTTAATTCAGATACTCTGCCCATCACCACCCCCTTTTCTGAATCGTTTTGTCCACCATAAGCGTGGAAGGGTATACTCAGATGTGAGTCCCTTGCTCACTGCATGATGCACTGAGCCAGGGACAGACTAATTTGCATGTAGCCAGGTTCTGAGCTGGGATGGTGCAGTGAGCTGAAAACCGGTGATGGATCAAGCCCTGATCTGTTGACTAGGTAGGAGTGTTCTGCTTAATTCAGATACTCTGTCCATCACCACCCCCTTTTCTGAATCGTTTTGTCCATCATAAGCGTGGAAGGGTATGCTCAGACATGAGTCCCTTGCTCACTGCACCATCAGGATTAAAGCAAGCCGGGCCGAAGACGGCTGTAATGCCAGAAACCGGTCCCCGGAAGCTTGTTTCCATTCCAGTAAAAGAATTGGCTTGGTAGTTTGGTCTGCCCTGTTCCCTGTTGGGCTACATGATGCACTGGGCCAGGGACAGACTAATTTGCATGTAGCCAGGTTCTGAGCTGGGATGGTGCAGTGAGCTAAAAAACGGTGATGGATCAAGCCCTGATCTGTTGACTGTGTAGGAGTGTTCTGCTTAATTCAGATACTCTGTCCATCACCACCCCCTTTTTTGAATCGTTTTGTCCACCATAAGCGTGGAAGGGTATGCTCAGACATGAGTCCCTTGCTCACTTCACCATCAGGATTCAAGCAAGCCGGGCCGAAGACGGCTGTAATGCCAGAAACCGGTCCCCGGAAGCTTGTTTCCTTTCCAGTAAAAGAATTGGCTTGGTAGATTGGTCTGCCCTGTTCCCTGTTGAGCTACATGATGCACTGGGCCAGGGACAGACTAATTTGCATGTAGCCAGGTTCTGAGCTGGGATGGTGCAGTGAGCTAAAAAACGGTGATGGATCAAGCCCTGATCTGTTGACTGGGTAGGAGTGTTCTGCTTAATTCAGATACTCTGTCCATCACCGCTCCCTTTTCTGAATTGTTTTGTCCACCATAAGCGTGGAAGGGTATGCTCAGACATGGGTCCCTTGCTCACTGCACCATCAGGATTCAAGCAAACCGGGCCGAAGACGGCTGTAATGCCAGAAACCGGTCCCCGGAAGCTTGTTTCCTTTCCAGTAAAATAATTGGCTTGGTAGTTTTTTTCTGCCCTGTTCCCATGATGCACTGGGCCAGGAACAGACTATTTTGCATGTAGCCAGGTTCTGAGCTGGGATGGTGCAGTGAGCTAAAAAACGGTGATGGATCAAACCCTGATCTGTTGACTGGGTAGGAGTGTTCTGCTTAATTCAGATACTCTGTCCATCACCACCCCCTTTTCTGAATCGTTTTCTCCGCAAGCAGCACCACGCTTGCCTTAACCACACATATGCCTTAACCATGCATATGCATGGTTAAAGCTGTGCGCGGTGTAGGTGCAGATGGGCGGGCACAGGAAGAGGAAGGATCCGGAGAGGGTGCTCCGGGACGCGGTCTGGTAAGTGGGGTTGGGACCAGGTTTTGGAAGGTGGGGGTTTCGGTTTTCGTGGTGGAGGGTAGCTTTTAGGCCTCAGAGGAGATTGGGATTGTTTTTGGGCCTCGGGGGGGGGTGTGGTGGGGGGTCAGGGTTATTTTTAGGGCTCGGTGGAGTTGTTTTTAGGGCTGGGGAGACAAGTTGTTTATAGGGCTCGGGGCGAATTGCTTTTAGGGCTCGGGTGTTGGGTTGTTTTTAGGGCTCGGAGGAGGTCGCGTTGTTTTTAGGGCTCATGGGGTCAGGGTTGTTTTTAAGGTTCAGGAAGGTTGTTTTTTTTCAGAGTTTTATATAGCACGAACTTGACTCGAAGGTATCGGGTTTCAGAGCACTTTACATGAATGAGTACCAGTTCCGTTACACAAGGACACATTCATTTTTGTAAGGCACAGGAAGATTAAGTGATAGGGTTGAGGTTGTTTTTTTCTGGGCTTGGGGTGGGGGGCTGAGGTGTGATCTGTACTACACATATCCCTTTACCAGTCATGTCTATACTACGAAATTGCAAGGTAAAGACCTGCATGGTAAAGGAAGGCATTGTTAAGACCATTCATTTGGGCAGCCTGACACTTTCTTGTATTTAGGAATTTTAAAAGAGGTATTAAGAAGAGATGCCGTGGGTTCGTATAAAGTTTGCAAAAAAACATAAAGTGCAACGTGCTCTTTATGGATATTGAATCACATGGGCATGCATCCAAGCTAGCCTCAGAAAATGCATTCCGCGGGTATGCGACCAGTAAATGGGAGGTTCCAAACCTAAACCTTATAAGATAATACAATTTAGCATGGCTAAAATAAAAGGAAAGGTAGGGCTCAATACCTGACAAACAAACTAGTAGAGAATGCTCAATAACACTTTCCCCTCCCCCCCCCCTCTCCTGGATGTCTCTTTCCATATTGGAGTACGCCAAAAAATCTCTCTTCAACTTTGCCCTTGATGTTTAAACAATATTCTCAGGATTGTCGAAGCAATCTGACAAGCCCAAGTTCTTTAACTGGGCTTTGACATAAGAGATCTGGGGTATTTTGTTCACCCGCTCTAGTTTTAAGCAATCTGTGATAATGGCACGATTCAAGGCTGTTTCCTCCTTGGCCCAAATATTATACTACAGTAATAAGGGCGCAACGTGTACACGGAAGGACAAGGGAATCACGCCAAGTTCACTATGACACATGGGATGCTTGTAGGCACAGTCAGCAAACGTTTCAAGAATGAATTACCAGCTCTCTGTATGGCTAGGGTATTGCAAAGGATGTATGTCAGTACAACGCGATCATTTTGATCGCGGTACTTGACATCGCGGATTTTACAACGCAAGTCGTTACAACGACTTGCGTTGGAGGGCGCGGATTTAGGAATATTATAATTTTATATTCCAACACCAGTCCACGTAACAGTAGGGTAGGTGTTGGAATATAAAATTACAATATTCCTTAACCAACAGCGCCATCCAGCGCAAGTCGTAGTAACGACTTGCGTTGTAATGGCAGCGTGGTGAATGTCTTGCGGTGTAAACACCGCGTTGTAAACAACGTTTACCATTGCAAATGCCCCAGACTCCAGCCCATACAGGGTAGCAGCACAAGTGTTGTCCTTATAGATTTCAATAATTACTTTTAGTGGACGTGAGCCTAGTTTTTTAGCAAATCTAAAAATAGCCTCCAGACTTTGATTAAAACCCTTAGTCTTGGCCTCCAGTAAATGAAGCAAAGTACTTTTTGAATTAAAAAGAATTCCTAAATAAGAAAAGGTAGGCACATGAAGCAAGGGAAAGGAAGGGAGACGGAGAGGGAGGGAGAGTGAGAGGGAGACGGAGAGGGAGAGGGAGGGAGACGGAGAGGGAGTGAGAGGGAGGGAGAGGGAGTGAGAGGGAGGGAGACGGAGAAGGAGTGAGAGGGAGGAAGACGGAGAGGGAGTGAGAGGGAGGAAGAGGTAGGGAAAGGGAGTGAGAGGGAGGGAGAGGAAGAGAGAGGGAGGGAGAGAGAGGGAGTGAGACAGTCAGAGTGAGTGAGACAGAGGGAGAGAGAGAGTGTGAGGGAGTGAGACGCTCAGAGTGAGTGAGACAGAGGGAGACAGGGAGAGAGGGTGGGAGAGCGGGAGAGAGAGAGCTAGAGAGAGGGAGGGAGACTGAGAGAGAGATAGAGAGAGAAAGAGAGAGAGAGAGATGTGTGTATGCCGGGTCTGGTTGCTCAGTGGACGAAGGCGTCTGCTGCAGGGACCTGTGATCAACCTCATGGTCAGTTTTTATTGTTGCTCTAGCCCCGCCCCCTCCCCCACTGACCCTGCCCCCACCAGTGTGGCCCTCGGACACAACCCAAACTGTAAATTTTGCCCCTGAGAGAAAGTTTGTGAGTACCCATGGGTTAAGACAATATTTATAGTCTCTGTTATTGCCTCAAAGGAACTAACCATGACTAAAGGGTTTATAGTGTCTTCCAGGCAATCTAAGACTTGGATCAAGTTAGTTGTTAACATTTTGTATAAAACCCAATCAGGATTTATAGTAGACCACTTCCACATTAGCCCTTCTTTTTTATCGTAAGTTAGTGAACACGATCTAACAGGTGCGGGTTGAACAGCCGATGCAATCCCCAATTCTAGAGAAAAGGAATAGTGATCACTATAATGCATTTTATGGATAGTAAAAATCATAGAGTGGGGTTTAAAATGTTCAGAAAAAGCAATAAAATCAATTAAAGTACCTTGGTATCTCCCAATGTATGTTACCAAAACAATTCCATCTAAGTTAGTAAGGTCCACAGTAAGAAAGAGGGAACATTTTGACAGAATTGAATTTAAAAGGTTGCCACAGGGTTTATGGTTAAAATGAAAACTACCTTCTATATCCCCCGTTACTAAATGGCAGGCACCCCGTTTGGAGAGAGGACACAGTTTGCAGTTAAAATCACCTCCCATAGCACAACACAATCCGTTGTTAGCTCCTCTGTGTGATTTGACAATTCATATTCCAACTCTTGAGCGATACTTGTGTCTGTGGCATTAAAATTATTGTGATAAAATTGTAATAGTAGCAGAGTCAAGGTTTGGCTAAGAAGAATATTAATAATCTGAAAATGTGAAGAAATACAACTAATCTTTCCTAGCCTGCCGTTCATTGTAGTTGGAACGAGCGGCAGTAATCCTCCTTTTGCATGACCTCCCAAGGAGACAAATGTCAGTGACTTTTAGTTTTTGTTTTGGAATCATAACTACACTGCAATTGTTTTTTTTTCATTGAATTTCTCGTGTTTTTAGTTTGTGTGTCAGACCACATTAGGGGTTCCATTGGGAAGGTTCACTCGTGTTTTTAGTTTGTGTGTCAGACCACATTAGGGGTTCCATTGGGAAGGTTCACTCGTGTTTTTAGTTTGTGTGTCAGACCACATTTGGGGGTCCATGGGGAAGCTTCACACGAGCTACTGGTCCCCTACGGATTGGTCGAAGTCATTTGGTGCATGTCTCCTTGGTCCTATCAGAGTAAGGCTCTACCGACTGGGCCAACAGCAAACCTTTCTGCACTGGGCGCCCAGGTTAATGAGGGTGAGCATTCACAGGCTTCTCACAGAGATAATCAACCAACAGACACAATTATATGCAGTGCAGTCCTTTTCTTTTTTTTATAAAAAGAAAGTACTTTTAATCTTACAGAAAAATACATACAAAACGAATTAATCAATGAAAGCATACAAGGTTGTTGTAAATTGCGCTAATCAAGTGGAACTACACCTCCCCTGGTAACCACGTTGCCTCTTCCTGGAATCCAGCTATTGTTGGATTCCAGGAAGAGGGGTACTAGAAATTAGGTGTGGTTTAGGCTCGAGTGCAGATTGCTCAAAGTTCTCTTGACTCTCTTAGACAACTCAGCGCAAAAAATGTAATATGTGTCTTTAAGTTCTCTTAATATCAGCGATCAGGTAGGCTTTAGCCATGCCTATCTCAGTCTCTCTCATCCCAAAGGTCAGAGGTCAGTTTTAAACCTGGTTCACATTGCTGATTGGGGATTGCAGTAAGTGAGCAGTAATTCCATCCTCAAAGAAAAAAGCAGTACTTACATCCTCAAAGACAGAGAAATCATTCATGCCGAAAATATGTGCTGTTACTCTGACCTTTTCTTATACATTGTTGAATAGTTTTGTCTCAAACCACATTGTATTAAAAGGTGGCAAAAATGATCTGCAAGAAAGGATACAGAATGACATTCTAGCTGTAATACTATTAGTTACCACTAAAGGGCGGAAGAGACCATTTTTCAATATGCACTTTTACTGTTTCCACGCCAATGAACAGTAAGTGCTAACCTAAAGCTCGTGTTATTTATGTTTAGCGGTGGCCTTTTTGACTTTTGAAAAATATTTTTGGGTAGTTTTATATAGCGTGGGCTTGGCTCAAGGACATTAGAGCGCGTTAGATGAGAACCAAACGGTTTATATGAAAAACATTAAATGTTCTTGATTTGCAGATACCGAGAGGACAGGGGCGTCAAACACGACGTCTGCAGCCCCGGCAGCGCAGGAGCTGGGGGACCCTTCATGGGGGGTGAGGGGGCGGGAGGGGGGGGGGGGGGGGGGAGTTAAGGAGGAGATCCTATTTGGCCCAGGGCCAATTAATATTTCTGGGATATCTGAAACTCCGGGCCCCTCATCAAATTAATTGCCTGGTGAGAAGGGGAGTCGGGATCTGTTGGCTTTATTTGATTATTTATTAAAGAACAATCATAAAAGCGCCAATTTCATAAGCAAAAATGAAAACAAAAATATAGTACAAGGATACAGTTAAAAGTGATAAAAGGATACTATCAAAAGTTCTTCTTAGTTTCGCTAACTTAAGGCGGATGAATGTTTTTTGATCCAACAGGCGGTCAGAGCAACCTTGGTTTGGTCCACCACAATCTGATATGACATGCCCTGTTTCTCATGCAAGAAAAAATGAGTCAATGGTGGTAGGCCTAGTAATCGCCAGCAAAAACGATTCTCCTCTATTTGCAGATTAGACACCCCCGGGTAACTCCAGACTCTTGTCCCAGAGGTTTAACACTGTTAAACATTTGCACTCATAGACTTCCATAAGGGCCATGATTGGTTTATTGACCACTCTACAGGCAAAGACACAAAATGCCCCTACTGAGGGGCTAAAGCGCTGGCATATAGTAATAATAATAATAATAATAAAGCGTTTTATAAAGCGCATGGCTGCACAGCTGTGTATCCCCGCGCTAATTGCTGAAAAAAACTCCCTACGGCCCACTGGAACAGGGTACAGAAAAAGTTAATGGGGGAAAAGATGAGTTTTAAGTTTAGCTCTAAAAAGGGTTTCTGACGGTTCCATTCTCAGATGAACTGGGAGGGCATTCCAATGTTTTGCTCCAAGGAAACGAAAGGAGCGGCCACCCAGTTTTGCTCTATAGATCCGGGGAAGTTTGAATTGTGACATACCCGAGGATCTGAGGTTTCTGGTAGGACGATGGATAGTGAGAAGATTTCTCAAATTGGTAGGTCCTTTGTTGTGTGCAATTTTATGGGCATAGCAGAGACTCTTGAATTTAATTCTTTCTCTAACTGGGAGCCAATGTAATTTAGACAAGGCCGCTGTGGCGGATGTTCTCTTTGGTAAACCCAGTACCATGCGGGCGGCCGCATTTTGAATGCATTGAAGCTGGTGCAGTTGTTTTTGGTTCACACCTAATAGGAGAGCGTTTCCGTAATCTAGGTGAGGTGTTATTAGTGCATGCACTAAAGTTTTTCTTGCTTCAATGGGAATAAGATCGATAGTTTTTCGCAAGATTTTTAACGTGCCCATACATTTGCCTATTGTTTTATTGACTTGTGATTTTCCCGACAAATCAGAGTCAATCATTATCCCTAGGTTTTTGACTTTTTCGACTGGGTGGGGGCACTCACCCAGTGTAGTAGGCCACCAAGCCTGGGACCATATTGAGGTTTTGTTCCCTACCACTAGCACCTCCGTTTTGTCACCATTTAAACGGAGGCAGTTATTATCCATCCAGGTGGCAACCGCAGCCATGCAGCTAGAGAAATTGGTGGCAAATTTCTCGCTATCTGGAGTGAGCTTGAACATGAGCTGGGTGTCGTCAGCATAGCTGACAATGCCCACCCCAAAGTTCTCTACGACTCGAGCTAGGGGTTCCATATAGATGTTGAACAAGGTAGGGCTCAAGCTAGAGCCCTGTGGAACCCCATAGCTGACGTCGCGAGAAGATGACTTGAAGGGTGGGCAATGTATTTGGAATGATCTTTTGGAGAGAAAAGATTTAAACCAGGCAAGAGCATGATCCCTCACTCCAATGTCCGATAGTCGGGACAGCAGAGTGTCATGTAGCACAGTATCGAAAGCTGCACTTAAGTCTAGCATGACAAGTGCAGCTGTCTCCCCCTCATCTACCATCTTGCGAATACACTCCGTGGAGTAAAGAACCGCGGACTCCGAGGAGTATCCAGGTCTAAAACCTGATTGTGTGGAATGAAGTATGTTTCCTTCTTCTAAAAAAGCCATAAGTTGTTTGTTGACTATTTTTTCTATAATTTTAGCGCATTGTGGCAAGAGGGAGATGGGTCTGAGGTTTTGATATTGGGTGACTGGAATATTAGTTTTTTTTTTAAGAGGGATAACTTGTGCTGTCTTCCAAGCCTCTGGAACGTAGCATTCTTGGAAGGACAGGGTGATCAAGTGTCGAATTTGATCAATAAGACCGTTGTTCATGATGTCTTTAATTTTAGCTAAAGGGCACACATCATTAGGGGATCCTGAGTGGATACTATTGATAATGCTGACCAAAGTTTCTTTGTCGGGAGTAGTAAAACAAGTAAGGGTGCTCTTTTGGGTAATGAGTGGTTCATTTCCTACTGTAACCGATTTTGAAAAAGTGGCATGTATTTTCTCAACTTTATTAACAAAGAACTCAGCTATCTGTTCGCATATGTCATCAGAATATGTGTCCTGCATGTCTAAGGTGGTGGTATCTGTAAGTTCCTTGTAAATGCTAAATAGTTCTTTCATGGGGTTGGTTGCCTCTTTAATTCTTGTCTGGTAGAAGGAGCTTTTTTCCTCTCTAACCATTTTCTGGTATGATTTTAATTCCAGTTTATATAGTTCCTTAAGTTCGGGAGAATAGTTTTTCCTCCACTTGCGTTCTATTGCTTTACAGTGTGTTTTCGCAAGTTTTAGCTTTTCCGTGTACCAGGGTTCCGATTTGGTTCTTCTGACTGGGGGTTTGGAAGTCCACGGAGCAATTGTATCTAGTGCCTTACTCAGCCATGTTTCGTAATTATTCCAAGTATCTTGTAAGGAACATCCTATAGGCGGGGTGTGTTTCTGTAATTCGCTGATCATACGTTCAGGGGTATAGTTTTTCCAATTTCGTCTTTTTGTAAACAAAGGTTTGTTGGGGGCTGGCTTACTCTTGTTAATGGGAATATTGAAAGTAATTAGGTGGTGGTCGGACCATATAATTGGTATTGGGGGGGACATTTCAATGCCCTCCCATGTAGCAAAAACTGGGTCAAGAAGGTGTCCCTGTTGATGCGTGGGGGAGGTTGATAGCAAAGTTACTCCTATCGCGTGTAAAGCAGTCCTAAGTACTTGCGCTTCTTTAGCGTTGTTATCTTCAAAATGAAGGTTCAGATCACCTAAAATCATGAAGTTTTGGTGTTTTATCGCTAATTGAGTAGCTGATTCTATAAGCTGATTGCAGAAGGAAGTTGCATTTCCAGGGGGACGATATATGAGGAGACCAGTAATGGTCATCAATGGAGTCACTTTTATAGAGAAGGTCCCACATTCACTATTAGTATTAGCTGTATTAGTGAGTGTGCATTGTAATTCCTTTTTACAGATCAGTGCGATTCCACCCCCACGTTGTTTAGGTCTGTCGATTCTTAGAAGGCAATAGCTCAAAGGTATCGCCTCTACGATGTCAGGGGCTGAGGACTCCTCTAACCATGTTTCTGTGAGAAACAGCACATCATAGTCTTGTGACTGTAATAAATCTCGTATTTCCGTCTTATGTTTTACCATAAATCTACAATTTAGCAGCAGCATTTTAAGTTTGGGTGTAGGGGCCTTATGAGGTAGAGCATAGCTGAATGAGTAGTTACATATATTACAGTGTGGTGGGATACAGTTGGGGTCAATAGAATGTAAGCAGGGTTTGTTGGCAATCTTACCCAAATCGGATAGAGTCGCGCTAGAGTAGCGGATTTTCGGCTGGTCTATCCTCTTGTCAGAGCCCAGGTCTATGGTAGAGGAGTCAGAGTGTCCTGCCCCGCGCCACGGTCGATCGCGGACGGGCGCAGACGGGCAGGACTCTGGCTTGACTCCGGCGCGCGACCGGCGCGCCCGCAATGCGCGTCCGCTGCGCGGAGCCATTTACGTTTGGTTATAAGCGCTCTGAGCGCGAGGTGCAGCGCGAGCCCACACAAATATGGCCGCTGCCTGACTCTTCTGCCTATGTTAGTTCTGCCTGATGCCGGTCAAAGAGTCGACCGAGTCCCCAGGGCAGGCAAGTCAACAATAAACTTGCTAGAGTTCAGCAAATCAAGGTTTTCAGGTAGGCGCTCGAGTGTTATTAAAATTTCAAACACTATCAAACACTATTGAATCAGTGCAGGGGGGAGGGAAAGGACACACGGGAAAATCGTGCAAAAGACCGAGTACAATGTTAAGTATATAGTAAGAGTACAGGCCGGCCAAGTGCTCCGAGAATCAACAAATGTTACCAGTTATGGGAAATTATTAACCCACGTTTGAGAAGTGGGGCTAGAGGGTCTCTAGTCTCATCCCTTAGCAGGCACACATGTTGTTGTCTTTGTTGGAAACCAAAGACTTCCACTCAGCGAGCTTTGTTTACATCTCTTTATATTTCATGCAAATTATATCTCCAATTTTTCAAGGCTGATTCTTGTGTCATCAAGATCGCTATAAACAATATTTACTTCAGGCAATGTCTTTGTAACATGTCCAATGCATTTCGGGCATTTTACTATGCCCTTCATCAGGGATTTGACACTGAAAATAATAGTATGAGCAACCATTAGTGTGGTTTCTATCCATGTTAAACAATGAATAAGCATGTGCGTGAACATAGTCATATGGAGCATTAAGAGCATGCATTTAAAAATAACGTGCTAAAACATTGGTGCGTGAATATGGGTATGGTGTGGCATATGAAGAACATTCAAAAAGGAAAACTAATCAACAACTTCATGCCAGTACCCTCATTAAATACCACCGGAACCAACGCATACCACGAGGACTAAGAATTGCACTGAAACCATCCTTTTGTAAACACTCTAAGAAGTTCCAAGAACGCTGGTACGAGATACTGAATAAATGTTCATTGGACTTGATCCTTCTAATCATTCAAGAATTATCCACCATCCTTGACGAACTTACTGCTGAAATCGAAGAAACTTCAACAGAATTGTCCAAAATGATGTCAGAGGATGAACTCAAAGCAACTTTGGAAGACATTAAAAATCAAATTGAACGCCACTCAAGAGAAATAAATGAACGCAAAATCCGGAAGTTCAAGAGGGACACCTTGGATTATAGACTTGGCGAAGTCTATACATGGGCTCACATCTATGCCCAGAAACGCAGGAATCGCCCATACAATTCCAACACGGATACCTCATCCACCGACAGCGAACCAAGCCAGAGACCACGCAAGTCCCAACCTACCCGGACATCACAGGATCAAACACCTACTGAAGAACCCACCACCAGCAAAACACCAGACACCAATCCTTTTTTAGAACTGGGCCAAGCCCAAAAAGGAGACCCAGGAGAGGGAAAAGAAAAAGACAAAGAGAGAGACCCCCCGACTACACGGAGTACGACAGCCACAACCAAAGACAAGGAGAAGGAGAAAAGAGCCAAAAAGAATCAATCACAGAACAATTAGTCATTAACATCAGTGACCATAACTTCAGCACCTATGAATTGGGGTTACTTCAAAAAGGAACCTCCTTCGTACCCACCACTTCTACGGACCATCTCGAACTTGAAGTAAGTTTCTTCAAACTAATGCGGAAACTCAGACTAAGACACTTCTTTGACAATGTCGTACCGGAACGTCCTCAACAAGAGAAAGACCAACTGCTGGGATTACGTCCCCAGAGTTCCTTCCAAGCACCAATAAGTCACAAAACACTGGATTTATTCGAAAGTATAGTCAAACAAGACCTCAGTAAGATCAAACACACTAAACCCAAATCAAGGAACATGACACAAAAGGACCATGATACTTTAAAAAAATTGGCAGCCAATGATCAAACCATATTCACGAAAGCAGACAAGGCTGGAGCAATTGTGATCATGAACACTACCATGTATGATACCAAAGTGATGGAACACATCACAGACACCAACACCTACCGTAAATTGGACAACACCCCGACAGTGGAATACATGAAAACACTAAGGACCATCATTGATGGAGCACACAGCCAGGGTGTCATAACTGAGAGAACTAAAAACTTTCTCGTAACTCTTAACCCAAGAAGCCCAACATTGCGAATGGTACCGAAGATTCATAAAAACATCAGGGACCCACCAATGAGGCCAATCGTCTCCACACAAGGAAGCCTGCATGAACCGATTGGACAACTGATCGATAAATATTTACAACCCTCAGTACAATCCACACATACCTACATTAAGGACACCACACAATTTATACTGAAGTTACAACAAATACCATGGAATCCAGATGAAAAGGTAATCCTATGCACTGCAGACGTAAGTAGCTTATACACGAGCATACCCCACGACATGGGGATCGAAGCTATGGAAGCAGCACTCTTGAACACGAACTTGGACCAAGACCTACAGATGTTTCTAATGGAACTAATGTACTTCACCCTGTACCACAGTTATTTCAGAGTCAAAGAAGATTGGTACCAACAACTTACTGGGATGGCCATGGGCAATTTGGCCGCACCCGTGTATGCAAATATTTTTATGCACTGGTATGAAAATCAACACATTCTAACCAAGACAGCATGGACCAACAATCTGAGAATGATAATTCGATACATCGATGATTTCTTCATGATTTGGACAAACACTGAGGAGACATTACGAACTGAGCTTATAAAGTTCAATGAAATAGACCAACGTATTCAATTAACCTGGAATATATCAGACAGCTCAGTCAACTTTTTGGATGTGAAAATATTGGTAACCCCACAGGGATACACAACGGATCTCCATGTCAAACTGACAGACAGAAACAACATGCTACTTCACTCGAGCTTTCACGAACCAAATTTGATACGGAACCTTCCATTTTCACAGATGGCCAGAGTCAAACGGATTACCTCTGAAGAAGCCACACTCAATATAAGACTCAATGAGATGACTAATAAATTCACCAACAGAGGCTACCCCCAAACCATATTAAAAGAAACCAAAGAGAGAATTGACAACATCAACAGAACCAAACTCTTAACACCAAAAGAAAAAAACGAACAAACACGGACAGTGGTGGTTTCCAAATACTCAACAGTCAGTAAAAAATATAAACAAGTTATTCTGAAAGATTGGCCAATACTCAACATTGAATCTGACTTTAAAGAGTCATTCAGTCAACCACCCTTATTTGCTTTCACTAGGGCAAAGAACCTGGGAGAAATTCTACAGCTCAAACCCACCGAGACCACAGTATTCTTTGGAACAAAACCTTGTCTCAACTGCGGTAATTGCAATTGCATAATCAGAGGAAATACCATCAACCACCCCCGACAAGGTAATCCTATCAAACTTAGGGTCAACGCAACTTGTGATACGAGCAATCTGATCTACGGAATAAAATGCCCATGTGGCAAGATGTATGTCGGCAAGACTGAACGACGCATCAAGGTGCGTCTCACGGAACATAAGTCAAACATTCGACTGAAAAATCTGAAGTCAGCATTATCTTCACATTTTGTTGAAGAACATCATAATGTTTCACAAATTAAATTCATCATTCTTGAAACTGTCCACAAATTGGAGGGGAGAGACAACAACAAACACCTCCTAAAAAGAGAGAACTACTGGATTCAGAAATTGTCAACCCAGAAACCGATGGGTTTAAATGACAGAACCGAACTTTCCTGTTATTTGTAAACAATTGCTCAATAGACTGTACGTGTTATTACTGTGTTTGTTCATGTACACCCCAGACACTGACACTTCACATTAGAAAGCTTTCCATTTTTTATTCACCAAGCAGTTGCCTCAACGCTAGCGCGAGGTTCACCTCCACCCTCAACCTCATGAGTTCGACCCCGGACCCACCTTTCACACCAACATTATTTTCCAACAATGTTGTTCCCAATTTTTTATTTTCTCCGCTGTTTTAACAGGCCGTCCTATTTTTGGTTTTTACATAGTCCATACCTTGCCCGTCTAGCGATTTCCCTTATACTGTACAATTCCACACGCCCACCCGATGCCATGAAAGACTAGTCTTTCCACTATTTCCACACACGTGACGCGTCACGTGATCGCAAATTTCAAAATAGTCAAACGCGGCAAGCAGTTTCTTTGCTGGCGTTCCCGAAGACGAGCACCGGACCGGAACACCTTCTAACCCCACTCCAGGTTAGTTCCTGACACTTGACAGATTCAAAGTCCAATCGCTTCCGTGAAGCACTCAATCAACTTATGCTGATTGCACTCTCCCCGTTTTTTACAGACTCCAGTCTACTTTTCCTGACAGGCATGTAAGTGACACGCCGAAGTCATATTCCCCTTCAGTTAACCCTTAAGCATTTCTGAATGTTCTTCATATGCCACACCATACCCATATTCACGCACCAATGTTTTAGCACGTTATTTTTAAATGCATGCTCTTAATGCTCCATATGACTATGTTCATGCACATGCTTATTCATTGTTTAACATGGATAGAAACCACACTAATGGTTGCTCATACTATTATTTTCAGTGTCAAATCCCTGATGAAGGGCATAGTAAAATGCCCGAAATGCATTGGACATGTTACAAAGACATTGCCTGAAGTAAATATTGTTTATAGCGATCTTGATGACACAAGAATCAACCTTGAAAAATTGGAGATATAA
The DNA here is from genome assembly GCF_964263255.1 of Lissotriton vulgaris. Taxonomy (NCBI): domain Eukaryota; kingdom Metazoa; phylum Chordata; class Amphibia; order Caudata; family Salamandridae; genus Lissotriton; species Lissotriton vulgaris. Next base: position 148,263,583 of record NC_141694.1, on the reverse strand, counting down.
TTTGCATGAAATATAAAGAGATGTAAACAAAGCTCGCTGAGTGGAAGTCTTTTGTTTCCAACAAAGACAACAACATGTGTGCCTGCTAAGGGATGAGACTAGAGACCCTCTAGCCCCACTTCTCAAACGTATATTGAAAGACGCCGTTGGGCCCTCGACGTCACCTTGCGGAGCACCATAAAACCTAACCTAACATCATTCAATACAGTGTGTTCACCTTTCCAAAAATAGAAGCTGTGCATCTACCCGACTTCATTCAAATTATTAACCCACTCATGTGTCTTTATTTAATTCAAGTTGGGGAGGTTTTACTCCGATTAGTTCCACAGAACATAAACTTTGTTTTCAAGATATTCACCTCAAGATCTAGGCTGCCCATAGATTGCTCCTTGCAAGCTCCCGATTCTGGTAAAATAGATTACCCGTCCTTTCACGCCTCCCGTAATTTGTACTTCATCGGCGATCCCGCCTAATTTCCCTCTCACCACTTCCCTCCCCAGGGCAACTTGACCGGCCATCCTCTCTTACTCGAATCCACGAGTAGGCCAGGGTTATTCCACCCTAGGTAAGCCCAAGCCCACTGCACTTCCGAAGCACCGCGCCGGCTAGACACGGTCATTCGCACCTCTGACACCCTTTCAGTTAACGTTTCACTACGATTATTTTCCATCACGAGTGGCTAGACCAGTGGTTCCCAAACTTTTTTGACCTGTGGCTCCCTTGACCTACTTGGCAGTTGGCCGTGGCTCCCCACCATTTTTTTACCGACGTACCGGGGTGCAGCGGCGCACACTTTGGGAACCACCGCCACAAAGTGACACACTGGCGGCGCAAGGGGCTTGTAAACAATGGTCTTGTAAATAAGACACCCATGGTGCTTATTAACTCAACATCGACGTTTAGCTTCGATATGACGCACTCATCTCAATTTTTTGTGGAAAACGTCATGGTGTGCGTAAAAAGGAGAGACGTGCTCTCGAGTTTATTTGCGGAACATTGTTTTACGCGTATTTAAATTGGCTTCCGCTAGCAGCACCTGCTCTCTCTGCTTACTTTCACTTCTCTCAAATTAATGTGACACTCCCCAACCAACCAACTGCCCTCCCACGCTCCAGAAATGAGACACGGAGAGTCGAGGAGTCTGTCTCAGGCACGATTATTTCTCCATTAATTAGAAAACGCCAGTGCTCCATGCAATATAACAACTGTCTAGTAAAGAAACGCCAAATATAAATGTGCAACTCCCCATTTGCCTCACCCCAAAACACATACCTTCCTAACCCGGCTGGCACCTTATCTATCTCTTCCTTTAGGCAGCTACAGTTTTAGCCATTTCGCCCGCTGTAACCTCACCGAGCTCTTAATTGAGCCATTTAAATGCAGAGGGCGAGAGCTGGGATCACGTTCAGCACAAAGGTGCCATATCCTGGGCGGCGGCCCGGCGTCCCTGCCTTCTCATCACGGCGCACCGGGGTTCCGCGGCGCACACTTTGGGAACCACCGCTTTAGGTAAACAGTATCTGAAACCAGAACTCTCTTGTTACTAAACCATGGCAGTGCCACAGACTACTACGCTACATAGTAATCCTTTCACATTGATAAGATGTGTAAATACACAGCTTTGATATTCTGTAAAGCTCTTCATACAAGTAACACTGGAGACTCAACTTCTATAAGGAGCTTAAATAAGGCACCATCATATCTGCATATACCTTAATTAGAAATTCCCAAGCAATAGCCAGGTGTCATCAAATGTCCTTACACAAACATAGGCCCTTAACAACCGGAAAGGGAACTGGAACGTTCTGAAATGTAGCACAGCAACACCAGTACAGGCCAAAATCATGAAAAGCAACAGTCTTATCCAAAGCAGGTTTTAGCTGGCATTTAATTACTAATCACCATTACTAACAAGACAATTATCAACAGATACAAAAGTCTGCAAGTAAAATTAGAAAGCTGGCAAGAGGGATGCTTACCTTGTCTGCTGCAGCAAAGAAAGAGGGCTTACTGCAGAGGAAGCCTTTATTATTATACTCTCCTGCTGTGAATAGAATGGTTACACTTTCTTTGACAAGGATGTTTTCCCTCTTCCTTTTGGGAAAATGTACTTTGTAAGCAGTAACACATGGTAGACCAGTAAAGTTGTGCAGTTGTTGGTATAGAATTAGAAGACTGATTTTACAGATTGTGGATTGAAAAATACAGTATGTTTGAAATACACTGCGTAATAAAATAAAATGAAGACGAGCAACATACACCAGTTAGTAATGCAGTTTTCTTTTGAAGCGCCAGGAGTGAGTTATAGCATCAGATGCATTTTGATTTTCAGGCTAACCTGCCGTTTAAAAATTGCTACATGTATTTTTTCTTATAGCATTTATGTGTTTATATAAATAGTAATATACTCTCAGGGTTTTCATCCTCATGCCGGTATCCTACCAGGCTCGTCTTCATCTAATTTCCACTTCGAGCAGAAGCATGACACTGCTCTCCATGCGGTCAATAAAAACTGATAGGAACAGACCAGGGTTTGCTTGGTCATGCATCACAGTGGAACTTAGTCTTTTTTGGCATATGTTTCATAAATAAAGCACCTACTCTTGCAAATGCACCAGGGCTCTTTATTTCAGTTTTGTTTTTCCCTGCAGAGGTTTAAAACTCACTTGCATTAGTTTAAGCAAAACCCGGCCGGCACCTTATCTATCTCTTCCTTTAGGCAGCTACAGTTTTAGCCATTTCGCCCACCGTAACCTCACCGAGCTCTTAATTGAGCCATTTAAATGCAGAGGGCGAGGGCTGGGATCAAGTTCCGCACAAAAGAGCCACATCCTGGGCGGCGGCGCGGCGCCCCTGGCTTCTCATCACGGCGCACCGGGCTGCCGCAGCGCACACTTTGGGAACCACAGGGCTAGACCCTCACCCTATAAACAAGGGTCAAAACCCTTCGCCGCATTGGCTCCACACGTCTAGAGATTGTAGCTTTCACTGTCCACTCTTTCTAGATTGCGCCTCACCGCGGCTTACCGCGTCCACCACAAATTTTTTTAGAACCATTACACGGTCTCTTCACGTAATTCACGTGGTTTATAGATCCGATTTAGACCCATCACTGTTTCACTCTAGGTTCTTGGTAAACGAAAAATAGCCCAAGCGTTTTACCTTTCCTATTAACCAGGCACCTCGTCCTCGAAATTACCAAGCCATAATTTTATCTCCTCTTCTGGGGCAACACATACTTGTGCTTAATTGCCCTCTTACTCCACCAATTCATGTGCACCCTGTCAACCTCACCATGTTACTCACCCCACACTGGACACTTGTTATCGCTCTCATCACCCTGCGTCTTAGCATGAGTTTCACTGAAATTTTCTGTCTTATACCATTTTTATACTTTCCTTTTCCCCTTTTTAGGCAATAGAGGCTAACAATTATTAGGCTTCACCTAATTGTCCTGATAATGATCCCCATGATTATTTAGTGGGATCCAAACGTCGGCGACCTCTTTGTGCACCCTATACAGAACGTATATTTATGTACCATGTATATGTAAAGGTGCCGTTTAAATTTTCTGTCTCATTTTAATTCACAGAAACCCTCATTTTTTTCCTAATAGCCCTGTTGTGTTCTTTTCTTCCTTAACTGTATTTATCTGTATGTGTTTGGGTACAGGCTTGTGCCCTAGTACGGTAAATTGTTGAAGGAATTCTTTGTCTTTTCCATTGCTGATCAAGTAAAGATTGCGACCTCTGTCCGGCTGGACATGTCAAAACCAATATAGATCAATTTTGTCTATATTCATTGTTCCTACCATAATAACTGCATGGGACCACTGTTGTTTGAAATTATAGCCTTCAGGCTGGAGCCTCTTTAAGACACCTGCGTTGGCGCAATTATCAGCAGCACAGTTGTTAGTTGGTTACAGGAAAATCACCAGCACCTTATGCTCAAATATATCGCACACTAACGCCAGGGACCATGTGGTGGGGAATTATTGTCAGGTTGACATTTCATTAGTAATTAGTGATAACACACGTACAGACACAATCTGTACAAACTCATACATGCAGACGGCCACATGCAAACACATGCACAAGCGACATGCTCTCTAATGCCACACAAACTCTCTATCCTCCTTCCCTGGCCCCCTCTTCATCTATCAGCCAAGATTTTAACATATATCGCAGGCTGGTAGGTTAAGAGCCTGGGACATCCCATCCCCACACTCCGTGCCTTTCATCTTTTTTGCTTTGGAGGTCACATCAAACACACAGCTGGGAAAGGCAGTCAGCGCTCTGAAGTTCAGCATTGATGTTAATAACTTGACTGAGAGTCGAGCGTCATTGCTTGTGCTGGAGTAAACAGCAGCAATTTCAAGTTGCATAGTCCCCAAAATGTACACTTGTGTCCACCGTGCACCCCAAAAACACACAGAAACCAGTAGCGATCCGCGCCAATTCATCAGTGTACAGCGTCCATGCAGACGCTAAATAAATGGGCGCTGTAATTGAAAGTCTTAGCTGTCACGTTTCAGTTGACATTGTTTGGGATCAAGGTAGAATTGCAGTCGATTTTTCTGTAATTTGGATTCTCTTCACGTTGTGTGTGTGTTCGCCTTACGTGCTGTCGAATTTGCTGCTCTAGTTCTCCAGTTGGAATAGTCACAGCATTTCCTTTCTCTGAAACTTATTCTGTTCTTTCATTCGAAGGTGTTTCATTGGGAAACATCCTTTACAACGCAACTTTTACCACGCAGTGCCTTTACGACGCAACTATTACAACGCAAACCATTACAACGCATTGCGCTGGGGGGGCGCTCTAGGATAGGGAATAGATTTAATTTACTATCCAACACCTTCCCTAGTGTCCACGGGGACTGGAGATGGAATAGTAATTTAAACTATTCACTATCCAGCACCCCGAAGCACTATGCGTTATAAAGGTTTGCGTTGTAATACTTACGTTGTAAAAGCATGCGTGGTTAAAGCATGCGCTGTAATGTCATACATCTGTTTCATTTCATTTCTCCTCCTGCCTAGATGTTCCCAATGAGAGTTGGTTTCTGTTGATGTATTTTTCTTTTCGACCAGAAGGCATGTCCTCGGGGTGGGGGGGGGGGGGATGCTGGGGGAAGGATAGATGTGGGTGTAGTGACAGGGCCATGGCTAAAAACTAGAATGGGAGATGGGCATGAGAAGTGCCCTGTTGGTGTAAGGTATTCTCAAGGGCTGCTCAAGACAAGTTTTTATATTCTGTTTTGATGGCTGTACATGTGGGTAGGCAGTGTGCATCATCTTCTGTCTTAGAGACACACGTAGTCATGCACTGCTAGCATGTTTCAAAACGTCAGCTGCCTTATTTCCCATGCATTACGTTATCTCATTTGTTCAGGGTTTTGTTTGTTCAGTTGATGCAAGTGGTTTAGTGGCTTCTCAATAAAGTGAATAGCTCACTATGTTTGCCATAGCAGAAACCTGTAGGATTTCAGTCATGAAAGAAATCCTTAGAAAGGTTAAAATTCCTAAATTAAGTTGATATGATGTTTAGACACAAAGATTTATTTGGGCGAAAACGAAAAATGCAAAATCATACTGTGAATTCAGGTATTGCCCAAATGAGCTGTTAAATGTGAAACATTTACTGTGTCTGCCCCTCCCTCTGCAAATATACTTTTAGCATTTTGGACCCTTCGAAATATGAAAATACTATCTAGTAGGTACTCCTATTTATTTATGGAACACAGAATGTGGAGTTCATTGCATATTCGCACTCAAACAGTCAACAGGTCTCACAAACATTCAAAAAATTATTCACTAGAAGCCATAACCTGGTTATAATCCCCCTACCTCTCTTAATGGTCCCACATTCTTGAGTTGATGTGACCACCTGGCATGTTGCCCTCTCATGCTGCAGTGCTTAAAAATGATTGGGTGAAGGTCTGATAGTATTTACAGCATACTGCAGGTTTAGGATGGCTCAATTCTGAACACAAACATATCTCATACAATTCCACAACTAACAAATACAAATCAAACCACATAATTACACTAAAAACAACATATCCACTCCACTACAAACAAATAAACATAAATCATAAGCAAAATTATTTACTACACTAAAAAGTCAAACTTTAACAAATGCGAGACTGATTGCATTGCAAATACTTGTTTAATATTGGCTCCAAACAGGGGCCCGCACTTTTGCAACTTGAGTGGTATGGACAGTTCCTGTGATGTGGAACATTTAACCGAGGGACGCTGTTCTGCAGGAAGCTCATACATACGACCTCTTGCTGTAGAAGTAAGCAAGGGAGGGAGGTAAGAAAAGATGGACTGGTGAAGAGAAGTAAGGATGGATGGAGGGATGGATGGATGGATAGATGGATGGGTAGGTGGATAAGATTGAGGGTTGAATCGAGATGGATGGGAAGAAAGAAGAGAGGGTGATGGAGAGAAGGGTCGGTGGTTGCAGAGATATAGGAAGATGAAGGGATGGATGGATAGAAGGATGAATGGATGAAGAGAAAAGACTAATGGATGGACAGAAAGAAAGAAGGTATGATGGAAGCATGGAGAGAGGTATAAATGGATGAATGGCAAGAAGGATGGATGAATGCAAGAAGGAAGTATGTATGATTAATGAAAAGGGAAGGAAAGAAAAACACAAAGAAGGATATAGAAACAGAAGGAAGGATAAAAAGAAATTCAATGGAGAGAAGGAAGGATGGATGACGAAGCAGAATGTTTGTTGGCTGTATGGATGGAAAAGTGCATAAAGTCTGGAGAGTAGGAAGGTCAGGACACTGAAAGAAGGATGGAGAAAAAGAAGGAAGGAAATTTAAGAATATTAGAATTCCCTCCCGGGGTGTAATTTCCTCAACAACTGAGTGGTTCGCTTTCATCACCCGCTCGCACAGAATTATTTGGGTGATGACACCCCGCCTAATAGTCTTAGTAAATGCCCAGTGTGTCCACCACGTGTGCATTTGTAATTAAAGAGCATGGTTTCAAGAGTAAGGAGCGTTTAGGAGGAATATTGAGACAAGCCACAGATCACGTTAGAGGAGAGCATCACTGGCTGCCATCTTGAAGGTTGGTATGAGAGGGTACAGGTGTGGAAGAAGTGCTTAACTTGTGCCAGTGGTTGCAGGTATGGAGCTCTGGGACTCATCTATGAAAAACCGGACTTATTCCCCATCATCAGACTTTTAACCACAATAAAAGAGAGAAAGGTAGTAAAACAGAGCTGGACTTGCCATTAACTCAACCTGGCTAGTGCTGGATCAGCCGGCCACCGAAAAAGCTTTAGGGCAGGTGCCCTGATGTTCCAGGGCCCTGTCACTGCACATGTACATTCATAATTATTAGGGTATCTGAGGCAGTAGAGGCCAGTATAGGAGGAGAGGGGCAGGCAGTGGGAGGAGAGAAGACATGACAAACACAACAAATAAAGGGGGACAAGAAAAAGAACTTACCTGTCGCATTGCCGGTCTTCTCCTCCTCTTGTGGCTCCACTGAAAGCACAGGCTCCCAGCCTCTGTTGCAGCCAATCCTGAAGCTGCTCTTACACATGACAGCAACTTCAGGATTGGCCTGAGTGCCAATGATTTATGCTCCCAGGGAGACTGGGAGCCTGTGCGTTGCTGTCTCCAATCCAGCAACATCGCTGGGTTGGAGAGAGCCTCAGTGCGCATGATGGTTTGGCCAGCCTGAAACGGCCAGCCAAACCATCATTCGCATTGATAGCAGTGCTCACAACTCTCTTCCTGCCTATCATCCCCCTAGCCCCAAGAAACAAAATAAAACGCTAATTAACCACAGTTTACTATCATTGTATTTATTTATTTTTTAACACTGCTGGCAGGGGGCGGCACTTTTCCACCATAGCAAAGAAGCCGCCACTAATCTGAGGGCAAACGTGTCTGCAGCTGTGATCTGCTGGACACCTTCAGTGCTGCAGCTCCTCCCTCCCAGGCACATTGTAAACAAACACTGGCCCCTCACAGGCACCTATGTACAGCTCATGGTCACAGTGTGCAGGGCTGTGTGCGGCGGAACTGCCAAGAGAGAGTTGAGCTGTATCGGTTCCATGTGGGTCAGTTGAGGGGTGGCAATGTTGTGGTGTTTGAGTCTGGCACTGGCTGCTAATAGTGCTTAATTTGTAAAACAACAAGTGCCAGGGCCCTCGTCAGGATGCCACAGCAGCTTGCACCACACACTGTCAGCACTGCCAATGGCAGTACCTACACAACTCCTAACCCTCACACTACTACAAGTGTGACAATTCAGACTGTTCGAGGCCCCCAAACCTATAAGTATGGCTTTGGAGGTAGGTATTAGTTGTTTACAATGTATATTGATTTAGTAAACTGTTTTTGTGTTCATATTTAAATTACGCAAACAGCGCCACCATGTGGCTGTAGTCATAAGTACTAGTGTTGGCAATTAAGTGCTGGTGACAATCACTAAAAACCACTGGCTCATATTAAGCACTGGCTGCTGAACAGACCTTTCAGAGTCTGGTGTAGAGCACACTTCTGGCTCATCTCTTCACTGCTGGCGGTGATGCCCTATGAATGAAATGAAATGAAATGAAATGAAAGCGGGATTTCTAAAGCGCATGGCTGCCCGGGGGCATCCCAGCGCTGGGATTGTACTAACAACTGAGGGGGAAAAACGGAAAGAGGGAGGGGAGTGGGTGAATTATTGTGGAAAAAGGTGAGTTTTGAGTAGCTTGCGGAATTTGTTGTGATTAGCTATGACAGCTAAAAAGAACAATGGACAAATTATCACACAACCTAGGGCGGCCGAAATCCATGCATAACTCCTAACTAGTAGTAGAAATTGAGTGGAAAAATATCCCAGAGAGGTCAACCCCTCAGAGAATCTGAAAAGAACCACTGAACCTGAAACTGTTGTGAAATCCCAAGCAATAAAGGAGTGTCCCCTGGGTGTTATGAGAGGCTGCTTTCAGGATAACACAGGGGGCAGTGGTGTAGAAGGGACCAGTAGCCACAAGTTCCTTGTTTGTATTCAAACCTTTTGAGATTTTAGTGCCAAATGACCATGAGTTTTTATCTTTATCTGGGCTTAGACTCACAAAAGAATACAGACCACATGCATTCTTGAAAAATACTCTGAATTTCTAAATAAACAGAAATTATACTCACTGTAGTAATCCTCATGAAAAAATGACCTACATTTGTCCACCTAAAAAGACTATCAACTCAGATGACATATCACAGAACGCAAAGAAAAACAACTCTCTTCCCATATCAGAGAGTTCTTACCATCACTATAAAGATCTGATGTTCTTTCGAAAATCCCTGAAGACTTAGCACTTCAAGCAGTAGAGTAGCACTTTATCTCCCTGGTCTTATTCCTTCTTCTTTCCCTCATGATAGCAGCAGCACTATGACGCCTCAGGGCATTTGAGCGCTATATAAACTTAAAAATCAAAATCAATCAATCATCATGGAAGGAACTGAAGGATTATCTTTTACATGACAGAGGATAGTCTTTCTATTATGACTTCTATGCTATAGACATAAGAGAAAGACTATCTTGATTTGCAGAAGGTCTGGCCTTTCTGTTATATATAGTGCACTCGACATAAGAGAAAGACTGTCTTCACCCATTGTAAGGAGGGCCATTTAATATGGATGAGATACAGTAGGCTTGGCTCATTCCGGCAGTGGTTGGAGAGGAGGGCTGAGGGGGCCTGACCACCCTGCACAGCATATACTTAGCACTTGGCCGATGTTTGACAGGCTTTCAACCCCTGCAGTTGTATTAAAATTCTGATATGCAGGTGTCAGGCGGAGAAAGTCTTCCCCTCTGCCATCACAAGCCTGGCTCTCTGTAATGCATGTCTTCTAGAACCAAAACAGAAGGTGCACTACCCTTTCCATCAGAGAAGGACAACTTCTACCACAGACAGTATTGTAATTCTCTACAAATCCTTGTCAGAGTCCCTACCTTATGCACCTTGTCACTAAAAAGTGTGCATAAATATAATGTATTACATTTTTCATAAGTAGATGCAAATCTGCTACAAAAAGTCATAACTTAATCTTTCCTTTGTTGTAACGTTTTCAAAATTCACAATATGTACTTAACTCAATGATCTTCTTCTTACACAGCCAGAAGATAGAAGCCAAGATCCTCTGAATAATTATCGAATTCTATCTGCAGGGCCGGACTGGCCGTAGCGGACATCAGCCTTTTTCCCCAGGAGTCTGGAAGCTGGGGGCCATTTTTACAGTGGTCGAGGCCAGTTTTGTCACTGGCCCCCACCCCCAGGGGCTGGTCCATAAAGATTGCCTGGGCTGCTTTGGGTCCCCAGTCCGGCCCTGTCTATCCGACAATCCAAAAAGACTTAAACTCTCCTCTGTTCTTTCTTTCCACTTCTGTTCCATCGATCTAAACACCTCTTGCAATACTTCTTCCTTTCAAACTTCTTCTTTTTACTGCTCCTCAGAAACTGCAGATACCTTTTACAAATTCCACAATTTGTTATTATCACCAGACGTATCAGATACCTCTCTGGAATAGACAACAAAGGAAAGATTAAGAAGTGACTTTTAGTAGCTGGTTTGCATCTAGATATGGAAAGGGCAATAAATGATTGTTATGCGCAGTTTTTAGTTACAAGTTCTCTGGTATGATGCCCAAGCCACTACAACAAATAACTGTAACTGATGAGAGTGATTACAATAAAATTAAATACTTGATATTATGTGCAAAAGTAATATTCTCATTCTTCAATTGTCTTGAAATGGCCATTTACATGTATATACACTTATAATAAAAGAATGCCTTTTAAATTCACATTGTTGCCTAAAATGCATAGTGTATATTCTAGATGAACTAGATCCAAAAAGCTGCACCATAGATGGCAGCCATATCAAGTGTTCAATTTATTTTTAAAGTCTGCTTTCTATTTCCTTGGTTAAATACTTTGTTGAACAGCTTATACTTTCCCAAGTAAACCTGTGCTTTGTTGGACAACATGAACATCAGAACTGTGCAAGACTGTTTCCACCTAAACCATCAGGATATGTTGGCTTAAGTCCTGCTAACTCACAGTGCACCATCTGTACCTATTACCTGACAAGATAATAAATGGATTGTGCAACCTCAGAACATCACAACCCTGACTCTACAAAGAAATCATGATAACAGATATAGAACATTTTCGTTTTGGTTGCTTTATGCATACCCAAAGAAGTACACAAGAAATAACAACATGTAGTGTCAACATTTATTGAAGCATTGTGATTCTTGAGTAAAATATGTGCACTGTAATGATAAATAGGAAGAAACAGAATAACATGATTAGCATGATGAGAATGTTGAAGGAGATAAACAGTTCAACCATTGTGCTATAACAGTGAATATATATGCTGACATACAAGCACTAAAATATATGTACTCCTGCCTAGCGCTACCTAACCTTGTCTGTATAGGGTGGGGGAATTTGCAGAATCCATTTAGGGTGATCTAACTCCCCATTACCTGTGGGCAAGTGTCATCAGGCTGGCCGTCTTGGTGAAGGAATGGGCAGAGGTAGACAGGAATCAGCTCGGCTGGAATTCTGCCTTGGGATGACCTCTCGTGTCAGCGAAGTGCTCTTCTAACTAAACCAGTAAGTTATGCTGTATATATAATAAACATCACCCATGTTACAATACCAAAGGTCCAGTCAGGCCGCTACTGTTGATTCTATTGTGATAGCTAAATGCAGCGGCGTCACTAGGGGGGTGCGGGGGGTGCGGACCGCACCGGGTGTCACCCCATCATGGGGGTGACACCAATCTGGTTACGCTGCTTGGCTCGCTGTGTAACACAAGCACAGCAGGAGTACCGTATTTCTCACGGGCATCATCATTCAGCAGCATGGCATCTGAGTGGCCTCGGGGGCTGCCGAGTCACCGCAGCCCCGAACTGCAAATGCCAGGGAAGCAGCCCTGCCAAGTATCATGCAACACGTGCTGCTATAATGGCTAAACTGTAGTGGCTGGTAGCGCTGGAAGCTGCGGCTACTAGTGCTAAAATGTATCAATAGACTCCCAACTCCACCCACATTACCTTCTGATTGACGTCATACCGACGCGCCATGCGACTTTACGTCCTGCTGCCACGTCGTCATCGCGGCCTGAGGTTGTAATGACGATTGGATCGCACCCAGGCCATGTAATTCGATCCAAGCCCACTGGCGCCTGAATCAGTAAGTGAGCGGCAGTATTTGCCTTCATACAGAGTAAAACCTGCCGTGCTGTAAAGTTTGCCTGGCAATTTGGTGGTGGTAGAAAGCAAGAGCCGCAGGGGGTGATTGTGCTGTTCGCCCGGCCCTTCCTCTGCAGCCTCCCCTCTGCGCTGCTGTTTCCACTTTCCAGGCCATCTCCTTTTCCGTCTGTGGTCACGCTCTGTGCTCTTCAGATGGAGTTGCTTGTAAAGAAAGTTACCAGTGCCAAATCAGGGCCTTACCCGCAGGTACCTACATTGTGCAGTCCAGTGCAGACAGGAGCTAGGAGTTTACTGTCTGTACTGCGCAGTCTCGGACGTTCACTGCCTTCCTTTCCTCATGCACATCTTTCTCACTCGCCGTCCCCACACCACCGTGCTTTTCTCCGCTAGTTCCCCTCCCAGAGGGGACACCCGTCGTCTTTGTGAACGATTACCGACTCTTCCCCCTATCACCTACCGTTAATGTTCTCACTGGCCTCTCGGCCTCTCCTGCTCGCTCCTCTATGATCGCTGCGCCTCTCCGCCCCTCTCCCACTTCTGTATTTTCCTTTGTCTATCCCTTCCTCACATTTGGCACGTTTCCCCTTTCTCCCACACCTCCTGGCATTGCTATCTTCCCTAGTTTCCCCTCTTTCACTTTAGCCCATTTGTAGTGTTTTCTCTGAATGTCTCACTCGTTCTCTCTAATTTGTTTTCCTGTCCTTCCTCAGCATTTGTCCATCTCGCCAAGTCTCCCCTCTCTTTTAACTCTCCCTCAGACATCTTCATTTCTCTTGTCCTCTCTTTCACCGTCCTGCTCCTCTGTCCTGCTCTCTCTCATTTTTTTCTCCTACTTTGTGGTCTCTCTTCTGTCTCTCCTTCCTGCTAGCTCTGTATTTTTGTTTATTCATGTTCCCTCTCTTGTATTGATGTCCACCCATCTCTCGTCGTCTTTGTCTCTTCCTGCGTCTTTTATTGTGCCTACTTCCATACTTCACATCCTTGTGTCTCCCATATTTCATTTGCGTTGCTCTCTCTTAATCCTGTTTTATTATCTCAGTTTCTTCCCACTCTTCCCATATCGTGCTCTGCAGTCACTACAAATCTGTCTGAAGTCTGCACAAAGTTGTAAGTTAGTGTCACTGAGCCACCTTCTTCCATATGAATTATTCTAGTTCTTGAGAAGTGTCATCATTCAGCCGTTACTGTAAGTAAAGATACAGTTGAGATCATGTGCATAATTGCAGTCCCTACCAATCTGCACTAAATTGAGTTCAGCGTGAGTTGGTGAGGCTGGCTCAGACTCCTCACTGGGGTCTCTGGCATGTTTCATTCCATGTGTCGTGCTGTTCATGTTTCATTGCCTACCATACAGAAGTTTCAATGCATGGCAGTCTCGTTTCAATATATGGCACATTCGCATTTCAGTACACACCTTTGATAGGTTTAGTTGCATGTCATCCTGGCTCCAATGCATGGTATTCGTGTGCTTCTTTAATTCTCTGTCATTCACGCTCCACTGGATGTCAACCACGTTTTTAGTGCATGTCATTGACATGCGGCAAGTGAATGTCATGTTCACTTTTTAGTGAAGTCAGAGTAACCTGCATATCTGAAATATTTCAATTACTTCACCTACTTGATTTCGTTGTATGACGTGCAGTAATTTGATTGATTGCAAGGGAGAAGCCAGGAGGCCCGGTCGGCGCAGGCTGGCTAAGGCAGGATCTGTGTAGTTGTTATTGCCTACACATTTGTTTAACAGTACTTACAAGAGTACTAGGTTAGCGCCCTTTCATTTCTGGTGCTTTGCAGACATTTTAAGATCTTCTTGGAGTTTCTCGTTGCTCAAATCGGTGTTATTTCTGATATTTATATGTTTCCCTCGTCTTCATTGCTCGATTTTTGCTTGCAAGAAAGTGTCACTCATAGTCGCTGAATGTCACTCATAATAACACTTAAATTATGAAAATGTCACACACAAGCAATCTGAAACCTTGGCAGCTATGACTTTTTCGTTGCCCAAATGGGTGTAATGTCTGTCATTTATATGTTTTGCAATTCTTTATTGCTTGATTTTGCTTGCAAGAAAGTGCCACTCATAGTCGTTGAATGTCACCAATTACACTGCATTTATGAAAATGTCACACATTAGCAATCGGAAACCTTGGCAGCTATGGTTCTGTGCATTCACGAGTTAGACCCAGTACCGGCTTGCACAGGTATGAGCAGGGGGGCGGGGTGGTGGAAGCCGACAGACTAGGGGTTAAGTAATATTACATTTTTTTTATTTTACAGAGTTTTATATTGCGCAAACTTGACCTAAATCGGGTATCAGAGTTCTTTACATAGAACCAGTTGCATTACATGAAGACACATTCATTTTTTGTTAGGCACAGGGAGATTAAGTTATTTGCATAGAATCGCAGGATGTTCAACGTCATTGCCGAGACTCGAGCCCATGCGGTAAGTCGTGAGGGGGTGACACCATGAGTTACCCGCACCGGGTGACACCAACCCTAGTGACGCCACTGGCTAAATGGACAATAATAGCAACAACATTTTGCATAGGGAACTTAGCACTTGTACACAATGGTCGAGGTATTGTGTTAATATGCCTACAAAGTAGAAGTATAACAATACTGTGTCAGAGAATATTATACTGCACAGACATGCAATTAAATGTGTGTCAAATGTCAACGTGTTTAGGAAAAGAAGGCAACTAAAAACGTGAGCATGGAAAATGGTGGTGTCCCTGCTCTGGTCTAATGTACAAACATAACACCCACTCCTTGGATGCGAGTCAACTAAAAATGTTAAGAAATTCATATAGTTGAAGAAACTTAAAAGCATAAAAAGCAGTATGCTCTTTGAAAAAAAAGCATCTAGAAAGCCATATCACATTAAAATCGATTTAAAAGCGTATATTAAAAACAATTCAGGATGATTCAAACATGGCCGAATTAAAACATTTCAAATCACTCGAAACTGGCAGGTTGTTTATGTGTTCCAAGCTTGAGATGAAACATTGCTGTTCCCAGCAACCATAGACAATGTTCCCAGATGCACCCAGGGCATAAGATCCAAAGACCAAATATGTTCTGGTTCATTCCCCTCAGCATGTGCCAAGGGATGAACAGCCACTAAAGAATCCGCAGAAGAAGAGCCAAGATCCAGATCACCAGGTGCCGGAGCATCCAAGGAAGGTTCATAGAATGCATTTAGAAGCAACAGCAAGCATAAAAGACCATGGTACAAGTGTGCTTTTAGAGGACCCACCAGCAGTTCTATGTCTGGAGATTGAACAAGTTGTGTTCCTAAGCATATGTCCAGGGAACACTCAAAAGTGCACAGCAGAAAATGGCTGGATGTAGTGTAGCCAGGCAAGCCGAAAGGACAAGAACCAATGGTCATTCAGTTCCTAAAGCAAGGGTGTGCCAAAGGACTGTATCATATATTCACAACATGGAAGCACATGTGATAGTGTCATTCCAATTTGGACTCATGATGGGACATCCATTTAAGAGCTGATAAAATAAAAGCCCAGCGCCAACAACTAGGAAAAAGGATCCTCAAAAAATGCTTCCAAGCATGGAGTGTATGAATTATGGATTAACTCTGAAGACTGTCTGGAAGGTGCTAATCAACCCAGAGCCAATTGTTTTAAAAAGAAGTGTGCTACCCACGCAATACCAGACAAGCTAAAAATGTCATGCAAAAGCTCCCCAAAATGGTGTGGGAAATTAGTGCGTAGGAGCTACTGTATCTCAGAAGAAGACCTTGCAACTTTTATTTTTTATTTTAATTTTTTTTATTGAAGTTCTTGAGGTCATTAAAGCAAAACATAACCTGTACAGCCGGATATAGGAAGATAACAGAATTGACAAATTCTTTATAAAATTACAAATATTGTCCTAAATCAATCAAAATACAATCTCCAAATTTTATCAAACTTTCTCCCCCTTCCAATTCGTTGTGCATATAGTAATTCACTCTTCCTAACTCTCTTCATCTTTTGCAGCCATTCCTGGAACAAGAGAACCTGCGTTGAGCGCCAGTTCTGTAATATGTGGAGAAGTGTGGCTCACTGGTTAGAGCAGGCAGACCCTGAAGCAGAGGTCAGACCCAGGACCAGGGTTCAATTCCCGACGCGGCAGGTTCTTGAGCTCAAATGTCCATGGACTCGAAAATTCTCGCTTCGGTGCCTGACCTAATCATGGGTTCACACTCTGCAACTCTGGGCATTAAGCTTGCTTAATCTCCACAACGGCCCCCCCGCGGCGGGATGCCTGGCTTTCACCTTGGGGATGCCCTGTAGGGGCTATCTCACAGGGAAAAGCCAGGACGGGTTCCCAAGGCAAGCGCGGAGATACCCCTTCGGGGGTCGATTCAGGCGCTATATAAGAAATATAATAATAATAATAATAATATTAATGATCTTGCCACTGCCATTGCTATGTATATCAATTTAACCAAATGGTCTACTAATTCAAGGTCAGGGTCAATGCCATACAAAATTAATTTAACATTAGATTCGATCGTGATCCTGAAATAAGTTTGAAGAAAGAAAAAAACTTCATTCCAAAATGTCTTGATTTTAGAACAATGTACACTTATATGAGACCAATTGGCGGGAGCAGCTTGCAAACATCTAAAGCAGTTAGCTGAAGTATTAATATACATTTTGGCGATAACAGCAGGAGTACGGTATAATAACCATTTGCTAAAGAATAACATTCTACGCCAATTTGCGCCTCTCAATACACTGAAGTTAAGTTTATTAATAGTCTTCCAGGTATAAATGGATAATAGATGGTTCTCTTGTTCTTGCCATTTTTTAATTACTTTAATGCTCAAATCTTCCTCGCTAGTCTGTGCTAAGCACCGTTTCCATTCCCCC
The DNA here is from genome assembly GCF_964263255.1 of Lissotriton vulgaris. Classification (NCBI taxonomy): domain Eukaryota; kingdom Metazoa; phylum Chordata; class Amphibia; order Caudata; family Salamandridae; genus Lissotriton; species Lissotriton vulgaris. The sequence goes on along the minus strand of NC_141694.1, from coordinate 148,246,456 downwards.
GGGTTTTCTAGCTCTTTTAGTGAGAAAAAGATCGTTCCATAACTGAGTAGGAGGTCTCATGTATCTTGGGTCCAATTGCGACAAAGTTTTATAAATCAAACTGTAAGAACTTATTAACAAAAAAATTTCCGGGATTAATCGTCTCATCTCGCCCTGAGATATCCACGTTCCATCCCTTAAAAAATCTAGTAATATATTGAACCCAGCACGTTCCCAATTTCGGATTATTTCTGATCCTATTTTAATCCCTGATAGGAAAAAAATATTCATTAAAGCAGTTGTTAAATTAATCTGGGGGAGAGAATATCTTTTGAGCATGGCTTCCCGTCTTTTAAACAACCAGTTCATAATCTTATATCAAACAAGTTTAGGAGATTTAGGTACCTGGAGGGGGGAAGGAATTTGAGCCTCGAGACTGATTCGATCAAAAACAAATTTAATAAATATATCCTGCCTATTAGATCCAATTTTAAATCTTTCTAGATATTGTGCAAAATATGCATTGTAGTAATCTTTAAGATTTGGTAACGAGAGACCGCCCTGATCTGTATCTGCACAAAGTGTACCTATTGAGATATGGGGAGTTTTATTACGCCACACAAAACCTGAAAACAACGATTCTACTTTTGAGAAAAAGATGCCGGGCAAAAAACAGGGAATAGTAGAAAAATAAAAAATTAAAAAGCCGAAGTACGGACATTTTGATCAGTGCGACCCGGCCTAAGATGAATAATGGCAAAGGGTTCCACCTAGCAAACATAGAACAAACTTTCTGAAGAAGAGCATCAAAGTTAAGTGTATATAAATCTGATACTGAGGCAGAGAACAGAACCCCCAAGTATCGTTTGGGCCTTGAATTAATATAGCCGCTTAAATCTGGATGTAATTCTGGCTCTCTGCCTCGACAGACCAAAATTTCAGTCTGTTTTTTGTTAATACAATATCCCCCTAAAGCCTCATATTCTTCGAAAATCTGTAAAACATTAGTTTGAGATTGTAAATCTGGTTTAATTAATAACATGATGTCGTCCACGTATAATTAAATTTTAGCCATAGAAATAATCGGGGGAGCCACATTCACACAATTCCGAATAGCAATGGCTAGTGGTTCAATAAAAAAAGCAAAAAGAATAGGAGACAGGGGGCATCCCTGCCGCGTGCCTCGTTTAACTAGAACTGATCCCACCCCCACAGAATTAATAATCACATTGGCCTTAGCACCGGTGTAGGAATTCTGAATTAATTTAATGATTTGTCGCGGTATTTTAAAGTGCGCTAAAATAGTAAAAAGTGTTGCCCAGACCACCAAATCAAAAGCTTTTTCTGCATCTAATAATAAAATTAAAGCAGAAACACCTCGTGTAGCAAAATAATCTAACGCCTCAGTAAAATAATATGTGCTTGTAATTAATTGACGACCGGCAATGAAACCATTTTGATCCGGATGAATCAAATCAGCAGCAATAGTATTAAAACGAATTGATAGTAATTTTGTAGTAATTTTATAATCCGAATTTAATAATGTTATCGGTCTGTATGAATTTGGGTCTTTTGAATCTTTCCCCTTCTTCAGAAAGCTAACCACCGTGCCATCACGAAAAGAGTCTGGGGCTTGCCCACCTTCGAGCATAGAATTTAACAATTGCAAAAATAAATCAGAAAAAGAACTGAAAAAAATCTTAAAAAATTTAGCTGGGAGCCCGTCTGGGCCACAAGCCTTGCCAGTTGGAAGGTCTTTAACTATCAACTCTAATTCTTCCTTAGAAAAGGGATTAATCATTGTCGCTTGGTCTATTTGTGAAAGAGAGGGCATCGCATGTCTACCCAAAAAATTGGAAAGTTTTTGATGATCTATGACATGATCTTTGCTATAAATTTGTTGATAGTGAGACAACATAATGGAACCAATTTCCCCCAGCTGTGACATCTCAATATGTGTGATGGGGCATTTTAAAGAGCGGATCTGATTTGCCGCTGCATGCTCCTTAGCCTGCCAGGCTAAACATTTACCAGTGAAATTACTTTCCTCATAGATTTTTTGAGATTGTCTATGAAACATTTCTACACTTTGTGCGAACAGATCAGAGCTAAGTTCTCGTTTGGCTTCATTTAATTGCTCTTGGACAATACTAGAAGGATTAGATTGCCTTTGCAAGGTTAGGGACAGAATTTTTTGTTGTAATAAATTCCTAGATGCCTTAACGGCCAACCGGTCAGCTGCATCCTTACTTATCACGATTCCTCGAATATAAGCTTTCAGTGAATCCCAAATAATGTGAAGAGGGGCTGTACCAGAATTATGAGCAATAAAATCTGTAATCTCCAGTTTAAGAAAAGTGACCCAGTTTTCATTCTGCAAGTGCATCTTATTAAATATCCATCTCTTAGGAACTCTCAGCTCCCCTCCCAATTTGAACTCAATGGCTAACATCGCATGATCCGAAAAACCATTATGAAAAACTTGCTGATAAGAAAAATCTAACTGCCTTGAAGCTAAAAAAAAATGGATTCGGGAGGAGGACTTAAACCTACCTGACCAGCAGGTAAAATCTGTTTTTTGTGGATTTTGTAGACGCCAGGGATCACACAAATCGAGTATCGTCATATTATTAGAGATTGATCTCCAAGATTTAGGTTTAAGCTGTTTTTTTGAGCACGTAGTAGAATCTAATTTAGTATTCATAAGAATATTAAAATCCCCACCGATGACGATATCTCCTCCCACCATTAACAAAGATGGAAACAAATCCTCATAAGGCTGAGGGTTATCGTCCACTGGAGCATAAAAATAAACAAAGGTAATCGGCCTATGTCTATTCTTCACTAGACATGTAGCCCAACACCACCTGCCTAAGCCACCTTCTTCTGATTGTATAATTTCAGCCTCCAAGTTCTTATTTATGAAGAGTGCAACCCCCCGTTGGGACAATGCAGAAGACGAAAACCCCCGGAATGAGGCCCATGTCTTGAACATTGAGAACTCATCCGTTTTAGATACAGAAATATGGGTATCTTGCAACATAATTACCGCAGGATTTTCAGTTTTAATCCATGACTCAATTGCTCGCATTCTTTTCCTATTTTTTAGGCTATTAACATTGAAAGAAATTATTTTAAGGCCCTTAGTAAAAGACATTTAAATTATAATCATTAAAGACACACATTGCGACACATTATAGACAGATTCTGTCGCAACAGTTTTTCTCTTATTACTAACATATCATAACGAAAACCTTCAATTCCACAAGGAAAAACACCGCCTCCAATGACTTCAATATTTTTTTATTTTTTTACCCCCACCACCCGTGTCACCCACCCCACCCTCCTACTCCTTACCCCATGGCCCTTCTCTGCTCCTTTACCCCCCCCCCCCCCACTGGCCACAAGGTACTAACCCCTATCATAGAGGTGCCTTGTTATTGCACCCCTTAACCCTCTGGGTCCCCCCCCCCGTTGACTCGGCCCCTCCTCTTCCCACAAACACCTGTAAAATCCATTTGAAGAAAAGGCAAAGACAAAAAAAACGAAAATAAAATAGTTGCCAAATAAGTCTTTCAGAACAGAAATATAGTAGCCAGACAAAAATAAATCAGATCATTAGGATCATCCCAGTCTTCCTAATTTTGTGAAATCTGATTAAGTAGATCTTGTGCTTCATTCACGTCTGACAGCATATAAAATTTGCCCTTGACCAAAACTTTAAGTTGTTGGGCAATCATAGCTTGGGCCCCTTTAGCCTTGAATAGGTGCAAGATTTTAACGAACTCCTTTCTCCTCCGGGTTGCTGCAGCAGACATATCTGAAAAGATTCGGCACTTCGTAGTGGCATTGGCAGTGAATTGTCTTTGTTTAAAGGCTTTAGAAAAAATTGTCTCTTTAACTCGAACATCGGAAAAGTTGTGTAAAATAGTACGGGGAAGTGTGGAATTAGGGAACGGATGAGCTAGAACCCTATGCGCTCAGTGATCGTTAACTCCCCTTTAAACTCAGGTATTACTTCATGCCGTAGAAAAGAGGTTACCCATTGCATCATGTCAGACCCCTCAATTTTTTCCGGGACTCCTACAATTCTAAGATTTGATCTTCGATTATAGTTTTCCAAATCGTCCAGTTTAGTCTCTAGTTCTTTTGAAGATTTGGAAATACTTTGGACCTCTTTCTTGACTTCTACCATTTGGTCTTCCAGACCTGAAATTCTAGTCTCTGCTTCTTGTAGGCGAACAGGAAAAGAGGACACGGAATCTTCAATGTTATCCAAGCGTTGATGAATAGCTGCTAGCTCTGCTTTTTGAAATTGCTTCATTTCTCTAACCTCACCCAAAATCAGATTTAACATATCTTTAACTGATATCTGAAATTCCCCAGTCGTCTCAGTATCCATTGCTAAAATTGGACTATTTAGATCGATGACAGCTGAAGATCTGAGATCAAATTGTGAATCTTTGGGATTTACAGAAACGTCTGTTTCTTTCGCAGCAGATGTTGAGCTTTTTTCCTGAGAAGGTAAAGGTTTAGCTGCAGTAATATCCGTATCAACAGATTTTACGGCAAGGTCCAAATTTTCCAACAGGGGCATAGCAGTAGCTGGTTTATCTGACAAAGCATTAGATATTAATACCATGGCAGGTTGGGTTGGACTGTTAAGCGCTGACATACAGGATTTCTTCTCAAATAGGGGAAATTGTTTAGGAGCTTTAAAAACCGCCACCGAGATCTTCTGGTCTTTAAGTGCTTTGGAATTGTCGGTAGCCCCCACAGATACCACTTGCTCTTGCACGACATTATTTTCCAAATTGGGGTGAATATTTCCTAAATTAGGCTGTATAAGCACAACAGGCAAATCCCCAAGAGACTCTTCGTCCTCCTCCACAGAGCTCCCAGAGATATCGTCGGGTGTCTCTTCCTTACCCATCTCCATACCTGCCTGTTTGGCTGCGTCTGCCTCCTCTTTAGCCTGCTGACGACGTACTCTCGCCTTAGAGCGCGCAGTTTGTAGTTTCCCCATTACGTAACTTTTGGGAACTAAGAAATTTAGGAGGCCCCAAAGAAGCAATCCAAAAACTAATTATGGCAGTACTCGGCAGTCTCTAATGGAAGAAGAGAGAGAGAGAAAAAAATAATGTATCCAGGAGTATAATTTCGGGCTTTTGGAGACAGGCAATTGAGACCCCCAGCCGGGAAAGAGGTCCTCCGGCTGCAAAACGCCAAACACTCAGACGGTACACACACCTGCCAAGGTTGCAGAAAGGAATACTGGAGCTTGGAGTCCCTCCCACACTGCGACTGCTGCCAGATGACCAAAAGGCTGCGGCGACGGGGAGGAACTCACGCCAAAGCAGTACGCAGTAAGGATCCAGACCAACGACCAACGATAAGGCGAAGAAGCTACTAATTCAGCTTTTAATCCAAGCCAGTCTCTGATTCTCCAAGTCTCCGAATCGCACCTCTGCCTGAACTCGATCTGGCCGTGAGTCAGCGCCTTGCTCCGCTCCAACTGCTATACAGACATTATCGTCCTCTGCATCCTCAGCTCTCGCGGTCCCCCACAGCTCCAAATGCAGGTGTATGTGTCGCTTCAAAACGCACTGAAAAACTCAGCAACTTGACGGCTACTCGGCAGAACGATGACATTTCACTGCCGCCGCCATCTACCTCGTGGGAGGGGAGAAGCAAGGGAGGGGAAAGCCCAGGTGCTACGTGGAGGCGTGGAACTCCACCGTAGCGGTCCCGACAGTTCTCTCTCGCTATTCTCGCCCGAAGACCTTGCAACTTGATGATCAAAAGCCTCCCTTGCAGATGTTAAGGCCACATCCTTCTGAAACAATAAGGCTTTCAGTCTGCTTAAAGCATCAAAGCGCACATTCAAAAGCTTTAGCGAATGCCAACGCGCTGCATCCCTAACTGTGTGGGCAGGTTGAAACAGTATGTGCATAAAAGTCATGACCAAAGAAACCGTTATCAGTTATGTAATTCCCATTTTCATCCCACAGCATCTCTGATCATTCAACATCAAATAACTCCCATTAGAGAGTAACCTGAAAGCCGGCAATTCATCACAACTGGCAAACGCCTCAGTGCTAAAAACTGGAGTATGGATAATTGAAGGTAAGTAAACAACTTAATTAATAAAACTAATTTCGTAGCGTGCCCTGCATCGCAAAATCGCTCAGGCATAGCCTGTTTGACTAAGATGTCTCAGGAAGCTGTAGGTGCAACTTTTGTGCAGCTACTGCTACTGAATGATAGCAGGTAACTGATGACCATTTTACTAAAAGTATACAATGGTTCCTTTGGATTAATTTAAAAGTAGAACTCCGTAACTTTAGGAGGTGCCTAACCATGTATTAAACCACCATAAAAAGAAAATGCACATAAGTGTAATCAATTTTAAACATAATAGATCTTTATCTTCTTCAAATAGACTCACATCAAACACTTAGGTGCTTCGTGTAACTGAGCAGTTAAGTGATCAGTGAGGCAAGTGTAAAGGTGCACAGCTAAACAATGAAACAAAGAAAACAGAGTTTTGGCTGCATAGACATTTCTTTGGGAAGCACTAACAACAGCATTGTTTCAAGATCCTTATATACACAATAAATATCCAGCCAACAAGTTAAGTACATTGATGTTTCAATATGAATATTTAATCTAATGGAGAGTCATCATCAGGACAACAGAGGATGGGAACATCATGCCATGTAACAAAACACCTGTTACCCTTGTATCCAATTAGTTTACTCTTAAGTTATTTAATTCTAGGTTTGGCTTCTTACCTCTGTTTCTGAGATTTTTTCGCATCAAAAATAACCTTAAGAAAATGCAGAGACATCTGGAATGAGGATAAATGATATATTGATTGATCTTATACATGGAAGAGGTTTATACTCATGAACGTTAGTAAAGAGCAATTCAATTTTCAGTAGTGAGAATTTCAAAACCTTATCATTATGAGAGAAAGCAATGTGTCAGTCTAAAGTCTGGGCCCAGACAACTTTGCTCAAATAAATTGCCAATAAGTTAAAAATGATTCTTTTGAAAACATTTTGCTGATCTGATAATCGTTATTATCAAAACATTATATGCAGGAAAATCCATAAGCGGAAAAGCCCTGTGTCCCATAGTGGTTATATTGAGATATTTCTGTAGAGGTACACTCACTTAACAAATGTCAAAATAAGTTCAGACCTATCATATTTCAAATTCTGCAGCTCATTGAAAAGTAAGGATAAGTAATTATTAGATGTCTAGATCTAATAGTCCCATCAAGTGGAAATTGTAAAGAAGTCACCAGTGCTGCCTTACACTTTTAAGATGCCGAAAGACTAAACAAGCACATATTCGTGTCTACTTATAAGGCCGGAGCCCATGCTATGTACATGTTGTTCAAGCAAGGTGGAACATCTAAAAATCTATTTAAAAAATCCTTTTCTCTCATAGTCAGTGTGTGGTGAACACACTAATCAGTACATAGGTACATGGGAGGTTTGAAAATTATGAAAGAATCCTACAAAAGTTGTAGTTACTTCCATATTACTGGACTACAGTAAAGAGGGAAGCCAGACTTATGTGTGTGGGACGCTAATTGACAGTTGGAGAAGTGAGGTGCTAGGCATGCCTCATAAAATCTGATAATCACCACAACTAACTCATAATGTTGAAAAAATCCAACAAAGGATATGATTGTGTAATAATTCTAAAAATATAAAACCGACTTTACAAGGCATCCTTAGAAATGTTTTGAAAAATGAATGGCTCTGCCTGGGCGATCTTATAAAGAGACATAAAGATGACCAACTAAGTGATATTTTATTTGTTCATGTGCCACATAATATCTAGTAGTGTTTGAGAGATATTTGGAATATTGTTTGTGAACGAGATAACACAGGCCCAGCAAGAGTGGACAACATTCCATTTGCTTTGAATTCTTGTAGAACACCACCTGATTTACAATGCATGAAAAGGTAACATAATCAGTTCATCTCAGCGAGTTTGTCATCTCACAGAGTTGCAGCTTGACCCCACTCGTCCACTTCATATAAACCTTGATCAACAGATTTAACACAGTTGATCCATTTAAGTATTAGAGGAATTAAAACTGCTGCCTGGTTAACATCTCTCAATGTTTTAAATGGGCTGGACTGTCCGGTACTGAGTACCAACACTTTTTTATTTTGAGAGGGAGACTACCTGCACTTCTCAAGAAAAATGTAATACTTTTAATTATAGAGTACCAGCACTTCTCAGAAAAAAGCAGGTACTTTTACAGAGTACCTGTAGTTCTATTTTTCCATTTCGAACCCTGTCCTCTCTGGGATTGGAGATATTGAGTTTGACAACCTGTCATCATTAGTCCACTGTCCTTTGGTCTAGTAGTGTTCAACTACAAGACCTTGAATGGTTCCACATTTGCTTCTGCTTTGATGCTGTAGAATGTGTGCTTTAATCTTTTGAGTGTTCTGACTGATGTAAATGGGATTGCAACAGCATCATATCGTGTACGTCACACCATCCCTTAACAAACGATTATCTACTGTTTAGGAAAACATTGAAAACCTACTTGTTCCTTAGAGACTGACCCTACCAACGATCAAGCACTTTTCACTCTAATCCGTCCTAGCGCCCTGTTGTCCCCCGGGATGATTGATGCGCTTTACAAATACTGTTAAATTACAAATGACCTCTTTTGCTGCAATTCGTAAAATACTTTAATTTATATTTCACATAAGTGTGTTCAAACATTTGATTGCCACACAGTATTTGCATGCACTACCGTGACATCATTTGTAATGACCTATGACAGGAAGCTGACCCCATTGGGAACTAGGATTTGGTGACTGGAAAGGCAGTCCTGACCACAGAGTCCCTTTTGTTAACACCTCACTTTAAGTAGAATCAATCAATCAATCAATCAATCAATCAATCAATCAATCAGAACAATTTGTAAAGCGCGCTACTCACCCAAAAGGGTCTCAAGGCGCTGGGGGGGGGTCCGTTACTGCTCGAAAAGCCAGGTCTTGAGTTGCTTCCTGAAGAAGAGATGGTCCTGGGTCCGTCGTAGGTGGGTGGGGATGGAGTTCCATGTCTTGGCCGCCAGGTAGGAGAAGGATCTTCCTCCGGCGGTGGCTCTGCAGATGCGTGGTACCATGGCGAGGGCGAGGCTGGTCGATCACAGGTTTATAAGTGAACTTGCAGTACATATTTTAATATGTTCCAATGTTTATTGAAAATGTTGTCAAAAGGCAAGTTATCTCTTAAGCTCTGGGGATTGTAGTTGTTATATCTCAACAGTGTATTGCGTTCTGTTGCTCTTGGAAAAAGTGGTGTGTAGAGTTTGTTGTCATCTACCATGACTGGCAGGTCCAAAAAGGTTATCTTTTGTGAGTCAGGTGTCAGAGTGAATTGAATATCTGTTGAGAGAGTTGATCCATGTATGGAACTGGCCAAAGAATAACTTTTCTCCATTCCAAATCATAAATACATTGTCTGTATCCCTAAGCCTGGTAAAGATGTTTGTTGATTCGAATTTTGATCTGACTGATTGAATATGTACACTTTTAAACTCATTCATATGAAGATTTGTAAAGTCAGGGGCGAAGCTTGCCCCTTTAGTGATTCCTTTGGTTGATAGCAGAGTTCTTTAAGAAATTGCTAGTTAGGGGTATTTCTTTATGGGTGGAAAAAATACGGCGGGTGGTTTTCCCTCTTGTTAAAAGTTTCACCTTAAGTGCCTTGCATAGACAAATATTGGTATACAGGGACTGATGTATTTTTGGTAATGTATCTAGTGGTTATTCTAGGGTGTTGCTCTTAAGAAACACAACTCCATTTTTGGAAAAAAAAAGCATCTTCATATGTCCTTTTGTGGTAGCCTGAATCAGGTTCCTAACTACACTTATAGAATCAACCTTTGTTTTTGTAACAGCTTACGACTGCGTGTAGCCCTAACATTCAGTTGTATTTTCTACCACCACTCCACCACCCTTATTGGTTTATTTGATGACAATTTGGGTGTTGTTTTTAAAAGTGGCGATGGCTTTATTTTCTTATTTTGAGATGTTATAATTAATATAACTTTTTCTGTGACCTAAAGAGTCACTTTCTCTGGTGACAACCTTTTCAAATTCAAGGATTTAAACTGGTAACATGTTTGTGGGTGGGTTGAAAGTTGATGGTGGACATACACCTGTGGTGTTACACTGCCCATTGTATGGGCTGTGTGTAAAGTAGTACTTTTGTCTGATTTTGAGAAAACAACTTGTAGTTGAATTTTGGTGTTAAAAAAGGCTGGTCACATGGTGTGGACAAAACCTAGAGCTCTACAGTGTGCTACAATCTCTGACGGTGAGAGAGTATGTTTTGATGGGTTGAATATTGGGCTATTTCAATAGATGAACATAGGCTAGGAGTCAGGTCAACTCTACCAGGTGTACTGCTAAATGTGTGTCTGTCTTCCACCAGGGGCCCGATTCACAGAACTAAATTAAGACAAAATCCTAAACTTACTACCATTTTGGTATTCACAGAAGGCACTTATTCATTTTGGTATTCACAGAAGGCACTTACTCATCAATGAGTAAATGCCTTCTGTGAATACCAAAATGAGTAAGTGCCTTCTGTGAATACCAAAATGAGTAAGTGCCTTCTATGAATACCAAAATGGTAGTAAGTTTAGGATTTTGTCTTAAGTTAGTTCTGTGAATTGGACCCAAAGTGTGTCCTAGTCACAGAAATCCCTTCCTCTGTCTCTGCTTCCTCTGTCTCTGCTCCCTCTGCCTCTTAGGTGACAACATTCCTTCCAGCACAGTCCACAAAAGGCAGATTGTTTGGTTTGTATGGTGTTGGGTCTGGTGAGAATGATGAGGTGATTGTACCTGCTTGTGGGTTACTGCCTGAGTCAGATCCCTCTGACATCAAGGTGTCATGGGTGGGGGCATGGCTACACAGCGTAGCGAAATGGCCACTGTTTTGTAGAGCTCCGGAGCATCCAGCCTAACCCACTTATCCGATTAATCTGAAGAGGAAATCAACAACCAGAGAGTGATCTGAGTTCACGGCCGAAAGAACGGGGCCGGCAGCTGCATTCCAGACTGAAATATCCTCCTCGGAAGCACGCGGCCTGCGGATCAAGGAGCGCCGGGACCTTGAGTGATGAGAGCCTGGGTGTGCGTGATGACGCCGGCGGCAGGACTCTAAGCCCGGCTCCGAGTCGATTGCCCCAAAACATCCCCACACAAAGACATTTGACTGCGGCAACGAAAGGGGCTCATCGGCGAGTCTGCAGTACCTAAGCAAGGAACCAGACCTGGTGATCTTTGCGCGACAGACCGGTGGGCCGGTGTGAAGGGGGTGAGGCGCCCGGCGCCAAGATTTTTGCAGGACAAAAATCCGGAACGCAGTGCCGCGGGTGAGACCCCCCCCCCGTTGCTCAGGCACGGCGGTGACCACTGAGAACAGCGCAGAGACTTTGACGAGGGCACCTCAAACACCGAGATGACGCAGGATTAAATGAGCGGGACCTCCCTGAGACATGCGGAGGCCCAACTCTGAGAGCGAGTGGTTGAGGCCCCAGCAAGAGTCATTCCAGTGGAAAACTGTGTAGAGTGCAGCTCACCCAACGTCTGCAGTGACTGATTACCTGGGACATTTTGTTAAGTTCCCATAACCAGAAACTGGATTGGGAGCCTCGCCGAGCAGTGCAGTAAGGTGTCGCAAGAATCTAAAATGGCGACCACTCTGGATTCAAAACAGTGCAGTCCAATAAACTGGACAAATACCCATTCTCAAAAGAGAGCATGCCAGAGCCTTCACCTAAGCATAAAACTTGAGAGAAATTGCTAGCTCGAACAAAGAGCCACCCTGAAGGACATTATTACAGCTATAGCTGATATAACAAGCATTTGCAATGCAATAGGTCCCGCATTTACACGAGTTTGAGCTATTGACATTGCAAATGACAATGCCTTTAATTTTTGTTTTCGTTTTTAAAACATAAATAAAAGGTATTGTCATTTACAATGCCAATAGCTTAAACGCGTGTAAATGTGAGACCTATTGTATTGCAAATGCCAGGTCTAAAAACAGTTATTAGGGCGGGTATACACTTCCAGGGTTTGTAGAGAGGGAATATTCCATTACCAAGTTCGCTGTGTATGGAATGAGATAAGCTGAGCAAATTGCCGCAGTTAGATTCTGGGTCCAGCCAACGATCCCTCTAGGGCGGGCGCACCTGCCCTGACACCACCGCGCACCGCCTCGCGTGGAGCACGCACACAGGACGTCACGGGACAGAGTCGCGCCGCCGGCCGCTTTAAAGAGGCGAGCGGCGCGAACATCAGGCACTTTTGAATGCGGTGGCGGTGGAGCGGGTGTAAGGAGTGCAGGTAAGGAGGCGGGGGCTGGTGGGCTTGTGGTTCTTGTGGGAGTGCGGGGCAGACTGTGGCCTTTTGTTTAAGTATTGCTGTTAATCAGAGCCCCTTCACGGGCTCCGATTAACAGCAATACTTAAACAAAAGGCCACAGTCTGCCCCGCGCTTTAGTAACAAAAGTGTAGAGACAGTTTCTAAACACAGCGTATACTGTCTCTATGCTTTTGTTGTTAAAGCGCAGGGGAGACTGTGGCCTTTTGTTTAAGTATTGCTGTTAATCGGAGCTTGTGAAGGGGCTCTGATTATCAGCAATACTTAAACCACTGTGGCTGGGGAAACGAGCGGAACAGAAGGCAAAAGGGGCACAAAAACAGGGAAAAACGAAGTGGGACGGAGGGCAGAAGGGCACCAAAAACGAGTGGGACAGAGGGCAGAAGGGTACCAAAAACGAGTGGGACAGAGGGCAGAAGGGCACCAAAAATGAGTGGGACAGAGGGTAGAAAGGCAAAAAAACGAGTGGGGCAGAAGGGCACCAAAAACGAGTGGGAGAGAGGGCAGAAGGGCACCAAAAACGAGTGGGACAGAGGGCAGAAGGGCACCAAAAAATGAGTGGGCCAGAGGGTAGAAGGGCACCAAAAACGAGTAGGACAGAGGGTAGAAAGGCAAAAAAAACGAGTGTGGCAGAAGGGCACCAAAAACGAGTGGGACAGAGGGCAGAAGGGCACCAAAAAACGAGTGGGACAGAGGGCAGAAGGGCACCAAAAACGAGTGGGACAGAGGGCAGAAGGGCACCAAAAACGAGTGGGACAGAGGGCAGAAAGGCAAAAAAACAAGTGGGACAGAGGGCAGAAGGGCACCAAAAACGAGTGGGACAGAGGGCAGAAAGGCAAAAAAACGAGTGGAACAGAGGGCAGAAGGGCACCAAAAACGAGTGGGACAGGGGTCAGAAAAACGAGTGGGACAGAGGGCAGAAGGGAACCAAAAAAGAGTGGGACAGAGGGCAGAAGGGCACAAAAAACGAGTGGATAGAGGGCAGAAAGTAAAAAAAAACACGAGGGGGACAGAGGGCAAAATGGCAGCAAAAACGAGTGGGACAGAGGGCAGAAAGGCAAAAAAACAAGTGGGACAGAGGGCAGAAGGGCACCAAAAATGAGTGGGACAGAGGGTAGAAAGGCAAAAAAACGAGTGGGGCAGAAGGGCACCAAAAACGAGTGGGACAGAGGGCAGAAGGGCACCAAAAACAAGTGGGACAGAGGGCAGATGGGCACCAAAAAACGAGTGGGACGGAGGGCAGAAGGGCACCAAAAACGAGTGGGACAGAAGGCAGAAAGGCAAAAAAACGAGTGAGACAGAGGGCAGAAGGGCACAAAAAATGAGTAGGAAAGAGGGCAGAAGGGCACCAAAAACGAGTGGCATTTGGCGCCGCAGACACGCGCGGTTTGGTTCCTGGTGCACATAGTCATGGTTGCAGCGCACAGAGACCCTCCACTGCCGCACACAGAGGAAAAAAATTAGAGGGAACATTGGGTCCAGCTCAAGCTGGCTTCGCAGAGCTCGTTGTAGTTTTCTAGGCCATGCTGGGAGATTGCTGTTAGTTAAGGGAGTTTTGTGACCTTCTGTTATAAGACACTCTCCATCTGTTAATGCACCTCTGTCTCGCCCAAGCCTTCTCTTTACTCCTGCGAAAACTATAAAAATGCTGAACAGATGTTAAATGGCAAACGGGGGACAGGGAAGAAAGGTGCGTAAGAGGGGAAGGGGTCAAACTTTGTTTAAATACGTCGTAGACCCACGATGAGAGTGCTATGACAGGCCATCAGTCCAGAAGGCAGTGGCAGACAGCGGGTTGTTCCCGAGCAAGACCAAGGCATGTCAGAGGCGGGTTGCCAATGAGACCAGGATTTTTAATTGACAAAGGGTGCCGGTGAGATTAGTTTTTTGTGGAGGCTTTACAGTTCTTAGCCTCCCTCGTTTCTGCAGTGCAGCAAATCTCTTGATTTCACAAAGAGCGAGATGGGAGTCCTCTGTGATTACTTTGGCTCTGTACGTTGCGTTTCTTGGTTTCTGCAAACGGCTTTGTTTTCCACACAGCAGACTCCCTGTATTCTCTGTCCACTGGCCCAGCAGGGCATGGTGGTGAGCCCGCCCGGACAGGACTCCCCGACCGAGGCTTGTCCTTCAGCTGCACATTGCCAGCCATTATCTGTTAACAAAGGAGCTTTCTGTAGCAGAACCACGAGAAAACAAACTGTGATTGTAGTCCCCACGCTCGGTCTTTGCGTGCAGGGCACTACGCCATAACCCCTTTAATCGATTAAGGTAGCACTGTCGGTTAAAGCATATGCTGCAGGATTCTTTGTGCAGTTTAAAAGCCACAGGTTTGTATTGGGCTAGGGAGGAGTCACGTTTTCATCACACTGAGGTCAACAGAATAAGTTGTTGGTAGCAATAAAATGCTTTATTAGCACTTGCCTGACAGCGCACGCCTACAGCATTGAGTAATATAAATGAGAGTGAAAGCGCGTTCTGCTGAAACGCTGTGAGCGCGGACAGGGTATGTGCATGCACATCGCCTGTCCGGGCGCGTGCCATCGCCTGTCTCCCTTCCCTAGCAAAACCGATGACTATAGGTCTCGCCAAGGCGAGCAGCGCATGCCCTGCATCGCTAAGCGAGACCTAAAAACCTCACTTGAACATAAAATGGACACCAGAACTCTTGAGGTGAATCTCATTCGCACAGATCTCAATAAAACCAATGAACGTGTTAAACAGGTGGAACTCAAAACTAACAGCCTGGTGGAGAACATCTCACAAATACAAACTGATATTAGCAAACTGCAGACTTTCCGAAAGTTCGCAGAAACTAAGCTGGACGATTATGAAGGTGCCTTAGACGCAATAACGTGCATATATTAGGGGTTCCCAAAAAGGCGGAAGGGGAGTCAGTAGATCTATTCGTGGAGGAACTCATCCTTCGACATCTCAAACCCAAAGTCCTGAGTAACATCTTCGTCATTGAAAGAGCTCATGCCCGAAACCCCCCCCACCTGATCCTCGCCAGGATCCTCAACTATTGAGACCGCGACACAATACTTAAACGTGCCGGAGCGGGTCCTCCGCTCAGGCTTGAGAATGCTGAAGTCACCTTCTTCCCAGACTTCACCCAGATGGTCCAGAAACAGCAGAGATCCTTTCTGGGAGTCAGGAAAATACTCAGAGACCGGGGCCTCAAATACGCAATGCTCTTTCCTGCCAAACTCCGCGTAGAAGCAGATGGGAAGGCGTGGTTCTTCGACCACCCAGAGATAGTGGCAAACTGGTTGAAGACCCGAAAAGCATGAGACCAGGATGGCAACATCGGGGGCAGGTGCTCCAGATCTATGAGGGAGACAAGTAGTAACTCTGGATGCACCGGGCCTCTGCAGGTGTCTCGAGTGACCAGGACATAACGGTTTATGGACCAGATGGAACATTGTGAGACTGGTAACGGGGGTGCACTTAACCTGGCAGCCAGAACACTCAATGACACTCTTTTTCCTCGCAGAGATGTATAATTTGCTCTAGGTGAGGGGCGGGGGCGACGGGGCACCACGCATCTCACTTTTCCACGATTAGTACCGAAGTTAGGCGACAGGCACTCTGTCAGTTTAGAATGGGCAGTTTCAAGTCCAATGGGCAGGGAAGCAGGGAGTGGGGTTGTTGGGAGGGGGTTTTGTATTTGGTCTTTGTTATAGTTGTTACATCAACAAGCACTGTAATTGGCATGACTGAGGCTATTGATTTCTCAATTAGATTCAATGCATACGCAGTGGGATAAGACTGCCAGAATTCTAAGCTGGAATGTCAACGGCTTGGGGACAAATTTAAACGCAGTATAGTTCTTCAATATATCAGGAAACAGGCCCCTGACATTGTTCTGCTTCAGGAAACGCACTTGATAGGAAGCTCATGTAAAGCTATGTGCAGCTTGGGATATAAGCTGGTGGTACATGCTGGGTTCACAACGAGTGTGAGAGGAGTGGGTATTATGTTGAAAAACACATTCCCCCTTAGCGTGGATTCTACTTGGACTGATGACAGGGGCCGTTATGTAGGTATCTCTGGGTCCTGGGAGGGACGAACCATTATATTAGTGTCTGTCTGTGTCCCACCTGGCTTCCAAACTACTACATTCCAGGACCTACGCACCACTCTCCTTTCGCTACCAGAAGGAATATTGTTACTGGGAGGTGATTTTAATTCCGTGGGCTCAGGTAGACTGGATCGCCACCCACCGCGTGAGTTGGGGCCTTCTAATAGATGGCTGCCAGCCTTACTTGAGGCAATGGGATTGGTGGATGGCTGGCGAGCCTACAACCCTGAGAGTTTACAACACACTTTCCACTCTGGGGCCCACGGCAGCCTATCGAGATTGGATTATATTTTGATCCCTAGCCCCCAAATCTCACATATTCATGAAATCAGACACCTAGCTAGGGGCATATTTGACCACTCACCGATATGGGTACATATACTCCTGGATCAGGTTAGGGTGGGTAGGGTAGTCCCGATTAATCCCTGGTATTTTTGCAACCCCAAAATTCGTAAGGAACTCACTAAGGCGATGGACACTAATTTCAATGAAAACTCGGGTACAGTAGACTCCTCCCAAATACTCTGGGAAGCTTTCAAAGCAGTAATTAAGGGGAAGCTATGTCTCTAAAATATGGATAGAAGAAGGAACAACAAAAGGAAGTGTCTAATACAGAGGACGAGATCTACCAATTAGAGAGAGACATGGAAACAATGACCACACCAAATTCGCTCCACCTGTTGCGTCTTAAACAGGAGGAATACAGGGCGTTAGTGACAGAGAAAGCTAAAACGCTGGGAAGAGAGAAACTCGGTAGGATTTATGACCTAGGGGATAAAGCCGGAAAATTGATAGCTTGGCTTAACGTGAGTGGGCAAACAGATTGGTCCCAGTTCTGCAAGACACTAATGATGTTTACGTTACCGACCCCCAAGAAATAGCGAATCACTTTGCCAGACATTTTGATGTAGTGTATACCGCAGTAGCACCCTACACCGAGGAAGACTCTGCTGAATTCTGAGGGACATTACACTCCCCACCCTTTCCTCAGCAGACCCCAACTATTTGATAGACCCTTGACGGCAGACGAAATAGCGCAGGCGATCAGATCACTCAACTCAGGGAAAGCCCTTGGCCCTAACCGCATTCCAATCAAATGATATAAACGTAACCCTGATAAATTGCCTCCTTATCTTAAGGGCATGTTCTAGGAAAGTAGCGAAGTAGGTGAGCTGCCAATAGACCAACGCATAGCCAACGTAGTAACCATACATAAGGAAGGCAAACCCAAAGCAGATTGTACCTCATAATGGCCAATCTCCCTTCTTAATGCTGAGCCTAAGATCCTTGCCAAAGTCTTAGCTAACCGTCTAATTAAAATAATCTCTGGCCTGGTGCACCCAGACCAATCCGGTTTTATATCACACCTGAACACGGCGTTAAATATGCGCCGAGTACATGGGGTCCTAGGTAGGGTGGACACCATCCTGGAACCGGCTGTCTTTGTTTCCTTGGATGCCACCATAGCGTTCAATACTATTGAATGGCCTTATCTCATAGCTGTCCTTCGAAAACAGGGGTTCGGCCAGGAATTAATTTGGTGGGTTTGTTTTTATTATTAACCAAGTCGTGGTTAATAATAAAAGGTCAGACACATTTTCTTGAGCCGGGGTACCCGTCAGGGATGCCCACTCTCCCCCCTCCTATTTGCTCTAGCATTGGAACCCCTGGCTGCATGGATCCGCCGCGATCCAGTTATTCGAGGTATGCGTTGGTCACCTGAATGGGAGGACCACATTTCACTCTATGCAGATGACATTTTACTCTATTTAACGTATCCTAAAAAGTCCCTAATTGCAGTCTTGGACATATTGGCAGTGTTCAGCAGATATTCTTGGTTGAAGATTAATTGGACTAAGTCCCACCTATATGTCCTTCAAGGAGCCCTACCCCCATTGCCCCGTAACTGTCCAATCCAGGTCAGTACCACAGGATTCAAATACTTGGAAATATTTCTCTCCTTAGACCCTCCACTTTAATACAAAAAAACCTCCTTCCACCAATGCTTCGCTAAAAACGGGACACAGCCAGCTGGAAATCTCTCTCCCTCTCTCTTCTGGGCAAGGCAGCTCTTTTTAAGATGATGTCCCTCCCCAGTTTTCTTTATGCCCTATAAAATTCACAAAATTCACTCGATCCTGTCCCCCTGAAATATTTTAAAGAAATTGAAGACCTCCAGAGAGACTTATTGTGGAATGGATCGCCACACGTAGCCTTGGGTAAACTTAAATTAAATTGGTACAATGGTGGCATCAGTCTACCGGACATAAAGAAATATTATTGGGCTGCACACCTTGCAGCTATCAATCATGGCACATACGGTGGCCTATGACCCAGGCTACCGGATGGATAAGTGGCTTCTCCCAGGTGGAAATTATAATAGATCACTTTAGTCGAAACCTGGCCGGTCTAGACTGACAGGCCCCACTGGTCACTCAGTCAGTGTATGGAACACTGCAAACAGGTCCCTCGGATGGGAACGTAAACGGATCCTAGCTACTCCCTATGGGATTCTGCACAACCAGGTAATCTATGGACATTAAAGGGCTTTGATAAGTGGGAGTTGATTGGCATCTCACAAATTAAAGATATATGGGAAAGGGGAGGGGTGAAACCTTTTGCCACTCTCCAGAGTCAACACCAGCAAGCTGACACTGAGCTGTTCCGCTACAGACAGGTTAGCCATGCACTGCATTCCCTCATCCCAAGGGGCACGTCCCTTTCTGAATCATCCCCGTTGGAGGATAGAATACTGGATGGCCACATCCCGGATAAGACCATCTCATTAATTTATAATAAATTAATACATAACATGGAAGATCCTCTCTCAGTATTGCAACAGAAATGGGTGGCAGATGGCATAGAAATGGATGATGAGGAGTGGCAGGAGGCGATATCTTCTCCTCAGGTGGTGGCCATTCCAGCTCGACTAAGGCTAGTATAGTTTGAAATCCTGCATAGGATATATATATGGCCAACCCCCGGCTAGTGCAGATGGGGAGAGTGGAAACAGGGGACTGTCGCAGAAGATGCGGCCAAGTCGGCACCTTTATGCACATTATGTGATGTGGGAATGCACATGCGTTCAAACATATTGAATGGAGATACATGCAGTGATGAGGGCATTCCTCACTGTCACCATTTACCCTGAAGCACGCAGATGCCTTCTGAACATATGAGAACCGACTGACCTTAACACCCATCAAACACAATGGGCCACTTTGGGATTCATGCTAGCCAAAAGAAATATTGCTCAGGCCTGGGGAGCAGCAACGCCCCCCCACAATAGAGGCATGGGAGACGAGTATGGACGGATGTATGTTCAGAGAAAATACAGTCTATACTGCCCGAGGCTGTCTTAAAAAGTGGTCCTGCATATGGTCACTGTGGCACTCATATCGTGGAGACATTTGCACTCCCCCACAGAGTATTGAACTGGATGAATTGCTTCCTCCTTGAAAGGTCCTGACTGTGTATTATGTGAAGAAGTACTGCCTCTCATTGTCATGCATGTATTGATACTAAGCTGATTTGATGATTGCTTATATGCCGATGTTTGTCAATAAACAGATATATAAAAAAAAGGTGTCATAGGTGGTCAAAAAATCTTTGTTAACCTCGCCCTCTGTTTATTGGTTGCCCTCCTTCATCTTGTTTGCCTAGTTGGTAGTCTTGGTCAGCTAAGTATGGGTATGTTTCAAACATTTGAATCGCATGGCAGACCAAGAAGTTAACTGAATCGGCAATGGTTGCTATCATGGTATGTCCTCACTGGAGAGAAAGAAATAGAATGTTGATTAAAAACTGATGTTATTGAAATTGTAGAGCATACAAAGGACAATGAAGGGAACGGGATGGGGAGCCCCACAAAAGGGTAAGGGAATGGAGGATAGGGAGGGGCAAGTTAGAAGAGGCAGTGGTTACCTAGAGCTTTCTAGAGGCCCAGGTTTGGATCCTGACTCGATGGCACTAAAGACTCAGTCAATGTGTCAACCTGAATGCGAAAACCAGTTGAACTTCAACCCATACACCAACCACTGAGCTATGTTTACATAAGATGTGTTTTGATAACGTGCAGTCCTATAAACCATGTGACAGGAACAGTTAGTAGAGCCTCAAATACTTCTTCATAAAAGAACAAGGCCCTCAAAGATTACCAGAATACGGCCTATATATTTTAAAATCTTAATTTAAACAAATTGTTTAGTCTAGTGCACACAAGATTAATTGTTATTACAATGAATATGAACAGGAAGGCAACAAGGAAGTTATGAATAACGTAGACAATAAAAAATACTCCAATATTTTTGATGCGAAAGATTAAGCATTAAAACTCTCATTCACTACTTATAAGTGCTATATGAATTCTAGTTTTAGCACATTAATAGCAAATTAAGATGAAAAGCCTATTATGAGTTTCAAAAATGGTTCGCGTCCACATACCTTACTTCAGAACAGTAGTTTATATTTTCAGCTCACATATGCACTGTGTGTGCTCATGATAGGGCACCGTCTTCATCACTACTGGCTGAACAGTCAGTGACGTCCCCACTCTTTGCAGCTTCAGTTAAGGCGGGTGCTCTATCGGGTACCTGTGTCCTTTTGTTCTCTGGCGTGAAGTCCCCTCTGACTTCTAGTTCTCTATGTTTGTATTTTATAGATTATTCCAGGCTTTCTGGAAGTCTTTTAGTATAATATTCAATAAAGAGTGGTCTAATGCCCTTTAAACGGTTTTCAATCTATCAGACAATGTTCTCTTGGAAAGACACCAAATGTGACATATAATGATCATTCTTCTAGAAACATTCTCATTTCACCATAATGGTGAAACACATAAATGATCAAAAGCAATACTTAAATACATGAGGCCTGTCTGTTCGCCGACAACCCGTATATTATATGTTGGATGTGCTATATACATATGTTTTAATATAATTTGATGGAAACTATTACCTTATAGATGTGCCATGCTATTAATGTCACTATTGCAAGTCCTTTCTTTAATAAAAATGTTTTATAAAAAAAAGAAAAAGCAAGTCTTAAATACAACAAATATATACATTTAAGCGTGATTATCTTATATTATAGGAACAGAACATTATGAAAAATAATGTGCATTTGATTTGATCACATGTAGTCACTTTTAATGAATTCATTAGCTTGCACATGGCCTTCACAGAAGGGGAATTCAAAGATGAGGAAGACCTGGGAGTGGGAGGTTCTTGTTTTGCTTATGGTGAGCTAAGACATTGGAAACGAGGTTGCCTTAACACCACTCCTAATGCACAAGGTATCTCTGATATGACTGAGTTCATTCATCTCCCCCAGAACGCTTATCCAGAGTTCGAGGCCAGCCTGAGAGGTTCCAACTATGCCATAAATACCTGAATCCCTGTAGATCAAAAGGGCGTTTGCTTTATTAATGATAAAGATATCGTTTGCCTCGTTGACACAGGCGCTAACCTCTCGGTGCTGAAAACCTCAGAATTCCCACCTTTACATCTCTTGAGTATGTTCATGAATGCAGTCAGTATTTTTAACCAACGTGTCCCCCACCATATTCCTGATCCTGTATCAGAACCCTATTAAAGAGAAACATAATTTTTTTGCGAAGCCCGATCTCCCCAGCCAATGTGCTAGGAAGACATATTCTCTACAAGTTGAAATGCACTATGTTTTGCACCCCAGATGTTGTGTTTCTAAATATACCCTTGTAACAAGAAAATGAGGAATTCGACCTTTTATGTGAGGGCACAGGTCACCAAATTAATGAGAATATAACTGTCTTGTTTTCCAATTTAAATAAATTACTTTCAAATGTTCCATCCACATTGTGGTCCATAGTGGCAAATGATCTGGGAATCATCTCATCAATGGAGCCAGAGAAGATCAAGTTTGCCCCCCCCCCCCCCAAACAAAGCTAAGAAGAAAACCCCTGTACCCATTCAAACCTATGGCAGAGGAAGGTGTCAGCCCTGCAATAGCAGATTTGATCAAGCAAGTAGTTGCAGTGCACATTGTCAGTCAATGTAACACACCGATTTTCGCAACATGTACATGTTTTCCAAGAGACCTTAGAATGATTAATAATGTGGTTATCCCAAGCTTTCCTGTGGTTCTAAACCTTTCCACCATCCTTTCTTGCATCCTGCGAGTGCTCAATGGCCCACAGTGGTACACCTCTTCTTTTCCATTCCCCTCTATGAAGACAGACAATATCTCTTTGCATTCTCCTTCTGAGGATCTCAATTTATGTGGAGATGACTCCCTCCAGGATTTACTTAGTCACCTTCAATTTTATCTCAATCCCTTAAGAATTATTTGGACATTTCGATCTTCTCCCAGGGTTCCATCTACCGCCTCATCGAACTGGCCAATAAAGGGCACAATGCTTCAAAAGAAATTGCAGTTTTGCTTTCCCCAAGTGCGATAACTTGGTCATAATATCTTCCCTGGCAAGCGCCACCTGCCCTCTGATCGAGTTGAAGCCATTTGTAAGTTTCCCCACCCTATTATTGTCTCACAGGTTTCTGGGAAATCCTGGTCATTGAAACAGTGGATTCTGGGCCATGCAGAAATAGCAAAGCCCTTGCAAGATTACGTCAGTAAAGACACCCCTGAACCCTTACAGTGGTCTAGCAAATCCAAAACTGCGTTCGTGAAAATTAAACAAGGCTTGACTTCCGCGCCCCGCTTTTAGGTTCTCTAAATATGCCACGCCTTTCATGTTGTACCGTCATGAATATAATGGGTTAGCACTTTGTGTTTTAGTTCAGCATCACAGAGATCATAAAATGCTGTTCGACTATTGTTCCTGAACCTTGAACAGTCATGGTTGGGATCCCACCATGTTTGTGATCTGTGGCAGCTTCTGCAAAGCTCATTGGAGCTTCTGAGATCATTGTGTTGATCCTTCCACTGACTGTCACTGTGCCATATCCTCTTGTTGCACTCCTCCTTGCAACAAAGACACAGCAAATCTCTACATCTCGATTGTCCCAATATGAAATTCTACTGTAATCCGCCTCATATAACCCATGCCCAGTGTCCTCCTCTGACCCCAGCCTCTGTAATGCCCATGCTTCAGGAGGGTGAAGTCCATGACTGTTTGCTCATCACTGCCCACGTGACCAAGCCTCATGTCAACTTGATTGATAAACCCATTCCTAATTGTTTCAGGTTATGCTGTTTGCACCGTGTACCATATAGTATAATGCTAATGTCTGCCAAATGTGGAATCTGCCCAAGAGCAGAGCTTTCTGCCCCTACCAGGCCCTGTATTCTAGCAAAGAAAAAGATTGCGATAGCATACATGCATTTCCAGTTAGGCACAAACTTGGGCTCCTTTGGATGCAAAGGGGTTTCTTGATTCTGCCAGAACCCCTATCAAGAATGATCAGTATATTCAAAACCTCTTAAATGCACTGCAGTTGTAAAGAAGATGGACGTGTTAAAGTATGCCCCACATCAACGTGCCCCACAATGATGTTTCTAGGGGTAACATCACCGCAGATTCTGCTGCTAAAAATGCTAGCTTACTGGGGGCTGCACTTGCATCTGAGGTGGCTTCATAGATTATGGTATGTTCTGGTGATGGAAAGAATCAATGCTACTTTGGTAAACTCTGAAGATACAAATAAGGAAGTATGGAAGCCATTCCTCAACCTCCTAGCAACGGAATTTAATGAAATGACATGCCTGAAATACCTCTGCCTCCTTTGACTAACGAGTACAGACCCACAACGCATATTCGAACCCATCTTAGATACATCTCCGTATATCTGTTTATAGTGATAGTTGGAAATGAGAATACCTGTGCGGGGGGTGAGGGAGGGATAGGGGAGGGGGGAGTGTTTAAAAGTTTGTTTTTCGTTTCGGGTTATTATAGACACAGCATTTACAACCGATACGCCATCACATGTTATTCGACAAATGTTTTAACAAGAATCTACAGCTAAAAGTTGAAAAAGAGGATGTAATGTATAGATGCTGGATACAACGAAATGTGATGTAACCTAAGCAACTGTGAACAAAGTAATAGTTATAATAAAACGATTTAAACCGAAAAATGCTGATGTTGCAATGTATATAATGAGAACTGATCTGTTTCCAAGATTTTTCTCAACTGCAGGAGCAAGCTTCTGAAAGTGCAAAATATTATAGGATCAAGCAGAAATGTGACTGAGTCCATGAGGAGAGACAGCACTGGGTGTGTGGTCACACCAAAATGTCTACTTCCTAACCTCACACAGTTGTATCATGGAGCAGACCATGTTAGTAGGGATGGCATGTTACATGCTGTAGCAACCCAGTGGTGTGAGCCCTTCTTTTCCTCTATCGTATAAAAGTATTGCCATTCCTGTGTCACCTGCCTATCATACTAAGGCAGAAAGGGTATTAGGATCACCCCTGCTGCTCTCTTTCTGTCCCATCACAACTGTACAATGCTGCGCTGTAGAAAACTGGCTCTCTATATAGTGTACTAAAATGAAGTACACTGTGCAGAGAGTCCAAGCAGACCCAGTTTGGTATAAAGAGACTAAAGTAGATCATACTAATGCTCTAATTGTCGTAATGTGGGCGAGCAGTTAGGCTTATCAGACGGTAGTGCTAAGCATTTTTTGTACTCACAGAGGCGATAAATAAGACACACACTCAAGAATAAATCTAAGACCAATTTGCAAAAATAACACAGATTTTATTTTTAAGATCAAGAACTTTGTTCGCAGATAAGTACTTCTTTAGTCATGAATTTTCAAAGTTCGGAAAATAACTCACTGTTGTGCGCAATTACCAACAATGAAAGTCTATGGAGAAAAATAGCAAAATGTATATAAATCTTTCAGTCAGTTCTAGGGATTCACCTTTGAGGTTTAGGGTAGCAGCAGGTCATGGGTCAATGTTCCACTAGCAGATCATTAGAAGCGTCCCGGCCGGGAGCAGGGTGCTGAGGTTGTTGGTAGTGGTGCTCTACGAAGAAGGGGGGCCACCGTGTCGCAAGGGCCACAGTATTGCTATGGCATGGTCTCAGTAAGTCCTGGTGTCCTCTTACTTGGTGGGAAGATAGATCTAACTCTCAGGAGCTCATGTACCACTTCTGGTTTGGTTGGTGCATCGGTGTCGCCAGGCACCAGCAAGTCAGTAAGTCGGACTCTGTCGGGGAGAAGATTCTATACTCAAAGTTAGTGCTCTGGTGATAGTTGAAGTGGTGGACGTGCTCTGAGGTTCTTGGAGGCCTAACAGCAGCAGGACGAGTCAGCACACCATAATGGTTACGTTCCTTAAAGCAGCAGGCAGGATTTTGCGGCAAACTTCTGCAGCAGGTACTCCGCTCTCGGGTCAGCAGCTCTCCTTTGTCCAATTTCTTCTGAGTTCCATTGAATCTAAATTTCAGGGTCCAGGGTTGCTAGCTAAATACTAAATGTAGGGGGGTTACAGGGGGAGACAGGTAGTAGCCAATAGGCTACCTACCTTTAGGGTGCCTACACCCTCTAAGTGGCCACTTCCTTTGGGGAGTGGGCACAGCCCTGATCCTAATTTGCTCATTCACTCTCCTACAAGATGGGGGAAACTGAAAAGTGGGGTCCACATCACCTGCCCCAACTTAGGGGCGGTGCTGGCTAAATGTGGGCCCACATCCTCATCTAACTAATTTTCCCGCCTGTCCTCCCGCTAAATGTAGAGCAGGACAGGGGGTTGGCATTCACCACTATCTGGAAATGCCTGGATGGCATTTTGAACTCAGAATCTCCTTTGAAGCTTCCCGCCACGGAATGCCAATCCGGCCTGGAGGAGGTGTGACGCACCTCTGCCCAGAGAAGGCATTGGTCTGGGCCTTCGAGAGGAAAGGCTCTAACCCCATGAGGTCAGAAGCATGTCTGGTGGTAGCAGGCTGGCTAAGACTAGTCAGAACCCACACCAGTGTTTGGTAGGTTTTAGAGGACACCCCTAAGGTGTCCTCTGTGTGCATTTATTAATAAATCCAACACTGCCATCAGCAAGCATTTATTAAGACAAGATGCTTGGTACCAAACATCTTGGGGTACAGTGAGGCCATCGTGGTGGTGGGGAACTCGTAATGACGATTGTACAACCCATGAATTCTCTATGGCTTCCCTGTGCACTTACACTATCCAAGAATAGACTTAGATATTGTAGGGTCATATCTGATCATGCAGATATGTCCAAAGATGGGATATGGGATATAGTGAGCCTGCCTTATGGCTGCCAGGCCTGCAGTAGGGGTGACTTACCCATATCTCATGCAGTGTCTGTGGGCATGGCACACAGGGATGTGTTACATATGAAAAAGTGGTAGAATGCACACCGACATATGATGTCCTTCCAAACATTTCATAATTCTCCAGGCAAGTACTAGGCATACCATCCTAGAATGTGCTCCATCTGTGCCCATTTGTATATCAGTGCAAAAGCTGGCGCCTCATCGGGTTCCCCAACCCAGGATGCACAGCAAACAAATATATATGAATCATCCAATAAAGTTCTTGCATTTTTCATCTGTTTTATTTCAAAAGTAATCCATGTGTCAAATGAGTTTCTGTACTTTAATCTTCACAAAGTTCAACAAGTGCCAATCAGGCTTTACTCCAAGACACATAGAGGTACATGATTCCTCATAATTCAACGTGGAGATGATAATCACAATGATTTTTGGGCAAAAAACTGCCCTTCCTCAGGGGTAACTATGATGGAAATGGGTCAACAGATGAGAACCGCAAATTACCAGCATTAACAAACAATGTTGTGACCCCACTTTTTAACAAAAGTGGAAACAAACTCATGAACACCAGTATAGTGACCACATTTAAAACCAGTGCCCAATGAGAGTTCCAAATTTGCATGCAAGTGCTCGCTCCCAAAACATAAACCTAAAATAAAATGCAGTACAACTTGTGAAACCAGACAGTAAAAAGGCAAAAAAACAACATTTTAAGCGTCAAAAACTATAAATTCAACATACCTCAAGAAATATAATCGACCAAGTATTCTGAACCATACATGCTCTGCTAAAACCTCCACAAGTGTGTGAGTTATTTGTGAAATGAGTCATGTGATTGATATCACGTGGCACTGCTCCCCATGAAAACATAGGAAAAATACTCAGATTATCAGGGATGGTTCCTGCATGAGGGCATACGGGGCAGAGCACCACCAGTCTCAGAGGAAGGAGAAGGAGATTGAAAGACTGGTCTGAGGCTGCAGCACTTATACTGTCCAGTCTGGTAGCAGTGCAGCACAGCTGTGTACAAACACATGCTGCCCATGTGAGGTAGACAACTTCAATACCACCCAAATCAGGCATTAGGAGTGTGCGTCTGTGAGGCAGTGGTGAGGGCAAGCAGGCTCTACCTAAAGCAGCAGTTTTTACAGGGCTTTGGTCGAATACTCGGCTCACCAGAACTATGTAGCTTTGAACATCCTTCTAGGATCCCGTCTCCTCTTCTGACTGGCTGACCCTTGATACTGTGAGCCTATGAGAAAAGAAGGCGGGATTTCAAGTACTGCTTCCTTCAGCCTGTGCTTGTCCCTCCTTCCTTCAACCAGCTGCAGCTGGGCCACTGAGACACCTCTGTGAGAAACACTGTGACCAAGCTGAAAACGGTGAGTACAAGTGCGCCTTGCCTTGTTTGTCAATATGCCTTAGAGGCCTGGCGCACATCATCTGCCTTCCATGGCTGCCAAATGTACCATCTGTTGGGATAAACGGTACGCCCCTCCACTTTCAAAGTACACCGACCACCATTGCAGATTTTCATGCTCACAATAACGCTATGCAAATCAACATTACATCAAAATCATAAAAGCTCAGTATATAAAACACTAATAAATCTATGAATAAAATGCAATAATAAATTATGAAATCGTACAACTCAAATTGTTCCATAAACAATGAATCTGAAAACTAGCTGAAAAATAAAACCCGGCTGTAGAACCTGCTGTAGTTCTCATTACATTGAACTATGACCTCAAAATTAACCTTTAATTTCATGTGTCTATTTAACAATTTTTTTAACCAAAACGTTGTACACAGGGATGCGTGCCATGTCGACTCTTCAGTTTTCTCTGCAACAAGATATGCAGCCTGCAATTGCAGTTTGCATGGTCTTGGTGAGGGGCCGTTAGGGTGCTACAATTTGTTCTGCAGCCCTAGTGGACCCTCTTCAATTCCAATACCCTAGGTACCAGGGGTACCATTTACTAGGGACTTGTAGGGCTGGCTGAAGTTGTACCAATCATTGTGCAGTTTGAGGAAAAAGCGCGGGCACTGGGAACCTGGTTATCAGGAACCCAGTGCACTTCCATTCAAAATCACATCATGTTCCAGGCAAAAAGTGGAGGGCTAATCATGTCAAAAGAGACACTTTCGTACATGGGCCCAGAGCTTTTCCTCATTACATCTTCCATCCAAGGTAAACAGCCTTCTCCCGGATACTGGATCCTCTTGTGGGTCTGGCCTGCTATCATTGCCACTGCCTTGAGCATTTGGCTGGTAGTCATACACATCATCACTGTGGAAACCTGTCCTTGGGCAAAGCCGCTGCTCTGTCTATGTAAACAACTCCTACATGCTGTTGCCAGAAATATACAGGCATATTATTAGTGTCTCCTCTTGCTGTATTCACACTCAAATGCCTGTAGATGTAGAAGAAAATGTGCCTTTGATTGGGGTGCCCTTCAAAATGAAAAAAACGTGTCTCGATGTTCTACCATGGACACAGACTGTCAGAATGTGCCAGTATTTCTCACAAGTCTCATCAAGTCCTTGAAAAGTATAACAACCCATATGGCTGTTACCAATCTGATGTCACCCACCTCGCCTTGTTTGACTGGGGAATGCATTGTGAGCAACGCAAATCAAACAATCAAAGTGTGTTTCTGGGTTGAAGTGAGTGTGCCACTATAGTAGAAGCCAAAGACTTTGGTTGTCCTTCTAATGAGCACAGACTTTACTCCAGTCTACGGTTCTATAAACGCAAATATCATGAGTTAACCTTGTTGCCCCAAGAGTAGACTGGGAAGCCATTTTATTTATGGTTGCACATTCGTACATTGTCTGGATCTTCAGAAAAGCGTAGCTTCACTTCCAATGTAGGCGCTCAATACTGTGATTTTCAGAAAATAGAGTGTTCAGCTGTAGGTTTATCTATATTTCAAGAACTCTTCACGTTCTTTTTGTGAGAAGGCCCTGCCTTCTGCTCATTAGTTAGTTTAATTGAAATAACAGTTGTTAATCCTATCTTCACATTCCAATTGACTGGTATAGGGAATAACGTATATAATAACTTGTTTAATTTGAATAGAATCTAGAACTATATGTCTCTACTGGACTTTTAGAGGCTACTCTGGTCCGTTGAATTGACAATCCTCGTTTATTAATTCTGTTTAGCTGCTCGCTATTTTTTCAATAAACACGTTAGACTTTAGGCACCCAACATGTGTTTAATTTAACATTAGAAAGGTGGCAGCCATGTTGAATCTTCATGTGTAACTTCTCTTGTGGCTCACGGCATCCTTTGTTAGGCAATCACATTACAATGTTGCTGCAGCTAAAACCTCGGATTTCAGTTGCTGAAATCTATTGTTTCCTATAGCATTTGTATTCTATGGCAGGCCCGGAGGCTTCGGATTATGCCTTCTTCCTTCGCTTTATTTTTACAGCAGCAACACCAAAAACATCATCAAACTACATTCCCCATGAACACTTGGGAAAAACAAAAGTCTTATCAGGAGTCCTTTGTCTGTGTCCGCACTCCGACCATAGTCCATTTACGCTGTTTCCTCACCCTCCTTCTTCGCTGCTCAGCAGCAAGATTGGTCATTTTTCGTCTCTCCTGGGTTTTGGGGGGTTTAGTCTGTGTATTTTCGAGTGTTGTTGTTAACATTTCTGTTTTGCTCTTATTACAGATCCCCTGATAATCTTGGGTCGCTAGTGCGTGCCTAGCGCGATTTTGACCCAGAGCCTAGTGCGGTGTGGTCCTCCAACTGCTAGGGGGGCAGACGTTCCTCTCTATGGGCAGAGCGAGTTTCAGGACTCCAGTCACAGAGTTTTTCTGATGAGCGCTGCCCTCAGGGAGTTTCCTGCCTCCTGCCACCTGGTGTGACACCCTAAGGGGTCGGAGTGCCAGTTTTTCTCAGTTTGAACGCCCTGTAGTGAGTGCTATTTTACAATCTGCGGGGTCACAATTTGCACCGGCTGCTGTGATGCTGTGGGACACTGTCCATGGTGGCTTGCCCTGTGAGTAGGAAGGGCTGGAGTGTCCCCAGGGCTTTACCTGCCTATGTGCCTTTTGTGCCACCCATATTCGCCTGGGCTCCCTCCCATCTCCAAATTTGGCGCCTTCAAGGCTTACCTGAGTGCTACTGCCTGAAGCTCCTGAGTTCCTCCGGAGCTTAATTTACCTCAGCATGCAGAGGGAGCAAGACCAGTACCAAGAGGAGGACCCTCTAAACTACATCCCATGTGATGATGACTTTTATCAGGCAGTAGATGATTCGATCTATAAGGCCGTAGATCAGGCCATGGTGCCCCTTGAGCAGCGCCTCTCAGCGTGTTTAGATGAAGCCTACGCGGAATTGGCGGCCCTTGTCCATAATCAGGCCCCACCCCTGCCCCCTCCCTCTTCTCCTCCGAGCAAGAAGCCCTGCACAGAAGGGGTTGATACTGACGCATTTGCTCGCTTGAAAAGCGCCTTTTTGGCACAGGGCGCTTCTCAACCGGTCCAGTTGCCCCCTACTGAGGCTATTCCACCTACGCCACGGACCACCTCTCCTGACCCCCTGGACGATGGGGACACTCCCGATACCGATGAGGAGGTGTGTTCCTCTAGGTCCTGGCTCTCAGCCCTGACCCCGGCCCCTGCAGGGACCTCAGACATGTTGGATCCAGATAATATTGTCCACCCAAGGTTCCCCGGGACAAGGTAGCCCATTATGTAGCGAGTCGTCTGCGTAAGCCCATGGATAAAGACGCTTGCAGCCGCCTCAGGGCGGAATGTCCCCGCCCCAACTTAGAAAGAAAGGTGGCGTTGACCCCTGACATAGACCCGAAGATGGCGACATTTTTAGCGAAGTTCATTAGAGACCCCAAGAAGGGTCTTGACCATTTTGTGGCGCACCTGCCAGGACAAATTGCTGGATGCGGTAGGACCTGTCACCAAGATATTAGACATGGCCGAGGAGGCCAAGGTGTCGGGCCCTTATCTCACCGGAGGTTCTCTCCAACTGGGCGCAGCGTGCGTTTGTGTTCATCGGGAACGGGAACTGCGCGCTCTCCACTGAGAGACGGAGGTCACTCCTTATTAACCCCTTCGATGCTCATGAGGGAACGGTTCCATCATGAGCGTCGGTTGACCTGTGCTCATGACGGAACTGTTCCGTCATAGTTCCATAAGCCTAATGGAACGTTCAGCACAGCGCACAAATTTGCGCCGCGCTGATGAGGTTAAGATAGACCCCAAGTTGGGTGACCTCTCCTCCTCGGAGGCCTGTGCTGTGGCGCAAGGGGGCCTGTTTGGGGATCCCTTCGTCAAGGAGTTGGGGAAGTTTGTGGCTACTTTCACCTCCCTTGACGGGGCCCAATCCAACATTAAGAAGGTCTTTACCCCTCGGGTTTTCGAGAGGGCCGGACGTGACAGGGGCCACTCGTTCTGCTGCTTCAACATCTCTGATCGGGGCAAGGCTCCGTCGTGGGCAGGTCCAGGATAATGCCCGCTTCAATAACTTCTACCCGACAAGAGGACAGAAGTTCTGTGGCCGTGGAAGCCACCGAAGCCAGCAGCAGGGTGCGTGACGAGGTGAGTGTGCTGCCCTCAGCGAGCTTGCAGGTAGGGGGGCGCTTGGCGCAGTTCTTCCCGGGCTGGGTTTCCATCACAAGCGATGCTTGGGTGCTGCAGATGGTCCAGGGCTTCCAGTTGGAGTTTCATGGCCTTCCATGTCAGCTATATCGCCCCCGCACTATTACCTTCTCGCAGCGCGACGCGGAATTGGTGCGCGAAGAGATGTTCACCCTCCTCCAAAAAGGGGCAATTTGTCGCTCACACGAGCATCCAGGTGGGTTTCTCAGCAATTTCTTTTTGGTCGGCAAAGTGGACAGAGGCCGGCGCCCAGTCATCAATTTAAAAGAATTCAACGAGTGGCTGGTGTACCGCCGCTTCAAAATCGAGGGCATACACCTCCTTCGGGATGTGTTGCGTCCGTTCGATTGGATGGTCAGGCTCGACCTGAAAGATGCATACCTGACGGTGCCTTTTTTTCTTCCTCATCGGTGTTTCCTGCAGTTCAGATGGGACAGTCAAATTTACGAATTCACCACACTCCATTTTGGGCTATCCTCCGCTCCGTGGTGCTTCACGGAGGTACTCCGGCCAGTAGTGCAGTTCCTGCAGGCGCGGGGTTTGAGGATGATCGTTTACTTGGACGACATGCTGTTTCTGGACCAGTGCCCCAAACAGCTGTCTTCCCAATTGCAGACTGCTGTCAACCTCCTTCAAGGATTGGGGTTCGTTATAAATGAAAAGAAGTCCCTTTTAGTCCCCGTCCAAAGCGCACCCTTTTGGGTTTCAATATCGGCTTCTGTCTTCCACTCTGAGTCTTCCAGCTAAGAAAATGGAGAAGATCAGACACGAGCTATGTCAGACTTTGGCGAAGTCGCAGATCTCTCTACGACATTTGGCACATTTGGTCGGTCTTCTTTTATCTTCGATTCAGGCCATATTCCCAGGGCCCTTACATTATCGAGCAATGCAATGCCTGAAGGCATATCACCTCAGACAGGGCTTAAAGTACTCTCAGTTGATTCCACTGTCGGGCGAAGTGAGGGACGAAATGCAATGGTGGCTCACGCACAAGGAGGCCTGGAATGGCCGTGCGATATTCGGCTCAGCCCCGGACATAGTTATCGTGTCGAACGCCAGTCGTTCCAGGTGGGGGGCCAGGTGCGGAGAATTTTCCACAGGTGACTCCTGGTCCGTTCACGAGCAGTCGTTGCACATCAACTGCTTGTAATTACTAGCGGGGTAATTTGCTGATCAATGCTGCACGAAGGACAGAGTGCAGTTGCGTGTCCTCCTCAGGATGAACAATGTCTCGGCGGTCCGGTACATCAACCATCTGGGGGGTACCTGGTCCAAGATGCTGGCGGATCTAGCCAGGGATTTTTGGCACTTTTGCCTGGACAACCGGGTTTCGGTAACAGCAGAATATCTGCCAGGGCTGGAGAACAAAGTGGCCGATTGGCACTCCCGTCACCTTCTGGATGCCAGTGTGTGGAAGCTGGATCCTCAGATTTTTTTCCTTGCTGTCTGAGAAGTGGGGTCCCTTCTCGTGGATCTGTTTGCGTCACGCCTGGAGCATCAACTTCCGAGGTTCTTCAGCTGGCGCCCGGCTCCTCTGGCGGAGGCGACGGATGCTTTCCTCCAGGACTGGACAGTGGAGCAGGGTTATGTATTTCCCCCATTTTCCATGACCACGCGAGTGTCAGCGCTGCTGCGGGGCCAACTGACGGAGGTAGTTTTGATCACGCCATGGTGGAGGTCTCAAGTTTGGTTTCCAGTTCTACTGGAACTTTCTTGGGATTTTCCAATCCAACTCCCCCACTCTCCTCACATTCTTCTCAATCCCGACCTCGTTCCACATCGGCTAGTCCAGGATGGATCCCTGAGGTTGATGGTGTGGAGGATCTCTGGCGGCGCTGGTCGCTCCCAGGCCTTTCGGGAAAGGCTGGGGACCTACTTTCCAAAGCATGGACAGATAGCACGACCAGGAGATATAGGTCAGCCTGGCTCCGATGGCGTCGTTGGTGTGTGCGGGGTGTTGATCCTGTGGGGGCGAATGTAGTCCATGTCCTTAATTTTTTGGCGAGTTTGGCTGAGGAGGGTCTTGCTTATCGGTCGATTAACACCTTCCGTTCAGCCATCTCTGCTGGTCACATGGTGGTGTAGGGTTCCCTGATGGCGAACAGCTCTTGGTGTGGCGGCTCCTGAAGGGGATTCGCCTTTTGCTTCCCCCGGAACCGCGATACTCAGTCCTCTGGGACGTGAACAGAGTATTGAACCTTTTTCTTTTGTGGCAACTGAATAGGTTTCTCTCTCGTAAGGAAGTGACGGCCAAGTTGGCAATGCTATTATGCCTGGTATCCTGCAGGCGCGTCTCAGATGTACGAGCCTTAGACATTTCTGCCAGGGTATTTTCACCGGACTTGGTATCCTTCACAGTAAGTAGAAGAACTAAGTCCAACACAAGAATTATTTCATATCCGGCTTTTCCAGACTCCCCTAAACTGTGTGTAGTGCAGTGCCTCTGTGCTTATGAAGAAATGACAGATGAATCTCTCCCTCCGGGTGAAAGACAACTTCTCATGGCTTTTCGTAAAAGCCGTACAAGGCAGTTTCATCAACAACCATCGCCAGGAGGGTGCATTGGATAATGCAAGAGGCGGGGATTAAAACCAAGCAATTTGGTGCTCATTCAGCGAGAGGGGCGATGGCTTCTAAAGCTTTTGCCCTAGGGGCGCGGTAGGAGCATCTGCTGCATTCTGCCGATTGGTCCTCAGATTCTACCTTTAAGAGGTTCTATTTCAAACTGGTATTGGAGGTGGCAAGGCTAGTTGTTGACAAGCTTTGAACTGGCATAATCCAAAGCCTCCATTCCTACCATAGAATGAAAATGTGCCTAGCCTTCGAGCTGGTAAATTTTAATTCTATTAAGGACTTGGAGGCAAGAATTATCCCTCCCAATGACTTCGGAGAAGTGGACCCTCCCCGTGTGACTGTAAGTAATCCATTCACGTGCTTTCTCAGCTTAGTTATGAGTTGAAGATGTTATTGCACTGTTATCTTTTCTTGTGATATGTTCCATTGCTTTTGGTTTTGCCTCTGACTCTGCCTCTTTTATAGGAAATGACGGTCCCAGACAGGATGCGTGAAAACTGACATGTGCTTCGCGTGAAGAGGAAGAGGAAATAGCATAGATGGACTGTGGTAGCTGGTCGGAGTGTGGACACAGAGAAAGGACTCTTTTGAAAAGAAAACTTTTGTTTTTCCCTAGTGTTCATGGGAAATGTAGTTTTCTGATGTTTTAGGTCTCGTCTATTCCATCCCGTAGGGATGGTAGGCGTGATTTATAATAAGGCTTCCGAAAAGTCTACCCAAGTGCGGATCGCGTACAGTTCATGGGAGCCAGGCGCGTGCACAAAGCAACACAAGACAAGAACATCAAAGTGATCGCGGCCGCTCTGATTCCATTTGCCACGAGCCACTTCACGCACTCCGCAGGTCATAAACAAGACCATCTGCTCGTGAATCAGAATGCTGGCATTGTTGTCCAGCCCCCCTCCTAGTGCTGCCTTTCCTCTGCCATTCTATGGTTTCCAATACGTCTTTCTAAAACCTAGTTATCTATGTTTTTTTGTTTTTTTTGGGGACTTGTTTGCATGTTTTGGCGTGGCTGAGTGGGAAACAAATTGTTTCTCTTTTATTGCAGAAGCAGCCTTTCACATATGTGTTCCTGCTATCTACGTGAGTTGGAATGTATTAGTGGTGGGCTGTTTTGACTTTAACATCATTTTAGGCCTTTCCTAGGCAGCTCATGTGCTCTCCCATTGAGCATGCCCCTATTACTTGCAGAGTTGCCTTTTTGTGCATGCAGCAGGCATGCAGCTCAATATTTTTTTTAAATTTAGTTTCTGCCCTTATTCTCGAAATGTTGGCTTTTCTAACTATACGTGTTCACCCAGCGAAGTTCAGAAAAGATCACCGTAGTGGTGATAAACCTACCTATCGGCATTTGTCCCTTTGTTTCCGTTGCGTTTTTTTGTTTCCAATCTGCATTTTTTTTTTAGTTTCTCCATTGTTTTATTTATTCCGATCGGCATGTCTCTGCAACCTTTCAAATATGTGTTCCTGCTATTCACGTGAGTTGGAAATTACGTAAAACATGCTATTTCTGTGAGAGGGGCGGTGGTTAGGCTTCGACTCTAGATTTCTTCTCCACGGTTTCTTACAACATTTAACAGTTTAACAGTAGCACTCTACCGCCCTCACTCTACCACTCTACCGCCCTCACTCTACTGCCCTCACTCTACCACTCTACCGCACTCACTCTACTGCCCTCACTCTACCACTCTACCGCCCTCACTCTACCGCCCTCACTCTACCGCTCTACCGCCCTCACTCTACCGCCCTCACTCTACCACTCCACTGCCCTCACTCCACCGCCCTCACTCTACCGCCCTCACTCTACCACTCTACCGCCCTCACTCTACCACTCTACCGCCCTCACTCTACCGCCCTCACTGTACCACTCTACCGCCCTCACTCTACCGCCCTCACTCTACCATTCTACCGCCCTCAGTCTACCGCCCTCACTCTACCACTCTACTGCCTCACTCTACCGCCCTCACGCCCTCACTCTACCCCCTCACTCTACCGTCCTCACGCCCTAACTCTACACCCCTCACTCTACTGCCCTCACTCTACCACTCTACCGCCCTCACTCTACCACTCTACCGCCCTCACGCCCTCACTCTACCGCTCTCACTCTACCACCCTCACGCCCTCACTCTACTGCCCTCACTCTACCACTCTACCGCCCTCACGCCACCACTCTACCGCCCTCACGCCTTCACTCTACCACTCTACCGCCCTTACGCCCTCACTCGACCACCCTCACTTTACCACTCTACCACCCTCACACCCTCACTCTACCACACTCACTCTACCACTCTCACTCTACCGCCCTCACTCTACCACTCTACCGCCCTCACTCTACCACTCTCACTCTACCACTCTACCGCCCTCACGCCCTCACTCTACCACCCTCTCTCTACCACTCTACCGCCCTCACTCTACCACTCTACCTCCCTCACTTTACCACTTTACCGCCCTTATTCGACCACTCTACCTCACTCGCTCCACCACTCTATGGCCCTCACTCTATCACTCTACCGCCCTCACGCCCTCACTCTACCGCCCTCACTCTACCACTCCACTGCCCTCACTCTACCACTCTACTGCCCTCACGCCCTCACTCGACCACCCTCACTTTACCACTCTACCACCCTCACTCTACCACACTCACTCTACCACTCTCACTCTACCGCCCTCACTCTACAACTCTACCACCCTCAGGCGCTCACTCTACCGCCCTCACTCTACCACTCTACCGCCCTCACTCTACCACTCTCACTCTACCACTCTACAGCCCTGACGCCCTCACTCTCACGCCCTCACTCTACCACTCTACCGCCCTCACTCTACTACTCTACCGCCCTCACTCTACCGCCCTCACTCTACCTCCCTCACTTTACCACTTTACCGCCCTAACTCGACTACTCTACCGCCCTCACTCTACCACTCTACCGCCCTCACTCTACCACTCTACTGCCCTCACTCTACCACTCTACCGCCCTCACTCTACCACTCTACCGCCCTCAGGCCCTCACTCTACCGCCCTCACTCTACCAATCTACAGCCCTCACGCCCTCACTCTACCGCCCTCACTCTGCCACTCTACTGCCCTCACTCTACCACTCTACCGTCCTCACGCCCTCACTCTACCGCCCTCACTCTACCACTCTACTGCCCTCACTCAACCACTCTACCACCCTACTGCCCTCACTCTACCACTCTACTGCCCTCACACTGCCACGCTACCACCCTCACTCTACCACTCTACCGCCCTCACTCTACCACTCTACTGCCCTCACAACAACTGGTTCAAATATGTGTTCTCAATGGTTCAAGCTTTATTACAAATATCACAAAAAGATGTTAATGTTTCACTTCTGTTCTTGGATTTTCGTCACAATAAAATACACTGAACATAATCTTCACAAAAGTTATTTACAAAAGTTTAAGCTATTGCCATTATAAATTTTAATAACTTTTATTTATGTATTAATTATTTAAAAAAATTAAAAGCCATTATTATTTGTAATATCAATACATCTAAGTCACGTAAATATAACACATATTGCATTACAAATGTTATAGGTGTCACATTTGCGAAAGTTAAAACTATTGGAATTGTAAATGACAAAGCTATTAATTTAGCTGTTTGCAAAACCAACACATAAATTCAAAATGTGTCATTTACAATACCAATAGCTCAAACTTTCCTAATGCGAGACCTATTGCATTGCAAATGCTTGTTGGTGTTGCTGCTGTAAAAATAAAGCGAAGGAAGAAGGCATAATCCTCGACTCCGAGTCCTTAATAGAATTGAAACTTACCAGCACGAAGGCTAGGCAAATTTTCATTACAGAGAAGTATTCTGAAGTTGTGTTTAAATGGAAACAAACTTGTTATCTATCTCTCTCCTTGAACTCCAAAGGCAGTGAAATAATTATCTGACTTTTTTTTTTAAATTATTTTTTCTTTGAATGTTTTTCCTTTTTTTAATGATCAACGTGTCCACGTATATCATCTCCGTTAATGTTGTCCTAGAGTGTTATGAATTCAGGGATACAAGAAACACATTAAAATATTCAGAATACTTCTCCTGGCAATATGACAAATGTACCTGGATTTATTTTTTAACTTTTCTAGTATCGCCTTTTTTTCAATCACTTTTTTTCTCCACTATGGTGGAAGTGTTTCCAGGGGTATAGTAAGTTTCCAGGCAATCCATGCCATATTTCCGATTTCTTATTCTTCCTTGTAAGTTCCATGCTTATTTCCTTTCGCAAAGGATAATTCCCCCACATCCTTATCCAGACTATTATATATATTATATATATTATAAGAGTGTGAAGTGCATAAATCTTTCCTTCATTTTATTTCTAGTTCTACAGGTGCCTATATCCAGGAGACACTCTTGCGGTAGTAAGTCAAATGTGCATGCTTTCCTTGTACCTAGCCACTACCTTATCCCTTTGGGCAATCCTAGGTCAAATGAAAGTACATTTCTGCTAGACCCGACAGCCTCAGGGTGGTTTTCCTCCAACTTTTTACCTTCCTCCCTCCATTTTTTCTGACCTCGTTTTTGCAGGTTTTAGAACTCTCTGCAGTTTACCACTGGTAAACAGTGCTAAAGTGCTTGTATTCTATTCCCTAAACATAATAATATTGATTCCTAATTGACATGTTTAATTTACTCATACATTCCTTGTAAAGTGCACTACATGTGTCCAAGCCTGATAATTAAATGTTACTAGGGGGTCTGCAGAACCGATTGTGCTACCCACATAAGTAGTCCCGTACTCCCATGTCTCTGGTCTGCCAATGCTGGGCCTGTGTGTGCTGTTTACTGCCACTTAAACTTGTAAATTAAAACTACTTGCCAAGCCTTTTTACACCTAAGTCACCCCTAAGGTAGGCCCTAGGTAGCCCTAAGGGCAGGGTGCTGTGTAAATAAAATGCAGGACATGTACTTTTAAGTTTTACATTTCCTAGTAGTGACAAAAACCTCAATTCATTTTCACTACTGTGAGGCTTACTCC
Source organism: Lissotriton vulgaris (assembly GCF_964263255.1). NCBI lineage: Eukaryota > Metazoa > Chordata > Amphibia > Caudata > Salamandridae > Lissotriton > Lissotriton vulgaris. The sequence goes on along the minus strand of NC_141694.1, from coordinate 148,206,501 downwards.
TCTCTTAGGTAACATTAGGAATTCCTTAATACACTTTTAAGCTGTAATTCCTGATCAGAACGGCATAGCTGCATTATGTTTTATATCTTTGGAATGGTCGTGAAAAATGTTCATTACTGGTAAAGTTGGATTTAACATTACTATTTTTGAAAGTGGGCATTTCTCTGCTCATAGCTCTGTGTGCTCTGTAGCCTTCCTTCAATACACGTCTGGGACGGGTGACAGCTACACTAGTGCATTTCCTCTAGACAGTCACAAACACAGGAAGTTGAGATGCGTCTGAGTACTCACCTACCTACATCTGCCTACTGTGGCCCTTCCTGGCAGGATGGGAGGGAAGAGCTGACACTTAGACTTCAATAGGCAGTGTCCTGCTCCCATACAAAGGGCTGATTAGCCCCTACTGATAGTCTGGAGCCAGGGCTGGGAGGAAAGGACCAATTGCTCTTCATAGACCCTTCTTTGAAGTCACCTCCACTTCATAGGCATATTTGGATATAAGTGCTGAGGAACATATTTACAAGACCCTTGGGCCGCCAGATCGTCACTCTTAGTGATGCTTTGGCAGCGCAAATTACAAAATTATATATTTGAGGCCATGCAAAGCCACTATGCGTGGCCTCATAGATATGGAGTAAGCAAGGCAGCGCAAACCACTGTGGTGCCTTACTCTGCGCTTGGGAGGCCTTACATGGGAGTTGCAGTGGGGTTTCCTAAGCACCAGCCACTGATTTTGACACTTCCCCAGATTTACAAGAGCATGTATACCTGGGGAAGCGCCAAAACCTTATATCTCCGAGGTGAGGCATAACGAGGAGAAATAACTTTATTTCTACTTGATTTTTTCTCTATATATGTGTACTGCATTATGCAGCACACATAGTAGAGGAAAACGCCTCTTAGGATTGTTTCTGTGCACGAAGTGCCATTCCCTGCACAGCATAGGCACCCTTGCAACATGGTGCAAGGGTGCCTGCATGGCGCTAGGCTGCCGAAATGGCACCAGCGAAGGGGGAAGGATAGGAATAGGGTGCATTCATGTACTTTCACTTCGACGTAGGGCAGCACAGCAAGCTGACTTCCCTACGCCAAACACCCATAAATGAGGACCTGGGATTCTGACTGTACTAAATCAGTACACTTCTTGACCGGTGGCCACTCTGTCAGGAAGAAGAGGAACCACTGTGCTTCTAAAGGGCTACCACTCTGCTGGATCTGCTGTTTGCTGAACTCTTGCCTTGCTATGTTGCTCTGGAAGGGTTGCCTCCGGTTGCTTAAGTCTCAGGGACACAAAAGACTTAGAACTCTACTTTTCCAACCCTTGGGCTCATCGGCTGGTGAGTCTGTTCTGCCTAGAAATGCCAACCCTGTCCTGGACCTAAGGACATGGACCTAGGGGTATGCTGCAGTGTTATCGACGTATTGTCTGCTGTTGCTGGAATTGGATTAGGGCATCGCACCTGAGCCGCCTCATCGCACTCAGACCCGCTGCACTCTGGGACCAACACTTTGCTCACAGACCTCATTGCATCACCACTGCTGCATTGGGGATCACTGCAAAATCTCTCAGTTGCAACCTACCTCGGTCGACATGAACCTAGGATCAAAGTACTAAGTAGGTCCCTGTTTTAGGCCTGCGCTCCCTTTCGGTCGACCTGAACTCTTGACTTTGTTCTGGGCCGGGTCGACCAGCTAACTGTTTAAGCGCTATTTGCTTCTAAGTGCTACTTTGACATTTATTCTTTCAAAATTCATGTCTCAACGCCTACGTATTGGATTTCCATCGTTTTTGTCTTGTTTTAGTTATATAGTCATACTTTAGTTTTCTAAACTGTTGTGGGATCCTTTTGTGGTGTTTTAACTGTTTTACTGTTTAAGTGTTGCGCAAATACTCTACACATTGCCTCTTAAGTTAAGCCTGACTGCTCAGTGCCAAGCTATACCAGGGTGAGTATAAATTAGGTTGGCTAGTGACTCACCGTGGCTAGAACTGTGGTTCTTCTTGAGCATGAAGCATACTCTTCCAACCAGAAACCCCATTTCTAACAATCACTTTTAATTGTTTACATTCAGGGCAATCGGTTCATTTTGTGTGGTCTATCTTATGTAGTATCACTGGTGTTTTATATGTTCTTTGCAGGAAGTTAAATTGAATCAGCCTGCATCTTGTGGGGCTGGATGCTTGGCATCTGAGCGTAAAGACCACTTCCCATATTTAATCAGTGAAACAGACTACACAACCTGTTTCCCATTTTTCTTTAACTTTTATTTGGGACCTTGGGGTAACCATATGTCCATATAGTTCAGTTATGACTCGACTGTGTTGATCTGCCTTGATCATCAACACTAGTGTGCTTGAGGTGCCTGGCGTTTCTACTAGTGTACCCCACATCTTTCTTGCAATTCTACACATTGCCCCATGTTCTAATAACTGACCGACTTTCAACTGAAATACGTACAGCATTTTCTCTAGCGACTCAAGGCCCTAGTTTCCTAAAGGCAACCCACTGTTACACACTCTCCTGCTCTTTATCTTGACATGCCTATTGCTTTGTTTAGCTGTTTAAGTTCTGGTACTACCTAGAGCTACATGTGTCACTATATTAAATATATGGGTATAACTTGTATCGAACAAGTCCATGCCTTGTGATATTTCTCCCAGTAGTTCTTTGTCTAAATTCATTCTTCTTCATCTCAGCCCCGTGCAAATTGCAATGCAGCAGCCCGAGTCAGCTTCTGGATCAGGTATTCTCAGGCCCCCAAACCTCTTTGTATGAACATTGCAAAGCCTACATTTTCACTCTGCTTGTTTTCTTACCTCATAGTAAGCTTGGTATGGCGGTGTTTAACAGTCTGCGGTATGTATGTTGGATTGGGAACATGCTATATTGAAACCAATATAGACATCTGAGAAGTATTTATCATCTTAGTTATCGCTGTATTTTCTTCCCTTGGTGCCATCCTTTTTCAGTGTGGATAATTCACAAATATGGAAAGGAATCAAATTTGCATTAACTGCCTGCCTCCAGTTGTCTATTTCCTGATATCTGCATCGGTATCTAAAGTTTGATTCATATGGATTTTAATGTATGCACAGCCCTGTTTGGGGAAAAAACGACCCAATTCTCGCATCAGCACTAGGCCTTGGTGAAATCTCTATTACCCCAGGTAATTCCATGTTACACTTTGATGTGGAATTACCAAAGATTATGTGGTTACGCCTACTTGCCTAATTAAGGTCCATATGTATCATCAAACTATTTTGCATTTCCTAAATAGCAAATTTTAAGGAATCGCTATTTAGGAAATGCAAAATGGTATGTATGAACAAAATAGCATTTATTTTGCGATTCCTTAAGCTTCCTTAATTGCGAATTCGCATTTTGTTTCATACATCCCAAAACATGCAAAAAGGCCGTTTGCAATTCGCAAAAGGCTTCATACATATGGCCCTAAGAGTAATTTGGGGGAAATTCTACCCCAAGTACACATTTAGCAAGTGGACACTTGCACTTGCTATTTGTGTTCTGTTGCATTTAGCAATATCTCTTAGCGCAAAATGCATCCTCAGTCGCTCCACACTGACCACCGCTCTGATTACTCTCAAGACAGGGAGGGGACTGAGAAACATTTTGAGGTCCAATAAGGGTATCCAGCGACAATATGGCAGGAAGCTTAGAGTATGTTCTAACTGCAAGCTGTCAATTTCTTCAGCGTCAGTCTGCTCTGCTTGGCCACTGCTCCACAACATCTCTGCAAGGCAGTTGCAGCTGGGCTTCTATCTCTGGGCAGACCCTTCCTGCAGGAGTGCGACCAGCACAGCCCTTTCACCATGCCAGGCAGACTACTTTACCAAGGTAAATCCACAGCTTAGTCCAATAGATAGTTGCAAACATCTTCAGCTGATGTCCCCTCACCCCTTGGGGCTTTCAAGTACACCAGCCGTGGACCTTAGATGTTTCCCCAACACTCTGCAGGGTTTCACCTACACCGAATAGTAAGAAGTCAGGCACTGGCTAGCAATTTCAGAGCTCCTCTTTTCTCCAAAATGATGTGTGTACTACACTAGTGCAGTTCTGGAACCAGTTTGAGATGGCTCCTTCATTTTGTGTATCCCTCGTCTTCCTGAGCAGACACTCTCTGCCTCCTTGTGATGACAGGCAGATGAAGGCTTTTGCACATCTAAAGGAAGTCCTATCTCCTTCCTCCCGCACTACAGAGTATGTTTCCACAAAAATGACTCAAGAATTGTGGAAATAGACAATTATAATATGGCAGGCTATCTCTGACTCCATTTCGTACAGTTTGTTTGCAGTGTAATTCCAAGGTGAATTTCACTAACCAACAGTCATAAAATACACTCACTATCTACCTATGCTAAACATATGTGCCGTGAAGGCACACGGTATGTAGAAGTTGACTGAGCAACATAACACTTTGTTAGAACTCTATAGGGAACATGGAAAAAGGCCTGATCTGTGACCATGACTAAAGAATACACTGCCACCCATGCCACACACACTGCAACCTCATGTCAGCTGACAAGGGGACAGTAGACACTCTTCTAGGAGATACATGTGGTGTATTCCATCAGACCAGAGAGCCTTGGTCTGGATCTCATATCCTGTAGGAGATGACGGTAGTTGAAGTCGGTGTGAGCCCTGATCAAGCAGCAAGCACAATCCTTGTCAGGGTAAGCTACAAGCAAATCCAAAATTAACCTGTGTTCAGTCCCCTGGTAACTTGGCTCAAAGCAGTCAGGCTTAATTTAGTGGCAATGTGTAATTTATTTGTGCAACACTGTAAACAGCCATAAAGCGAAATACCACACAAAAATGATCCCACACCAGATTTGAAAAATAGAATCATTTTTAATAAATAAAACAAGACCAAAATGACAACAAATAAATTAATAGAACCGGAGATATGCAATTGTAAACATTTTAGTGAAAATAGCGACAAAAAGAACAAAGTGTCAACTGTGGATCTCTGGTCTTACCAGACTGGTCCACCATAAGGGAGCGCGGGAAAGCTACAGGGATCCAGTTAGGCCCACTGAGTAAAGTACCTTAAATCCTGGTCTGCAGAGCATTGCAAGAATCTGCATTGCGCAGCCAAAGTGATGTGTTGATTCTGAGGTGCAGCGAGGCTGCGATACGAGGTCCTGCATCATTGTCAAAGATCCCATCAACTACGGCTTGGCATGTGAAGTCAGGTGTTAAGGATGTGTTGTGAAGTCTGGGTGATGAGTCGCTTCCAAGGAGCTGTGAGGCTGCTGGTGGCGTCAAAGCTGCCATTGACAAGGGATGAGAGGACATACTGCAAAGATGTGGCCTGCATCAGCGGTTCTGATGGGGCAACGGGTTGCGATGCGATGCAGGTCTTTGCAGCAGTTCCAATCCATGCAGAAACAGCGATGTGATGGTTCTGCTTTGGGTTTTAGCATGCAGCAGAGGAGATGCATCAGTTCCACTGTATTGGCAGAGGCAGGCAGAGCGCCTTAGGCCCACTTCCAAGGGTCCAGGACTGGGGTGGCATCACTTGGCTGGGTAGACTCACAGATAGCAGAGCCCAGGTGCTGGGTTTAAGGTTATTGGAGCCTTCTGTCCCTGAGGCTCAAGACAGGAAGCCAAGCAACTAGTCATTGATGTCACTCTGGTGGTCCTGGGTTAAGCAGATGCAGACCCAGTCCTTCCCACCCAGGCAAGTGGGCCAAAGGCAGAAGGTCCCCATAGCAGCACAGCAGTCCTTCTTCTTGGCGGAGTATCCACAGGTCCAGAAGTGTATTGAAGAGTTGGTGTCTGAGGCCCAATTTTAATACCCTGGTGCCCTCCTTCTAGAATGTGGAAGAAGCTTCTAGGCAGTAGCTTTGAAGTGCATGGAATGTCCTGGCTCCCCTGCCCTGGCTCATAGCTGGCTGCAGTGAGAACGTAGAAGTGATAGTTCCTTTGTGTGCAGGCAGAGCACTCCCTATTCAGTTGCAAGTGGGGCTGTGATCAGCTCCACCACCCCAAATCTTTCCAGCAGATATCCCATTGAGGCACACCTAATCCCTCTATTGTGTGACAGTCTGGGAGGAATTCACAAAGTATAGTTGTCAGTTACACTGAGTCATATGACCCAAGACAGACTGCAGGAACAAAAGAGCTAAGCAGAAAAATATAACATTTCTAAAAGTTTCATTTTCAAAATTGTAATCAGAAACCCGACTTTACAATTCAGTACGGTTTTTACTTGCAATTCCAATGACACCAAACATGATATTGCTATCTGCTCCCAATTGGAAATTTCAGCTTATTAAATGTAATAAGGAATCCCCAGTGTTATCAAATAGGAGGGGGGGTCTCACAGTAGTTGGAAATTAATGTAGGAGTTTTTAACTACTAGAGCATGTAAAACTAAAACATACATGTCCAACCTTTCCATTACAAGGCACCCTGCCCTATGGGCTACCTAGTGACTACCTTACGGGTTGTTGAAAAAGGTTCAGGCAGAAGACCTTTTCCGAAGTTGCCCGGCGTTTGTCGCCTCTATACCCACTCAAATTTACCCAAACAAAGAGGCGGGCGCTGGAGACTGGAAGGCAGGAAACAGAAGTTTTATTCCGACGGAGCAGAACACGTCAAATCAGACAACAGGGTATCTTCACGAGGTGCTCTAACTGCATCTCCGAGGCCTGGCCTCTTATACACAGGTTTATTACTTTATTGCATAAAACACATCTCTGTCAACCCTTTGATGTACGGAAAGACATCCTCCGAATCCCCGCGTCAGGCCCGTTCCCACACACATTTACAGTTGAAGTCCCCACCCCGGTCACAACAGATGATGATTATCGCGCAGCTGGACATTCCGCCGATTCACGGGATGTGTGAGGTTGATCGGATCTCATGGGGTGGGGGCTTTGATTAGCTCAAGGATCCTTTGATGAGGGAAACTTCCTATTGTACAGGAGAGGGGGGCAATAACAGTATCCGCAGGGCCAGGTGGCGGCCTGGGAACGAGGAAGACAAACGGGTACAGAGGAAAGGGGGTCTTATCAAAGGATCCGGGACCATGAAAGGAATGGTGGGAGGTGTCGCGCTGGGAACAGGATGAGGTTCCGAGGCAGAGCTGTGGGGAAGAGGGGTTTACGATCCAAGGCATGTGAGAGCGGGGGTTGTCAGCGTGCGGGGGATGCTTTGCGAGGTCAGGGGAGAGAGAGAGAGAGAGAGAGAGACGCGCTGGCTATCAACGATGGGCAGAGAGGCCAAGGTACTCAAAATGGCTGCCGTTTACGCGCATGAATGGGCTTGAAAAAGGGGCAAGATGGCACCGATAATGTTGATGCTGCGACCTAAGGTTTAACAGTGTGAGATAGGTAATAAAGGGGAGCTTAAGGCTTGGCAAGGGGTTGTATTGCCATTCAGGCTGCAGTAGCAGGCCTGGGACAGGTTCCAAGGCGCTACTTAAGTGGGTGGCACAATAATTGCTGCAGGCCAACGGTTCGCATTTAATTAATTTACTTAGGAGTCCCTTTACAAGGGACTCCTAAGTAAATTAACTAAGCCACTTGGATATAGATCAATTTAACCATGTTTAGGGGAGTGAGTACAAGCACTTTAGCACTGGTTAGCAGTAGGAAAGTGCACATAGTCCAAAGGCCAACAAATTTTTTTTAGTAAAATGAAGGAAGAGGGCCAAAAGGTTTGGGTGAAGACCACCCCAAGGCTGACAGGTCGAACATATACCAATAATTCTAAGCAGCTATCGGTGTGCATGCATGATGGTCATTTGCACTGAACTACATAAATAAAAAACACGGGGGAAAATGTACGACCAATATGCGAACGCAAAATCGGTCGCTAACCGATTTGCGCATGCAAAATTGGCCATACCCATTCTATGAATAGCACTTGCTAAACAAAAAATAGTGATGTGAATGAATACTGCTCACAAAAAAGCGACCGGTATTTGCGCACCAAAAATAGTGAATCGCAATTTGCGACTCGCAAATTACAATGTACAGACCAGTCGCAAATAGCAAATATGGGCTAAATGGCCCTTTTGCGCATGCAATTTACAATGAATCAGAAGCAGGTGGTAACCAGGCCCAACCTATAAAAACAAGCCTAGAATGCATCAGAAATCTTCCCACAATAGCTGCCCTGTACATGATAGCGAGGAGTATGCGGATACTGGCTGCTCAACAGAGGAGGCAGAGACAGGAGAGGATATTCAGAGTCAGGCTAACTTTGTTTGAGAAGGCAGAGAAGACATATGACCAGTACAGGCTGAGTAGCACTGTCATCCTAGATGTTAGAAATGGGATTCCTGGTTGGCTAGGGCTTGCGCCTAAGCCAGGCAGAAACCACCACTCTAGTCAGGGCAAGGGAGTTACACACCAAAGACAACTCTGCTCACCCCCTTAGTAGCTTGGCATGAGCAGTTAGGCCTATCCCTGAGGCCATGTGTAAAGCATTTGCGCAACCCACACAGCAACAACACACGAGGCACACCACAAAAGGAGCCCCACACAAGGTTATATCAAAAACATCACACAATATACACTGTGCCAATTGGCACTGGGCAATATTTACAGGGGATTATATACACATGACAGGGCCACTTTGGCCACTGTCAGAACCATCACTTAGTAAAGATAGCAAATGGAGTACATATAATAAGCATAGGACACAACCAGTAATTACTGGCAAACACTGGACTCAGCATCATCCTGTAACACAAACCATATTATGCACAGTATCATATTAGGCGTGGAATATATCTAGCGCCAACCTCATAAGCCTAAATATATCAGACCATAACCTCCAAAGCATAACTCACCTTAGGAAATAATCTCACTAGCATAAACCAAAGTAGAGGATAACTCAAACATAAAAACAGAATGCAAAACCTCATAATCATAAACCACATTTAGAGGCATAAAACAGGGTGTGTAAATCATACTACATAAATCCTATTTCTTAGCACCACATCCATCACATTATGGCCTGGCGCCCCACAAACCTGACAGTCCCCCTGGCCAACTGGCCTTCTCAACGGGGCTCAAAATGCCCTATGTACAAAGTTTCAGGGCGGCTGCAATGCAGCAGAATCCATGTGTGCAATTGCGCAGACCTAAACATTGCAGCTGGCACTGAGTGCTGCACAGCTGTGAAAGTACGGGGCTTAAAGGCGGGCACTCAGCGGCACAGCTTCCCAGCTGCAGCGCCCCACAATAGCGATAGCAATGATTCTAGTAGGATGGTAAATGCGGGCACTCAGCAGCCACAGCTCCTCAGCTGCGGCGGCCCACAATAGCGATAGCGATGACTTTGGTAACACAGGCAAATGCAGGCACTCAGCGGCACAGTTCCTCAGCTGCAGAGGTCCACAATAGCAATAACGATGACTTTGGAAACACAGGCAAATGCAGGCACTCAGCGGCACAGCTTCTCAACTGCAGCGGCCCGCAATAGATATAGCAATGATTCTCGTAGGACGGCAAATGCTGGCACTCAGTGGCACAGCTCCTCAGCTGCAGCGGCCCACAATAGCGATAGCGACAATTCTCGTAGGACTGCAAATGCGGGCACTCAGGGGCCAAAGCTCCTCAGCTGCAGCGGCCCACAATAGCGATAACAATGACTTTGGTAACACAGGCAAATGCGGGCACTCAGCGGCACAGTGGCCCACAATAGCGATATCGATGATTCTTGTAGGACGGCAAAGGCGGGCTTTCAGCGGCACAGCTCCTCAGCTGCGGCGGCCCCCTATAGCGATGATTCTCATAGGACGGCAAATGCGGGCACTCAGCGGCACAACTCCTCAGCTGCGGCGGCCCACAATAGCGATGATTCTGGTAGGACGACAAATGCAGGCACTCAGCGCCCACATCTCCCCAGCTGCAGTGGCCCACAATAGCGATAACAATGACTTTGGTAACACAGACAAATGCGGGCTCTCAGCGGCAACAGCTCCTTAGCTGCGGCAGCCCACAATAGCGATAACGATGACTTTGGAATCACAGGCAAATGCGGGCTCTGCTGCAGATGGTTCCAATGCAGTAGATGGCCCTCTTCCTGTCCCTTGGACTTCTTGCACTCATGCTGACACCCTCTCCTTGGCCCTGAAGCACAGATCATACCATCTTTTATTGATGTTGTGCAGGGACCTGTGTGCCACACCCAGGGCATTTATGCGCTGCTGCATTTCCCTCCAGATCTTTCATTTGTATTCTTCTGGGACACTGTGCAATGCCCTCCCAAACAGCTGCTCATGATTTTTGCAGCATTCCTCTATAATGATGTCTGTCACCTTTTCTGAAAATTGAAGCTTCCCCAGACGCTCCTTTCCAGCCTTCTCACTGCCCTTGCTGACAATGTTTTTTCTGGGAGCCTGCCTGCAGTGTTGAACTATGCTGCTGCACTTGAAAATGGGCTTCCTAATCTGCTCAGGACTCTCCAGGGACAACACTTCCTATTTTGAGGTCCTTGAGCTCACTCAGAAAGTGTTTTTGCTTTTTTTTCTCGCGTTCACAATTTTCATGCGCTAATTGGGTTTGTTTTGTGTGCTATTTGAACATGCTATAGGCCCTTTTCAACCAGGGACGCTATTTGCGAGGGCGAACCGACGCAAACAGCCGGTACGCTAAATTGCAATGCGAGTCATTAGCGACTCGCAATTGTTATACATTTTTGGTACTTAGGTATCGTTTTGTGAGTCGTAAATTGGCGCAGTGAGTGACTCGCAATTTTGGATAGTCGTACATCTGGGCCATATTAGAGTAACTTGGGAGAGGGATGAATATTCCCAACACCATGCAGTGGACATTCTTGTCACAATGGGGACATATAATTCTTCAACTAATATTTTCTTTTAGTTAGTGGACACACAAGTCCTTATCCAAAGAATGAGGTCAACAATGTAGGAAAATGGATTTAGAAACTAAAGGGGGGAGAAAGCTCCTAACGCTCTTAATATGAGATGCAATTTACCACAGAGAATTAACCTTTGGTTTCTGAGAAAAATCCACATCTCAAACTTTGCAGCTTACACAAGCAGCAAGGCTTTGTTCATAGAGTATACATGTAATGTATGAACAACAGCATGCATTCATTAATATGTTACAATTAGCAAACCAACGTAGTACCAAGCATTGGACAAGCCAATAGGTCTGGATTTGGCTGCTAACCGTTTGGCTTTGCCAATGCTTATTTTCTTTGTGAGTAGGGTTTATATGAAGGCATGCATTATATGAAAACAATCATTGTCTAAAGAACAAAATGTGTAATTAGACTAATCTGCCAAATTGCTTTCTCCAAGAAACACATCTTATGGAAAAACATATTGCCTTACTGAAGAAACAATTTATGGGACTTGTTATGTGTTCCCCTGTTAGCAATATTAATAATGGTGTCCTCATTTTGTTTCATAGATCATTTAGTCTGGATATAGACACCACCATTACTGATAGTGAGGGAAGATTGCTTCTTGTAACCCTCAAAGTGAATAATATTGTGCTTTCCATTTGCAATGTGCATGACCCCACTAGCGTGGATTTTCAGTTCTGGAATAATTTTGAAAAGCACTATGGTCTTGTCCTACTGATAATCGGATTGTAGGTGGGGATTGAAATCAATTTATAGACCCCTTCATAGATAGAAGTTCCCAGTCCACGTATATACTAAATAGAATGCAAAAAGCTTTTAAAAAATCTATTATCTCAAGGGGTTTTGTTGATGCTTGGACTATACGCCCTTTTAACACTGAATTTACCTTTTATTCCCCAGCACATCAGCCCAGATCTAGAATTGATGATATATTTGTAACTCATCATATTTTAAAACCCCTAATTAAGGCAGAAATGTGCCTGATCACCAATGCTGAATATTATGGTAGACGTAATAAAGCAGGTAAATTACTGGCAAACTACCTCAAAGTAAATAAGAAAAAATCTCAAACAAATATAAATATAGTTCAAGATCACATGGGTTACAGACACCTTACTGACCAGGAAATCCTGGAATGCTTCACGAACTGCTATAAGCAACTTTATACTCCTGAATCTTCTCCATCCAGAGAGGCCCTTATTTACTGTTGTGGCTCTATCCCCAAGTCTCAGCACAGTTCAGTTGATCACTCCTCACTTAAAGCAGATTTCTAATTCCAGAAATTAAAGCTGTCCTCCATAATCTACCTAACAACACGGCCCCTGGCCCAAATGGTTTTCTGTTGAATATTATTCTCAATTTTCTGCACTTTTGATTCCAAACTTGTTTTTATTATTTCAATATTTTTTCTCCATGAAGAAGGTATGTGGTACCTTCTTGGAGGCTGTCCTCTGTTTAATTCCTAAGAAGGGTAAGGATGTATCTCAATGTGGAAATTACTGCCCTATCCTATTAATCAATACGGATTGCAAAGTTTCTGCTAAGATTTTAGCTCTCCGATTTCACACCATTATCCCCAAACTAAATGGCATAGAACAATCAGGATTTGTCAGGGGTACATACATTACGTTAACTCCAAAACATTTTTGAATATTTTTCACCTAGCCGCCCAATCTAAAGATCCTGTTGCAGCAATTACATGAGATGCAGAGAAGGCTTTTGATTGAGTTCATTGGGAGCATCTGTATCGAGTTCTACAATGGCATGGTTTTCGTCCAACGTTTTTAACTATATGTCTGCTTTGCTCCTCTCCTAACACCTTTATTTTTGTTAATGGATGGCAACTACACAGAGATACTCAACATTTAGGGGAGTGATGTTGATGAAATGAATAATGCACTTTGGCAGCTCGCTGGGGGTAGGAGGTGCTATTAAAAAAAAAATGTAAATCCATATTTGTAAAGAGCGAACTTCTCACTCTTACAGGTCTCAAGGCGCTGGGGGCCGTCGTGGAAATTAAGAGAGATATACTCAGATTCACATGGTGCTGAGATGAGCTGCTGCCACCCCAGGGATCGAACCATGAACCCTGTGCTCCAAAGTCAGCTGCCTGGCCGCTGCACCACATCTCTCCAAAGGAAATTACAGTTTACCGGCAAGGGAATTCTTGTGCTACGGGTTCAGGGAGTAGTGGACCTACGTGGCATGGGAGATAGATCACTGAAACATGAGGCACAGCGTGTAGCTGACGCCAGCCGGTACATGGACTGTAGGCTGAAAGGCTGAGTTTGCACTGTTTGAGATTCACACTTCACAGCTTGGATTTACAATTACATATCTCAAATTGGATAGGAAGCCAGGCCACAGACCTTCCTGTGTGCTTCTCCTAATTTTTCATTATAGAGATGATGCCCCCTGGCCCAACTACCGCTCCTCTCCCTCCCTTCCTCACAGAGCCACAAAGAATAAAAGGCAGTGGGCAGCGATGGACAGACACGCGGAACAATCACCATTGTCATCATTGTACACTTTAGGTAAATTTGGCAATAATACATAATTACATTTAGAAGCATGCTGCAACACTTGCCACCCTGAGTTATGACACGCTCCTTAACTTTTAGGCATCTACGAAGTTGGATTCACCCTACAATTCTAAGGTGTGCTTTGTTTGGCGTCATGGCCTCAGTGCTGGCACATTCATGAGCTGCAATAGCACTCTAGGCGTTTATTAGAGCTCCCTTGTGCATCTCTGTGTTTGTGTTGCTGGGTGCCATGCTAAATTATGGGATAACGGCAGTCTGTGCAGGCTTAGCGAAGGTGGCAGCGGTGTACTCCATGATAGCAACTTCCCTGGGTTCCAGCACTTACAACCAGCAGATCTGGGAGGAAGTGCTATGTTGGTGGATCAGTGGTACAAAAGGGGGTGGTGATGGACGGAGCATCTGAATCAATCAAACACTCACACCCAGTCAAAAGATCTGGGTTTAATCCATCACCGTTCTTTAGCCCACTCTGTTGGTGGATCAGTGCACAGAATGTTATTTTGGGGAGGTAGGGAACGCGAACAGCGCCTGGAGCTGTTGGCTTTGCACACTGACAATGATCAAAGGTGCCATGAGTAGCTGCAGGCATCCCATAGTGGATATAAGATGAAGAAGATACTCCGCCCGCTTGCGGAACTCCGCGGAATTCAGCAGAGTTGTTCAATAACTTCATGGGATTCCGTAGAGTGAAATTCCATGAGAGGGGCTTCCTAGCCCAGGTGCAAAAATGTAGCTTTTTAAAATTGTGCAGATTTATACACCAGTGTCTGTCTGTTTTCCATGGAACATGGGTCTGGATTTACTATGGCTTTGTGTTGGTGCTAGCACAACACAAAGTGTTGCAAGGTGACACAAAGAGGTGCATGCTGTCTACTATCAAGAACAAAAGGTTTTTTGTGCAATAAAGTTGACCTTTTCACAGCCCCAAAACTGCTTTGTGTCACTTTGCATCAATGGTGCTTCCTGTGGTGGGATCAGTCCACACACCCATAGCTTTTAATGCAAAGCATGATCTACTAAGAGAGCCAGATCGGGCTTTCTGTAGAAAAACAAACATGTATTTGAGGCATGCGCAAACGAGAGGCAATGTTACATCAATTCAGAGAATCAAACCTCCACCCACCAGTTACCCATCCGGTGGTATTTCATGTATCAAACAAAACCTAATTCCCTTTCACTGTCACAATAGCTAGCTGCAGTGTATAGCACACATTAAGTGCATTTGGCCCTTGTGCTTTGGCCATGCACAGGAATTTGTGCGGCTGTGCGTGACATATATCAGGAATTTGATGGTTCAAGGATTACAGCACAAAGAGGTTGGAGGTCATGTAGTATAGAGAGATGGTGGCAAAGGAAATAGGTTGGGTGTTTAGTGCATCATTATTTTAGTAAGAGTTTCTGTTACTTTGACTCCATCTTTAAGGTCGGCACAAATGCATTTGTACACGAAGGTGTATGGCCATTCATGCACTGCCTAGCAACAGTGTGCTTCTGCTACCACTTAAGTTCACCACCCGGCCCTGGTTTTCCTCACTCTGTCACTCTATCACTCTGTCCTTTTACTCCTGCTTAGTCTGGCAGATTATTGGTGCTGTGTGCTGTCTCCACTTCCTCCCTCTGCAGGTATTGATGCTCATCAGCCGCGGCCGACACAAACAAAAAGTGGTGAAGCGGGCGGTTGGTGCAGGGGGGAGTGTGGGAGCACGGGGGTGTACAAAATAAAAAAAATAATACTTACCTGAAGCTGCCGGCCACCTTGTGACTCAGTGTTCTGCTGCTTCCTGGTCTCAGCAAACACTGGGACAGCATCAGAGACTCCCTTTGCTGCTCCCATGCTATTACCAATAGCATGAGAGCAGCACGGGTATTGTTCTGAACTGGCTGGTATAACGCTTGCTCAGGCACAGGGAGTCTGTGCTGCTTGTCCAATGTGCAATACAGCTGGATTGGAGAAACCAAACTGCGCATGTCTGTTTGGCCGGCCTAAGACAAACAGACATGCGCTCTTAGAAGTGCACGTGCCACTTCATTCCTCCTCCCTCCCATGGCCTGACCCTGCCCCTCCTTTTCCATGGTGGCTCAGCCTGCAGCCGAAAAATAAAACAATAATAAAATATTGTTTTATTTTTCAGCTGCAGGCTCTGAGCCAGTGGGGCGATGCTCCTCCACCATTAAAAAGGAGCTGTCGCTGATGCTCATATCAGTTTCTATTGTCTGATTGAAAGGAATTGTTAGAACTGGCTATTTCTGGTTGGCTAAGGCTGACGCCAAAGCCAGGAGGTAACCACCATTCTAGTCAGGGCAAGGTAGTCACACGCCAAGATAACCCCTGCTCACCCCCTTGGTAGCTTGGCACGAGCAGACAGGCTTATCCCGGAGGCAATGTGTAAAGCATTTGCGCACGCACACAACAGCAACAACATCCTAGGCACACCACAAAAGGAACTCCACACAAGGTTATATAAAAATAGCTTTTGTATTGTCAAAACCCATCAGATAGTAATCACACAATATACATTGTGCCAACTGGCACGGGCAATATTCACAAGGGATTATTTACAGGACAGGGCCACATGGGCCACTGTCAGAATCAGCACTTAGTAGAACTAGGAATACTGTTAGAAATAGCACTTTGAACATATAACAATCAGAAGTTTCACACATGATGCATAGAACATTCAGAGGTGTAGGAAAGACACATGATGTATAAACATACATTCAGTGGTGTAAGGAACAAGGCACATGACGCATCAAAACACATTCAGAGGTACCGGAGAAACACATGATGCCTAAAACAGACATTCAGAGGTGTAGGGAAGGAAAACACATGATGCATAAGTCAAGTCAAGTCAAGTCAAGAATTATGTTTATTGTGACCATAGTCTTTAAACAGTAGCAAATAGGCAGTATCACAAGTTAAAACATTCCCATAAAACTCATAAAACGGTGTAAAATTAATCCAATGTCATATAAAATTCTTACATGTATTTTTTACATATATTAAATTCCCTAAAATTTACATCTTGCAATAAAAACGTAATCTTATATTTTAAAACTCATTTCTTTCCTTTAGTTCTTGTATAGTTTCCTTCATGTTAAAGTTCATGCAGTTCTACAGATTATTCTTGGCTTATTATTGCTTTTAACATCGCTTTTATGTATTTCCCCAGGGCAATTGCAATGTCAATAGATGGAAATTCAAATAGTAGGTTTGCTGCCTGTGCCCTTGTCCTTATATCGTATTTTATAAATACAGGTCGTAGCCACATTTTCCGCTGTTCTAAAAACGACAGGCAATCCAGTAAGATATGTACCAGGTCTCCTTTGCGTCCTAGGCTACACCTGCAACACCCTGCCTGGTCTAGCATTTGTGCTTTCCAGTTTTTATTCATTATCCATGGGTGGATCCCCAACCGCAGCCTTAGTATCTCCTGCCTATAGCCACGGTTGGGGAGTATGTCCAGGTAGGGGAACCAATTTTCCTTTGACCAGGCATTCATCATGTGTGTTACTGATGTCTTCTTTGCTAGGTATCCCATATCAATGGATCTGCTTACTTCCTTCCCATTTAATTTTAACTCACTCTTGGTACATGATACTTGGAGCGTTTCCTGAGACACCTCCACCTTTAGCCTTTTACAGATTAGCAACAGTCTTTCTCTACACGCTTTTGCCCATTTTAAGTCACTCTTTTGTATTTCTCTCCTACACCATTGGGCAACTTTTTGCCCTTCTGGATCCTCAAATCGATTCCAAAGTCTAATTAGTGCCATTTGGATTTGTGTATCCCAGGACTTAGTACCTAATTCGGTTCTTATGGCTTGAATCATTGAGGATTGTGGGAGAGATAGAAGGCTTTTTAGACACTTCCCTTCCACCAGGTCCCAGGCTCCCTTACCGCTCAAATAAAGGATTTCAGCTCCATATAGGACTTGGGGAGGGATCATTGCCTCAAAAGCTCTTAGCATGGGTCGATGTGACATTTCGCCGTAATCCCTATTAAACATTTTTAGTCCACAGATTGAGGCGTGTGCTTTTGCTTTTTGTGTATCCAAATGAGTGCACCAGTTCAATGTCTTATCAAACCATATACCCAGGTATCGGTATTCATTTACCGTCTCTAATTTGAGATCCCCTAGGTACCAGTTAAACCTATTTATCTTTTTCCCAAAGCATAGTATTTTTGTTTTGTCTAGATTAACTGTTAGGTATTTTCTAGCGCAGTATACATTAAAAGCATTAAGCTTCCTTTGGAGGCCTCTCTCGGTCTGGTCCACTATAACCAGGTCGTCTGCATAAAGTAAACAGGGCACCTTGTTACCGTCCATTCTTGGACTTGCGCTACCCTCAACCTCTAGACAGGCCGGGAGGTCTGACAAAAAGATCGAGAATAGCTGTGGGGCCAGAACACAACCCTGTCTTAGGCCATTGTCAATTGGTATTTTTTTCGTTAGAGATCCCTCGGTATCTTTAATGACTTGAACCCAATTTCCTCTATGCAGCTCTTTTATTATGGTCAAAAGGTCTTTGGGTATATTTACCTTCGTCAGAGTTTCCCATAAACAGATCCGATCGACTGAGTCGAATGCGGCTCGGAAGTCGACGAAGCAACAGCACAACTTGCCGTTTTGTTCCGTCGACTTCTTCGCCATGGCCCATAGTGCAAAACCATGATCAATCGTGGAGTGCCCTTCTCTGAATCCTCCCTGTTCTATGGGTACAATGTGGAACTCCTTTACCCATGCATTAAGAAGGTTCAATACTATTTTTGAGAAGACTTTCTCTCCAATATCAAGGAGGTTGATCAATCGGTAGTTCTGTGGTTCCTCCATCTTCCCTTTTTTGTGGATTGGTCTAACTATAGCGCCCTTCCAGTTGGGTGGCATTGTGCCTTCAGTAAGAATTAAGTTAAACATCTGTGAAAAAAATCTTGCCCACCAATTTACTTCTGATTTTAGTATTATTGCAGGGAGGTTGTCAGGTCCTGCCGCACGGGTTAACTTTAGTTCTCTTATTGTGAGTTCTACCTGTTTTTCTTTAAACTTCGCTTTGAGATCTTCTTAAATTTCTTGCCAATTTTCATTATCTTCCATATCTCTAGGGGCTCTTAGCCCGTACAGTTTCCTTATATACTCCTCCCATGCTGCCTCGCTAATTACACATTTTAAATCGCCCTCTGTCGGGCCGATTGCAGCCTTTACCAATTTCCAAAAATGTCTGAGATTTTTCTCTTCAATTGCTTCTAACAGGTTCAGCCAACATTTTTCTTTGTATATCCTTTTCGCATTGTCGGACATTTTTTTAAATTCTCTTTTGAGATTATTTATATGTGCCTGTCTCTCATGTGTGAAGCTCTTTTTTTGCCTTCTTTGTGCTGCCCTTATCTCCCTTTTTTTGGCTTGGCACTCAGCAGAGAACCATTTTACTCGGCTGGGCGGTTTTACCCTAGCATGTTTGATTCTTTTCAATTCTATTCTTAGGCACTGAACCACTTCTTCCATCTTTTCTATGAACCATACCAAGTTTTTATTCTCTAAGTTTCCAGACTCGGTCTTAAGTTGCATGGCCTTTACTTTTTCCTGGTATTACTCCGTTAGTCGTGTCGACACCCGTTTGGGATACTCAACCTCCTGGTGGATCACTTTGTCTCTAGTCTGTTTACTTCCCCCAAATAATGACAGATATAATAAGTTGTGATCACTGACCTTTTTTTGTTCAATTCTGAATTCTTGCACTAGGGGGAAATTCCAAGCTTGTAAAAACATGTAGTCTATTGGGCATTTCTGTGATCCAAATTTAAAGGTCTTCCCTGCTGGGCAGTCTGACTTCAGTCTGCCATTCACACATTGGAAACCCCTACCTCCCAGAGCATGTACTAATTCCATTTCCTGTTTTGAAATCTCTGCTACTGGGAAGATTGCAGGATTTATACCGTACACCTCTAACAATTCTCTGTTCCAGAGGTCAGCCTTCTTAGGGTCTAGTTTATGATTAAAATCCCCCATTATTATCAGTATATCCAATGCATATTTTTCTAGTATGGTATCGACATCATCCTTAAAAAGCCTCAGCTCTTGATGCATAAAAACATTCAGAGGTGTAGGTAAGACACATAATGCATAAATCACATTCAGAGGTGTCACAGGCATAATGGCATAGCACATTACGCATAACTCACATTTGGGACTAACCAGTAAAAACTACAGTAGGCAATCTCTCACTAGTCTAAACACATTAGACACTCCCCCTGGCATAACTCACATTTAAGGGCGTAACTCACATAGTGAAATAAACTCTCACTAACATAAACCTACACAGGTAAAATAACCTCATAATCACATTGCGCAAACATCACCTTAGGCAATTACTATCAAAAACATAGAAATCACATTGCGCAGAAATCACATACCAGCCCCCTGGCCAACTGGCCATCCAACAAGGGGACTCAAAGAAGCCCTGTGTCCAGAATGTCAGGGCGCGCTGCCAATGCAGCGCCAGTCAGGGGTGCGCCACCAGCGCAAACCTAAACGTTGCAGCTGCCCACTACTTGCTGGGCAGCTGAGAACAATCCCAAGGGCCTAAACGTTGCAGCTGGCACTAAGTGCTGCGCAGCTGTAGAAGGCCTGGCACCACTGTGCCATCTCCCCACATAGGGACTCACTCACATTGCGCCTAAACGGTGCAGCTGCCCACTAATTGCTGGGCAGCTGAGACATCAGAAAAACTGTGGCAGGGCCCTCACTGGCCCTAGGTACAGCACTGCCCCAACATGTAGGAGCCACACAGGCTCTGGGAAATAATGGGGGCGAGGGAGCCATCTAGCTCCATAAGGCAAACATGCCCTTGAGCCTCTCAGGCTCCTTAAAACAAATATGGCCCCCTTAGAGCTTCGTGGGCTCTAACAACACAAATGTGCCGCCTGGTTGGAGTCCCTCACGGAGGCCTCAAACTTGCAACTGCCCCCACGAGCCTCTCTGGGCTCCAAGTAAAGAAATGCCCCCCACGAGCCTCAGGGTTCAAACCACAGAAATGCCCCTGGGAGCCTCGGGGCTCCTAATCCATCAAAACTGTGCCCTGAGCCTCTCGGAGCTCGTAACAACGGAAATGCCCCGGGGGTTGCTGGAGCCTCGACAGGTACGGCATAAACCAACAATGCCCCGATGTGCCCCCTTCGTTGGAGTCCTTCTTGGACTCAAGAGACAATGCCCCCCTCCCCGGAGCCCGCGAGGCTCTACAGACAACTGTGCCTCCTCCGGCACTCTGAACCTGCCCGCAGCTCCTCTCCCAGCCCTTTCTCACTCACCGGGCTTCTCGGGTTGGCGGTACAGCGCGTCTCCTTCTCCTCACGGCCGCAGGCGGGACTTGGCAGCTGGCGGGGCTCTACTGTAGCACGGGAGCCCCGCGGACTTCACCTGCTTGCTCATGGCCTTACTTCTCCCTCGGCCGCAGCATCTCCGGTCCCCCTCTCCTCACGGGAGACCGGACAGGCACAGCATGGCTTCCCCCAGGCAGGGGGAAGCGGAAACAACGTCCTCCCGGCCCCGACCACAACCAGGCGGCGGGCCAGACATCTCCTTCTGGCGTTTTCCCCCGGGCTGCGGCGGTGACTTTAACGGAGGCAATAACGAGGGGTGGGCACCCTCGAAGTTCAAAATAAACATAGAAGCGAGGTGGGCACTCGCTAAGGCATCCATAAACGGGGTGGGCACCCGTGAATAAAAATATATCGAAACTCGATAAAGACGCAGGGTGGCACCTGCGCACTCGGCACATAAAGGGCAGGAGCGCTTCCCACAGAGGGAAAACGACAGCGCTCTGCCTCAGGAAAAGTAGAATACAGCGCTCTCTAGGCGCTGGGGGCATAGACATCATAAAAGGCCCCAGACATGATCCCCATAGCAAGGAGGGTCCCAACACAAGCAGGACACCACAGGAAAAGGCTTCCAGGGTCAGGAAGAAGGGTCCACAAAAAGTCCATCAGATATCCAGGGGCTGGGCAGGGCCCAGGGAGGAAAGCCTTCCCCTGGGCCCAAGCAGCAGCACGCCCCTGGCAGGATTCAAGTCAGAAACAAGAACATTTTAGAAGGGGACACAGCCCCTTTTTATACAGAGAAATCATTTGTCTAGCAGGGTGCAGGCCATGTGAGAACCAGCTAGAACTGGTTATAGGGAACTCCTTTCACAGGCCAGGCTAGGGACATCAGACGCACCACAGGGGGTGGAGCCAGCATTGTGTGGGAAAAGCCCAGCCCTTCAGGCCCAGGTGCACCCCTCCCCTCACATCAGCATGCTAAACACTCCATTCACCACCGGGGCAGACCCTCCCAGACTCTTGGAGCCAGGCTCACCAGCCAATCACACACCAGACACAAATTACATAAATATGCCAACTTCTAAAAGTGGCACTTCTACACTAGACACAATCATGCCGCATATATCATTGCGCAGCATTCAATCTCACGAGTTCGCACATACCAAACTCGACCCTGCACTCCCCACACATCAGGAACTACCATGGTCATACATATTCCCCATGCATTCCTATGGGAGTGCAGGTCACTCACCACACATACACAGAGAGCTCACGCACTTTACACTGTACCACAGTGAAAAAGTGCGCAGAGACCTAAAATCACCAACACCAGGTCACAGAAACAGGCTAGGAAAAAGCAAAACGTCTTGGGGTGAACCTGCCAAAAGGGCCGGGTCCAACAGGAATGTCTCATCATCTTCAGCAGTGATCATTACAGCTCCAGTGGCAAGTAATGATAAGAAAATCACCAGATGGGGCTCAATCTTGCAACTCTTATTCCCTCATAGCACATGGTATTCATATGTGAGTATCCTCTGCATTTTAAGGCAGGGGGTACTATGCAGTACACACTCTGCACTTAATGCTGACAAGCATGAGAGAGATCTCCAAATATCCAGTGAGCACTTACCTCTTGAACACCCTCCACTGATAGGGAGGTCTCCATATACCAACACCCAAGGAGATGCTGAAGCCACTGTGTTCATCTCTCGCTCTCTACTCGCCATTCTCCCCTTGCTGCTATCTGTGTTCCAGCCGGGAAACAACCTTTACAACGCAACCATTACACTGCACTACATTTACAACGCAGTCATTATATCGCAACATCCTTTACAACGCATGTCACTACAACGCATTCATTAAATTGCATGTCATTACAACGCATGACACTACATCACATCACTACAACGCAGGCATTACATCGCAAGTCATTACAATGCATATCATTACAACCCATAGTACCCCTACACTATCCAACACTTACCCTACTGTTGCACCCCCTGGAGTTAAAATCGTGATTTTTACCCCTACACTATCCAACACTTACCCTACTGTTGCACCCCCCTGGGTTCGAGTCTCGGTAACGACGCCAAAACCTCCTGTGATTCTGGGCAAATCACTTAATCTCCCCGTGCCTAAAATGAATGTGTGTCCTCATGTAACGTAACTGGTGCTATGTAAAGCGCTCTGATACCCGATTCGGTTCGGGTCTAGTTCGCGCTATATAAAACTCTGCAAAAAAAAAAAAAATGTAATGGTATGCGTTGTAAAGGTATAATGCGATGTAATGGAATGCATTTTAAATTTAGTTTTGAAAAATGTGTTGTAGTGGTATGCAATGTAAATGTATGCGTTGTAAAGGATGTTGCGATGTAAAAACTGCGTTGTAAAGGCATGCGTTGTAAATGTATGCGTTGTAACATCATACATTTGTTTCAGCCATATATCATCAACATTTACAACAATAAATCACAAGCTGCGGGTGGAGCTTTCCTGAGTTCTTGTATTTTATGTAAGCAAGTTTAATATATTGCATTTTTCTTGTCATTTTACTAATCAATTTTGTAAAATAGTTTTTAAAAGATTGTGATGAAGTAATTACTCTTTTTTTATGCGATTGTTGGTTATGTAATTGATGAACTCACTCAATATTTTTTTTTATAATTACAACAATAAAGAGAGGGTTGGGTTCACGTTGGATTTGAAGCACATTGATCCCTAACAACGCAAGGCACCCTGTTGGTGCACTGGCACAGGGAATGACAGCAGCAGCGGACCAATCTTAGTGGACATGGCTCTGCGCTGAGTATTCCCATTCGAGCAACGCAGAGCAGCAGCTAATTAAGATGCTTCGCTACATTAGCGAGAAAAATGTGTGAGTCTGTGCAGTGGTGTTTTGCCTCATTTTTTCCTTTTACATATGTAAAGGGCATAGTTGCACATGTTTTACATTTGTCTGTTGTGCAGCTGAGCCCTGCTCCTTTAGGACTCAATTACAGCTTACTTACCTAATGTCTGATGAAATATTTCAATGTAAAAACTGGTCATTTGACATTCGACCACTGAGACTCGCTTAAGCCATAGTGTGGCATGGCCGCTTCTCAGCTCATTTACCTTGGTTTGGTCCCATAGGTACCTTAGGTGTTGAACGCCTCATAGCAACACACTTGGGGTATCCGCCTGTTATGTCACTAGTTCAGCTTTGTGCACTTTACTGTGGATTTACCCAAAAGTCAAAAATCCCACTTAGTTTGTCCAAAATAGTTACCAAGTTCGAGGGAAAGGTACATACCGTGAGAACTGGTTAGTAGCCTCTCAATGCACAAAAATAAGAAATGCCAGCTATCAAAATAAAACAAGCACTAAAAATGCAATAGGTCTTGCCTTTTATGAAGTTAAAGCCATTTTCTTTGTTATACCATATCATTAGCAAAGCAAATGGCTTTAACTTAATCAATGCTTGTTTTTCTGGACCGGCACTTGCTCATCCATCTTCGACCCTGAGTAAGAACAAAGAAAACACAAAAGGGGGAAAGAAGGAGGAAGAGAAATTTGGAAACTCAATGAATACGTCAGAAAACAGGGACAAAAAAGACTATAAGAGCGAAATAAAGGGACCGTGAGTTTCGGAAGGTGGATGGAAGAACCATGAGGCAAAATCAAGACGAGCGATCTTTGCTATTTGTTATCCCCAACATTGTGTAGTGTAAACATTTGGGCACTGGCACGTAGTCTTTTACAAGTTAACCACTGCTTGAGGACCCCGGAATGGCCTTTCACAGCAGAGATGCTTCAGTAAATTCCTGCAGCTACACAGGGGATTTGGAAGAGCTAAAACAGCACCAAGTTTGTTTTCAAACTGGACTCTTTCAGGCACTCTAATGGTGGTGTGGGAGAGATAGATCATGGCATGATTGCATTACTTAGCCAATATAGGCACACACTCGCAATTAGTGATGGTGGTGTAATAAACATATGTTCTACTGTGCCAAGAAACCCTCGGGCTCACGTTAGAACAAGCCATAGTTGCTGATTATTTATCTTATGCAACTAACAACTATTGAAAAAGCCAATAGTCCTGTCTTCTTGTAGGTATGATGTTACTTGTATCATATATCTGGATGCAAAACCAGAAACTGCAAAATACAAGTCGGGCGGCACACTGTGCTAAGCACAGATTTTTAGCTTAAGTGTTTTATGCCACTCCCTTAATTACATTGGCCACGCTCCTTTGAGAGACCCCCAGTTTTTTCATCCCACTTAAAGCCCTACATACACACACACATACATACAGAGATCCATCCATCCACATTTCATCTATCCGCCCACCCGTCAGTCAATTCTTCCATACATCCAAGAAATCCACACATCCATCCATTTTCTATGTCTGCGCACCTTTTCTGCTACCTACGTATATCTCTCTCTGGCTGCCTGAATACCTCTGTGCAGGTCTCTACACAACAAGGTCTCGTGATTATTTACACACTCGTTCACTCTACTCTCGTCGGGTCTCACACTGTCAAACATATGGGCATGCTTACTCTCACCCATCTAGTCCTTTGGCTACTTGCATACCTGTGTGTATCTCTATACACATCAACTCACATTTTAACGTTTCCCAATCAAGCCTGTCCAGTTACGCACTCACCCGACTGCAGCAAAGACCGGTCCGTCAAGCTGACACATACCAACACGCCAAACATTTACACTCGTAGACTCCCACTTCTCTCCCGCTCACCTCCTCACATTCACAGACCCACACCTGCTCTCAATTACACATATGTTCCACACACAAGCACACAAATACACAATATCAAATACAAATGTACATATACATCGACACGAACAGACATACGCATATAAACACACAGCTTCTCTCACACACCTAAGCATATGTACATGCATTTTATCAAACACTCTGTTTCTGCTTAAACTCTGAAATTCGCATCAATGGTTGGTCACAATATGAGTTATTTTGAAGACGTCTGTATTGGTGTTACCTGTGAACTCTCCGTTGCTAGCGTCCACACATGCTTATTAATTTAGTTAGAGTCTGACACGTTGAACGTGCTGACGTCATAAAAGCCTGCACTGATTATTAACAGGCCCTTGCCGCCTCAAATGTTATCTTTTCCATATTTCAATGTCAGGCCTCTGTCAAGCAAAAATCCACTGGCAGTTTCGACAGTTACTAAATTACCCAAACTAGTGGATCAACTGTTAATGAGCCGCCCCATTAACAATTCCATGTTTGCGGCCCCTGCTCGGAATCCGAGGACACCTTGTTAGCACAGAGTGAGGTGCTCAATCAAGGGGCCACCAATTGGAAGGCGCAAGACAGAGTTTTGAGCGGTGAACACAAGGGCACGGCAACAAGAGCCAAAGTAACAGTCTCTGGCTCCGCAGGAAGCTGAGAAAGCTTCAAGGCTGCATTTGTAAATCAGCCTCTGTGATTACTCGCAAAACAATTATTTGACCACAGCGGCGCGCTCTCGAGCACATCAGCCCTCACGAGCATTATTGACAAATTGCGGCTGTTAATTGACCACGCCCGCTTTAAAATGTCTGAAACCCATCATAGCGTGAAACGCGCGTCAGGTCTCATTCTGGTAAAAGCAATTTTTTAATCACGGAATGCCATGTAATATTGAGTACACATCCAATATTACTCATTCCCTGCAGCTATCAACCATAGTTAATCCAAGGGCAACTTGCTGTTTGCTTTTCCAAGTTGGCCTGCCCTTTTGCTATGTGAAACCATCTGAAAATGAGGCGATGCTCCTAGAAGGAAGAAACGAGTCAGGGAAACTAAATAAAAACAAGAACGGTCGACGTCGACGTATCCTTTTCTCTTTTTCGGCCGTCCCACTTGGATGGCCTCAGCCTGCATTCCTTCTGGCGGAAAAGGTTTATTATCTTCTTTATGGGGCCATCTGTTTAGTGCCTTAACCTCTTCAGCGCGGCGCAAATTCCTGCGCTGTGCTGAACGTTCTATTGGGCTTATGGACTCATGACGGAACGGTTCCGTCATGAGCATCGAAGGGGATAAAGATAACAAACCTTTTACGCCAGCAGGAAGTCAGGGCAGTCCGTCCAAGTAGGAAGGACGAAAAAGAGAAAAGAGTACGTCACTGGAAGCTCTTTTCCAATGGCTGGCCACCGTTTAGCCTAAACGGTAACACCGGCCAATGGAAAAGAGGGGCAGGGCTTACAGCCCGCTAGTGAAAGCTACCCAAAAACATAAGATCTTGAAAGCGGGACTGCGCATGCGCAGCCTACGCTAGCCGAGACCTAAAAAGGTGAGGGGAACCACTCATACAGGTGTTTGTCCTACACTCACTCTTTCGATAGAGGTGATATGTCCTGTGCTAAAATGAATGTCTAGAAATGCCTCAGCCACTACAGAATAGATGAGTACAAATGCGTCTGCCATTTGCCCAGGCATAGCCAGGGCTGTGACCAGATACATAAAACACAACAGGGATGCTAAAGGTCTAAAGAGAAAGCTATAATTCATAAGTAGTTTGTATACGGAGAGCAAGAAGAGTGTGGAATAATACCCATCAGCCCACCCAATGGCGGAGTCTCGTCATCTGGGTTTTGTTAAGAACTGGTATCTGCTAAGTACCTCCTTGATTGTATGTAGAGGAATACTAGCGACAGATCCACTAGTGATAGAGAGCCAACAAAAAAGTATAGGTGGGTTGAAGATGGAGTATTGTTGCAGTGCTGAAAAGAAATGTTGTGAAGTGGTGAAAGAATGTGTGTTAAGATTGCCTAGTGTGATGCCAAGAAACGACTTTATTAAGGGGGGTCATCCTACTGGCAAGATTAAAAACAGAGTTAAGATAGTGTGTTAAACAAATATCACTACCAGTTGTGAAAATAATATGGTCAACATGTTTCAGCCATACAAGGCTTTTGTCAGGACCTGTTGGATTTACACTACTGCAACTGAAAAAAGTGAGAAAAGAAAAATAAATGACCTACCAGATATAAATTATTTATTATGTGGTGGTCTGAACATCATGAACAAAGAACTCTCCCATAAATTTATATGGAGATGGCCTCACCTCGCCTGGCACTCGCTCAGGTCAAAAAAGAGGCCCGCTCTGTCCGTCGGTGCCTCCTGCTACCTTCTGAGCCGAGCGGAAGGTCAGGTGACAGATATACCCATATGTGCCCAAACTACATTTGTCTCTCCATATTTCTAGTACTCCACAACTCTCAGGATGCAGTGTAAGACATACCAATGCACAGTGGTTCCTCATGACGCACTACTCCAAAGCACATGTCTTCAGGAGCAGAGGAGGATGGAAGGTGCACAGGGTCTGGGTCCTGCGTGGATAGAAGCCTTGTGTCTTAAAAGGGTGCATTTTGTTAAACAACTTAGTAAAGACAAAAAGAACTACATGTACCATGAGCCTGTAGGACTCTCACAGGACTTGCCAAAGGCAGTGGCCATTTTGAAGCACAGAGTATAGGCTCCTCAGGATCCATAGTGTCCTTGCTAGGCAATCATGATGCATAGTTGCTGCAGTCATGCCTTTTTGGAATCCTGTTATTTGATTGGCCGTAAAGTTAACAAAGACACCTGGGAACCATAGAAGTATCTTGCAAAGAATAGAGTTGCACTTATTCGTTTCAGACGGGGTCATCCATATGGATTAGGAACTGTTTTGAACTGCTTTGTTTATAAGGAATAACACAGCAAAAATTGTTCCTGAAGGAGTTACTTCATGTTATTTGTAAATTTTCAAATGTCACAGCAGTGAATAAAATTCCAAAGTACTCAAGAGACTATTACCACAAAACCAATATATTTTATAATTTTCATAAGATATATAAAAACATATCCTATTCAATTCGCATAGGTATAAGTCCATATGTCCATTGATGTTCGGCAACTCAAACATATACTGCCACCCGGTTTTTAACATGAGCAGTAGTTTTTGACACTTTTTACAGAGTATATGAACAAAATTTACAAATTTGTCATATATACATTATTCAACATTTATATACATCATTATAATATAATGATTGATGATATTATTCACAAAGAAGTGTCATATCGTCGACGTTTCGGTCTCACACACTATAATTCATCGAGACCACCATCAGGACATGTGTTGCACCATGAATAATAATGACTGGTAACTAAGACTTTAAACCGTCTGGTCCTCTGCCTCTTTTATGTTAAGAGTCTATATACGAGAGACACTTTAATTTGCCCACGTGGAATTTTTAGGAGAGTCAATCAGTCCTCATAGACCCCGCTCGTCTCAACAATCGATTGTTCAGACGAGCGGGGATTATGAAGACTGATCATAACGTGAAGTAACTCCTTCAGGAACAATTTTTACTGTGTTATTGATTATACCCAGTTCCTTGGGAATATTGGGTTGCTCTATTAGTGTATTTGTTTATAAGGAGCCTTCTGTAGAGATTATGAACTCTATAGCCCTTGGTTGTTTCTGCCACAGGAGTACTGTCAGAAACTGGGTTACTGGTTGACTGCCTGGTCAAGCAAGAACCACTGTCCTTGCCAGGGTAAAGCACAAGCAAACCCCAAACTAACCTTTGCTCAATCCCTTGGTAGTTTGGCACGGAGCAGTCAGGCTTAACTTAGAGGCAATGTGTAAAGTATTTGTGCAACATTTTAAACAGTAATAAAGTAAAAAAACAACACAAATATAATCCCGCACCAAGATAAAAAAATAGAGTAAAATTGAATAAATAAAACAAGACTAAAATAACAAAGATATAAAATATACAAATTGTTATAAATAAATAAATCAGTAGAACTGGAATTATTAATGTTTAAATATTTAAGCAAAAATAGCACCCAAAAGCACAAAATGTCAACCAGGGATATCTAGTTGTGATGAAGCACAGGCTGGCTGGATTCACCATGCTAGGGCCACTGAAGTTTACCTTCTCAAATGTGTGCCAGGAGTCCCATTCACATTGGAGAGGTCCGCGAGGAGCAAAGAGATCATTGCAGGAGGCTGTCGGTATAGTCAGAAGAGCTGCCCGGCGTCGTGGGCAGGTGTTGTTGGACCTTCACGTTGGAGGTCCACCACAGCTACCGAAGCTTTGTGTTAAACCATGGAGCGAGCGGTGAAATCTCAGTGCAAACTAGCCCATTTGCGGTCGCAAAGAGCCCAAAAGCTTGAATTAAGGTCCCTTGTGCCACATCAAGGGTCCTGGGCCTGAAGGACACCACTCTAGGGTCAGGAACTTACTGCAACTGGGTCATGGGGCTGGTAAAGAATGTTTGGGAGCTTTTAATTCCCTGCGGCTCAGATCAGGACACTGGCAGACCAGCCCTTTGAGTTTACCTGGGGTCCAGGCTACAAGGGTGAAGTTGCAGGTGCAGTTCTCTTCTCACCCAGGTAAGAGGGCATCAGGTCAGCACAGGAGGGTAAGAGTTTCTTCAGAGCAGTAGTCCAGCAGAATAGCAGTTCTTTCAGAAGCACTGCAGTTCTTCTTCCTGCAGAGTATTGACTGGTCCAGGAATAGTAGTGGCACTTAGTTTACAGGCCCTGGGCACATGTAGTGCCACTTTATTAGGGTATACACCACTGTTGCCATGTTTTAAGCAGAGAGCACAAGTACTTTAGCACTGATTAGCAGTGTTAAAGTTCACGGAGTCCTAAGGCCAGCAAAAACGAAGTCAGGAAAAATAGGAGGTCTGAAGCCAAAAGGTTAGGGGGAAACCTGTGCCAAGGGTGCCAGGTTTAATAAATGTGTACTCAATTGCACTGATACTTCACAAGGCAACTACCATGGTGATTATGAACTATTGTAAACTCCAAATGAAGTATTTTAACACATAAATATTGTTGTATGGTATTCTATTATCAAAAATAGTTAATACACATATGACCAGGAGTAAAAAACTACAAATAACAATAAATGCTGTAGTGTTGCGGTTATCCACTTATTATATTAAGCTCTCTTTTGACTTTCAGAAATCAGTGCTCCAGTAGCACAGATTATGCTTAGTTTTGCAAGCAGGTGTGATGATACCCAGTGTCTCTATTTCTCTCTCGTCCCATTCAACTTTCCCAGGCCTACTGTATAACTCCACAATATTACTCTAGTTTAGGGTGGGTTACTGTGCTCCTGTTGGTTCTGGATTTCCAGGTTAGTGTGTCCTGGCAACAACTGCCCTTAACTGGGCAGAGGAGATGTGGAGCAGACGCATAGGCCGGAACTGTTTATTGGAGCTGTGTGCGCCCTCTTCAGCGGCTTCCTAACCTGCCTATGGTACCCCAGGCTTCAAACACTGTCTATTCCCACCACTAGCTGGAATCAGGCATGGGACATCATTTTTAAAATTTGCAACATTTTTTTCAAGTTTTGTAGGCATTTCTAAACATACACCTTTGTCTCGTGAAATATATATGTGAATTATATAGGGTGAGAATACCTACAAAAACAGAGTGTCATATAAGATGTGGGGTTTAAAATAAAATCAAACTGCATTTGTAAAGGGCAACGCTGTCACACCTACGGGTATCAGGTTGCTGTGTCGTCTTCGAAGAGCTTGGTCTTGAGTCTCTTTCTGAAGTCTGCCAGCGTGGGGCTGTACGGAACTGGAGAGGAAGGTAATTTCAGGTCTTGGCACCGATGTAGATGAAGGACCAGCCGCCGCTGCGACAGAAGCAGGGGGTATGTGCGAGGGCGAGTGAAGAGGAGCACAGGTGTCTAGCGGGTTGGTGAAAGCTCAGTCGATGGTTGGTGTAGGCAGGTCTTTGGCGTGGAGGGCTTTGTACGCGTGCGTGAGGATCTTGAACTGGCTTCTTTTCTGGATGGGGAGCCAGTGGAGGTCTCTCAAGTGGGGGCGGGGGGGCGTTTTGGGCTCGTTTGGGGAGGTCCAGAATGAGTCTGGCTGCTGCGTTCTGTATGGTCTGAAGCAGGGCGTTAAGTGGGCCGGGTCTCAAGGGGTCTGAGCACCGGCAGTTTTTTAAAGGGGGCCTCAAACGGGTCTCTATCGGGCTCTGTTTTGAGCCCTGGCGCAGACGGTCCATTTTTTTCCAGACTGCAGTGACAGCAGGAACATCGTTGTTTGCTGTCACTGCAGTCTGGAAAAAAGTCTCAGGGCACAAAACAGCCCGATAGAGACCCATTTCAAGACAGTAAGCACATTGATGTGCGCTGCTCACACTGCTCACTACTCACTAGTGGAGAAGTTACGGCATGACGTCATGCCAGGTGAGAGTTGTTGGTGAGGGGAAATCCTTTAAAGAGTCATTTTCTCTCTGGATTTCCCTTCTCTTTTTGAAACGCAAGAGCAGCAACATTGTTGTAGTATCACCAGGGCTCTAAGTGGAAGCTTTTTCAATATTATCTGTAATAAGACATAGTTGCAGCTTATTTATCTTATGCAACTAATAACCATTGACAACGCCAATAGTCCTGACTTGTTGTAGGTATGATTGTTGTATCACATATCTTGGTGCAATGACAGAAACAGAAAAATACATGTCAGGATACACACAATGCTAAACACAGATTTTTTGCGTAAGTGTTTTAAAGCCACGCCCTTAATTACACGGCCACGCCCCTTTGAGAGACCCCCAGTTTTTTCATCTCACTTAAAGCCCTGGTCTGAAGTATTCTGAGGAGCTGGGTGGAGATGCTGGCTTGAAGGGGCTAGGAGGAAAGGGATGTATGTTTTTCTATGACATTTTGATTCCTTTTAAAGGAAATTGAAAAGCAAAATATATTGGTGAAATGTAACTAGCACGGTTTCCTCTTTACTCAATGCCATTAACGGAGGTGCGCCTGTACCAGATTCCTGGAAGGGGGCTGAGGTTGTCCCGATATTCAAAAAGGGGTGTCGGGACAACCCAGCTAATCATAGGCCAATAAGTCTGATCGACTCCTCCCAAAAAGTGGCAGGGAAGGTGATTTTGAGAAGGGTGCTCCAGTGGGTGGACCACAACAATATTCTGTCGGACCTCCAAGCCGGTTTTCGTTCTGGAACCGGGACTATTGAACAGGCATTTAAACTGGCTCTCTTGTATTGGAAGGTGGTGGTGCTGGGCAAAGGCAGTCTATATTTGGCCTTTATAGACCTTAAGACTGCCTTTGACCTGGTACCTAGAGAGGAGTTGTGGAAGGTCTTATCAGAACTGGGGCTCCCTTCGTATATTCTATCCCTCCTTGTGAGACTACACAATGGTAATTTTGCACAGGTGCAATGGGGCACGAACGGTGAAAAAACCGACAGGATTCCTGTAGGAAGGGGTGTCCGTCAGGGATGTGTGCTAGCTCCCACTCTGTTCTCTCTTTACGTGAACGGAGTGGTTGAGCATTTGTTAAGACATCCCTCCGATGCTCCTTCCCTGGCGGGTAAAAGTATTCCTACACTGCTTTTTGCAGATGGCACTCTTCTTATTTCAAAGTCCCCCATGGGCCTTCAGAGCCTCCTGAATAACTTCCAAGAGTTTTGTTCACTGAGGGGGTTGGTAATCAACACTGACAAAACCAAGTACTTGATTATGAATCCCCCTAAAAACCCGGGGCGCCCACCAACTTTAAATTCTGCTTCATTGGAGAGGGTACCCGAGTTTGATTACCTGGGTATCCGCCTTAACGATTCTCTAAGTTGGAATCCACATATCAATAAAATGCTCCTTTCACTTGAACTACTTAAGAAAATTGAAACCATACATCACAGAGTCTGACCTCAAAGTGGCAATCCAATCCTTAGTTATCTCGAGGATTGAATATGGTTGCACTACCTTGGCTGGATTACCAAAAACGTCCACAGCACCACTGAAAGCCTGCCTTAACGCTGCGGCAAGACTTATCACCGGAACCAGGAAATATGATCATATATCCCCGCACCTGAAAGTATTAAACTGGCTACCGTATGAAGCAAGAATCCAAATGAAGATAGCATGCATCACACACAAAGCATTACACGAGAACACCCCAAGATATCTAGCCAAGAAAATTCAGTTGTCCGGTGGCAACAGACCAGCTAGGAGTGCTAAGGAGTTGCTTCTACGGCCAGCCTTCTTCCGAAAGAAAAAAACCTATGGCAGAGCGTTCTCAGGAGCTGCCCCCAGAATTTGGAACTCACTCCCTCCAAACATCAGGAAGATCCAGAATCTGGTAACATTCAAGCGGGAAGTGAAGAGCCTGCTGATGAATAGATACATTACTTAGAATCGCTGTTCATGGTTCTGATTTACTACTGCCTAGTACTGATCATGTACGCCATTAGAAAGGGAGACATAGGCAATTCTATAATGGAATACGTATCCTATGATATGAGAACAACCGAAAGGCCATTAGTAATGGTTACTTTGAGTGAACAGGAGAACAGCATCTTTCATGAACATATACCGAGCTACCTCATATCTGTTATATATACATGCTTTTGTTAGTAATTTTGTCATAGCATATTTATGTACGCTAACGTTCACAGGTGTTACGAATATATATATCATCTACCTCACTGCGGTTGCTCGCTAACTGTTTATATATATGTTAACACTTTTCCTCTCTCATGTTAAGTGCTCTGATACCCACGGGTCTTGTTCGCGCTATACAAAACTTTATAATAAATAAATAAATAAACAACGCTCCTCCACAAGTAAACCTATAGCCCCAGTGGTGGAGATTTACAAAGCTAGAGGGGTTAGCTCTGCCCTTTACGGGGCCGAGCTGTGGGGTACTTGTAACTTGGATGTACTAGTAAAATCGGAGAGCACATTTTTGAAAGATCTGATGGCTCTCCCGTTGAGTACTCCAACCGTCCCAGTGTCTCTTGACTTAGGCTGTAAATCGATCAAGGATCATGCGCAACTTCGCCCCTTGCTTCTCTGGGCTCGGTTGTGGCGGGTGCCGGAATTAGCCTCCTATGCAGAAGCGCTATCAGAGGTAATGGCAATGGTAGGCTGGTCTAGGATTAAATGGTTGAGGGACGTAAAACGGCTGCTAGTGGAGATAGGGCTAGGCGAGGCTTGGGCATCGAGATCTGCCCCTCCTAAAGCTATGATCAAGAAATTGCATTGGGATTGGGTCTCTTCCAAACTACTCTCAGATCCAAGTCATTGCAATTCCACTGTAGCCTTTTTGGGGATTAAAGATGCGGTGGCCTATGAACCCTACATAGACATGATTTCCATCCCTTTTGATCGTACCCTGTACTTTAAGTTCAGAGTGGGAACATTACCAGTAGATGAATTAGTTGCCTGTTGGAAATCCCCCAAACAGATCTCTCCCTTTTGTGCGCGCTGTCCCACTCGTGTTGAGTCGGTAGCCCACATTCTTTTCGAATGTCCGGATTATTGTGCGCCTAGGAGGCGATGGCTCAAACCCTTATGCAGACTTTTAGGCACCCGTCAACACAAAGTGGCGTTACGTATTTTAATGTCTGACACATCAACTCTGATTGTTTGTAATGTGTCAAAATTTTTAAAGTGGTGTTGTTGATTCGTGCAAGAAGGCTTTCATTATCAATTTCACCTTGTTTTAACTGTTTTTAACACTTTTTCCTCCTGTTTTTTCCCTTTGTATATCTGGAAATAGATTGTTTTAAATACTGTGTCTTATATTTATTGTACATGCTTTTATGATATTTTTATATTGAAATAAAGCCTATCAATCAATCATAATTACCCATACGTGTGTCATTTTCTGCACCAAGGGTAATGTGCTCGTGTAGAGTTAAATGAGACAGTGGTCTGCCGAAGAAGATCCACAAATTGAAAATATTTTGTATCTGGTGTTCGGAAATCCCTTGCACCCACCGCAGCTATGCAAATCTCTTTTGTGCATGTGCCCTGACTCAACCCGTGTGTGTTCCCCAGTGGGAGAGGTACATTTCATTGTGTCCTCCTTTCCACCCACACCTTACATTTTCTCATTTCCCTGACTTTGTTGAAAATGGTTACCTGTCGCGAGGGAAAGTCTCTGTGGCCTGGGCAGATGTCTGCCCGGTAGCTAGAGCTCTGCCTGAGGTATTGTCATGGAAGTTGCATGGCCCCCTTCGAGCTCTCAGACCTGACCAGCAGCATCTCCAGGGCCCCGTCACAGCCCTCACGTCACGTGGTTGAAATGGAACGCGGCAGGCTTTAGGACCCTGACTCCTCCCTTCCTCCTGGGTCTCTCCTGGGTTATTTCTTAGTGGGTGGTGGCGCGCAGGGCCCGGCATTATGAATGAGAGGCTGGGGTTTAAAGGGGGAGGAGGCTGAAAAGCCCCTACAGGAATAACTCTGCTGTCTCCAAGCAACTGCCCGGCCTGACGCACCAGAGAGCCCCTTTAAAATACAGCCCAGTGAAAGGAGGCGCGAGACGGGCCGAGGGCGGGGCCTGGGCCAGACACAGACACAAGGGAGTGGAGTAACCTGCCGGCGGGAGGGATGCTGAGCGCACAGCATCTCGGCGCTTGGGAGCAGCACACTGGACCCTGAGGGGCCGCAGAGACATGCCCAGGGGACGTCACCTGGGCGCCGGCGCTGCCTCCAGAGCACAGGTAATTTATTGCACTGATGACCGGGGTGTCTTATTGTGTGTGTGCATCTACGGTAGGTAAGAGCCTGACTGTCATGCAACAACCGTGAATGAATGGATGAAAAAAGAATGAATGCATTTCATAGCGCTCTCCGAGTGCTAAATCGCCTCGATGCACTTCTTAGTCAATATAACTCGCTGTATGTAGGATTCAAAAAGATATTTTTTTGTATGTAGGCGAGGTGTTTGGTCTAGTGGGCTGGCTTCGGAGCACAGTACTTTCTCTCCCCGGGGTCATTGCCTCTCGTCGGGCTGGGGTGGCTCAGGGGACGATGAGGTTTGCGTCAGATGCGCGCATGGACCATCATATATATATATATATATATATATATATATATATATATATATATATATATATATATATACACACACACACACATGCCGCATCTGCAGACAAAGAAGCAAAAGCAACAACAACGTGCGTAACCGGCGCAAAATTAGAATTTCCAAAGTACGTATTTAGAACCAGTTGTCTCTTAACGCGCAGCACTTGTCGGAGGCAGGCTGTGCGTCAGTCAGCGCGCTGGGACCTCCGGGTCTAATCTGTATCCCGCGCTCCTGTGATCATTAAACTCGAGCAATAAGTTCACTATGGGTGCAATTAATCAAGCACTGCGTTTTTACTGTCTTGTGATTGGACAACGAGATTCACCAATAAAGGCGCTAAGCGATGCGATTCAAATTCATGCACAGCATAGCACAGCCTGGCGTAACACGCGGTACACAAAAAATAAGGTAAAAAAAGAACCATACCATATAGTGCCATTGAAACAGCACATTATAATATGGCATACAATTACCAAAACGTGGCATATTATTCTAAATTATAGCATACGCCATAATGCATAACATACAATAAACACAATAAGATAAATATAGCGTGCAATGACATAACAAGTAGGATTGTTCAATGTAAACATATTGCCTAACGTACCATAAAAACTAAAACTAATAAATCAGAATATACTATAACATCGAAAGTATCATTTTATGCCATATATATATATATATATATAAAATGTGATATATCAAGGAATACCATAGCTTAAAAAACATACCGCTTTTTTAATATACATACCATCGAAAATAATGGATGTCATGTACCAAACCATAATATAACTAACATGACACATACACGTTATGTACCATGCGTAATATAAGAACATACAAAATAAACATAGTGTACCCTACTATGCTATACCATACTATATTGTATATACTGATATATTGTAAAAAAAAAAATAACATGTCGCACTACACCGCAACATAACACACCACCTAACATAACCACAATATCCAAAATAGCATTATATGACAAGAACGCAATCTTGCGGCACTGTCTCTTTAAGGGAAGCCTCTCTCCCAAGATACTTCTGTTTCCTCAGTGAGAAAAGATACTACGGAGGGCTGCACCCCATTGATTTCGCGACATAAACCCGTTACACGGTTAACTGTCTGATGTGTTCGTCTTTCTAAATATAAGTGTGTGTGTGTGTATATATATATATATATATATATATATATATATATATATATATATATATATATATATATATATATATATATATATATTCTGCTTACTGACTCAGGCTTGTCACTTACAGAGCTTTGACATAAAAAGGTGGTGTAATTAACGCCATTTGACTGCTCTTGTTGTGTCGACCACAGAAGGATAAATTGAGCAGGACTTTGGTGATGTAAACATGAAGATCTCAGCAGCAGGCGCTTCGCCTGCTCCTCTGCCTGCTGCCGTCTGTATTTTGTGCTATAGTGCGTATTGATCTTAACAGCATGCGCTATTTACGGCTCCAGAACATTTCGGATGGGTTGTATCGGCAAG
The DNA here is from genome assembly GCF_964263255.1 of Lissotriton vulgaris. NCBI lineage: Eukaryota > Metazoa > Chordata > Amphibia > Caudata > Salamandridae > Lissotriton > Lissotriton vulgaris. The sequence goes on along the minus strand of NC_141694.1, from coordinate 148,168,392 downwards.
TCCACCAGCCTCGCTGTGGAAGGTCACCTTCCAAGGGCTCTGCCCCCTCCCCACCTCCCTCCATCTTGAATGGGTGACAGTAAAGTGCAGACACGTCCGTCAGAGGCACCTGCCGCGAGATGAGCGCTCGTGGCAGACGCAGCCTCTGTTCCTGCCAAGCCTGAAGCCGCTGAAGTGGGAAGGCGTGCTGACGTCACCGATTCTTCAGAAGACTGTAATAATCCCCTACACTCGCCCGTAATGGAGGTTATTGCAGTGCATCTGTACAATCGACCCTATAAGGATGAGAGTATGGCTCGCTCGGGTACGAAGATGTATAACACGGCGATGTCCAGACTTCCAGGGCAGATGTTCAACCCACTGAGCTACACTGCAAGCTTCTGCCTCGACTTGTTTCCATTTCCAGGTTGTCTTTAGTTCTGCGACTTTGCAGTGGAATGCAATTGTGGAAGACCGTGGCATAGCACACCTCCTCCCTCGCCTCCCATCAAACGTGACAGCAATGACATGTTTAAATGGTATTTGGTTCCTGCTTTTGCCCTTTTGTAGCACTGCCCATTTTAGCCATTAGTGCTACTCAACCGACTAATATATTTCTTTTATCCATCTCGGGAAGAAGAATGTCTTTGGGAGCCCTGCAGGCGAGTGAACTTTCACTTTGTCCTGCGAATCGCGTACTCGGCCCATCAAAAAGCGCTAATGGCTCTGAGTGAGTGAAATTACCCCTTCTCCCTCACTGCCTTCACCAGACAGCGCTAATGTGTTAAGAGATTTTCTCGTGGGAAGTCTGAGCCCAACCAACTCCTGATAGCGCTGGTTACAGAGTAAACTCTAGGAATCCCCGCTGAGCGCGTGACCTCAGATGTCAAGGTTTTGGTGCACAATTGTCATTCTTTCTGCACACTGTCGCAGTGCTTAATTTGTACAAGGAGAAGTCCCAGGGGCCCCGGGCCGGCCTTACTGAATGTGGGCAAGGTCTATACCACGGGTACTTGCAAACATTTCCCCAGGGGCCACAAAGTTTGGTCTGTTATGTGACCGAGGGCCGCACTGATGTAGCAGGGTGGCGGTTGGGAGTGGGGAAAAGGGGTTGGTGGAAGGTGGAGTGTAGCAAAAGCGAAGTATATACATCTCGTGTCTGAATTGCTCAATGTGAATCCAGGATCTTGGGAAGAATCACTGCTTCTCCTGTTATCCAATTTGTGTGATCCTAGTCAATTGTTTTATTGAACGTTTCCTCCTTTTTCTTCATCATCACATATGAGGACCTCAAAATACAAGACTTGAGGATGTGTGCTGTACAAAAACCACCTCCTCTGTTGGATTTAATATACTATAATGCTGCAAAGACATGCCACTGACTTGACTCTTAGTTCACTGTTGGCATTTATTGTCAGAGTGGGGTGAAGAACGAGTGTTTCTAAAGCTTCCAGGATCATGTGCGGATCGCGGACGCGGGATACAAGATCAAGCAAGCTCCTGAATGACTGCCCTGGAACTCGTAGTCAGCACTGCACCCTTCACCCATGGATGAGGTGCGCCCTGCCCTCATTAGACGGGAGGATTCCCCAACCCAGCTTTATCTAGCGGGTGTGTGACAGACAGCACATCTGTACCTGGCCTGAGGAAGACCCACCGGCCGAGGCCCACAAGTACCCCTTGAGCCCCAAGACTCGCTGCAACGCCAAATGCGTTGTCGCGTGTGCAATTTAATTCGTTTTATTTATTTATAACTTTACCTAACTCCGATCGGCCGTATGCTGGAGTTTACTACCCTCACCCTGCCCCTCCCCCACCCCGCCACACCACAGAACTCCCTCCAGGAGCCGCTACTGTCCTTGCGTCTGTGCCCCTAGTATGATTCTTTCATTGTTCTGGCCACTACCTGCGATCCAGGGTCTTTGTTTCTGTGTCACTGCTCTGGTGTCTGTATATATGCCTGTGTCCCAGTGACATAATGCACAGTGATGAGGCCCCCTGCAAACGAGGGGCCTCTCAGGCTCCAGTAACTTAGAGATACACGCAGGCCTTGTTCTGAATGGGGGATGCCTTGAGAGAGTCACCCCCCTCCCACCCCCTTCCAACTCCATGGGCTGCAGGAGCCTGATATGCAGCGGAGGTGCGTCCATTGGGGCGTTGCCCTCCCAATGCGCACTGCCGCCATCCGGGTCCGCCAGTGTGCCTAAAATTACAATTATTTAGCAACAAGTTTCCGGCCGGCCGGTCACCGGGCCGGACCAGAAACCATCAGGAAAAGGGGAGGTGGGGCTGCTCAGGGGCGCTAGTGCGTATGTCCTCTTTCGGACAGGTCATTTTTCTGCCCGGCGGGAACATGCGCACTAGCCCCCCCCCCCCTTTGCAAACCGGGGGTTGCCTCATGCCGCAGCCCCCAGCCTCCTAGTGGGGCGGGGAGTTTGGCTGCCCTCTAACCAATCCTGACCTGCTTGATGACGTCTGGCATGACGTGACGTCACTCACCTGCTTAGTCACTAGTCTCACCCCGCACCCGCAGCCATTTCCACACACAGTGATGCCCGCTTCAAACGTGGTGTGCGTGCTCCTCCTGTCCTCCTGATGGTAACTCTTCCTGCCTCGTGAGCTGGACTACTACAGTACCGTTACCGTACTGTAACGACATCGCAAGGAGAACTACTGAGGTGAGTGAGTCACAATGGTGGTGATTACCGCCCTTTTGAATTGTATTTGAAACCCCCACCCGTTACGTGTTACCCATGATCCCACAGCTGTACCCCCCTGAGAGTGCCATGACGGGTTTGGGCAACTGGCATCGGTTGGTCTGTACGTTTTTTTTGTAATTACAGCGCTTCCTATGGCAGCCGGTTTGATGTTTTGTACTGCCACTGCCGCGACTCTTGTTCCCCCCAGGACCAGGTGTAGTTGCCAGGGGTGTATGTACAGGGCTGGGCTGAGAATACAAAGCAGCCACATCTCAAAGTCTGTTATGAAGCCACATATTGAATAAGCAGGTAGCTACCTATGGTGTATGACATCTCTTTATTACTGTCATATCTGCACTTTCACAATTTCTTTATTAACCTTCCTTCCTTCTCAAAATTGCTTGCAAATGCACCATTTGTCCACTCGATTTTCACATTTTTCTCGGGGGGGGCGGTTGGGTGGGGGTGTTCGGGCACGCGCGCCGCGCTCGCGAGCTACAGTGCGGAAATCAGTTTCCGCCTCACCAGGTTCAAATGTCACCAGCCGCCACTGCTGATATGCTCCATTGTTAATGTCCTTTTGCCTCAGTGTCTGTGTTTCTATGTGATTGTTTCAGTGTATGTGTCCGTATCTCATTTCTAGTATCTTCGTTCCCGTGTTAGTGTCCTGGTGTTTATGTCTCAGTGTCTGTCTCTCTGTTCCACTATTTAATTTAATTATTTACTGTGATTTTCTATGGCGCTACTTCACCAAGTGGTATTAGAGCGCTTTACAATGTAACAACATTCACAAATTATTAGAGCATAATATGAGTACAATTTGATTTTATCGATACAGTAAACATTAAACAAGAGGGGAGGGGTGTGCAGGGAGAGATACTTCCCCACTATGCCAGTGTCTGTTTTAAATTGTCCCTTTCCCCATAGCTCAGTGACTGTGTCACAGTGTGTAGGAAAGTCACCCTTTTTGCCCTGATCACCCCATTAGTTGACTGATGCTGGTGGTTACTGACTCTGAAAGTCCCCTGGGCTCTGCTAACCAGGACAGGGCCTGTGCTCTTTCCTCTAAAGGTATATGGTAATTTGTATAATTCTAATTGGTCAATACAACCTACCTGTAAGACTCTAGTGTATGGTAGGGCAGGCTGGTTTTAAAACAAAACTATGTCCAGATTCAAATTTGGAATTAAAGCCTAGCCCATCCTTTTTATAATGTATAGGTCACCCCTAAGGTCTGCCCTAGGTGTCTCAAGGGTAGGGTGTATTATCATAAAAAGCAAGGACAATCAAAATGTTTTATATGCCCTGATGATGAAAATCGCCAAAGTTGTTTTCCCTATTGTAGTGCAGCTAGCCCTATGGGCTACCATGGGAAGGCTTTATTACATTTAATACAGTTCAACTTTTGATTGGAACTAGCTGGCAATATAATTCCAAGTATCACATTAAGGGTTACATTAAGTCCAACAACTTGCTGAAGTTGGATTTAATGTAACTATTACAGGAAAGTTGTTCTAGAAATTACTATCCTGGAGCTACCTAAACCAGCCCTGTAGCATCCTCTTCGGAGTGGTTAGTCTTTGACAGCCTGAGCCAAGCTGCTCCCGGAGTAGGTATTTGCATCCTGGAGAAGACGGGAAGAGGAAGAGGAGATGAGCTGGACTTCAAAGGCGGGAGAACAAATGTCACAGGACCCAGGCCAGCCCTCACTTCCTTGATCCCCATCCAGATGGGAGCCCCCTAATTAGATTAGGAGAGGGTCTGGAAAGGGAGTCTAGTTAGATGATAGCCACACATTCAGCCTGGAATATCCGAAGAAGAAGGAAGTCCTTCTGGACCCTTGGACTGCACCACAGAAGGTTGCACTCAGGAGGACTGCACCTGCTGCACACACAGGGCTCCACAAAGTAAGAACTCTGCCTGACTCAAAGGAAAATGAGTGGACTCCCTGATCAGCATCAGGTACAAGTGAGCTGGAAGGAGTCACCTGCCAATCCAAAGAGAGGCTCACCCCAGCTGACCAGTTGCAACTGAATTTTTCCTGAACTGTGCAGGTGCATTGTGGGAAATTGAGTGCTAGCCCCCACTAAGCAATCCAGAGTTTCTGAACTCTTGGCTGGTGGTACTGGAACCTTATTTTCCCCAGAGCAACTCAGAAACAACAATATCTCAAAGTTTGGAAACTCTCTGCAAGGTTTAGCAGAAAAGCTTCAGGAGGAGACTGGCCCAACTCGCGAATCTGCCTGACCGCGCTGGTTTGTCACGCTGAAAGCACCAGATATCCTCGCAGTAGATGTTGAGGACAAAGACTTCCAGTGGCTCAGTGATGTATCATGCTGCAGCAGGCCGCCATCATCGCACCAGACGCCGGATCCAAGGAACCCAAGGACTCGTTGTTGAGAGAAAGGCCTCAAGAAAAAGACTAAGGGGCTTATTTACAAGCCCCCTGCGCCTCCAGTGCGTCACTTTTAATATGGGAAAAAGTGGCGTACCGGTGGCTCAAGGGGTATGTGAATGATCCCCTAAGTCCAAAGGTGAACTTTTGACTGGGACCTAGTGCTCAGCCTACACAACCCGCACTCCATCGTGGTCAGCCTAAAACTTTGAGTTTGCTCTGGTCCAGCGTGACCAGATTGCCACAAGCGGTGCTTTATGCTTTTTGATGCTAGAATGCACAATTTTTTACTTCACCTTTGAATATTTATATCTCCAGTTGCTTAGATTTGATTTTTGACATTTTGGTGTCATTTAAAAATCAAAATATCCTCAATTTTTATAAATTGGTTTTGGATTTCTATTGTGTTGTATCTTTTACTTATTTACTGTTTTGGTGGTATTAAATGCTTTGCACATACCTGTCTCCTAAATTAAGTCTGACTGCTTGTTTGCTAAGCTACCAAGGGTTGAGCAAGGGTTAATGTATTGAGACTTGACTGGACCTATTAGCGATTGTGATATTTTTACTAGCTTAGGGTGAATACCCCCACCTACTAATAACCCACTTTCCTACACAGTGTGATTGTTTCAGTTTACTTGTCAGTATTTGATTTCTTGGCTCTTTGTTCCTATGTCAGGATCCTGGTCTCTGTGTCCCAGTGTCCATGTCGGTCTTCTTTTGTCCTCATCTTCTTAGCTCAATGTGTGTTTCCAGAGTTTGTTTCTCAAGTTCTGTGTCCTTTCCTCTCTGACCAAGTCTCTGTCTCCAAGTATCCATGTAAGGCCACCGTCTATGCGCCAAAACATGAGTCCCACCGTCCAAGCCCTGGTGTCTGTCTTCCCTTATCCCATTTATTGAGGCCTGTGATCCAGTACCACTCTCCATGTCCCATTGTGAGTTTAAGGCTGGAGGGTCTATTCTCTAAGATTGGAGTGCCCGTCTCTGTGTCTTCAATCCCCTACTCCAGGTTCTGGTGCCTGTGTCCATAAGTGTCTGCCCATGTGCTTCATTGCCTCTGTTGCAGTGTCCACATAAGGGTTAGAACCTGAATCCCTGTCTGTGTGCTCTTATGGCCCCGCCTCATGTTCATGTTTTTAGGTCGAGATATAGCAGTAGCATGCATGCGCTGCTCGCTCTGCGAGGCATGTAGTATGGGAGACAAGTTGCCCTCACTCCCTGCCCATATTTTTCAATGGCTTCTGTCTTTGTCCTTCATCAATTCTGTCTTCTAATTGATTATGAGGCTTGTTAGTCCGGCCTTATTATGGCCTTGTCGTCATTTGTACCCTCCCATGGCTATTGGCCCCTTTACTTCGAGTGTTAACACTGTACAGTACGTGTTATTTAGAGCACTATTTTTTTCCGGACCTTCTCAGCTCCTCCCCCGCCCGCACTCCAGTTGCCCGCGCCTTCTTCCCCCTCCCCCGCACTCCAGTTGTCTGGGTCTTCCCGCACCCCCTGCCCCCCGCCCGCACTCCCGCTGTCCATGCCTTCTTGCCCTCCTGTCCCCACCTGCACTCCCGTTTGCAGTGCAATAGGTCTTAAATGTGAGTCCTATTGCATTGCAAATGCTTGTTTTTATAGTGACCTTGTCCCAGTGTCCATGCTTCTATGTCACAGTGGCCTTTCTGTCATATCCTAGTGTTTCTTCTCCCGTGTTACCCATGAATCCGCTTTTTAATGCTCATGTCTGGGTCCTTTTCACTGCTCTAGTGGAATATGTGATGCTGCACTGCATGCCTTTACAACGACTTGGTGGGGGTGCTGGAGTTTTGAATAGTATAAATTACTATTCCAACTACAGTCTGTGCAACAGTAGGTTAGGTGTTGTACTGACCGTGTTGTAATAACACGACGTTGTGCCAACAGCGTTGTAAACGCTGTTTCCCCCACTAGTGTGCGTCGGCTAGCACTTTGGTACTAGAGCCTGTCTGTTAGTGCCCCAGTGTCCTTGTCCGTGTATCTAAGCTCTAGTGCCCATTGTCCGGCCTGTGAGTTTGTCGCTCACTGTTCGTTTAAGGGCCAGTGTCAGTTTACCAAGATCTAAATCCCTGTTTTCCTACCCTTACCCGTGCACGTGTCTTATGATGAATCTCAGTGTTTTGTCTCAGTTTCCTTACCCTTGTGTCCTTGTCCAATCTTTGTGTTTCAGTGTCCCGGGGGTGTTCTCCCAGTGTCCCTGACAGTATCTTAGTGCCTGTGTGCAAGTACTCATAACCCAGTGCCCTAGTGTCAGTGACTCACTGCATCTTTGTCCTCGCCCTAGTGTCCTTGTTCCTGTATCTGTGCCCTCAAGCTAGTGGTTGTGCTGAATTGGCAATGTCCCAGTGTCAGTGACCTTGTGTCTGTGTCATAGCTTCTTTGTCCATCTGTCTCTTTCCCAGGCTTCATTTCCCAGGCTCAACAATAGGGCTTATGTCCCAGTGTCCGTAGTCTGTGTAGCAGTGCCTGAGTCAAAGTTTGTATAATTAATTACATTCTTCAGTAAAAGTGGTTCTCAATGAGTGCTGTCTGACAATGTACCTTCAAAAAATCCTTTTGTTATGGTTTTTATTAACTAAACAATAAAACTTGACATGACATGAGTCAACGTTCCTATATCCTGATATCTATATATGTGTTGGTATTCCAGTGTCTTTTTCTTCCTTCCTTCATTTATATTTTTACATTTTTATATAGCACTCAGTGCCTTACATTTACCTAGTAAAGGTTTGATATACCACATACCAGGCACAAGAGCATCAGAGTGCTCAGGAGTAATGGCCATAATACAATTTGGAGAAGAGGGTAGGGCGTCACATCGCAGGGTGTGGAGCGGGGAATAATGAGCTATCAGTTAGAAATAGCATACAGCTGCCCGCAAGGATGCAAGAGGTGGAGCCAATCAGAGCGCCACGTTCTCTGTCCCAGACTTAGAGGAGCAATCGCTACAATCCATATAGCTTGGGGTCGCCGGTGTGTCTTTCAACAACACAGTGCGACAACGCAAAAGTAACAGTAGATTTCAATAATAAATACCTCAATGCTTAACAGGGAGCAGAAGGATCGAATAGATGGTACGGAGAGAACGAATCTAGTACGCCTGGTTAGATGGACTCTAAAGAGCTAGGTTTTTAGATTTCAATGGAAGGATACTAGCAAGGTTTTGGTCCTTAGGTGCAGCAGTATTGAATTCCAGAAGGAAGTGGTTGCTCCAGAGGAGAACTAGTGCTCCGCATGGGCCGTTTTGAAGCTTGATATTTCCAAGAGAGGTGTATACTTGCTTTTGAGCCCTCTTTATCGACCAGATACACTGAGGACATTGGAGTAATATGATGATATTCTAATCTCAAGAGGTATGCCAATGTAAAGTGCAGAAAAGAGTGGTAATGTGGTCAGATTTTCTCTTTGACAACAGGAGTCTGGGAGTAGACTGCAAGGTGGCTTTAATGAAGTTGACTGGGGAATGAGGCAAACCCTGGAGAACAGCATCGCTAAAGACCAGGTGGGATAGAAAGAGGGCATGCTTTCTAGGTTAGTGGACAGTACCAGCAGTAACATTTTCTTGAGGACCTGCACGTGGGAGTCGGCATCCTTGGTAACTCTTTATACGTGAAATCTGTAAGAGAAAGGTATCGAATGTGAAGTGACGTACCAAAATAGTTTTTATATTTCAAGGGTCCTACCTTCAATCCAGTCTTTTGATCAGTCATCCAGGGCTGGAGTTTTAGGAGCACATATCGCAGATGGAGGATACCATTTGAGGTTGAGGTTTTTGTGGGCTGGTGCCTGCATACTGACGGGTGGAGGTTCCCATACCTTCACAGACTGAGCTCAGAGGCCAGAAAAAGCATGGAGGTGGGATGGAATCTTGAGGTACGTCACAGGGTAGAGGGTGTGAGGTTTGGCAAACAATCTTCACCAGCTGTAATCGGTTTGATAGAAAAGAGGAGAACCAGATCAACAAAAGCCCACAGATGCCTGTGCAATGTTTGAGTATACAGTGATGTGATAGCCCAGTGGTTCTTAACCTGTGGTGCAGGCAACCCTGGGGGTCCGCAAAGCCTACTCTGGGGGTCCACGACTGCATGGAAAACGAAATAATAATAACAGATTAATAAAGTGTATATAATTATAGAAGCAAAATGTAAAAATGAGATTTTTAAAACGTGCAGTAAATGTGAAGGAATTTAAAACTGGAGGCTATATGTTAAGTTAGTATTCTCAACTGTTTAGTGGGAGCAGTGCAGGTGCATCAAACAGAACATAATATGGAGGATGAGTGGCCTTAAATGAATTTAGAAAAGCTCCAGTCTTCCCATTAATATGAAAAGTTTCATTTTTTTATATTGGCTTGTGAATATTTCATAATTTGTGCATTTGTTTGAGTGCTTGTATCTCTATTTCTAGTGTATTGTTTGCGGTTCAAATCATCATAGGTCGGAGTCCCTGGCTTCCAGGAATGACTCACTGGGGAGTCCTAAAATTCCAATATTGATTCAGTTGGGGGGGGGGGGTGGGATATCCACAGAAGTCATATGGTTAAGAACCACTGTTCTAGTCTGTAGCTTTATGTCACTGAGGGGATTCGATTCAGTAGGAGCTCTGCTGGCGGAAAATACTGTGTGTGTGGTGTGAAAGAAATACATGTACAGAAACCTACAGAGTTGTAAGTGTGATCAGTACAACCATATGGAGGTAAGATCCAGGACTACAGTCACAGACGAGACTGCACAGATCCCGTGTGCAGAAAATACGATTTTGTTGCGACATTGTATTTGATGCCAAAAGCAACACTCAGATCAGGTGTATGTGCAGTCCCTTTAATATCTCATTGATTAATGAGACTGTAAAGCCTGATTATACAGCACATTTAAAAATGCATTTTTCATAACATTGGTCATTTGATTAATCAGCTGTGCAAGACATTCTGCTCGCACTCCTTGCGGTGCGCCAAGCACGAGTACTGACTGAGGAGTATTTTAAGCGCAACAGATGCAAGTTGTGCAAACCCGCGTGGACCTGCTGTGATCCGCATTGTGCCCTGCATTTGAGTTCAGGAAAGTGCAACCAGTGGAAGGAAGCACAGCTACATCAACTATCGAGTGCCATCTTAAATAATCAAATTCCTCAAAATGGCAATAAAACCTTCATGCAAGGGCCTGTGGGAGACAAGAAACATTTCACACATTAACTCCGCCCAATTGGCCATTGCAACTAAACAAGGACTCAAAAACATACTATTCTGGGTGCAACTCTGCCATCATCTAGTCATCTACTATATTACTATTTTTCTGTGTTACAACTATTTTAGTGACGTCACGTAATACGGCCAATCCATTATTCTTCCTTCAAGCTTTTTACCAGCTTCTGGCCCACCCACGATTAAATGGGAGGAGTGGGCCTACAAGTTTGAGAATTATTTGGTTTCTCTACATGGTCAAAACTTTAGTCAAAAGAAGAAAAGAGCATTGCTATTAAATGGTTTGGGCAAGGAAGGATTACATATATGTAAATACTTATCTGTGGCATGGGATGATCAAGGGCAGCCTGTACATAACACGTATAAAGAGACAGAACAAAGATTTTAAATAAGATTTGCCAAAACTGTAAACATTGTGACGACTCGCCAGTAGTTGTACTTGTAGCCTCAAATACAGTACAGTAATTTGTTGATAAAGGAAAATTCTGTAACAAATGCTGGAGCAGTTTCCATAATACAAAGTCAAATAATTGTTTTGCTTTAGACAAGGATGGAAGAAAAATGCGGAAAAGGGGGCTTTTTGCGAGGGTGTGTAGGTTTAGGGACAAAGGAAAGGTCAGATCAATATATACTAAATAAGTGTTAGTCCTAGGTGACGTTTAGGAACATCCTGGAAAGAAGTGTAGAGCAAAAGCTAATTTGCCATCAATGATAAGTGTATGGGACTTAGAGGTAAAATCTGGTTCAATGTTTGCCACCGTTTCAGAAGAGATGTGGGAGAGTGTATGGGGAAAATCTATTTTGAAATCTAAAGATATTAATCTCATGCCTGAGTTTTCAAGGGACCAGTATCTACATGGCCAGATATATGTGGATTTAAATAACGTTTCATGTGAGGAAGATTATCGGTAAAGTTTACGTGGCTCAATCTGGACCTCCAGCCCTTTGTTGGTTCATCAGCATGACCTCCATATTATCAAAAATCCCAGGGCTAAGCATCAGATAATGGGTAGTAGAGGATACCAATGTGGAGGAAATAATAATTAATGGCAAGGATTTCTTTGAAGGGAAGTTAGGAGCCTTGAGGTGTTATGTACAAAAAATCATAATGAAGATAGGAGTTGTATTTGTCAAATATGTCCCAGGAGAGTTTGTATTGATATCAGAGAAGGGGTGATGGAGATATTGAAAGGCACAGCGAAGAAGGGAATAATAGAACCTGTAGAGTCAGCACAGTGAGTGTCCCCGGTAGTCCTAATGAAAAAGCCAGATTGCAAATTAGGATTTAGCAACACGGTCGTTTAAATTGTAACATTATAGTCAACAGTTTCCTCCTGCCTAACATTGGTGAAATGGTTCTGATGTTGAAAAGGGGAAATACTTTCTAAACTTGACCTTTGCAGTGCATAATATCAAATTACTCTACATCCGAAGTCTAAATATCGTAGAGCTTTTGTGACAATCTCGGTTTAGGGAAGTGATGATAGAGTAAACCAACTGGAGAGTGTCCACCCGTAGCTCCATGGGTGTTCCTTACGTTATGCACTTTCTGATCCAACTCACACTTTTTTACACCTTGTTAGTCCTATCTAGGGAATATAGAACGGTGGGCTCTCGACCTGATCTGGGATAGTTGATTTTTAATAAACCTAAATAACACATATGGGTGGGCATGACTAGATAGCCGTGTTTCACCGGAGAAGATTGGTGTGATGCTCATTTGAAAATCAGATAGATATGTGTTAGTACGTAACTAGGCCTTTGTTGTTTAAATATGAGTGGAGGGCGTCCTGGTTCTTTTTCCCTCTTATGTTCCTTTCTGTAAGATATTTGGCTGCTTTGTTGCCAAGCTTGTAGTATTTTTTTAATGAATTTTAGTTTTGTGCAAAGATTTGGGGATTTGGAGTACTTCAAGACATTTTTCCAGATTCCTAATCTGTTTTCTTTTTTATTAGAATCGTCCATGAACCATGGTTGGCTACGTTTCTGACACTGTCATGTTAAGTTATCGGGTGCCAGGTATCCCCTGCTTAGACTATAAACCTGTTGTATGGAGATAGCATACAGTTGACGTCATGCGTGTGGAAGCTGCGAGATCCCTCGTAGGTATGAGGTCTGTCTTTTCATGATTTTTGTGAGACCTTAAGCTACGATGTCTCCATAATCCAGAAGGCACTGTCTGTGTTAAGTGCTTTGCTGTAGGCAGAATGTGAATTCTTAATGGCTGATAGTTTGACCATTAAGGTGGCAGAACCTTTTCAGATGTGCAGGAAAGAGCTTCTATCCTGTATTGACTATAGTTGAGGTTCAGCCTAGCTGTGCACTATGTTGGTGGAATTAGGCATGTGACGATTTGTGTTTCAGAATGCGAATTGGCCATGCACATGGTCAGAATATTGTTACATACAGTAGATCTGTTTCAGTAGGGGCCTCCAGGAGAAGAGTGGTGCCAGGAGAATTTGGAAGCGAATACGCAGAGTGGTAACCAGTAGAAACAAGTGTCTGCATTCAGAGTGGTAAAGCATGCAAAACAGGTATGCAGAAGAGCTGGTTGCATGTTTTCCCCACTGAAGACAGACCTATTGGCTTTGACAGAACTTGTTTAATTACTGATAGCACATAAAGTGTTTCTGGAACAGTTGCCTACACAAACACCACTGTCCCACACACAAAAATGCTATGGTGGCGGTAGTGGTCGCAGCAGTGGCAATGGCAGAAATGGTAACTATTGGTGATGGGAACAGTGGTTATGGTGGCATTAGTCATGATGGAGGTAAGTGTGTAGCAATGAGGGTTGGCAGCAATAATGGTGATGTAGGTAATGGTTGACTTATAGTTGTAGTGAAAGTGGTGGGACAAGTGATGGCGGTATTGGTAATAAACCCCTGAAAGGGGTGTATATTAGTATTAAGTCAGCCCAATACTTCTGTGATGAGAGCATTAAGAGGGGAATCAGGAATACTCTGGCTCCAGAAAAAGATGCACATGAAAGTTTTGAAGATCGTCAACAAACTCAAAGCATTTAATGTTTATTAACTTAGCAAAAATGTACTGAAAAGATTGCATGGTGGTTCGTTCAGTGCTCAGACAGGGGTTGGGGGCCTGGGTAAGTTCTCCACGAGGCTGTAATGCAGCCTGGGTGGAGAACATGAAAAGTGTGCATGACTGTTTGGCTGGCCCAAGACGGCCGGCCAAACAATCCTGTGCACTTTAGGTGCAGCCGTAGCCAGTCCTCCTCCCTGTGACGTGGGGAGTCCAGCCCCGCCCTAACCGGGCAGCTTTGGAATACAAAACATAAAATGAAAATAACTTCTGTTATTAATATTATATTTTTTCCATTGCACTGCTTTAAAGCTGTGGAGCAACGCTCCTCCGCCTTAGCGGGCTTTACCATGGCTATTGTTAAGTAATATATGTGAATTATTTTGCTGTGGACGTCTGTGTCCAATAATTATCTTTAAGATCATATTTGTCAAGCACATTGTTCTTTGAATACGCAAAGATGTAGGATAGTAAGCAGAATGTCTATCTATTAGAGGTAATGTAACGTTAAAATCCCTTCTGAAAACAATTTACTGGTGAGGCCCACTATGAAAACCCGTACTAATCTACAGCTTGGGGATTCTCAGAAATTGGTCCTTTACAGTGTGCCCAAAGTAATCCAAATCTTTGCTATTTCACTGCCATTGCTATCTAATTACTTCTTATTGTCCCAAAAGTTACGTTGAATTTTTACCTAAAATTATGATGACCACTCTCTGTTCCGAACTGGCTATATAATTATATAATACACAGGATCTGTAATCCCTGTATAAATTCACATCTCTAATTTTTTTATATAATCGATGACTAGTGACTCAGTCATTCGCCGATTATAAAGAAAAGATGTCGGAACTCGACTATTGTAATGTTATTACAGTGGAGATCTGATGTAACATGCTTGGTGTCAGAGCCAGCAGCCGAGGTAATAGCTTATATCAACATTGAATGGGTTTGCTTAAATTGAGCCGCACATCTTAAATTGTTACGCCAAGTATAAAAGGGACATCAAATCGTTATGCAATTGCAACTGCGGCGAGGGTGCTGAAGGTATATGACACCTACCCACCAAGGTGTCGTTTCATCCCAGGATCAGAAAGAACCTAGGTCATACATACAAGAATAGAATACCTCAAACTATATGCTTTCTTCCTGTGATGTATGAAAATAAACAGACTTCGATTCAAGAAGACCTGTTTGGATTATTATATCATTACCTCTTGAGACTATAATTTTTTCTTGGACTGAATCACATAGGGCACTGAGATTACCAAGACTGTGTGAAGCAACACTTATACTACTGGTATCAGAAACAATGAGAAGGGTGTGCTGAGGTATTCTATTCTAGCCGAGGTAATAGGCAGGTCAGGTCAGGGAGCTTAATTGAAGCAGTTGTTTAAAGCAAGAAATGGAACATTGCTTTTCTCTCTTCTGCTCTATTTTAATAGGTCACAGTGACAAGCAGCGAGAATATGTTTATTTTTTGCACTCCTAAGATAGAGAAAAGCTAGAATCTTTATGCATGTTTGTACACATTCCGAGCTCCTCCAGCTGTTTTTTTACTGACTTGTATTGAACTGTTTCTAAAATGTTGCAACAAATATCTAACAGGTTTTTGATCTGTTTAATTTTGCACCAGAGTTTTTATTTATATTCTTCATGTTTGCAAACAAGCTCTCGCTTTCATATGAAAGAGCTTTGCACCAGAGTTTAAAGTGGTTTGCGGGAAAGATGATGATATTACAATGTATTATATAGGACAAAGCACCCCCTGATATAGATGATAAGGATATTCAACTCAGAGTTCCATATCCTTAAAAAGGAACTCCTTGTAACTAGCAATATCCTTATAATGTACAGCAGAGGGTACTTTATCCCTTTTGAGTTTCCTATGTCAAACAGTACCTGCATATAACAGACTTCTTTTGCATGGTTAAATGCTTCTCTTGCAGATCGATAACTTCTGTCTTACCAAATATGCTTTTATCACATTTCTTGTTTGTCTTGCACTGCTATGCATTCATGCGTTTTCCATGTTAACACCTGTCACCCGTCTGTACAATTACAGTTAGAAATCCACCACATACACATACTAATATTTCTCCTCTCTGCCAAATTTCTCAAAATACAATTCCTTTCTGGGTCTGTTTTTTAGTTTTGTCTTTGGTAAAGAACTAGAATAAAGATATGAATTATTATTATTATTGTTATCATTATTAGAGTGGGGCATTGGCTTCAGTCGTGCTCACAGAGGTTGACTGCAAAAAAAGCATCTGGGCCCTTGCAGTTGTAGTTCAGTTTTGTTTTGCTTTTCCAAATGAAACACTGACCTGAATCTAGCACATTAAATGTGTATAGAAGGTTCTTACGGTAGGACTCAAACCAGATAGCTATCGATGAGCTGCCTGTAGGAGCAGACGCTAAAACACCAGACACCGGCACTCCAGGGCAAGCTGAAAGTAAAAGGGAACAACAGAGGTGATGCGTTTCAGCCCTAAGAGCCTTGGGTAGGCAATGTGAAAAGATGCCATTGTATAAACCATATATGCAGCTGCGCAGAATGTAATATGCTGTGTTTTTTTTTTTTACCATTGTTAAGGGTCATCATGACCCACTCATGGATTTAGAGTCTGGCTGACTCTGCCTTTCTGACAAAATCAATATGCAGGATTAGTGAACCCAAAGCACTCTGACGTACATCGGAAGCGGCAGCCGATCACGACAGCAGCCTTACATTTTTAATATCATGAGCTTCTAAACATCAGACTTAATGTTGCCTGCAGTCATCCAATTACTGTGCCTGACGCATGCCTTTTTGTATTGCATGAGCACTCTGTTGACACTGCTACTGCTTGGATGCAATAGCAAGCGCTTAATGGTCTGTCCTTCTGCTGCGAAACTCTTCCATTGTTTTATGTTGGCCATCATCATGGGTTACACTTTTTACCAATGGTCAGTGTCTTTCAACCACATTACATCTATTAAACTACAATCTTGTTGAACAAGTTACTTACCTTCGGTAATGCATTATCTGGTAGAGACAATATCTAGCTGACGCCTGAGGAATTCAAAGATGAGGAATCTGCAGCTAGAAGTCTGTATCAGATAAACGGTGCTATAGAAAACAAGTCTGCCCTCTCTTACTTTGAGGGGTCAGGCCCACTTGCCGGTCAATGCAAATACATTAAACCGGTGGTGAACAAGTAGCCAAAGTATGTTCTATCACAATATCGAACTTTAAACACTGTCCTAGTTACTTATCTTCACGATTTTGTGGTAGTCGATATTCTAGATACAATATTGTGGCAGAATGATGTTTTCTCGCTCAATATTTTGAAATCAAACGAAGATCACGGAATCAGTCAGTAGACTCCTTTGCTTAGGTCTGTCAGTCTTGCCCTGAGATCACCCAAACTTGGGAACCACATCAGGCAATTGATTTATTTATGCGTTTATATGTAGGGCATACTTTACCCAGAGGTGGCAGAGCACTTTACAATAGAGCGAAGTAAATTACTTAAGTAAAAAGAGTAACATAGTATCACTACTTATATGTACAACAGTCACTCATGGCATGATTTACAGATTAACAAATTATATATTCAGTCAAGATTACATATTAAGAAAAGTTGGAGTGATTAGGGTTACACAAATACATAATAACAAAATTGAGCTAGAGGGTCGTAGTAGGTCTCGTGCAGGTATATATCCATCTCAGTCCAATCCACCCCCATCAGTTTATTATGTGTAAATACCGCCATGGGGTAGGGCCAGGTTTATAAAGGTGCTAATATTGCAGTGCAGGTTTGCTAATGTTGCCATCCAGGACAAGGTACGGGATCCTCATTGGCTGCCGCACACGCGCTATTTTTTATTTTTTCTGAGTTTTATATATCGCGAACTTATCAAAATGCATTCCCTGAGCATCAGTTTCGTTACAGACAGACACATTCATTTATGTGAGGTACGGGGAAATTAAGTAATTTGCCCAGAACCACCGGATGTTGAGCGTCGTTTCCGAGACTCGAACCCGGTTCCTCCAAATTTGAGGTCGACCGCCCTAGCCGTTAGGCTACATCATCTAATTCTATGCCAACGCTGTTTGCAGCAGCGACACGTCCACCGGAACAACACACAGCTCCCAGCATAGGCTGCATGCAACACCTAACAGTATGTGCACATATGCAGACATACATCGACGACTTTCTCTATTTGTTGTCTTGTGCTCATGGTGACGCAACCTACCCAACTGTTCGGGTTGGACTCATACCGCCATTACAGTGATTTACAAGCATTCAGTAATATGGCTACTTATAAGTGTCTCAGTCCTAGGCAAACGAGAGCCGCGGGGCCTGTTCACGCCATATTCAGCAGCCTGAAACCGACACCCTTTACAGAGAAATACCACCACGGGTCGGCGGAGAGAGGGTGGCTTGTCTAAATGGCGGCCTCCAAGAGCCTGGGCCAGGAGCTGATCCCAGTGCCGATAAGAATGCTTCCCATGCCCTGAGCCTGGAGATAAACAAAAGACATCCACAAAGGATGGCCTTTTATTCGCTCAAAGCCCACGTTTCCGATACGTGGCACATTTGCAAAGCAAATACGGCCATCTCTGGGCGCGCGTGTTGTGTTCTTGAATCGGAGGTAAAGTCATCACATGTGGTTGCGGTGTCGTGCTGCTGCAGGGTGCGATGAGCGGCTGTTAGACTCCGCCGCTCACCCTGGGAGGCATTTCGATAGTGCTTCGATCTGCATTTTGTAATTTCAGTGTGCTGTTTCGAAATTTGATCTTCTAATACCTCTGTGACGTCTGATTGGAGGCTCAGGCCACCTCCGCTTTCGGCGGAGCTGGGGGCTCGGAAGGCGGATGAATCAAGGAACTCTCGGAAAGGCCTGACTCCTACGTCATATGCACGTGCAGGTTGGCACAGTGTGTCCTAGAATGTATGTATATTCGCTAGTTTATAGTTGATGGAGTGGGCCACGATATCTTGCTACTTTTGAACTAGATATGTGTGGGGGAAGATGGGACTGGCAGTGTATGGCACTGGGAACATTTTCTACATCAATATTAGGAAAGTAGACGTTGTACAGGTTAACTGTTGCGCGTTCCTCGACTGCAAAACTGTCCTGGAAGGCCTGACCTGGCCATGGTTATTCTGAACGGCTGCCGAACAGCACATTTGAATTAGATAACCAAATACACCAGTTCTGATTGGTTGAGGATAGCCAATTAAACAACAAGCTGTAGCTAAGATAGTCTGATTGGTTGCTTTGTCATTTCGTAATTGCAATCAGCACATTAGTGCCAGGTGTCTTTGAGTTCAATCAATTGTTATTTTTGCCTTTGTCACCCCGAGTGGGACTGGTATGCTCAGACGTGAGTCCCGTGCTCTCCATTCCACTGGAATCAAGCTATCCTAGCTGATGAGGGCTGAAACCCCGAAACCGGTCCTAGGATCCAGTCCAGGGAGGAACCTGGCCCGGCAGTTTGGGCTGGACTGTTCCCATTGGACGCAGAGTCAAGACTTATTTGCATATGGCTGGGTTCAAACTGGAATGGCATGGGGGGCTGAAAAACGATGGATTTAGGCCCAGATCTCTGTACTGAGGTGAATGTATGACATTAGTCTGCATTCTGTCCATCAGTTGTTCTTTTTGCTTTGCAGAGTAGACAAGGATAGGAGGCGAATGAAATATGAACACATTTATGAACCACTGGCAGGCGCTGTGAAAAAGCCGCACTGTCTTTAACCTCATCATGACCTCTCAGTTGAGCCCTATCATCAAAACACAATCACCGCCCAAAGACCCTATTCACAAAGGTAACATTACATGTGTGCACTTATTCAATTTAAATTTACTTTAACACTTAGGTGTACTTCCACACGTTTGTGCTACTCACCATTTCTGAGTGTATACTTACACATTAGTGTAGACTTACATGCCTCCACCCTCTGAACAAGGTGGTGAAGACATTCAAGAGTAAATTTACAAGTATAAAATTACCACTAGGCGGAGATCTCACTATTGTAAAGAATGGAGACAATTAATAACATTTATTAAAGAAATAAATATAAACACATTTTAATGTAAAATAAATATATACATTAATTTAAAATAAATATTATTAACCTATAATAATAAAATGTAATTTTACAGCACATTCACTCATCATATTAACTCTTCAATAAATATTTAGGTAAGTCAAATATATTAATTTATTTTATAAATATTATTTTTAAACCAAATGTAAAAAAATACCACTCATGCTTGTTTATTATTTTTTAATTACAATTTACTAAATTTCATTAAATGTTGCTTGTTTAATTAATGTAAAATACTTTTAATTTCTAATTAAAGTTTAATTATTCAAAAATAAGTTAATTCATTTTTAAAATGCTAAATGATTTAGCTTTTAATATAATATAACTTTGTAACTCTACACAAATATAAAGACATTTACCATCAAGAGAGAGGTGTGGCAATGGGCTCGTTCTTCTCTCCCAGCTATTCATGTTTACATGTTGGCTGGTGGGAGGAGCACGTGTTACATAAAACCCACCGCCAGTGGCTTCCACATCTAGCCCACTACTGGCGTTTCATAGATGACATATTTGTCATCTTGAGAGGCTCGCAGGATCAGGCCCATTTGTCTGTGACTGAAATTAACATGAATACTCGCAACTTAAAATTTACAGCTACAATCACTTCAAACTCGGCTGAGTTTTTAGATGTACAAATGTATGTTGAACAGGGCCAATTACACACCAAGCTACACAGGAAATCAACGGCAGGAAATTCGATTCTCCACGCCCGTAGCGCCCACCCATCCCACACGATAAACAGTATTTCCTTAGGCGAATTTATTCGCATCAGGAGAATCTGCAGTGACCACGACATATCCAACCAGTGCTTAGCAGAGTCAGTACAGAGGTTTTTAAAGCGCGGATATAAATTAGAACTCTTAAACCGTGCACTCTTGAGAGCGTCATTACGCTTGAGAGATGAATTAATAACCCTTAGCAGTATGACCACAGCTGAACCGAATTCTATTTGTACTGTCCGCCTTATCACTAATTACTGTTCACAAGAACCTAAGATTAGAAGGATTATTAATTCTGAATGGCCTATTGTTTTAACTGATGTCATCTTAGGCCCAATTTTGCCCCAACTACCTGCCATCACCTTCAGGAGGGCTCCGTCTATGAAAGATGCACTGGATAAGTCTCAACCTGAGTTAACTCCCAAATCCAACTGGCTGGCCAAAACAGGTTTTTATAAGTGCACTTCATGTCGTGCCTGTTCCTTTGCAAAAAATGGAACACATTATACATCTGCCTTCAGTGACAAACTCATTTCGATAAATGAACATCTGACTTGCCGCAGGGAGTTTGTCATATACAAATTAACCTGTACCTGCAATCTATCTTACATTGGCAGCACGAAGTTGCCAGCGAACCAACGTATTCTGCAACATGTGCGAGCCATAGTCAGTTCAGATAGTAAATATCCGGTGGCTCGCCACTTTAAAGCTATCCATGACAATAAACCTGCAGATTTACAATATACATTGTTAGGCTCGGTCCCAAACCCCAGACAGGGAGGTGACCGTGAAAAGCTCCTCAGGCAAAAAGAGACATACTTCATTTTACTGTTAGATTCTCGTGCTCCCAATGGTCTAAATGTAATTGATGAACTACATAACTTTTTGTAAACAAGATACCATCTGTATGACTGTATTCATTTTACTTTGTTTCTGTGGTGTATCTTCCTTTTGTTAAATTGCTGTTGATAAATAATCATGATTTTTTCTGTTACAAGCTGAAATCTTGATTAATAAGATGTTTAGAATTAACAGGTTGCTTATCAAGGGGCAATACCGCCTCAGTCAAATTCTGTTTTTAAGAGATTCTTTTCACCTCTTAGGCACCAGCACTTTTAGTAATTTAGGCCCGTAGCATACTGTTATGATCAATTCATTGTAAAATAAATCCATTTTTTAGGGTTGTTAGGGCTTTTAACTCACTTTAACCCCTTCGCTGCGGCGGCTATTCCGCCGCAGCGCTAAAGGGGCGGGGCGGCCGCATGCTGGTGACAGAACCGCTCCGTCACCAGCCGCGGTTGAGCTGTGCTGGTGATGGAGCGGTTCCGTCATGACCCGCCCCGCTCATTAAAACTGCCGCGCAGGCGCGAAATCAGTGCCGCGCAGGCGCGGCGGCCGGGCCATGACGGAACCGCTCCGTCATCAGCACAGCCCAACTGTAGCTGATGACGGAGCGGTTCCGTCATCAGCAGGGGAGGGGTTAAATGCAACACTTACTCCTGACGTGTCATGTGATCAAGCTCCGCCCGCGGAGCGAAACGCGTCAAGGAGAGCACTTGCTCGGTTTATGCTGCAATAAATCATCACTGCAACATGATTTACGGTGTGATGGCGTATCCTTAATCTTCGTCTGAAGTAATTTCAAGGGAGAGGTGGTCTGCGCCTGTCTGTGTCCGCGCTGATAGCGGTCAGGATTTTTCTCCATATATACATATATATATATATATATATATATATATTTGATGGGTTTTTTTTATAACCAATTTTATTGATTTTAGGTTGCAACAAAAGAGAACAACACCATTCAGGAGTACTATGTAAAAGGCAAGGCAGCGACACATACATATCACATTGGCATATAAAGGCTGATGTACATAAGGACGATATCGACATACTCACTCCAGTTCTAGACAGTCCAGCAGTCCACTCTAGTGCTCTATCACTCCAACCCATTTGCCCCACATTAGACAAATCTTCTAGGGACAACCTCTAACCACATTTAGAGGCCGCTCCTGTGCTGCACACCAGTCCATTCCCCTGCGCCAGCGCGCCAACGTAGGTGCAGTAGTGTTCAGCCAGTGAGTTGCAATGTCCCTCTTGGCCACAGCCAGCGCTGTATTAAGAAACAGCTTCTCAGCCCTGGTGCCATCCAGCCCCTCAGTGATGCCCATGATAGCATGCATGGGGTCAAGGGGAACCTCCGAGCCCGGGACCTCAGTAGGCTCGCCGGTTACGGATTCCCATTACCTCTGAACCCAGGACATAGCAATACCATGTGATAAAAATCTGCCTGGGAGTGAGGGCAGTAGGGACAGGAAGCATCAGACCGAAGCCCCACGCGGTGGAGGCGCAGCGGTGTAAGATAGGCAGTGTGTAGGAAGTATGTTTGAACTAGTCGAAGCCTTGCTGAGACTGCAATTATTTTGGGAGCCATCAAGGCGTCTCTCTAGTCAGCACCCTCTAGGGCCCCAAGCCAACCCTCCCACTTGTCCCGGAGTCGAGATAGGGAGTTGGGGGTGTTGTTTGTAAGCGAGCGATAGAAGCGGGAGATTCCTCCCTTCCCCAGAATGCAGTCATGACCTGAGCTTCGGGTGGGCTATGTTCAGGCAAGGAAGTGCCCTCTGATATATATAGGAGCGGAGGGCATGGCGTACCTGCAGATATCTAAAGAACTGAGAAGAGTGGAGGGAGTGCCGGGCCTGTAAGTCCTGGAAGGAGCGTAGGTGGGTCCCACTCCAGACATCACCCAGTAGGGAAATCCTAATGAGATCCCAGGGTCGGAATCCAGAAAGGGAAGCAACCTCCCGGAGTCTGGTGCCGCACCACAAGGGAGTATACTGGGTCAATTTGCCCAGCCAGCGGATATGGCGTAGGGAGGCCCGCCAGGCCAGGAGCACTCCACGTGTGACCTCAGGGAAAGCTTGGGAAACAGCGATCCCATACAGCATCCCGTGGATATTAGAAAAACGTAGGGTATGCAGTTCCAGACGGTACGCCTGGTCGGACCACCCGCCATTAAACCAATAGTGCACAGTAAGGAGCAGAGTCGCTAAACAATAAAGATATAGGCTCGTCATCCCAAGATCTCTGTCAAAGGGTGGGATCCGGCATTGGGCCTGGGCCTCCGTCCTCCCCATAAAAACTTGGTGGCCAAACTGTCCATCTCACAAAACCAAGACCTTTGGAAAGAGAGGTGCGTATTCTGGAGCATGTATAGAAATCTAGGTAAAATCATCGTTTTAAATAGGGCTATTCTGCCCAGAGGGTTCAGTGGTAGTGTCTGCCATTTAAGGAGGTCAGCGCGGACCGGCTTAACCAGCGGGGTGACGTTAAGCGACCAGGCGAAATTGGGGAGAAGGGTTACCCAGATCCCCAAGTACTTGAAAGGCTGCCGCCGGAGAGGGATCGTCAACTGCCAATCAAAGCACTCTTTTGACAGGTGGAGGGGAACCAGAACGAACTTGGTCGGGTTTAACCAGAGGCCTGAGGTGCGCTCAAAAATGTCCAAGGCCCAGAGGCATCGGGGTCCCGATTGAGCAGGGTCAACCAGAAACAGCAGCACATCATCCGCATAGAGAGCGATCTTGTCCTCCTGAAAGCCGGGCCACTTCCACCCGGTGAGAGAACGGTCTGAACGAATAAGGCAAGCAAGGGGCTCCATTTCCAAAGAAAACAGAAGTGGTGAGAGGGGGCAACCTTGGCTCGTGCCTCTTCTAATAGGGAAGGGATGGGACAGAGATCCATTGACTAGGACCTGCGCCCCGGGCTCACAATACAACGTCCTCGACAGGTTGCGAAAAGGGATTCCAAAGCCCATCTTTTTCCAACACCGCCTCCAGGTAACCCCAGTCAACCGAATCAAAAGCCTTCTCAAAGTCTACGAGGAGAGACAAATAGGGGGACGGCAAGTGTCGATTCACGAGGGAAAGGTGAAGGTGTCTGAGTCAATGTCTGGTCCCTCTGAGAGGCATAAAGCTGCATTGGTCCGGATGAACCAGACTGGCCAGGTGCGGTCGTATGCGGTTGAAATACAATGGTCTTTAACCATTACTTTCACTTAAATTGAATTGATCAATACATATTCAATATTTTCACTTAGTTATGGGATATGTCTTACAGATCAATCCTGCACATTCAATGTATTACAACATTTTACAAAAGACAAAGAAATGTAACAGCAATAATAACAAAATCAGGGGAAATTTTAATTCATTGCATTTGTGACTATCTCTATATAAAAGGCTTTTAGGTTGCCCAAAGAGAGCGTGCATGAGATAAAGAAATGTCAGGTGCTTAGTAGAAAAAAAGGAGTAGATAAAGACATAGAAGTATTTACAATGTTATATTCACAATAGATTGATTGAAACAGTTCACGTTTTATAATACCCTGGCCTGTGATATGAATTCTATACACATTTTTCATTAAATGGAGACATTGCTTCCAAGAACCTATTGCACCAGAAAATGTGTTTCACAATCCAGGTATTAAAAGAAAAGTGCGTCGACGTTTCGACTCGTCTTAGGGCCTAAAGGTAAGTTGGACCGTGGCCATGCGATTCTTTATCAGGACTAATACATTGGGCAACCAGAGGAGTAGTGTGGGCCCTGAAATGAAGTAAATATGTACATCAGGCTGTTGCATTAAAATTGCGACCAAATTCAGTATCGCAACAAACCTTGGGCAAGGAAGAAAATTGCTTACCCTATAGTTGTGGTGGACCAAGTGGGAAATCTTCACTCTTTGTCCCAAAATTAATGAATAATTCCTAAAAACATAATAGGGTGGTCATTTGACTCACTCTCTTATAATTCTTCGATGGCACTCTAAACCAAAGAATTATGGACGTATCATTACCTTGTCCACGGATCGTAGGTGTAAAACTATGTTCTCATGATATAGCAGGGTTTGAATCTCTGCAAACTCAATTCTCAAAGGAATTTAACGGCGATCCTATAAATGAATAGAGGAACCAAGTACACTTCAAAGTTGTGCAAAAAGAATTGGATACTTAATTCATCATTCTTCAATATAAGGGCTGGATAATTAAATGCACAGTGTCCCTAGTTTAATATAAACAGCTGAGAAACTATTCCCAGCGGGTAAAAATTGGGCATAGGGATTATTTCAAAATTACATAGTTCCAAAAACACACCTTACCCCTTAGTCAATTGTTTTTTCAAATAGCTTGTTATCTCTCAAGGAGTAATATATGGCTCAGACCATAGATTCACGAGCCGGAATAGGATCAAATCCGCTGCAAGGATAACAGAGTACGGGTCAATTTGATTCAATAAAGCTATAAGAATGACAACTTCTAACTAAGCCTCAACGAAAACCGCAGTCACGGAGACTTACCAAGATAAGTCTTGTCAGTTCGAAAACATTCGTCATTTTTCGGCGGCCGCTGTATGCACGCCGTATTTGTGGTTTCCTCTCAAGGAGTAATATATAGCTCAGACCATAGATTCACGAGCCAGACTAGGACCAAATCCGCTGCAAGGATAACGAAGTACAGATCAATTTGATTCAATAAAGCTATGAGGAAGACAACTTCTAACTAAGCCTCAACGAAAAACGCAGACACGGAGACTTACCAAGATAAGTCGTGTCAGTTCCAAAACATTTGGCGTTCTGCGACGGTCGCTGTACGCACGCCATATTTGTGATTGCATACATCGATATAGAAAGTGGACTGCTTGGAGTACATTCGAAAAAGATCTTATCCAAAAGCCATATCGTATGTAACAGTCAGGGACCTCATAATTCATTTGTGGGACTGCTTACCTTATCTTTAAAAGTTAAAATTCGGCAGCATAATTAATTAGAGTATTAGTAAGTTTGAATATACGCTCGAAATTTCAAATCCGCCATCTTGGATTGGGAACTTGCGAGCTCGTTAATAGAACTCCATCAGAGATTTATAAACCAAAATTGGCATATTGACTTACAAGTAGGAAGTATTTATTTTTAATGAAAAGAGAAGCATCATCAGTTCCACTAGATCGTATGGGAACCGCACGTTCACAACCAGTTTAGTGGTACATTCCATGACGTGGAGGAATCCCAAAATTCTGCAACACAACTGGTGGCGTGTTCATACATTTACGCTCGAAAGCCACATTAAAAAGTGGGAACTTACAGAAAAATAGTAGCAATTCATCAATTTATATACATAAGACTGAGCCCATGTTTGCATATTCACTTGAGAATAGGGCGTACATTCATGAGTGCCCCTGAGTCATTTGGGGGCCGACATCATATTGAGGTTACAGTGGTGGATATCAGCAAACCATTGCTTCACATTATATGGCATAGAGGGAATGTTGCATACAAAAAATTACAAAAAAGTTTTGGTTTAATCTGTCAATAATGCATAACATTGACCCACAAGGTTGGTAAAAACTTCTTACAATACCCAGTTTCAAAAAGTGAGATCAAACAACATCCATAATTAATTGTGTATCCCCTCATTAAATCATTGGTTGCTCTACATAAGGATCATACATGCCATACCTATAAGTATGCAATATTCCGAATCACACAATATGCAGACACTTGGTCTAATGGCTCCTCCCCGGGGTTGACAGAAATCAATTTCTCAAATCTTAAGGAGAGCCACCTGCCTGTTGATTTCCTCCTGTTCGTTAAGTCCTTTATTAACTCTGTTAAGAGAATATATCCATTTGCATTCTCTCAGATTTAGCACATTGCCAAAATCACCTCCCCGTGAGTGAGTTTCCACTTTCTCTATCACCCACCATCGGAGGCTGTTGCAATCATGTCCAAAGGTGCTGAAATGTTCAACCAGTGGTGCACCAGGTGTTCTGCATCGGATACGACTACAATGCTGCAGAATCCGACATTTTACTCTTTGTGTAGTCTGTCCTACATACATGAAACCACAGGGGCATAGAATAGCATAAATGACCCCTGTGGTATTGCAGTTACTGTGTTGTGTCAGGGTGTATGTTTTGTTGTTATGGGTAAATGCGGTACATTCATTCGTTAAGGGGCATGCCCGACATGTGCCACATTTAGTATGTCCCTTAATCGGGGGAAGATCCCAAAGTGTGGTCTGACTAACAGTTTGATTTGTAGGGAGAAGCGATCGAAGCAAGTGGTCCCTGACATTCATACCTTTCCGGAACGCATGAAGAGGAGGCGGTAAGCCTCCTAATTCTTCGCTGACAAGATGCCAATGGCGATTAATCGGTTTCTTTATTGCGTGAGTTTTAGTATTAAATGTGGTGACACACACCAGACGGTCCTCATTTTCTTTTTTCGGTTTAGGGACCAATAAATGTTTACGATGATTATGCCAAGCCCTTTTATGAGCCTTTTTCAAAAGTCGCAATGGATACCCTCGTTCATTAAGTCTTACAATAAGCAGGGAGGACTCCTCAAAATAGTCCTCCTTTTTAGTACAATTCCTCCGCAACCTCAGAAATTGACCAAAGGGCAAATTGTCTCTGAGGTTGCGGGGGTGATGGCTCGTGTACCTGAGTAGTGTATTTCGCTCACTGCTTTTCCGGTATAAGGTAGTGTACAGTTTACCTGAATCTATCTTGATCTGAATATCAAGGAAGTTGATTGAGACCTTATCCTGTTCCAATGTGAACTGGATGTCCTCTGAGCAGGTATTAAGCCACTCATGAAATTTCATCAGACCCTCATTATTTCCTTGCCAAATTAAAAACACATCATCGATGTAGCGTGCCCACAGGGCAATGTGATTGTGGTACGGGTTCAACTGATTGAGGACATAGCGGTGTTCAAAGTCACTCATATATATTATTGCTAGATTTGGGGCAAAGCTTGCCCCCATAGCTACACCTTTTGTCTGGATATAAAATTGGCCTAGAAAGATAAAGTTTTGTGTCATAGCCAATGTGAGCAGTTGAATAATGAATTCAGTCGGAACTCGGTGGGGGGTGGGTCTCTCATTCAACACCTTCTCAATACACATTAACGTAGCTTGCTGTGGAATGTTCGTGTTGACAGCAATGATATCCATCGTTGCCAATATATTTATGGCAAGGTCATATACACGTCCATCCACTAGCTGGATCATATTCATTGTATCTCTTAGGTATGTAGGGGTAGATATGGCTACTGGTTTTAAAAATATATCTATGTATTTACATAGAGGTTCTAGCAATGAACCACAACCTGAAATGATCGGTCTTCCAGGTGGGTCCTCCATCCCTTTGTGCACTTTTGGGAGCGTATATATTGTGGGCATACGTGGGTATTTATTGTTCAAATATTCATACTCATGTTTGGTAATTATACCATCTTCAAGTGCTTGACTAGTAATTTTATTAATGGAAGCACTAATTCTTTTTGTTGGATCTGATTTAAGTAGAGTATTACCCACTACAGATAGTTGGGACAATATTTCGCTTTTGTATTTGTCAACGTTCTGGACAACAATGGCCCCACCCTTATCCGCGGGTTTGATTACAATACTGGTATTATTTTTCAAAGTCGCAAGGGCATCTTTTTCAGATTTAGTGATGTTATAGGGAACATATCGTCTCTCTGTAAGAATCTTATCAACGCCCCGGAGTACAACCTGTTCATACATTATGATTTTGTGATCAATCAGGTGTATTGGGGGATTAAACTTGGATGGCGGTCTTAGGCCACTCCCTGAAAAAAACGGTCTATAAGGAATTTTGTGAAAGTAATGTTTTAATCTAACCTTCCTGAAAAACTGTTGGAGTTCCATTCTTAGGTTAAAATTGTCAGGCATAGAGGTAGGAACAAACGATAACCCCTTGGATAGGATTTGTTGTTCACTTGTAGTTAGTTCATAATTAGATCTGTTGATAATTGGATTGTCAGGTTTGTGTGTTACCACCTGTAATGCTGGCGTCTCGTTTTGATCTCGCCATGAGAGTCCTGTTGGAATTGCAATTGTTTCTTCCCTCTCCCTGTGCCTTGATTCAAGGAGGCCGAACGTGTCCCCCTGGGTCTTCCCCAGGGGCGTCCCCTCCCTCGTGAGCCCCACCATTGGTCCTCGGCTAAAAAAGTTTGTTGACCGGGAAAATTCTGATCAGGGTTATTTGTAGCACCACCTGTACTGGTTCTTGGACGTTCAGAGTCACTCTCAGAGCTGCTAGTATAGGATGAACCTGAGAATGTGTTAAATCTCTTGTACCCGCCCCTACCTCTACTGGTTATACCACCACGTTGGTCTCTAACAAAGTATCCCTCTTGAAGGTAGGGGTATGTGGCTTTTTTGTCATATGATTTTATGTCCTTGGCTACTTTGTCCAACTTAGTACCCTGAGTATATAGATCAAATTCCCTGATAGTTTTTTCTAATCTTTCCAACGCCTCTTTGGCATTGGACAAGGCTTTATCATCGATGATTTCTTTCCTGAGATCTGCTATTTCCCTGGTCAACCGTTCAACCTCTTCCACCGCAGTTTCAATACCCAACACCATCCAATGTCTTGAACATGTATTCAATACGAAACTGAAGTTTTCCTTGAATTTTGGGTTTTCAAGGAAAATGGCAGGTTCGTTCCGTACCTGTAGTCCAATTGGTATCACATCGGATCTCAAGTACTTGGATAGTGTATGGCCGTGAAGCCTAGTTCTTATTAGCTTCTTCTCTAGACATTCCAATTTGGAGACTTTCTCATTTAGAGACAAATTACCAGTGGATATATTATCTGCCAGGAAAGTTCCCCCTCCTTCTTCTTGTAGGAGTTTTTCTATGTAATCCACACTATAAGAGAGGGTCTCTTTCTCAGACATTCCTAGCGGTTAAATCATTTAACATACAATTCACAACATAGGCACATCAATTATAAACATTTCAAAACATTCAACAAACAAAAGAATTGAGAATTGAGTTTGCAGAGATTCATAGCCTGCTATATCATGAGTACATAGTGTTACACCTACGTTCCGTGGATAAGGTAATGATACGTCCATAATTCTTTGGTTTAGAGTACTATCGAAGAATTATAAGAGAGTGAGTCAAATGACCACCCTATTATGTTTTTAGGAATTATTCATTAATTTTGGGACAAAGAGTGAAGATTTCCCACTTGGTCCACCACAACTATAGGGTAAGCAATTTTCTTCCTTGCCCAAGGTTTGTTGCGATACTGAATTTGGTCGCAATTTTAATGCAACAGCCTGATGTACATCTCTACTTCATTTCAGGGCCCACACTACTCCTCTGGTTGCCCAATGTATTAGTCCTGATGAAGACTCGCATGGCCACGGTCCAACTTACCTTAGGCCCTAAGACAAGTCGAAACGTCTCTTTTCTTTCCTCAGGGGGCAGTGTCTCGAGCTGGGCGGCCTGCGCCTCCAAAAGTGTGAGCTGAGAATCACATGTCATATGGGTAAGTTTGAGTTGGCCTTTGGCAAAGCCCCGAATGGTGTCCTTTCCGGCCTCCCAAAGGGTACGAGAGGAGGACACTGAACCTTGATTGGTGGTGAAGTTGAGGCGAAGCTCGGCACCTACTTGCTCTTTGAACTCTTCAACCTGGAAAAACCAGGCATTGAGTCGCCAGATCGGACGTGAGGACGGAGAGAGAGAGCCTATGTGCAGCATCATCGGAGAATGGTCCGATAAGCCCCGGGGAGGATAGTAATAGCTTGGATTGCTCGGCAGTCCTGGGCCGGCAGGAAAACATAGTCTATGCATGCGTGTGTGTGGTGGGAGGCTGAGGTATGGATGTATAGTCATGCTGTTGGGTGCCAAAGTCTCCAGGCATCCCCGAGACTCAGGCTGGCAGCCCAGGTCGAAAGGAGGCCGGATTGGGCAATCCTAGAGGCGGAGGGGGTTGAGGCAGTGTTAAGGCCAGGGTCTATAACCGCGTTAAATTCTCCCCCAATAACGGTCATTCCCAAGGGCAAGGCAGCGACTGTGGAGGTGAGTCTTTGGAGTGTAGAGGCCAACAAGGTGGGAGGAGAATAGACAGCCAACAGGTTAAGAGGTTGAGCCCCATGGGTCCCCTCCAGGAGGATGAAGCATCCCTGAGGGTCGTGCGTCACTCTACGTGCCACCAGAGGAAGAGCGCGACGCACCAGAATAGCCACTCCCCTCTACTGAATCCAGAGTGCCAGACTCCGCCATGGCCATGTCGTGCCAGGAAGGGGCAGTGATTGCCTATCAAATGAGTCTCCTGAAGCAGGATTGTGTCCGCGGCATTGGCGCTGGGCATATCGCAGGACCGCTGCACACTTTACCTTATCTAGCAGGCCATTAACATTCCAGGACATTATATGGAGCGACGGCGCCCCGTTATAATCGCCAGGCAGGGAATAAGGAGTGTAAGGGGCCGTACAACTGGCGAGTATGGCAGAGGCCGCCGGGGTGGGACCGCGTATTAAGCTAGTGGACATGTTGCCATAGTGTTGTGTGGCGCGCGCTTGCCTAGTTGCAGAAATGGGATACTCATGCAAAAAACAATAAGAACAGCAAACAAAACAAACCGGGGCCTCAGCCCCAATCCCCCCAACCCGCTCCTCCCCCCCCCCACCCTATACTTCAGGAACAGAAGCATCTGTTGCCCGAACAATAAAAAATGAAGAGAAAAAAGACCAAGCTCTTGGGAATAGGGAATCATGGAGGACCCCTCCTCGAATTAGGATGTTCATATCTGTAGCCATCCGGGAACAAAGTTAGCGATTAGTCAGAGTGCTACCCCTGGGCGAAACCAGACAGCTTCTGAGGAGACAAAGAAGTTCAAGCGGGCCCTGGAAGGTACGTCGGGCTACGGGAAAGGTCAGTGTCTGGCAGATCCAACAATGATGGACGAGGTGAGGCAGTCCCTGAATCGGAGCAGCCTGAAGAGCCAGAGCGCCGCCCGGTAGGGAGACGCTCGCGAGGCGGCTCAGGCGTAAGCCGCCGAGAACGACCCACCGAAGAATCCGAGCATGCGCGCCTCTGGGCCTACCAAAGCGCCCACGTCTCATTCGGAGAACCGGCATGTCTTGCCGGGCGTCCAGTCTCAGCGGGTGGTCCTCTGTTGCCCATATCCATGGTTCATCAGGGAATATATTTGATGTTAAAGTCAATATAATATAACATTATTTTCTATGGAGCTTAATTTTAACCCCTTTTCTGTGCTGCGCACATTTTCGCCTTGTGCGGGCAATTTAAATAGTGGGCGGGATTTGGATGGCCCCCGGCCGTCCTCCGCACATGGTTACTGTGACGCATGACGGCCGGGGGCCGTCATGCACACCGAAGGGGTTAAGTCCTTGCCATGATTTTTGTCTATGGGAGTGTGTTGCAGTA
The DNA here is from genome assembly GCF_964263255.1 of Lissotriton vulgaris. Lineage (NCBI taxonomy): Eukaryota > Metazoa > Chordata > Amphibia > Caudata > Salamandridae > Lissotriton > Lissotriton vulgaris. Next base: position 148,135,958 of record NC_141694.1, on the reverse strand, counting down.
CCTGCGAGTAGTCACATGCGGAGCTAGACTTACCCCATGACTGTTTTGTGGCCTTTTAGGCCTTAATGACTTTAGAATTGTAGTTTGTGAATAGCAATGGACTTTGTGAATGTTTAGTTTTCATTAGCATGTCCCTCCCGAAATCCTTTGCCACCCCTCCCTAACCGCTTTTTACTCTTTCGTAAACCCCTCCTATTCTGTAGTATCTATTACCCATTTACAACTACTCACACTAGTCCCTCCCACATTTACTTCAAAACCATATACTTACATGTGCAGAGATCTATTTCACTTTGGTAGAAAACTTTGCATAGAAAGATAGGAGAAGCAGAGATCGCCCGTAGGTTAGGGAATAGAATTCTGTGGTATGTGAGTAGTACTACTGTAGAACACCTTCATGGACCGCAAAATGCAGTTTAGAAATAGACCCATGAGGTAGTTTAATTGCAATATGCGATATTCAAGACTCACATTTTGTAAAACTAAAGCAATTACATCAAAACTACAAGAACCTAGCTTCTGAGAAAAGTAAATACCGTTAGGGAGCAAGGACACTTAAGCAATGCAACATGAATTACAATATGTGAAATATAAACATATTGCACCAGTGACTTGGATAATCCTAAATCTCCAAGAAAGAGATCAGTGGGTGAGATGTGTCCTTATAAAATCGATTTTCCACTGTTGACAATTCTGTACATTTCAGTAGTTTGCAGAAAGTCACGAAACCTCCTATTCTGTTGTTAGTATAATAAAGCAAGCTTGTATCATTTATTTTGCCACATGTCCACTTTGGGGTGCGGTAGTAGATATAAATAATGAGAAGTGTTTTATTTTCTCGTTTGCATATTAACATGGTTTTTAGCTTTAAAAATGGCTTGATTAAACACCCGCCTTATTATCAGAGATCACCCCCAAAAAAAGGTCATACCATTCTTTTTGGAAAGTGCTTTCCAGGAAATGATTGTGCATCACATGAACTGCATTGTAAATGATACGTAGACAGGGCCGGACTGGCCGTAGCGGGCTACGGGTATCCAGCATTTCCCCGGGAGACTGGAAGGGCGGGGCCGGTTTTGCAGCAGGGGGAGCCGGTTTTGTTACTGAGGGTCGGTTATGCAGCGGTGCTACAATATCGGCCCGAGTGGTAAAAGCAGCAGTGCTTCAAACTTGCAAACCCCATTCACCCCCCCCCCCCCTCTCTCCCGGGGGGCTGGTCCAACAAAATTGCCAGGGCTGCTTTGGGTTTCCATTTCCAGTCCAGTCCTGTAGGTAGAAAAGTTGAGGACAGGAATGCAGGGGCTGATAGGTACTGGGCTCGATCCTGCTTTTTAGTTACTGCCGGAATACTGGTAGTGTCACCGCACTTAAAGCCCTGGTTGAAGTACAGATTAGGAGTAGAAGAGCCATTGGTGCTCATGATCTGTAAGCTGAGTTCTTGGCGTTTTAGTCTGGAATATCGAGTGTAAATTCTTGAGTTACCAGAGTATCGAAGCCAAAATATCAAGCACCAAGATATCAAGGAATTAAGTGCGTGTAGGTACGTATAGATTTACTCTTTTTAACTTCAAATCTATATACCTTGAAGATATATGTGTCGGGAAAGGTACATATGTGTCTGTATAGGTTTACTAAAAGTAATGACTTATCTGCCTATATTGGTCCTTGATATTTTGGCTGTGATATTCTGAGACCTCAAGATTACACACACATTCCACATTTTGGCCAAGGGCAAACTGAGATCTGTTCTATTGCCCAGGAGAGTGTGTAAACCCTCATGACAGGTTTTGGGCTGTAGTATGACAGGAGATTGCACACAGATCGGAATTATGAGTTATATGATAATTATCACGCCCTCGCTGTTTTGCCAGCGTAGATTTTGCCTTGTCAGATCTGCTTATATAGATATCTATATATATATATATATATATATATATATATATCTATATATATATCTATATATATATATATCCGGAGAAAACGTGCAGAAAACATGCAGAATTTGGTGCGTTAAAAATCCAAGTAGCATGTTATGGTTTGGTTCCTACATGAAAACTCACACTAGGTGGTATTTACCACGCTGGTTGGATACCTCACCCAAGGGTAATAGTATTTACAAAAGTGTGGTACCTACCCCATCCTTTTCTGCATAACTGGTAATTAGGGTCATAGTATACCAATAGACATTAAGGTCTCATCCTCGGCCTTTCCAGATGAGCCCATATCCCTCCCCACCTCAGAAAACTCCACTGGCTCCCCGTACAAAAGAGATGCCAGTCCAAGCTGCTGACCCAGGCACACAAGACTCTACACAATCAAGGACCTGCCTACATTAACCACCGCCTGAACTTCCACCAACCTTTGAGAAGAGCACGCTGTGCCTCCCTACCATCTACCGAAGCAGAAGTGCGGGACACTCCTCCCACATCGCAGGAAAGACCTGGAACAGCCTCCCCACGCACCTCCAGACCATCAGCTCACTTCCAGAATTCCAAATGGCCCTCAAGACCTGGCTGATTGACTGAGCCTCCGGGACCTGCAAGCGCCTGCAGACCCTATTGGGTGATTGGTCGTGCTTTATAAATCCTGATTGATTGAAGGACAGTGCTTTATATAGGTTTGGATAAAATTATTGACTTTAAACAAAAGCAGCAAATAGGCAAGAAAATCAAAATGTGCATTCACAATAAAGCAAGTGTGTACAAGTGTGAACTAAATCAGGGCAATGTGTGCCTATAAGTAGGAAATAACAGAACTGCATAAGCACTGTGCAGGAGATGTATAGAAGTAGTGGATATAGAGTGCAGGCGATAGTCAACAATGCTGCGTAGTGATTGGATAGGTAAGGATTAGTAAGAGTATGTTATGAGCATGTAGATTATAACCTCATTGCATTGTGAGTGTGGAAGGAATAAACAAAGTATGGGATAACTCAACGCACAAATTAGTGGGACTGAAAGTGTTGAGCATAAATGGTGCATAGTGCCTTTACACGTGGTGGGAAACAGTTGTGCTTTGTAAGAATGTACGTCAAACATAATGAGGGAGTAAATGACCAAAAGCAGTTTGCGGTCATTGAATGGGTTAAGAATTCAAGCAATGGCCAAGGTTATTAAGGGCGATGAAGAAAAACATTGCATAGTGGGTGATTATGTAGATAAACTGTTCCAGCTATGAGCAGAAGGAAGCAAACTGCCAAAGGAGGGCGAATCTAGGCAACGGGAAGAAGGAAGTACATGCTGATGTGCAGACAGATAGTATGTATTAATATGGTATGGTGCAACATTCCCTCTGGGCACATTTGTTGCTGGAGCGGGGAGTGAGCATTCCAAGGTGGTGATGCCCTTTTTAGTTTGTGCATCCAGACAAACTCACAGTTCCACAGCATTCACAAAGGTTTTCCTAAAAGTTCTCTCGCGGCAGTCAGATATTTACTCCTGCGTAGAGCAAGAATAAATGCCAGGGTGGGAATGGGTCTGATGGCTTAGAGGAATAATGCGTCCACTGTAGGGGCCTGTGGTCGACCTCAGGGCGGCGGTTCCAGTCAGTCTGTCATCTTTTTGGGGTTGATCATATGAGTACCATTGAGTTGGGTAACAATACCCATCTTTTATTCATAGCCAAGTTACCCGTAGGTGAACGAGCGCTTTACAAATACACATGTTATGTTTATGCATCTGCTCCAGAAGTCTGTTTGACCATAAGGCGAAAGGTTCAGATTCCAGCAGGTCCACTCACTCTTTCATTCTTCCGAGGTCAAGACAATTAGTATAATTGAGCTGAGTAACAACAAACTTTGTTATGAAGTCCCTAGGTTGAACTTCCGTTTTACGAATTCATGTTATGTTATATTGTGAACTGGAAACACCCCTTTTAGGGGTGAGATATATAGGTAGGGGTTTATCCATGGAGAAAAACCTTTTCTCGGCGGAGGAAAAAATGAAAAATAGCTAGGCTAAAAGTGTAACTCAAATAAAATATTCAAATTAAGAAGTGAGGAAGAGAAGAGTAAACCCTGCATCAAAACATTTAGAGAAGGAAGAGTTCTGTTAAAATGTTTTCGTTCTTGTAATGATCAGCGGTATGTCCAGTTTCTGCTCTGTCTGAGATTTCACATCTGTGTGAGAATTAAAGATTCCATTTCAAACGTTACATTCTATGGGCAAACTTTGCCCCTTCACTCGAGGGCGTGAATTATGGTTTTGCAAACTATGTCAACAGGAAGGCTCCCTCCTGTTCCTCTTGCCTACCATCATAGGAAAGTATGCTTATCCAAAATTACAGATTATTTTCATAAATAACCTTTCACCGGCGGTTTACTGCTCTGAATCGCAATGCTGTGTGATGTCTGCACATCATTCTGGACAAAACAACTGCTTGTAGTCTTTAACCAAGCATGTGCCCATCAACAGACAAATGTGGAAATAGAAAGCAGCATCTTTATGCGTTCAATGTAAAAAGTAAAATTTTCAAGGACCATTTGTCAAGGTCACTATATGCATATGTTCATTCTAATCAAAACAACAGACATAGAACCACAACTAACACCCTATGTTTCTTGCTGTGATTTTTTTTTTGTATATAAACAAGCACTGGCAATGCCAATAGGTCTGGCTTTATAGGAAAGTTGTATGGTAATGTGAAGCATTACTAGTAAATAGCAAGGGAATGGACATGTATTGGTGTGGAAACAAAGAACTGCAGAATAATAGTGCTGCAGCTTAAAAGGTCAGGTGACCGTTGCACTGTCAAGCCAGACTTCAACATCAACCAGGGAATCGTAAAGCGCTCTACTCGCCCACGACGGTGTCAAAGGCGCAGGGGGTAGTAGGCCGCTTCGGTCAGTCAAAGAGCCAGGTCTTGAGGGTCTTCCTGAAGATATGCAGCGAAGGAGCGCATCTGATGTCGATCGGGAGCTCGTTCTAGGTCTTGGCTGCAATGTAGGAGAAGGCTCTTCCACCTGTTCTGGCCCTGCGGATGCGCAGGGCTTCGGCGAGGTCGGAGGATCGGAGGTTTCTCATGGGTACATGGAATGAGATTCTTTCGTTGAGGTATTGAGGTTCAGTGTTGTGGAGGCATTTGTAGGCGTGGGTGAGTATCTTGAAGGTTATTCTTTTCTCGACAGGGAGTCAGTGGGGGTCTTGCAGGTGTTTAGAGATGTGTTCTTGTCGAGGGATGCCAAGGAGGAGTCTGGCTGCGGTGTTCTGTATGGTCTGGGGTTTGCAGAGCAGAGACTTGTTGATTCCGGCATAGAGGGTGTTTCAGTTGTCCACTCTGCTGGTTATGAGTGTGTGGACGACAGTCTTTCTTCATGTAGGTTAATGACTGCACTCCTCCCATGATGCTGCTGTCAGGGAAATACACCATATATTTTCAAGTCATATAAGACACTTTAATAGCTTTACAATAGCATGTTTGTGCCCCTGAAATTTTAAAATCAGTCAACTAGATAAGTAAACTAAATGATCACAGTTGTGTTGACGACAAACACTTTTTTTTGTGGAAGCACACAACTTCTGCCCAATCAACACATGTCCTAACATATGGAGAAAGCCACAGTCCCTTTCTAGTGATGCTCACATAATCACCTGGCAATATTTGTGCTGCCAAGCCAGACCTTAAAAGAATTGTTGTTATATTGAAGGTATGTATGAGATAAATAATTGAATGGGATATTTCTCAGGCCTTGTATGGCCGACTGGGGCGTAAGAATCGATCACAGAACACACATTGTGCCAATGGATGCAAACTAAACTCTTGTATATTTGTGACGTCCCCAGACAGCGGTCTCCCTCCTTATGAAGGTGAAGGACACATTTGATGCTGTGTGCGGCCTCCGGATCAATAAACAGAAAACAATGATATTCCTGCTGACTGAGCTGGAGGGAATGGCCCTTGTGGACCTCCCGGGGGTAGGAGCAACATGGGAAGCGCATGCGTTCCAATACAAGGGGCTTCTGGTGGCTCACACACCAGAATGACAATATGAATATATTATGGGATGGGTGATACAGGGACTAGAATCCTCTATAGTCTTCTGGAACACCCTGCCACTCCCTGTTATGGGGCGAGTGGCTCTGAGCAAAATGGTCCTCCTCCCATGCTGTTTGTACATGTTACAGAATAGCTTTTGTAACCTCCACCACTCTACCTTTGTAACCCTTAACAGTCCGGATTATATCGTTAGCGTGGGCCGGGATGAGAAGTAGAGTGTAGTTTGACATCCTGAAACAGGACCTACATAAAGGTGGCCTGGGGGCTACTGATTTGTTCCTCCACTACTTGGCAGGTTGCGTACAGTATGCAGCGCTATGGTGTGAGGAAGGCCCGATCTGGGAGAAACTCCTACTGGATGGGCTAAATGAGGGGCCGAACCTCCCATTTCAACTTTTTAGGGGTGCTCCAGGCTCCTTGGGATGCCCACACATGGTGCAGCAGGTGGGACCGCATGGGAAACGGTGAAGCGTAGATTCCTTTGTCGCCAAGATGCTACCTGTAAGTTGGCCTGGTCCACTCCAGCAGATGCAAACAGTGATGGATGTGAGCCAGTTGATGAATGGGGGGATGTCAGTTGCTAGGAGATCTCTATCAGGGAGCCATTTTGATCTCTTTTGTTGAAGTGCGGGAACTGTTTAATCTTGTAAGGGGCAATTTTTGCAATACACGAAAACATCTCGAACAATAGGGTTGTGGCCAACCTTTTTGGTAGGAGCCCCGGAGTCCCAGCAGCTGTGGCTAGCCTTGGACATTGGCTCTAGTTGAGACATGATATTGCACCTCTATGCAGACAACAGATCCCTCGCCGCTGCTGGAGCAAAGTCACAGAAGACGAGCTATCCACCACCCTCGCCCGGAGCCCACCCGCCGACCCGACACCACCGCCCTCAACCTCAGGGAGTGGATCGACGACTGCGCCAACACCCTCGCCCGATCAAGAAACCCTCCAACGGACACACCAGCAAGAAAGCCAGCTGGTTCACCGAGGACCTCCAAGCAAACTTGCAGAAAACTAGAGAAGAAATGGCACCATGAACTGACACCGGACAACTACGCAGCACACAAGAACCCCACCCACAGACACCATCTCCTCATCAGATCCGCCAAAAGGGCTTCCTTCAAAGACCGCCTAGACGGCAATGCACACAAAAGCAAAGAACTCTTCAACATCGTGAAGGACCTCTCCAACCCCAGCTCCAACACCAATGACATCCCACCCTCACAAGACCTGTGTGACTCCCTCGCCACCTTCTTCCATCGCAAGATCACAGACATACACAACAGCTTCAACGCCACGACCGCCCCGACAGCCACGGCGGCCTCCGCCCCCACAGCCACCATCCGCACCTATCCTCTGCTCTCCTGGACCAACATAAGCGGCGTCAACACCATCAAAATCATGAACACCATCCACTCCGGATCTCCGTCAGACCCATGCCCACACCACATCTTCAACATAGCCAGCACCGTCATCGCACCCCATCTCCAGAAAGCCATCAACATCTCCTTCGAGACAGCGACCTTCCCTTAAAGCTAGAAGCACGCCGAGAACAACGCCTTACTCAAAAAACCCACGGCTGACCCTAAGGACCTCAAGAATTCCGACCCATCTCCCTGCTCCCGTTTCTGGTGAAGGTCATCGAAACGACCGTCAACAGACAACTGACCCGCTACCTCGCGGAGAACAGCATCCTGGACCCGTCCCAGTCCGAGTTCCACAGCACCGAAACTGCCCTCATTGCTGCGACCGATGACATCAGGGCCCTGCTGGACAACGGAGAAACCCCGGTCCTCATCCTCCTGGACCTGTCAGCAGCCTTCAACACTGTCTGCCACCGCACCCTACGCACACGCCCCCACCACGCTGGTATCCGGGACAATGCTCTGGACTGGACCACCGCCTTCCTCTCTGGCAGAACCCAGAGCGTCTGTCTCCCCCCTTTCAGCTCCAAAGCCACTGAGATCACCTGCGGCGTACCTCAGGGCTCATCCCTCCACCCGACATTGTTCAACATCTACATGGCCCCACTCGCCCACGTCGCCTGACTGCATGACCTCAACATCATCTCCTACACCGACGACACCCAGCTCCTCCCATCCCTCATCAAGGACCCCCTCACCGCCAAAACTAACCTCCATGAAGGAATGAAAGCCGTCGCCGAGTGGATGAAGAACAGCCGTCTGAAGCTAAACTCTGACAAGACGGAAGTCCTCATCCTCGGCTCCACCCCGTGACCTGTGACGGCTCCTGGTGGCCGACCACACTGGGAGCAGCCCCAACACCCATCGACCACGCACGCAACCTGGGGTTCATCCTCCACTCTTCTCTCCCCAATGACAAAACAGGTCAATGCCGTCTAATCCTCCTGCTTCAATACCCTCCGCATGCTCTGGAAGATCTACAGGTGGATCCCCACCGAAACAAGAGGAATGGTCACCCAGGCCCTCCTCAGCAGCAGGCTGGTCTACGGAAACACCCTCTACCCAGGAGCCTCAGCCAAACTCCTGAAACGACTACAACTCATTCAGAACGCCTCTGCAGGCCAGATCCTCGACATGCCTCCCGCAAGCCACATCACACCCCACCTGAGAAACCTGCACTGGCTCCCCTTCAACAAGAGGATCACCTTCAAGCTCTTCACCCACGCACACAAGGCACTACACAACACCGGACCAACATACCCCAACAGACGACTCACCTTCTACACCCCAAAATGCCAGACCGCTCCGCCGACCTCCCCCTCGCGACTGTCCCCCGCATCCGAAGAGCGACCTCCGGCAGCAGATCGTTCTCCCACCTCGCCGCCAAGACCTGGAACACCCTCCCCATCCTCCTACGGCAGACCCAAGACCTTCTAACCTTCAGAAGACTACTCAAGACCTGGCTATTCGAGAAGTAGCAGCACCCCCCCCCCCCCCCCAGGTCCTTGAGATGCCTACGGGTAAGTAGTGCGCTTTACAAATGTTCTGATAGATTGATTGATTGATGATTGGCTGCCCGAGGGCCTGCATGAAGATACTCGCTTTGCCTCTTTTGCCGGCTAGGTCGCCATCACAATCCACTGGACGGCATCTAGGCCGCCGCAGATAACACCGTGGAAGAAGGATTTACAAGAATAGGCCATAGCAGAAGAAAAACAATTACCATGGTTAGAACAGATGACAATGCCGAGCGTGATGTAGAGAGATGGAATGTGATTGTGAACCAATTGACTTCCCGGGGACAGGATGGTACCCCCTCGCTAGTGGGTGGGATGGACCGTCGGGGTCCAATGCCCGAGCATGCGTGTAAACAGCATTCTGTAGGTGCAAGGAGTGTGAGAGAGGGAGCAGGAGAGGACAGAGTTTAAGTGTAAGGTGGTGTAATATGGAAGGAATTATGTAGGGGGCACACAGACAAGTCCACGCATGATTTTGGAAATATACTGGGAAGCCCCAGGCCACACACCACACATGGAGAGAAGGGCTCAGACTTTTTAATCCTCTACTAAGGTAGACCTTTGCCTCTGTTATTAGGGCTGCCAATGTTTTTGCTACACTTATATTGACACTGCTAGACTGCCTATTTGGTTAACAGTTTGATGTCTATCATTCTTGTTTTTAAAATGATGGTCTTTAAAAAAATAATTGAATATGGCAAAAGGTGTGATTTGTTGAACTTTTAGAAGTAAAATAGTCCCTCATGAAATCCAGTGGAAGCACATCCTAAAATACACTCATAAGCAGTCCATTGCTTGTCTGTGAGACCAACATACTCCTCTGGGCTGGTCAAAGATGTGAGGAGCAATGTCTCAAACAAGATTTTAAGTGGGGCCGGTTCTGCTGACTTTGAAAACGGTCCCCATTTGGGTTCTATATTTGTGATTTCAGCATCACTGGTTAAAACATTTATCGATTTCTCAGCAATAACTATATAAACCCTTCAGGTATTGCATGTCAGGCATGCAATCACTGTTTATAATATACATGTTTTACTTCATCTTGCCTTCCCTAAGAGTATTTGCTTTTCTTCATTTCAAGATGTCTTTCTGTATTTTTTTTACCATGACACATATGCCTCCTGTACAGTGCTTACTTTGTACTGGGTGCAGCTAGGTGCTTGAGTAGCTTCAGGTTGTGTGTGGGTGTCTGTGACAGTGCACAGTTGAGAGCTCTGAAGCTGAGGCAGCAGGCAAGCAAGTTTCTCACAGTGTCTGTTAGTCATAAAAGTGTGCCGGCCACATGGATATGCAGCCCTTAGCCTCTCTACACAGGCACAGTCCTGGTTGCGTATGTGCCAGTAGAAACTGTGGGAAAATGTGAGATATGCAGATGGAGGATTGCAGAAAGATGCGAGAACAAGAAATTGCGTAAAAGGTGTGACCGGGAGAACAGGTGTGTCTGAGACACTCAAAATGTCCCTACCTCTTCCATGGACCTTAGTAATATTTAATTCACAATTTAATAGCGTCAGAATTAAAATATCTTCAATTAAGTCCGAACAAAACTATTCTTGTTATTATGCTTTTGTGAAAAGCATTGGTAAAGCCAGTGGGTCTTGCTTATTGTAAGTACATCTGTTGGTTGCTGAGTGACATGGTCTGGATGCAATAACAACACATTTACAGAGAAGCACCAAAATACTATAATAGTAATAATCCATATTTTTAAAGCGCAAACATATCACCCCTTAAGGTTTCTAGGTATTGGCGGCTGTCGGGGAGATTAAGTGAGCTATTGCCCAGAGTCACATGGTGCTTATCTGAGCTGCACCCAGTGATCAAACCGTGAGCCCCGCGCGCTGGAGTCAGTCACTCTGGCCGTTGTGCCACACCTCTTCCCTTGCTCATGGGGCCATTGTGTGAAGCATAGGGTTTTAGTTTACATTTTATTTATTTATTTATTGTAGAGTTTTGTATAGCGCTAGCCAGACCCGAGGGTATCGGAGCGCTTCACAACATGGTTTAAAGCAGCATCAATAGGAGGATATACATACATTGATTCAAGGCATAAGAGGAGGTCTAAAGTGGTTAGAAATAAATACAGGTCAAGGAGCCACCAAGTCACAATAATGAGCATATGCCAGGAGGGAAAGAGGTAAACGTTTTGGTGAGGTGGTGATTCTGACCAGTCGAGTGCAGGATAGGGATTTTCAGCCAAGATTAACCGTTCGGGAGAGACCCGTTAAGGAAGTAGTCTTCGAGTTGTCTTTTGAATTGTAAGAAGGAGGGAATAGTTCTGATATGGACTGGGATGGAGTTCCACATTTTGGGGGCATTTCCTGAGAAGGACAGTGACGCGGTTTTTGTTTGCGGATTTTCGGCGGGATGAGGAGTAGAGTGTTGGAGCTTCTATGGCATCTTGTCTAGCCTTCCCTCTTGAGTTTGACGGCCAAGTTGGCTGGTTTTCCTATGTGGACGGCTTTGTGAGTGAGGCAGGCCGTTCTGAAATTAGCACGCATTTCAATTGGGAGCCATTTTAGCTCTTTGAGTGCTGGCGAGATGTGGTCAAACTTCTTTACTCCGGTGACCATTCTGGCTGCTCCGTTGAGCTTGGATCTGAGAGGTGCTAGGTGAGATTTTGCTGCACCTGTGAGGGCTGCATTCCCGTAGTGTAGTCTTAAGAGCACCAGGGATTGAGTGGCTAGTCTGAGGTCGTTAGGCGGGATGAAGGGTTTAATTATGTTGAGAAGCTTCAGGTTAAGGAAGGCACTCTTGGTTGAGTTCGTAATGTGTTTGGTCATGTCAAGTTTGGGGTCGAGGGTGATTCCGAGCGATTTTACAGAATACGCCAGGGTGAGATTGACGTTTAGGACGTCGATTGCTTTTAGCCATTCTGTGATTTCTGTGATTTGGGGGTTCTCCTCTTTGTTGGAGATGAGGAGGATTTCCATTTTGTCTTAATTGAGTTTCAGGTGGTTTTGTGATAGCCAGTGTTGGACTACTCTAAGATTGTCGTTGAGTCTGTGGATATCATCGATGGATGATTTTTCAAGGTAGATCTCGGTGTCGTCAGCATAGAGGTGGAAGGGGATGTTCGACTTTTTGAGTATGGTGGTGAGATGTTCCATGTAGATGTTGAACAGTTGAGGTGAAAGAACTTAATCCTCGGGGACACCTCTACTGACGGGGTGGAGGTCTGATGAAAAGTTTCTGAACTTTATTCTTTGGCTGCGGTTCTGGAGAAAGGAGGAGAATCACTTAAGGACCACCTCTTCTGCTCCTACCCTATCATGGAGTCCCTTGATGAGTAGGTTATGGTCAACGGTGTCGAAGGCAGCCGATAGGTCCAGGAGAATGAGTAGGGAGCATTGGCCTGCATCGAGTGATTTGTGTAAGTCATCGATGACATTGAGGATCGCTGTCTCTGTGCTGCAACCCTTTCGGAAACCTGATTGGTGGGTGTCTAGGAGGTTGGTGCTGTCTGGGTATTGCGTCAATTGGAGAAGGACACATCTTTCCAGGATTTTGGCTAGGAGAGGAAGATTGGAGACAGGCCTGAAGTTATTTACGTCATTAGGGCTCCTGCGGTCCATGCGCAAGATCCTGCCTCTTCTTCCCCTCCCATCCAGGAAATTGCTTGTCCAGGGTCTTGTCCTGGCCTGGCTCGATTACAGCAACACCATCTATCTTGGGGCTCCTGAGTACACCCTGGCCAAACTCCAACGCACCCAGAATGCGGCGGCCAGGCTCATTATGAACCTCCCCCCAAGAGTTTCGGCAAAGCCTGCCCTCAAAGCCCTACACTGGCTCCCTGTTCGCCAGAGAGTAGAGTTCAAGGCCCTATGCACCACCCACAAGCTCATCAATGGAGCTGGCCCAGCCGCGCTTAAAAATATGGTTACCCCATACAAAGCCTCAAGACCCCTTCGCTCTGACGCCGAACATCTTGCCACGGTGCCCAAATTCAGGAAGGCTCGCACCGGCGGTCGTCGCTTTTCGGTCAAAGCCTCCACAGCGTGGAACTCACTCCCTCTCAGTCTACGTCTGGAACCCTCCCACATGGCGTTCCGCAAGAAACTTAAAACCCTCCTGTTCCCCAAATAATGCACTCCCTCTCCCCTCCTCTGGATCTCTACAGGTTTATAGCGCGGGGATGCCTACGGGTCACCAGGCGCTTTAGAAATCTCAAAATAAATAAATAAATAAATAGTGTCTAGACCCGTTTTTTTTAGTAAAGGCGTGCCTTGGCTGACTTTGAGGCAGTCCGGTATGACTCCAGTAGTAAGGGAGCTGTTAATGATCATGGTTTAGAGTGGGGCTAGAGAGACGTTGAGCTTTTGGCTAAGTAGGCCAGTATGGGATCGGAGGCATAGGAGGAGAGATTGGCGATGTTTTAAGCCATTTCCATAGACCACCCCTTTTGGAATTGACTCCTAATGATGCTTTTTGGCCACGCCTCTTTATAGACCCTAACTGGTGTAAAGCCAGTGCATGAATGGGGCTCACTCAGACCAGCCAATGGTAATAACAGGGCACACCTGTGCACTCAACACAAGAGGGCGGTTGCACCCAACACAAGAGGGGGATTGCACCAGACCTAAGGAAGAGTGCTACCTAACTGGAATTAAGGAGCGATACATTGAGGTGACAAATACTTTTCTAGGGTTGTTAGCTGAACAAAAACACCTAAAATGGTTTGTTCCAGCTTTTATTTTTTCGCTGAACAGGACATTAAAGGTAGCATTGAATAGATTTGAGTTCTTTTATAAAGCAACCTAATGAAATCTGTGATTATAAAAGAAATGACTATACTTCAGATGAACACAAGAGTACGGAAATTATACTACAGATAGTGTGTGCAATGATTGCATCTTTCCTACACGCCACACTCGTGGGTAATGTGTTCCTTAAAGCAGGCGACAAAAGTCAACTGGTCTCCCACAACAGGAGAAGCATGCAATGTCCTAAAGAGCATGTGTCTGTATATTGCTCTAGAAGCAACAGGGTAGATGGAGCCTGAAGAGCTGAAAGTGCCACTTCCTCAGAGTAGAGGCATCCTTGGAGGATGGAATGCATGCATGCTCCTAGTGGCAGGATCCTGGGAGAATATTCTCTTAGAACAGTTGCCAAGTGGCTGCATGGTTTGTGTTAGGATACAGTGAGGGCTACGCCTTTGCTCACACAACACTGGTGTTTCCAGGATTCTTTTTTTGTATCTCAATTCTTTTTTACATTTTTTCAGAAATTATATAAACAACGATCAACAATCAAGTATTGTCACATAAACAAACAATGCCAAAGGTACATTGTGAGTAGGGCTCCCTGTTTTCCGTTTTTACTGATTTTTACAGATAAATACAGACAGAAAAACATTTATTTTCTTGTCTTTCTTTATTTTTAAATGTGGATAAAAACGGAAATTAGGTTGTTTTGTTGAGTTATTCTAAATACTGTCTGCCATGACTGGCAGGCCAATAGCTGTGTGGATAGATAGGTAAGGGGGCTAAAAAAGAAAGGTCTTTTAGTAAAGAGGCTTTAACAGCAGTAGATATGCACACAGTTGATACTGGCATTTGCATATTTTCTTATAGGTGCATTGATTAATCTTTTGCGGGTGTTTACAGCAAATGAAACCTAGCTGCCATTCACGCACAAGCGCATATTTACCTGTTAAATAAATTTCGAAATATACTAATTTCAGCTTTATTTTTCTATAAACCCCAAATAAATATGGATAAAATTAGCACGCAATAAATATGAATCAATACAGATGGAAATGTCAAAAAAAGAAATACCATAAAACTGGGAGCCCTAATTAGGAGATGTGAAGAAAATGAGAAAGAAAAAAAATAGACAAATATTGTATATAACAATATAAAGAGAAAAATAGAGTTCCCCCGCTCGATGCTACTGTTTGTAAGTAAGATATGTTAAACAATGCTCTTTACCATCTGCCTGTGTCTAACATGCTAGGTAGGCCCCCTCATTTCAGGCTTCTGCAAAGGACCCTTGGAGAAGATTCAGTTTGGGGCCAGGCAGCCCCTTACTCAGCGGCATAGTGGGGGTTACCAGCACCCGGGACAAGGAGAGTATTGCGCCCCCTAACCCGGGGACCGTTGGCACTTCCTGACACAAATCTTTAAAAGAAAAAAGTAAGTAGTATGATTTTTTTCTTCTTTTAAAAATGTTCGCCCTCTAAAAATGTTGCACCGGGGGCAACCGCCCCTGTGTCCACCCACCCCCACCCTGCGCCACCGCCCTCCTTCTTACATCATCATGGACACTGTGCTTCCAGGCCTCAGATTCCTCACTTGTCAATCATTGCTGTCAGGAGCTTGAGGAACATTACATCTGGCAGCACCTTCCCTTCCCAGAGCCCAGCTACCCCTCCAATCACTGTTCGCTGCATCTTTGACCTTGGACAGTGCTCTGCTACCTTTCTGCTGAGTTCATGCTGCAGAAATACCACATACATCATCTAATTAAAGTTTGCTCTGGAAACAAACCAGGTCTCTGTCCTCTTGAATGCATGAGATTGAAAGCCCTGGAGTGGAAACAGGTTGTATGTGATGAGGAGGGTTGAGGTGGCCTCCCTTCTTTAGGAGTGTATGGATTGTTTATGTCATTCCAACTTATCTTGATTGCAAATTTGCAATGGATCACTGTACAACAAATGTGGGCAGCAATGGGGTCACAGAAACAATTCAAGATCACGTCCATCAAGCGGGCATTTATATATTGGCATCACTCGATTTTTTAATATTGCACAAAACTTTCCACATATTTACAACCCAAATCTCTGAGAGATTAAGTGATCTTCACATAACGACACAGTTGTTGGTCATGTGTCAGGTTTAGGTCCAGGTTGAGGATCTTGTGATCCAATTTATTTAAAGCTGTTCTCCCTCGCAAAGACTGCACTGCATAATGTGGCAGCTTTCACCAGGGAGAAAACTAAAATACAATGTACTGAAGTGACAATGCCAGTCGCAACATCACAGGTGAACACTACAATTCCTTGTGAATTGCAAGGGGTGGGCGCCCTTTCTGGTGCAAAGAAATGCATCACTGCCATGCAGCTGCAAAGCAATGGATGGTATTAACCTCAGCAGCCATTCACACACTGAAGGTGGTCGTGTTTGGCAGCCAGTTCTGTGCTAACAGCAACTAGGACTGCTGACGGAGGAGAGCCAGACAGTGGTCCCAAACCCACAACCAGGAAGCCATCTTATTGGTAACAAAGAAGTGCAAACAAGGAAGAACACAGCAACAGGTCTACTCTATCAATACACCCCGGATCTGGAACAATATCCCTAGGTTCAGTAGCCCTAATCCAATTTAAGAAAGAGCTGAAGACACACCTCTTCAAAGAACATTACACAGTTATGCAGAACCCCCGCTGCCCCTCCAATCAATCAAAGACTGTCTGCAATTGGCCCTGTGCA
This sequence comes from Lissotriton vulgaris, assembly GCF_964263255.1. Lineage (NCBI taxonomy): Eukaryota > Metazoa > Chordata > Amphibia > Caudata > Salamandridae > Lissotriton > Lissotriton vulgaris. The sequence goes on along the minus strand of NC_141694.1, from coordinate 148,119,595 downwards.
GCTCTCTGGCATCTTATAGCTATGGTTACTCTATATATAGATACAAGCTTTACATGCTCCCGTAGATGTGCATCATATTTTTGGGCATTATGAGAGGGAATTTAAAGACAGAGGTCTATTGTCCCTCGTAGGCCTCCGTCTGTATTCATAGTAGGTCGTAATGATTTGCTGAAGGAATCCTTCCTTATAGACATTGAGGAGACCGCATTTACAGTGGCGGCTCGCATAGGGCGTGCTGCAGGGCGGTGAGGCGGGGAGGGACAGGGTGGGGGGTAGTAAACTTGGACATATGACGGAACAGAGGAAAGTATATCCAAATTCTTGTAATTAGCCTCACTTCTCTAAGCTATAACGATGCATAAACGGCCCTGTAACAAAAACGGCCCCCAGGGGCCCAAAACTGGCCCCCACCCTTGCGGCGTACCAAGGGTTTGCTCGGTGCCCGCAACGACCAGTCCGCTCAGTTGCACCCCAGATGCTGCCCAAACAAAGTGCTGCACAATGCGACTTGACGAGTGATACACTTGACTCCCTGTCTCCAGATACCTAGGTGAACAACCTAGTCACAAGACCTTACGTCATCGCATTTTGGTTTGCAGGTTAGATTGAATAAGATTGCAATGTTGCAAAAACTGAGCAAATGTTCTTTTTTGTGGTTTTCCTAGCTGCCTGAGTACATATTACGTAATGTTTTTATTACAGGGCAAAAAATTAGATGTGTAAAATTTGCTTCCATTTTTGCAGTGTTGACATGAAGTAGAGCAATAATATGTTCTCCCCTTTAAATACCGAAAGATGAAACTAAGTTTGACATTAAATCAGTTTCTACACTTTTATTACAAAACTATCATTATTGCAGAATCATTTTTTAAAGGTATTCCTGAATTGTCATTTCGGATAATTTAATATTATCATTGCGGCCGATTTATAGGTTGTTGTATGTACTTTATTCGATATAAAATATCATAAAAGCATGAACAAGGTATTTTTAAGAATAGAAAGTCCGACAATTCATACAACAGTTAACAATATAAAAGTTTGTCTAAAAAGTCAGTTAAAAAGAAATTTATACACTATATACAATAAAAACAGATTCATTTACAGTTGGCATATAAACAGCATTTGGGCCCTGAAAATGCTAACTCTTACAGTGCTTTAACAGCTTTAAGCCAGGCGTTGCCCAAATATTTTGCTAACACACAGATCATGCTAGGGGAGGAGGTATCTGATTTAAACGTGCGTAGTGCTGCCCTATAGTCAGTGAACCCCAGATTTTTGGATGTAGGTTTCAACCATTTCCTCCTGGCAGCCCTATAGGCGGGACATGCGAATAGGAAATGGGGAAGCGATTCTGATGGCGCTTGGCAACCTGAGCAGCTCACAGAAGCCAAGCTATGATTCCTCCAACCCGCTACCAATTCGTTAAGTGGGAGCATCCCTAGTCTGAACTTCAGGTATAGCAATCTATCACGGGGAGATTGTATAAAATCAAGATAGTGCTCAAATTGAGCAACCGGCTTGTGCTCTAAAATCTGTTCAGTGAGGGTCCCCAGTTGGATTTTCGTGCCTCCACCCCTTTCACCCATTCCCAGTATGCCTTCTTGATAATTTGCTTGGCTGGCGCGGTCTGGATTGCCCAAGCCTCTCCGAACCCAATTTCTATTACCAACTGCTTTAATTTACCGATCCATTTGATCTTATTCCCTGAGTCTAGGTTGATAATCTCAGTCAGTGCATCTGTGTAGTTGGCCAGTTCAGGAGCCCTTCTTAGGCGCACCCAGAACAAAAATGGACGTAATCTAGCAATATTTGTAAAGGACTGCCTTCCCAGGTCTCTACAGAGCGGAGTCAGAGGGGTGGAGAGAGGAAGAGATACCAGACCCCTGAAAACTTATTCTCTGATTTCTCTAGCTCACAAACATCCTCGAATCCCCATAACTCCGACCCGTAGAGCGCCGAAGGCAGTGCCCTACCATCATAGACCACGAGAGCCGGGCCTACTGGTCTACTAGATGAGAGCTGCTGTTCTCTTAAAATGGCTCCCGCTAACCTTCTGTGATTAGGGAGCATTTTGGCTAAATGGGTATTCCACTTCATTTGACTATTCATCCTGATCCTCAAATAGTCAAGACTCTACAGTTTCCAAGGGGGTACCATTCAGGTTGATACTATTCTTGAAGCGTTTGGAAGGGGAGAGTGTCATCAGTTTCGTTTTATCGGTGTTGATCGTTAGACCCCGTAAATTGCAAAAGTGGCTAAACCTATCTAACAATTTTTGCAGGCCGGAGGGTGTTTTTGAAACCAGTAGCATATCATCTGCGAATAGGAGGGTGGGGGTTTTATCGCCGGCCAGGGTTGGGGCATCAGATGGAACCTCTCTCAAATGGTCTACCAGCCCATTTACAAAGAGAGAGAACAAGGTTGGAGCCAAAACACAACCCTGGCGCACCCCCCTATTCACTGCCACCCTTCCCGTTAACTGGCCTTGATTGCCCCACCTGATTCTTGCATAGTTCCCCTCATGGAGATGCTTAGTAAAGTCCAGAATCATGGGAGGGATCCCCAGGTCATACAAAACTTGCCATAGCTTAGCCCTAGGGACCAGATCGAATGTGGTCTTGAGATCGATAAAAGCCAGGTATAGGCTACCCTTCCCAATGGATACCACTTTCCAGTGTAGGGTGCAGAATCTGAACACTTGATCTATCGTCCCTACTTTCTTCCTAAATCCCGCCTGAAAATGCGAAAGGACGTTGGCTTCGCCCATCCAAGACCATATTCTCGTTAGGAGGACCCTGCCAACCACTTTTGGTGTTACGTCAATTAAACTAATCGGCCTGTAGTTGGCAGGATCCTCCCTATTGCCCTTTTTGTATATCGTAACTACCTCTGCCCCTTTCCAGGAGTCCGGGACGGGATGGCCTCTGGCTATCCGGTTCATTATGAGGAGGATGAGGTCCGCCTACACTTTAACTTCGCGCAAGAGTAAATCACCAGGAAGGCCGTCAGGACCCGCCGCCTTTCCTTCGGCTAGCCCAGCTATGGCAGATGAAACCTCGTTGAGCTCAAAGGGCTCATCTAGATTAGCCCCCTCTAGCAGGTAGGCTGGACTAGAATCCCCGGCTGTTACTGGGATAGATCCGTTAGACCCTGCCGGAGTTGTTTTGGCATCACTATACAGGGCAAGGAAATGGGCATGCCATTCATGTTCCGTAATGTGATTAGGAATCAGATTGGATCCCTTCCGACTGCCTTTATTAAGTATTTCCCAGAATACTGCAGAATCTTTTAGTAAAGAGGCAGCTTTGAGTTCCTGCCAGTGGTCTTCTTCCCAATTGCGTTTAGCTAGCTCGACTGCCCTTGCCTACTCTTTTCTCGCTAGTCTAACCAGAGGAGGATTGTTCCTTTTTAAAGCCAAGGAGAGGCTGCGCCTCTTTTCCCTGCAAACGTCTGAGTACCACATGTTAGAAGGCCTGGGAAGCTGTTTATTATAAGTACTCGGATTGCTAGGGTCCGGGGTGGCGAAAAACTCTCCCAAACCGTCAATCGTTTTCTGATAGAATTCAGGGAAGGTAGAGGGATCTATGATCTCTGTAGCAGCACTGATCACCTCAAGCTGTATTGATTTCTGCTCGATGAGCTCTCTAATATTAGCCAATTTATCCTCCTGATAAGCAACCTTAGGCCATTTAAGGCGGCGGTTGCAGTGGGACGGGACTACCTCTTTTGTCAGCGTCCTCATCAAATTTGAGGACTTGGAGATCGTCCAGTTATTTATTAATTGCATACAGAGTGGATTGTGGTCACTATCCTGGGTTGGTTTCACCTCCATGTCCAATAGATCTCCCCAAAGTCGGATATCTAAAAAAATTTCATCAATCCGCGATGGGCAGCTGGACCTGTTGTATGTGTTAGCCCCTTTAGGATTGGAACGTGTTCGTCCATTAGCAGCTCTCAAATTGAACTCCACAGATATGGCATTCAATTGTATGGCTCATTGTGTCCACTTTTTAATTGGGGGGAGACTAAGCAGTGGGATGGCAAATTTGCTGTCCTGCTCCCCAATACCCAGCACATCCTCCTCGCTAAGCGGTTCGAATGTGCAGTTAAAATCTCCCGCCACTATAATGGCAGAGTTAGGGGGTAGAGTGGACAATTCAGATTCAAGAACTGTTAGAATAGCCGATTGAACATTCCCAGGTGATCTTCTAGCATACACGTTAAATATATTTCCAAGTTAGGGCTATTTGGGGGACCTTTCACCGTCAGGTGTAGGATGACTTTGGATGGAGTAGTGTGCATAGTGGTAAACCAGTTTAAGGAAATGCTGAGCGAGATATGGAGACCCCAGAAGGACGGCCCCTCCCCGTTCTTAGAGCTGTGATGAAATATGTTACAAACCCAGATTTGTGTAGGGGAACCAGACTCCAAGTCTCTTGGAACAAGCAGATATCTTGTTTAAGGCCGATTTATAGGCAAAATATTTCTTACTATGGAAATCTAAGCCCAAAAACTTTCCGTAACCTGTTTCCAACTACTGCGAACATTAAGAAAGGTTATACAGTGGATGTCGCCCTCATCCAAAAGGTGGTTATGCAGGGACTCGTTAACTCCCGCCTTGACTATGGCAATTCCCTTTTCTGGGAAGCCCTCAATATGTCCCAAATGTCTACAAACCATTCAGAATGCCGCAGCACGTCTACTCCTCAAGCTCCTCAAATATCACTCAGACGCTCCCAAGGGCATTGGCTGCTTTGCACGCTCCCTCATTACAAAAAAGAATCCATTTCAAGGTCCTATGTATGGCTCATCAAGCGATACAAGGAAAAGGCCCCCTTTTGATTCAAGATTACTGTGTCCTTACATGCCTAAGCAAGCTTTATATTCTGAGAACTCCTCTCTTGACCACTCCTAAGGTCAAAAAGGCCAGATATTGTAGCCACGTATTTGACTACTAGGCTGTAGTATGCCCTCCCTGCTAATCTAAGGCCTGACCAGCAAGAAATCTCTTTCAGAAAACTCCTAAAAGACTCGTCTATTCTAATTTTGGCATGGTGTGCCAAGGCCTGGCAGGTGTGCCTGTCTCGGCGCCTGGAGGCCCTTAGTAGTAGCTGTGTGCTATACAAGACATCTTAAATCTTGAAGTCCTCAAATGCTGTTTGGAATTCTTACACTACTTGTTACCTCCATTTTTATGCTGGTCAAAAAATATTTTATATTTATAATATGGAGTCTATTCCTATTAGACAGGTATAATAAAATGTCTCAAAAAAGCATTTCTGTGTTTTTGCGTAAATACAAAGGTATTTTGAAGCATGAAGTGAAAAGGAGCTGTCGACTCTTATTTTTTATACTCTTACTGTGGCATCGCGCAATTTTCTATAATCACTATGGCAACAGTGAAACGGACTCCATGACGGCCGGGCGCTGGCTATAGATTTTGTGAAATTGCTCACAAATGACACAATGAATGACTACCAGCTGTGCCAAAATATGACTCTCTGTAAATCATGAGGCGATCTAGAATGTATATGTAGTACAGCACATGGTGTGTGAAATACATCTCTGGAAAAGTCTTCAGTGGGCCCAGGCGAGATTTTATTACACAAGTGTAATTCTGTGTCAATCCCGATTACTGGGCTCCGTTTACTTTGCGTCATTATTATTTTTCTTGCGCTTTTCATTTTTTTCCACGCAGGTTTCTCAGGAAATAGGCCGGGTACAATTTGTGCGCAGAGGATAGCATAATACACAGAGCAGGAATCTCGCACTACGCCTGCGCGAGAGAGCATACTTCATGTTCAGTTTTTCGGCACACAACTACAGAAGAGAACCCTTATTAAAAAAAAAACTTTTGATACATTTTAATCATAACAACAAAAATAGACCTATTTCCTTTTAGTGCTTAATTTGTATAAGAATGAGCCCCAATGCCCAATCACTGCTCAGAAGCATGCAGCCTTCACTTATAAACATCAGTGCCCAAATACTAAAGCTGGGCAGTCTTGAATCCACCTCATGCCTCTCTAATCCACCACAGACACTCTCTGTCCCTTTATCTCATTCTTGCATATTCCTGCTTTCTCCCCTAGTCATGATTTTTCAGTTTTTCTCATCCTCCTTCTTTCCCTTTTGTGTGTTTTAGTTCCTGTTCTCAGTAAAGGTCTGATAAGGAAAAATAAGTGCAGTTCCCCCAAAATGAGTACCCCCGGCCCCCACCAGCAACCTCCGGCTCAAATTATGCACCGATTTCCTTACTCTCTTTTTAGGTGGAGCCTACCAGACACAGCAAATTGCTTAATTCGAAAACACCTAATATGGGATTAACAAAAACATACAGGGGCCTAAATCCCACCTAGAACCCAGAGAATCCGCCTTCCACCTTTCACATCAGAACCTCAAGGTTCATCCCTCAGCCCAATGCTGTTCAACTCCTACATGACCCTTCTGGCCAACGTCGTCCGAACACATTGACTTAATCTGATATCCTATGCAGGCGACACCCAGCTCATCTTCTCTCTGTCCAAAGACCCATCTACCACAAGTACCAACTTCCGGCTGTGCATGACCAGCGTCGCCAACTTGTTGAAAAACAACTGCCTAAACTCAACACAGACAAAATAGAAGTACTGGTCTTCAGGAACAACATCTCCCTGTGGAATGACTCCTGGTGGTCTGCCGAACTAGGACCCTCGCCCTTGCCTACAGACCACACCCGGAACCTCGGCATCATCCTGGACAACATGCTCACCATGTAAAACTAGGTCAAGGCAGTATCTTCAGGCTGCTTCCTCACTCTTTGCATGCTCTGTAGGATTTTAAAGTGGCTCCCAGTCACCATCAGACGCACCCACACTCAAGCCCTTCTCACTAGCCATCAGGTCCACGGCAATACACTCTATGCAGGAATCACTACATACGACTTAAAAAGACTGCAGACCATACAGAACTCAGCGGCCAGACTCATCCTCGACCGTCCCATACAGATCCACATCAGCCCACACCTCCAGAAACTCCATTGGCTCCACGTCCACAAGAGCTGTCAATTCAAGATGCTGACCCGTGCCTACAAAGCCCTGCACAATCAAGGACCAGCATACATCAACAACCGGCTGAGCTTCCACCTACCCTCCAGACACCTGTGCTCCCTCTCCCTCACTCACACACACCTGCATCCACCTAAGCAAAAGTGGAGGATGCTCCTTCTCCTTCCTTGCTGCAAAGTCTCGGAGCAGCCTCCCCCTCCAACTGCAAACCTTACCCTCTCTTCAGGAATTCAAGGGACTCAAGACCTCGTTGTTCAACTGATTCCTTTCCAGCAGCTTAGCCCATAGCACCTGGATACCTTTGTGGGTGATCAGCAGCGCTTTATCATCTCAAGGATTGGCATATCCTCTTTACCATCTCTAGGATTGGCTGGGTCATATCCTTCCACTCATCGCTTTTAGGGAACTTTCCTTTTTTTTGGGGAAAGCACTCCATAAAAGTGCATGCATTTTCCAGCTTTTCCATCTCTATCACAGGCTCCCCCCAAATTCCCTACCTCCGTACTTTGTGTTTCTCTCCCATGAACTTCTCCATCTGCCCCCTTTGTGCTTCTTGATGTCGTCATCCCCCATGTGATGCTCCCTGCCGCCATGTTGCTGTCACTCTTGTGTGCTTCTTGCTCTCTCATATGTTTCTCCACCCTGCCCCTGTGCTCCCTATTCTTCTCTCCCCTGTCCTTTATGTTCTTGCCCCCTCATGTTTCTCTCTCCCTCATGGGAGGCATTTCCCCTACCCACCATACTCCGCCCATTTGCTTCTCCATACCACCCAAACCATGCAGTCCTTTTTTTCCTTAACAAAATGTGCGCAAAACCTCAGCATCGTCCTGGACAGCAAACTCACCATGAAAAACCAGATCAATGCAGTATTCTCACACTGCTTCCTCACTCTTCACATGCTCCAAAAGATTTTCAAATGGCTCCCAGTCAGCAGCAGACGCACCCTCACTCAAGCCCTCGTCACTAGCCGCCTGGACTACGTCAATACACTCTAAGCAGGAATCCCTATACACCCCTAGAAAAGAGTGCAGACCATACAGAAATCATGGCCCAGACTCATCCTCAACCTCCCCATATGGACCCACATCAGCCCACACCTCCAGAAACTCCATTGGCTCCACGTCCACAAGAGATGTCAATTCAGGATGCTGACCCATGCCTACAAAGCCCTGCACAATCAAGGACCAGCGTACATCAACCACTGCTAAGCTTCCACCTACTCTCCAGACACCTGCGCTCCGCCTCCCCCGCTTACATCCCCGCATCCACCAAAGCAACAGTGGAGGATGCTCCTTCTTCTTCCTTGCTGAAAAATCCTGGCACAGCCTCCCCCTCCACTTGCAAACCTCACCCTCCCTTCAGGAATTCAGAGAGGAGCTCAAGACCTGGTTGTTCAACTGATTCCTCTCCAGCAGTTTGGCTCTCAGTACCTGAATACCTTCACTGGTGATTATCTGCACTTTAGACATCGATTGATTGATTGGATTTGCTTCTTAATCAATGGTTTGCCATTTTCATAGTCTGTTTGTCATCCCCTGGAGAATATCCTCTTTACCATCTTTGGGATTGGCTGAGTCATATGCTTCCACTCCTCGCTTTTAGGGAACTGTATTTCTCTTTTTGGTAAGCACTCCATAAAAGTGCATTTATTTGCAGCTTTCTCATCTCTGTTGCAGGCTCCCCCCAAATTCCTTACCTCTTCACTTCATGTTTCCCATTACCTTCTCCCTTTGCCCCCTTTGTGCTTCTTCATGTCATCACCCCCATGTGATGCTCACCGCCCCCATGTGGCTGTCACTCTTGTGGCACTTTTGAGAATTTCCCTCGATTTCGGGTTTTGAAAATTCACGCAGTCCTAGAGAGTGGTGCCATCTTTTTGTCAAACTTTTGTCAAAGTACAAGCACCCCATGAGTACCTATATGTCTCCTTGTCTGCCACCGAGTTGGTAGACCCAAAAATCGTGGGAAATTCCCAACAACAAAAGATGAGCGCTTTAGACCTCACTAGTGTGCATGGTGTGCTTTCAAAATTAAGCAGCGATGCACATAGCAAGCCCTGACAAAGGCCTCAGACCTGAACAGACTCTAAGCGGGGGCCGAAACATGTTGGCAAACACACAGTAGATTTACTTGAACAATTTCTTTCAACAAAAACCTCCAAATACCTTTTTAATCATATTCTAGGTGCCCTGTGAATAAAAGAAATGAATGGGTATACCTGCAGATATTTTTAGTAATACACTTTTCGCCTTGATCCCTGCTCATCCCATCTTGATTTATCTAAAACTCCCATTCCATCTTTGGTTGAGTCTGCCCTGGTGGTACCATCCCACCAGGGTGTGGATAGGCAGCGATGATGAAGCATATCAAGATTAAGTGAGTGAGGGGTCTAATCCAATATCTTTGGATACCTAAGAGGTTCAATGAAAGGATCAATATATTCATTACAGATCAATCTATGAAAATATTCCAGTTGCTTTTTGTGTGTGGCTGATGACTGTGAGAGTGCAACTGATCTTATAATCTCTCGCTCTCTATCCGTGTGAGAACTCCCTGAAAATACACACGTTTGTCCCCAGATTTCATTGTTCGGTTTTAAGCAAATATGCAGATGTTATCTCCAGATATTGGCATCTTACTTTCTTCCCTTTGAATGCCATCTGCTTATTGATATTGTCCCCAATACATTTTGATCACGATATAAGGTTTTCATTTTAGCAAAGAAACGCAATGTCCTCAAGCACAAGCTTGTAATGTTCGCTTTTATATATCAACTTTTCACTTGTGTTACATCAACTCATTTCCCTCTCACAAAAGCTTGTCACTTTATGGGAACACATTGGGACGGATTCACAAACGTGTTTGAGTAGAGAAAGCAGAACTAGAAGAGTAAGTACTCTTTTATGTACACATAAATGCTATTGTGAATCAGCCCTGAAATGTGCAACTCTTTATTATCAAAAAAGTGCTAGGTAGGCACAGTTTCTGCTTTATTCCCATTTGAGATGTTTTGGGGGCAATTCTCAAAGGCATGTAAGAATAGGTAAAAGAATACTACAGGTGTACAACTTTACATACTCCAATGACAGTGGAGTAACAATAGCCCCCCACAGTGCGGAGGTTGGGGGGTCAAGCCCCAGGGGCGTCCTTCTGACACTGTGCAGGGCGGCAGGCCTCTGACCTGAGAGCTCATGACGGGGTTCGAAGCGTGGGGGGAGGGGCTCTCCATGTACTTTGCAGGGGGGCCACATCAAGTTTCGTGACGCCACTGACTCCATATTGCCTTTGTGCTCAGACTCCACAAATGCCAGCACTTCATGTTCACTATATAAGTTATAAATAGGAAACTTGTTATGCCAGTTGCACATGAGCACTGTTCAATACGCATCAGTGGGCCAGTTTCTATATTATGCCAAGAAAAGTGCACAGGAGGGGAGAAAACCAACCATTTTGGAAGTGTTGTGAAGGTGACCACCTCATGCCTCACGCACCTTCCCTCGTGCCTCATGGGTAATCCTGGGAGGAGGTCCTGGAAAGATATGGGGCACAAACATGAGCTGGATTCCAATGCCCACCTAAAGGAGCAGACCAACAGTTGAGGAAAGAAGTGCTGCCACCTTTGGAAGCTGCATGGCATCATCATGTCTTACTAGTCGCCATAAAGGGTAATTCTCCATTGTCTTTCTGCTTGTGAAAAGAGTACAGTGTCCATATATCTGCCCACCCTTGTCAGAATCATTACCAAACACACCATACGTGACCAATGCATGCAGGAAAGTCTGCGTCTCTTTCTCAGCAAGGGAGAGCCGTACAGAGCTGCTCCTGGTGGGGTGCCAGATCACTTCATTTCTCCTTTCCTGGGCTTTGAGTTCACAACCTAATGCATTCTGGGAGTGGAAGTCTTGGTTCTCTTAAATTTCAGAAATTGAACAAACCCACATGTTTTTTTTCTCTAAAAGGAAAATAGAGAAGGTGTCATCTTTATTTATTACAAGCATTGAGTAAAATATCGATCAAAAATGTTGCTCAGAATACCAAGTATTGATTACGGTACATAGGACAATAAATTGGATGTGCGCTCAGCGGCGGCCGCCACAAACGAAGGGTGGTGAGGTGGGTGGAGTAATGCGGGAGGCGTCGCGCTGGTGGGGAAATGCAATATAAAAAAATAATAATTACCGTTTGTCACTGGGCCATCCAGCGTCTCGTTTCGTCGCGTTGCCTCTCCTCTTCCTGCCTGCTGGTCCTGGCTCCCTGGATCTGAGCAGCGCTGGGATTGGACTGAGCAGGCAGCCCAGAAAATCTAAGTGCGCATGTGTGTTTTGGTAGGCCTGAGACAGCCGGCAAAACTCACATGAGCACTTAGAAAGTGGATTGAGCATAGCACTCCGCCTCCCCCCTTCCATGCCTCGGCCCGTCCCTCCCAACACCTCTGGCTAAGAACCGGCAAATGTAAAATAAACCAATGCAAGAACATCTTTTGCTGCTGGCTCTGACCCAGGCAGTGGGGCGACGCTCCTCCACCATTGCGGAGGAGCCGCCACTGTGCGCTTTGTTAGAGAATACAATGAGGGAATCTTTGGAAAGTGTAATTAAGTTGTTGTTTGTACAGTAAGAGCAGCAGGGTCCATCAGACATTTTAAATACTGTACAGTAGGGTATCGAGTAAATATCCGGTTGGCTGAGAGCAGCACTTAGCAGGAGACATATATACAAAACACAACACCCCATTCATTCTCGGGCCCCTCTGTGGTAAAGATGTAATTGATGTGGCTTACAAGTTACTTAGTTTTGTTTGAATGTGCTATTGGGTTGACTGGGCCTGATGTTCAATGGGAAAACCTTCCAGTGAGCGGGACCAAGAAGGTGGAAGGACGTTGTGCACGCGATATAGACCAATTAGGCGGTGCTGGTTGGCTGCCCTTAGGTTGTAATAGGTGGCATGTCAGGATAGTATCTCACACGGTAGACTGGGGCATTAATACGTTTGTTTACTGCTGATTTGTACCTACCAATAGCTAAAGAAACTTGGACATCATGTTCGCCTTGGTAAATGTCCATTATTTGTAAAGCGCAAACAATTACCCGAAGGTGTCAAGGCGCTGGGAGCCACCGGGAAGATGAAGTGAGCTATTGCCCAGAGTCACATGGTGCTGGGCTGATCCGGGGATCAATCCATGAGCCGCTGGGTTCCGGAGTCAGTCGCCCTGGCTGCTGCGCCACACCAGAAGAAAGCGTAAACCTGCTTTCTTCTGAAATGTCTGCCCACATCCTGGTTTACACGAGGCAATGCCTCATACAGATCTGATAAACTCACCAAGTCCATCGGTCTGGGACTGAAATCATTCGGTTTGCCTTGTCTTCCACTCTGCAGCCGGCACACCTTGGCCTTCGCGAAACCGAGGACACTGGAGTGGAATGTGGCTCTCTATGCCCTAGGCCTTTTGTAGCGCTTTTGTCTGATGTATGGCTGAGTAAGCTGTCTACGGTAGTGAGTCAGACAGTTCCCGGAGACAGCTCACCGCGCAGATGAGCACAGCAGGAAAGTAAAAGTCGGCAAACAAAAGCTACGTTCCCCCACCAAAAGATCAGCCCTTTCATAGTCTCGCCTGACCTTCACTCTATCAACATGATTAAACTTGGGCCCATCACTAACCTTGGGGCATGTGCCCTTCCTCTCACTCTGTCATCTGTCATAGCAACTGGAATTGCTGTATCCAGGCAACTGCCTCCGGTGCCTGAAACATCTCCTTGCAAAGTTAATGTTCCGAGGAGCTCATCGCTAATTGGAGGTAATTGCTGCACGCACAATAGAATGTCCCTGACTGCAACATGGATTGTCTACTAAGAGCAAGTGGGCAGTCTAGCCTTCAGAACTCTATGGCACTCCAGCTGTGGCGGAGCCGGTAAGGCCAGAATGACTCTGAGTGTCATGGGCACCTGGGTGTGGTAATGACTGTCAGCAGGCACAGGCTTGTTTTCGGACTGGGGTACTTCCCATGACATATTGTCCTCACATTCTAATATGGCTGCCGCTCTGACTCCCTGTGAAGTAAACCCTGCTTTGCTCTGCTAGGAGCTGGAGGTCAGTGGAAGGGGCAAGACCTACTCCTGGCCAGTTGCAGGTTCTGAAGTGAACAGACTACTCCTGCTACCTGATAACGTTAGCGCCTAGAAAGCCAATTCTGCTGACATTTATGGGATTTATGGGATTTTTGTAAAGTTTCTCAGCCACTACCCTAATCAGCAGAACCAATATTCTGTGAAGGCTTGTGTGAGGTGGAAATGTCATCAAAATGCACAGCTGGTGTAATTAAATAATAAATAAAAATGTAATTTAAAGAAGACCCTGCAGAGGTAACGTCCTGGCTGATACACAGGGCACGTGTTAAAAAGGGTTCCAAAGACAACCAGTAACCAAAGACCCTTTTTGTTGCCCGGCGATATCGCCTCTATGACCCACCAATGTTGACCAATGAAGAAGCAGGCGCTGGAGACTGGAAGGCAGGAAACGAGGATTTTATTCTCTCCGGAGGAGAACACATCAATTCAGACAGCAAGTATCGTCACGAGGTGCTCTAACCACATTTCTGAGGCCTGGCCTCTTATACTAGGGTTTATGACCTTTATTGCACATAACACATTCTCGCAATACTTTAGTACTTGAAAGAACATCCTCGGAATCTCCCCTTCAGACCCGTTCCCACATACATTTACAGTTGGATTCCCCACCCCGGTCACAACAGGTGATGGTTGTCGCACAGCAGGGCATTCCGCCGATTCACGGAATGCATGGGGTTGGTCGGATCTCATGGGGTGGGGGCTTTGATCGATTCGGGGGTCTTTTGATGGGGAGGGGAAGCTTCCTACTGTACGGGGTAATAAACAGTATCCGCAGAGCCAGGTGGCGGCCTGGGAACAGGGAAGACAAACGGGGACACAGGAAAAGGGGGTTTGCATCAAAAGGGTTTGAGGCCATGAAAGGAATGAGGGGAGGTGTCGCGCTGGGAACAGGATGGGATTCCGTGGTGAGGCTGCGCTGAAGAGGGTTTTATGACCCAAGGCATGAGAGAGCAGGGGTTGTCAGCGTGCGGGGGAATGCTTGCGAGGTTAAGAGAGAGAGAGACGCGCTGGCTATCAGTGAGGGGCAGGGAAGTCATGGTGCTCAAAAAAATGGCTGCCGCTTACGCGCACGAATGGGCTTGGAAAAGGGGCAAGATGGCGCCGATAATGTTCACCAAGTTTGTATTTATTTTCCACAGTCCTCCCTTTAACATTTCCAAGACATCTTGCTGGCCTATTTCCTATCTACACCTATATGCAGCGATCATAAGTAAGGGAGAGGGGACTTAGGCGAAAGAACTGTACATAAACATCACATTATAAACATCATATTGAAAAATCTCATCATTTAGTAGGCGGGTTCATCGTTAAGTTGGTTGCAGAAAAAGTCATCGTAATGCAATATCAGACTAGAATTACGTAGCGAGGGCGTTGGGTACAGATCATAGATGCTTATAGTCATTTGGAATAAGAACTGGTAAGTTATCATATAAGCAAGTCCTTTTTGTATACGGCGGGTGCATAGTCAGTCCAATGGTGGTTGGGAGAGAAATGAGATACAGTAAAAAATATATATCAGAGTTCTCGTTGTCCTTTGTCGTCTTCTGTCGGCACTGTTGAGCACCTGGATTACCTATCAACAGAAATGTTCATGTGGATTGAGTCGTTGGGGGTCTGCGGGTAGGGGTGCATTCTGTTTGGTTTTCGTCAGACCTCGTAGGAGGAATGCGTTACGGTTTTGGAGCAGGTGCATCTTCTTCCGCAATGCAGAGCATAGATTTGCAATGGAAAATGCAATTGTTCCAGAATTGTGAGATCTGTTCGTTTCTTGAGTCTCTGTGGTGGGCATTTCCTGTTGCTTCCATCATCTTCAAGGTGCTTGGTAGCGGGCAGAACCACAGACTTTGTTTATCTTTTCTTCGGGGGCGACCCTTGGTGGAGTTCTAGGTCACCGTTCTGGGATTTAACATAGTTCGTGGTCTACTTAGTCGGAGCTCCCTCCCTTCTGACGCAGGGAGTACTCTTCTCTGGGTAGCTCAGTAGGATTTGGAGGAACTTGGGAGTTCGGGTGGAAAGGTGCGGGTGTGAACAGTCCTTATGGTAGGTCGGAGGAGGAGGGGATGGAGCAAGGCCAAGTCGGGAACAGATCAGGGGGACGGAGGGTTTGCGACAGGCGGGTCCGTAACTATGTTCAGAGAGCGGGGACTTTTTTGGCACACGTTGATCATAGAGCAGGGGCTTCAGGTCAGCCCTTTCCTTAGCTTTGTTTGAAACAGTGCCCCGTCCTGCGACTCCTTACTGCTGTGGTCTCGCCTCGGCCTCCGTCGCTGATGTTCCACAATCCGCAGTCAGGCCGCGTGCTCCCACATCCGGTCTCTTTCCCCTCCGACGGTGATACCCTTAAATGAGTGTTGAAAAGACAGTCTTTAGAGATTTTGCAGAAAAAGGTAATTACATAAATCTATTTTCTCTCCCAACACCAAGCAACTGGGGTAAGCACTCGCTACATTTGAGATTTTTGCGGCTAACGTATAAACAATTGATGATGGATTTGCTGGATTCCTTACAACTTCCTTTTGTTGGCTAATTCTTTGACGCTTTGATGATTATTACGTTCATTTGTAATAGGTACGAGGTCTGGTACTCATTCATTGCATATGTCTATTATAGTAGATGTCAGTTCTTCTGGCAGAGACCCATTTCCCTAGTACGAGTCTTGCAAGGCTAGGCTGGTCTTCAGGGCCTTGTATTTTACAAAAAGTGCAACGTGCTATTCACCATAGTCTGATAGGCATCCTTCTGAGGGATGAACATAGGCTAAACAAGTCTTCATTACATCAAAACATCTTATTTTCAGCAAGGCTTACAGCAACAAGGTCTTTCGATTTTCGATCTAATTTTTAACTTTGCATACATCTTTCTAACTTTCTATATAAATCCTCGCAACCTGGTTACTACAAAAACTCGGGGGGTGGTTTGCGATAATTATTAAACTTATCCTCGGGGGAAGGTGGGATCTTATGGAAAACGATTGGGAACACAGCGAATCGGAGCAAGGGGCGTTTTTTCAAGTTCCCGTTCAGGGCAGCTGATACCAAACTGGGGGCATTTTGGGTAGATGGGGGTGTCTCGATCATTTCTTACAGCTTGGGGTACGGAGACAATTTGCAATGGGGATGGTCGCGTTACCACAGACACATTTTATCATAGAAGCCACTGACAAATAGTTCCCTGAGAGTGGGTCAAATTTAGGGAACCTTAGTCGTCTTACCTGTCCCTTTCCTTTCGGTCAATTTAAATTTCATCCATATTTTAGTAGAAAAGGAGAGGTAGTAACGTGGTACCGATACAATTTTATTTAGGACAAATTTGTGCAAATACTTGTGGTATTTGGGGCCAATCAGGAGGTGCACCAGGTTCGCCAATTAGGTGCCAGTTGCTAGGAAGAGGGAAAGTGTGGAGGGGTGGAAGAGTGAGTGAGAGAGAGAGAGAGAGAGAGAGAGAGAGAGAGTAAGAGAGAGAGAGAGAGAGAGAGAGAGAGAGAGAGAGAGAGACAGACAATAGGCCAAACAGTACACGTGTGACATGGGGAATGACCGTGTATTGTTTGGGCTATTCAGTGCGTTACCTAACGTTTAGACGTTTCGGGTCTGTGTTAGGATGTAGAAAGCATGCAGTTTTGGGACAGAAGAGCATTAGATCAGGTAAAAAGGTCGTGCATTGGGTAGAGCGTCCTTGTTGTGCCGTTTTGCAGCGCTAGTCCGTCTTCATGCATCGGGCGTGACGTGGTTCCAGATCCCTTATGATACTCTAATCGGGATTCTAATGTAACCTGCAGAGGGAAAAAGGGGGAAAAAGGGGAGGTGGGGGGGACAACATTCGAACACATCAAATGTATGGGCACGAAAGTCCTTTACTTACCACATACTCGTACTTATCTCTTCGGGATATAATCCCTTAGGGTTTTGGTTTCCTAAAGTCATGGGGGCAGGCAATGTGATAGGTGGTTCATGGGGAGGTTCGAGGATGGCATTAAGGATCGTGTGTAGTGAAAACGCTAAAAAGAGGAATCAGAGGTGCCTAGCGTGAGGTACCCGGTTTTGTAGATGTATCCGGCCATCGGGATCCCTAAATCATTCCCAAAGCTGTGATGTTCTAAGGCATATCAGTTCTTCGTTCAACCCTGTACCTTAGTACCTTCGACCACTATATCTTTATAACATTTTATCAATCACACCGTTTTACTTTACCCATTCTCAGAAGTCGAGGTCCTTCTTCATACGTTAGTTCCTGAGCTTAGTCGCATATCTTGGAGGCAGTGTATCATACCTTTGATTCGACCATCAACCCAGGGCCGAACAACCATTTCTCGGATAACCTTAAAAAAAGAGCAGAACAGTTGCGCACAGAAAAACCCTCCCACCGATACCCGCATTTACAAAAGTATGCGATGCCTATCCATAGCTTTTTTAAGACCTTTATTTGTAGAATTATTCAGTACGTAAAATGTGAGAGCGCAATTCATATTTTGGCCTGACATGTCGTCGATGGAAGCACATACAGTAGGGGGTTATTTTGTAGCACAAGAACATGTAAAAAAAGGTCTAATTAATTATTTGCAAGTAACCAAAAACATTTCATTGCGTGACGAAGGAATCAGGGGCATTTCAGTTCATAAATGGAAACACAGTCAAGCTCATCGTAATCACATTTCCTAGATGTAAACCGCGGGTGTGCATCATAAGCGACGTTATGTATCAGTTACAACAAATATCAAAAATAAATTGTTCATCGAAATCAACATTTTACGGAACCCTTCTTAAATGTTCGCCAAGTGAACCCTCCTCCCTTTAACATCGAGTGCGCAATGGTTCGTATATATATATATATCTTAGTACATCAAGTTTCATTAGCTAAGGAACACCACGAGGCATCCGTTAGTTTCCATTGATACCAGCGCCATTTTGGGCGAGGCCGGTTTAGTCCGGAAGTAGCATCAGGGGCAAAATATCCCCGACAATTGGCGGTTGGACCAGAGTCCCTTTCGGCAGTTCAAAAGAAAACTGTGCTAACAGAGGGGCTGGTGGTGTGGACCGTCAATCAAGAGAGGGAGGGGGTAGAGTCTCTCTTACCGGGTCATGTTGATGTTCAGCCGGAACTTGCTCGAGTTCGTTAGCCCATAATGTTCCTGGATGGTTCAGACGGAAGCTGATGCAGACACGAGAGCACCGCCATCTTGTTGCTGTGCCGTGGTTATTTCATTTGAGATCAATGCAACTGTTCCTCACCGGAAGCCTGAAGGGGCCGAGGGCTCTTGGGACTTTGGTAGAATCTTCAAAGTCGAGGGGATGTTTGTCGATGGTGGGGGCTTGCGCCCAGGTGGGCAAGTGCCCGAGTTGCAATTTCGGACAAAGTTACTCCAGCGGCCTAGACCCGCCTTTCGAGGGCCCAGACGCCATTTTGAGACCCTGCAGCAACCGCCCTTCGTTGTATCTATCAGGAGAGGAAGAAACTTCTTGTGATGGCGAAAGACGGAGCATCATGTTGCTGGAGCAGGACATTTTGGTTCGGGGCGCCAGGGTGCAGCAGTGGAGCCTTCATCTGGGGAGGTGAGGGAGGCTCGTCCGTGCCGCCTTCCTCTCCCGGCGCATCCTACGCCGTCCCTTTGAATCAGGGGTGCACATGATGACCACCCTACACCCCTGATTCCGACTCTTGGGGGACCACTGTACATCCGGTGCTCCGTAAATATGCCCGTCGGACATTGTATGTCCTGTACTACGCAAGTATACCAGCCGGGTCTTGTATGTCCTGTGTTGCGGAAATATACCAGTCGGGCATTATATTTCCTGTGCAGCGTAGGTATATGGCCGTCGCCCGGCTGGAGGACATCGGCGTCGGGCCAGGGCAGGGAAGCCTCCTACCTGTGGAGGTGGAAGAGGCTCGTCCGCGTCGCCTCTTCCTCCCTGCCCACCCTGCATCCGTTCGATGGAGAAATTCGTGATGGCCGGACCAGGAGATACAAGGGAGGGGGTCATTTTCATCCGCCCCCTCCCCACTCGCGGTCCGGGGGACGCCATCCCTGGAAGGGTAGTATGGGAAGACCATTTCATTGCCTGCTGTGTGGAGTCTCCAGTACCTTCTCGCCAGCGATCTCTTTTTGGCCCATGGTTGCTGGCAGGCCCCGCCCCACACGTGCTATGTGTTTCGGATGGGCGGGACCATCGAACTGTTACATTGGAGGACTTCCGGAGTGAGCATAATATGTTTTGTATTTTTCCTATTAGTAAAGTTTGTTTTTTAGAGAGTTCTACTAGTTATTCTATTTACTGTTGGTTGTGTGTTTTACCGTAATTAAATCCTAAGTTATATAATAGACGCTTGGCTTTCTTGAGTCTTTTCTCTAACGGGGGGTTGTTTACACTGACCTGCAGTTGTGTTTGTTTTTCAGAGTGGGGGAGCAACAGAGAGCAATCAGTCCCAGAACTCTAACATGTCGTTAAAATTGGTCTGACGAAATCTGTGCCACCGAGCATAATCAAACGGGGTGGTCCTGTCTGTTCTGTCTGCACTAGTCTGATTGGTTTTTATCTCGCGCCTTTTTCCTTTCTGTCGGTCTGTCCTTTCTGTCAACCCTCCATTCTTACCTATGCTTTGCAGAGTCGGGCATTGGGCTTTCCAGTGTCCAAGACATTTACAGAAAGCACATTGGTTTTGTTTTACATCTGTTCGTCCTGTGCATAGTGCCGGGGGATTACCTTCGGGTCGTTGTGTTCCGGGGTTGACTTGTCGGCACATCCCTCTACACCGTTCTCTTTCCATGTCTACTCCTCGGGACTGTGCCATCGCTGGCCCTTCCCTTTGCCTACTAGACGTTTGGAGGGTTGTCCGTCGTGTCCCCTCACCTTTTCTGAATTCGTCGCCTTCCCTTCGTCGCGTGGCTTCTTTGCGCCACATACCGAGACTATCGAGCATAATAGGTGTTGTTTCATTCCTACGAAGGGCTATTTCTACCGTTTCTATTTTGTCAAGATCAAAGGATCCTCTCAGTGGCCACTGACTTTCTCGATCCTTTTTCGTATATTTATGCCATAGTTCACTGTAGGCTAAAGCGATTAATCCATGCTTCATGAACATGTCCTTATTAGGGGTGCCTTCCAGCGGAGCCGGATGGTTCATCTCTAATAAGCGGTCCGGGCTAAACAGGCTACTAACCAGTGGGGAGAAGACAGGCATGACGGATCGAAATGGGATAATAGTCAGCACTACCTATCTTATCACTGCGCGCAAAGACTAGACAGAATATTTCTATTCTACGTTGTTTGCACGTAGTGAATACCTCATGAACCAATTTTGAGCAATCAATGTTAGGTCAAAAATAAAAAATCAATATGGTCAATGGGAAGAATAAGTAGGCTCGCAAAGGTTCGCGTCACCTACCCTTTCACTATCTGCAAAGAGGGGACCTATTCTTCCCTGTTTGCAGACAGAGAATCTCCAGAAAACAATCTATAACAGTTAATCAATGGGGGGAAGGGGCAATTGTTCAGTGGGGGAGAAAGATAAGTCCGACGGGTGCGTACCTATCCTTCGCTGTTTATAAAGGGAGAGCCTGTTGTTTCTCCGTTTGTAGACAGTGAATCTCCAATAAATTAACAAAAAGTAATACTAGTATTTTCTCAACAATTATCAATCACTTTCAATTATCTATCACTTTCGCAATTCGTCGTGTTTACACGACCTTACCCGGACCGCATGGACAGTTTCTTGTCTTCCGAATCCAGCGCCCGATCGTCCTCTTCTCTTCGTACTTCTCGTGGCACTCCTGATGGTTCCCAGTCAGGACCGCAGATCACTCGAGAGAGGTCTGTTCGGAACCAGTGAAGTTCGGATGATCGGCTGTCAGACGAGGGTCTATTGGACAGGGTACCTTCCGATCGTTGCAGTCGTTCACTCTGTCGTCAGGACCTCTCCCACTGGATCCACGAGTCGCTGATGGGCCCCACGTTTGGGACGCCAATTGTTAAAAAGGGTTCCAAAGACAACCAGTAACCAAAGACCCTTTTTGTTGCCCGGCGATATCGCCTCTATGACCCACCAATGTTGACCAATGAAGAAGCAGGCGCTGGAGACTGGAAGGCAGGAAACGAGGATTTTATTCTCTCCGGAGGAGAACACATCAATTCAGACAGCAAGTATCGTCACGAGGTGCTCTAACCACATTTCTGAGGCCTGGCCTCTTATACTAGGGTTTATGACCTTTATTGCACATAACACATTCTCGCAATACTTTAGTACTTGAAAGAACATCCTCGGAATCTCCCCTTCAGACCCGTTCCCACATACATTTACAGTTGGATTCCCCACCCCGGTCACAACAGGTGATGGTTGTCGCACAGCAGGGCATTCCGCCGATTCACGGAATGCATGGGGTTGGTCGGATCTCATGGGGTGGGGGCTTTGATCGATTCGGGGGTCTTTTGATGGGGAGGGGAAGCTTCCTACTGTACGGGGTAATAAACAGTATCCGCAGAGCCAGGTGGCGGCCTGGGAACAGGGAAGACAAACGGGGACACAGGAAAAGGGGGTTTGCATCAAAAGGGTTTGAGGCCATGAAAGGAATGAGGGGAGGTGTCGCGCTGGGAACAGGATGGGATTCCGTGGTGAGGCTGCGCTGAAGAGGGTTTTATGACCCAAGGCATGAGAGAGCAGGGGTTGTCAGCGTGCGGGGGAATGCTTGCGAGGTTAAGAGAGAGAGAGACGCGCTGGCTATCAGTGAGAGGCAGGGAAGTCATGGTGCTCAAAAAAATGGCTGCCGCTTACGCGCACGAATGGGCTTGGAAAAGGGGCAAGATGGCGCCGATAATGTTCACCAAGTTTGTATTTATTTTCCACACACGGAGCTGCAGCCACTTACCTTTTCTATTTGTCACTCCAGGCTCTGTCTTTCCTTGCTACCAGGTGTAACCAGGATAGAACGTCCCAAGCAGATAAAGGAAATGACGTGACAGATTGGCAATCATTGTACTTCCCCGTTGTCACTCATATGACAAGCAATGAGTCCCAGCACTGTTAGGTGTTGACGAAAAAAGGCGGAGCCACGAAATGTGACACAGAGATGGCGAAGAATAATCTTCATGATTAAATGAGCTGCTATGATTTAACAAATGTCGGATGATGTATTTAATTATTTGAAAGCTTTTATTCTAAATGGCTTAACAGCTTTGTTTAAGGACTAATTGAAAGCAACTGATATCAGCTCAATCCTACCTCAAACAGCAAACAGCTGAGTCATTAGTTGGTTCCAAAAAACAATATGCCTGATTTTCTGCTGAAGGAGACCGGATATTGAAGGGCATTGATGCGAGGACCCCCAAACACAACTTATGTTCTTATTTTCCAGACTGGCCAGAACACCAGTAGACAGCCATTGTCCAAGCGAAGGTGCAACCGGAGTGGTTCTTTAGAGCAGTGGTTCCCAAACTTTTGACTCCTGAGGACCCCCACTGAATCACTTCTGGAAGCCGGGGACCCCCTAGCAATTTGTACAATTTAAATTTCTTTTTCAAAACGCCTTTTGAAGCAGAGGCAATTTCAAGAGGGAGACAACCTGAATTGGATCTATTTGCATGTACATGTATGCATACAGCAGTGCATTATTTAGTGGTACAAGTCTCCTGCTCTCAGCCATAGCAGCACCTCTACATTCTCATTCCAGAGCCTTGGAGTGGTGACCCTTCCTTACAGCAACAGGTTGAATGATTGTGAATCATTAGCATTTTTACCTATTCACAGTTTAAGAAGGTCTAAAATATTATACTATTATGAAGCATTTTATAATAAAGACATGCCCCAAGGAGCAACAAATATTGTGAAAATTCTAACAAGATAGTGCACAAAGCGATGAGTCCAGTTTACAGAGCAAATTCAAGGTCTATATTAGGAGTTCATCATGGAAGTGCAAGAGATGGCAGGAAGGTATCTGCACAGGAGGCATAGTGTTTCAGCGAGATCATGGAACAATGCTATGCCAATTACCATAAACCCCTGTTAGACATAATCTTTAGTCACAGACAGAGCAACATGTTACCACCAAGGGGTGAGCAGTGCATTTAAGGCATATTTCAGAGAGGCCTCGCGTGGCACCTGACATGACCCTCTCCTGTTAGGATGCCCACTGCCCCGTCCCTTGCCAACAACAAACTGCAAAGGCTACACAGAATAAGAGCTTGATATGTCTGAATATGAAAGCTTGACAGCTCACATAATTCACCCAAGGGCTTAAGGAAGTGAGCAATCAGACAGCAGCACGAAAATTCTACTGCTGATCTTTGGCGCATATATTTTTACCTGCTTGCCAAGTAACAGTAACCTATACACATGTGCCTTTCAACGCTTTATTGCTTTTATTGTATTGAATGTATTTTCATTGTTGTGTCTGTGACTGCTGTTGTCTGTCTTTCCCCGCTGCCTGTACGTGGTCCATGCCCCTTTTTCTTCCCTCTATTCCCCTCGCTGTCCCCGTGCTCTCTCTGCCCGGTCTTTCCTTCTGTTCCCCTCGCTGCCCTGTGTCTCTGCCCGGTTTTCCCTTCTGTTCCCCTCGCTGCCCCTGTGCCTCTCTGCCCGTTCTGCCTTCTGTTCTTAGCTGCCCCTATATTTCTGTATTTTGCCTCTGTGCCACTCGTTTTTTGTGCCCGTCTGCCCTCTGTTCCACTTGTTTTTCCCTCGTTTTTGTGCCCCTTTTGCCTTCTGTTCAACTCGTTTTCCCCACTTTTTTTGTGCCTTTCTGCGCCTCTGTTCCACTCATTTTGTGTGCCTTTCTGCCCTCTGTTCCTCTCGTTTTTAGTGCCTTTCTGCCCTCTGTTCCTCTCGTTTTTTTGCCTTTCTCCTCTGTTCCACTCGTTTTTTGTGCCTTTCTGCCCTCCGTGCCACTCGTTTACCCCTCGTTTTTTGTGCCTTTCTGCCCTCTGTTCCATTTGTTTTCCCCTCATTTTTTGTGCCTTTCTGCCTTCTGTTCCACTCGTTGTTTGTGCCCTTCTGCCCTCTGTTCCAC
This sequence comes from Lissotriton vulgaris, assembly GCF_964263255.1. NCBI lineage: Eukaryota > Metazoa > Chordata > Amphibia > Caudata > Salamandridae > Lissotriton > Lissotriton vulgaris. The sequence continues at coordinate 148,095,433 of NC_141694.1, read as the reverse complement.
TCGTTTTTTCCTTGATTTTTGTGCCCTTCTGCCCTCTGTTCCCCTCGTTTTTTGTTCCCTTCTGCCCTCTGCTCCACTTGTTTTTTGTGCCCTTCTGCCTTCTGTGCCACTCGTTTCCCCAGCCGATGTGCCCCCTGCGGCCCGCCCCCCTGACTGCCGACTGCCCATTCGCTGCCCCTGCCTCCCGATTGTATTGTTGTGGTCTCACAGCCCCTGCCCCAACGTTCACAGCTCTTGTGTGCTGTGAAGACGCATGGGCGTTTCATTTTTCACTACGACAACAGGCACTCGAGTCCTGCGGACCCCCTGGGAATGTCTCACGGAACCCTGGGGGTCCGCGGACCACAGTTTGGGAAACGCTGCTTTAGAGAAAGAACACCTCTCTCTGGTCCTTGGCATGGTGGCCCACAAGCTAGGACCAACTCCCCGCCCCTCCATTTCTACCAGAAACCTGGACATTGTGATCAACAGATACATCTTCATGACCAACCAGGTCAATGAGGTCCTTTCTTCCTGCGTCCACACCCTCTAAATACTTTAAAAAATCTTCAAAAGGCTCCAACTGGACACCCACTGTTTTGTCACACAAGACTTCGTCACAAGCAGGCTCGACTATGGAAATGCCCTCTATGTTGGCATCACAGCCCAACTCATTAAAAGACTCCAAGTCATTCAAAATGCAGCCTCAGGACTCCCCCTCAACTTTCCCGACCACATACAAACATCCAAACACAAAAAGAATTTGCAGTGGCTGTCAATCCACAAGCGTTCTATTTTCAAACTACTCCCACGCACCTTCCAAGCCCTCACACCCATGGCTCACCCACCTCAACAACCGCATACGGTTTTACACCCTGATCAGGCACCTCTTCTCTCACCTAGTCTACTGCATACAGCGTGCCAAAGCCGGGGGTCGCGCTACTACACCAAAGCCCGGAACGAACTTCCCTAATACATCAGACCCACCAGCTCAGACCTCGAATTTCGGACAAAACTGAAAACCTGGCTCTTCCAATAAGCCTACATCAGACGAGGCAGACGCTTCTCCTTTCACACGCCCCCGCTTGGATACCCTCCTAGGTGATATGCACACCCTACAAATATAAATAACATATCACAACATCATGGAACGCAACGTTTCAATTGGTTGAACGAGTAAGCCAAGCCACTGCCCAATTTGGTCTTATGAACCATACACCGCAGGCTAAACGGTGTGCCCTGGTGTAGTGGCGACTGGTGAAGGTATCCCAATCATAGGTGACTAATTGGTTAAAAAATAACAGACTTGGTTGTTGGGGGTCATGGCTCAACATAATTACCATTTAGGAGCTATTACATACACCATGTTAAGAGAGTTTTGTGGTCTTACCTCATTTTGAGACAGGCACTAGAGAGCTTTTTATTTAGGGTCTTAGCCAGGGCCACTGCAATTATAAAACACTTTGACCGCTGCATTTTCAGCATAATGATGGATCTGTAGCACATCCACCACGTGCTACATAATTTGTAGACATCAAAATAGAATTGTTCCTTGCTCAAATCGAACCAAAAGTTGCACAAAAAATCATCACACGTTGTGCTGCACAGTGGAAGACGGTTAGTTACTGATTGCTGGATTAAGATGTTAAACTGGTTTCAGTGAGTTGCAGCGTTTGCCCAGATAGCCACAGAATGTGCTGCATAATAGCACATCATTTCCCTTTTTCTTGCTAAATAATTTAGTCAACCCTGCCTTCAAATTTGGTTTTTCAGTGCCACGTCATTACAGTGACCCTGATTTTAACTGAAATATCAACAAGTACATGTATGGAATGTGTGATATAGTTGCCACTGTTTATATTGTGTTTGGTTCCTGGGGTTACACATGGACAAGCCCAAGCACATGTACATGCACATAATGAACATGGATCAAAATCAGGAGTGTTCCAGGTAGTGGTTGATTTTTAAAAAACATAAGTGCCGGGACTCTCTTCAGGAGACAGCTTGCGCCAGCCCATTTCTCCTGTTAGCACCGGCTAAAACAGAACCAACTACTAACAATGAAAGTGGGGAGCGGATGTGTCATAATGGGCAGATCTGTCTACTTCGGAGCCGGGGAACCAAGTACGAGTCTCAGCGTTGGCTCAACATCCTGTGATTTTGGGCAGATCACTTAATCTCCCCATAAATGAATGTGTACTTAACTGGTGATCATGAAAAGCGCTGGTGTCAGTATTAAGTGCTGGTGGTGAGCTCCGGAAACCACGGGCTCAAATTAAGCACTGGTTCCACATAGCTACATGGTGACGTTAATGCCAGATTTTCAGTATATAGACAAACTATTATGGGGCAAGCGTGTAACCCTGGGAACCTGGACAGATCAGTGTTACAAAGAACAACGATTCCCACTGAGAACAAGCCATAACCTCCTTGGCAAAAATAATGTCATAAAAACAAGAATTTTGATTATACAGTTAATGTTATTTGCTATATTCCCAGTGCGTTAGTATGCAAAAGACATATTTTATCATATTGCAGGTACTCTACCGTAGTGGTGGAGTGAAGGGGGGCAATGACAAGTGTGAAAAGCTGTGCGCTGGTGCTGTACGCAAAATATATGCAATGCTAGGGGCTGATACAACTGTACATTTCCAGCATGACTCCAAATAGGATTACTAATTCATTATAATTGATATCAGTCCACAAATTCAGTAGTCGACATTTTGACCCTAGAGAAATTAATTTATACAGGGCCATCAACAGGACAGACACAAAGTAGCAAGCAGTATTTAACGGTGACTCGTGGTTAAATGTGTTTGTAATGTAGATCCCCCCCTATGCCAGGACGTTATATTGTAGAGTCCACGTGAGAACAGGGCCCGCTTTAGGGTAGTGCGACCCGCTGACCTGGAAGGGGGAGGAGGGGGGCGCTGAGCTCAGGCGGGGAACTGTGAACATAAGAATTAATAGCCCCTGCTGCATAGTTCCTTGTGAGCCCGCTTTCAGGCAGCAATAAAAATGTCACGATAGCTCTTGTGATTAATGTTCCTGCTAGAGAGAGAGCGATCTGAGTTGTGTCTAGTGGCAGTTTTGACTCGCCATAAAGTAGCACAGAGGGTTAATATGCCTGCAGCAAAGAACAGGTCTGTTTTATGTGTGTAGCTGTGTGTATTCTTAAAGTCAGCCTTTACCAGCGCTTTAAAACAAATGAAGTGTATGTGAGAGAGGGGCTATAGGAGATGAAGGGCACTTGGGCCGGTTCGTAGTGAGTGAATCCGAGAAGGAGGTGATGAGAGGAGGGTTCCAAAAAATGATTGGCGCACCAAAGTCACCAGTGCTAAAGCCGGCCCTCCTGGAGAAAATTAGGATGCCACCAGAGGGTGGTGTCGAGCATTGTCGAGAGATCAGTGTGGGACCAACACTCATTTAGGGCCAGGCAGACGCTGACTATGGTGAAAGCTGTCAGATTTTCAGTGTAGGCACCAACTTTGTAAAAATGTATCTGATTGGGTATCCTGAAATGGGTATACATAGGACACCCGACCTATGCCTGCCTCTAGGATTTCTCGCAACCATTGTCATTCACACACTCAAATTGCGAACATGTTTTGCAAAGCAGGACCCCAGGTTTTCCAGCTCTATTGCTAAATACAACACAAATTCCCTCTCGAACATGGGTGTACAGTGTATGTCCAAGAGGGCTGGACCGTACCAGATTATCAGAATAGTCACTGACCAAGTGTATGAATTCATTTAAATTCATTGCATGTAAAATGTAATGTATTTGAATATTCTAAATATGTGGTGAAGAGCTTTATCTGCAGGACCTAGGTGAGCTGTTCAAGAAGCACTGGCTGCAGCATTTAGTCACAATACCGAATTGCCTGTATACAAAATATGAATTGCTTGAATAACTGACACGTATCTAAATTTACAGACCCTTTCCAGTGCCTTAAATTACATGTGTATAAGACTGTTCATCAGTCTTTAGAAGCAACATATATACTCAAATATCATGCATGCAATCGGTTTCAATCTATAGGCGGTGTCCAGAGCTAAGCCACAATGCAGATATTTGTCAGTCAGTGCACTATAAATCGGTAAGCTGTTTGTACTCGGCCTCAGGGACAGTTTTAATCAAATACTATTGGTCTGATTCACAAAGATGTTGCTGTGCCTTACTCTTGTAGTGCTCCAAAGGTACTCCTGGATTCCAGGAGTAAGCCAGGTGTACTTGGAAAGGCTGTGCAAGTGCCTGTAAACGAACAACCGCTATTATCAGAAAGCACATGCTCTGAAGGATGCGTTGGTTTCTGCAGGAGAAACTTAATTAAATAATATGTTTTCATAGCGAACCTTGAGAAAATGGTTCCCTCCCATTCCATCTCCTGTGGTCAATGCACACAGGGAAGCAGGAACCACTCAACAGTGCACAAATGCAAACACATGTTCTGCCAAAGTAACCGAAAACGACAGCGCGGTGGAGGAAATATGAATCAAGAGGATGAAAAGGCGATAAAGTGTAGACCTGGGAGTTGTGAAGCTGGCTCATAAAGATGTCAGAATGCACTGGGATGTGTCTAAACAAAGACCAGGTGTTCACTTCCTCTAGAATTCCCAGAACACAAGTGGCGGCCAGTCATAAAATACAAGGTGCAGCAGGAGAGGCAAACCGCACCAACAGGTTTATGTGCTGCAGTGTGCAGGTGAGGAGGACACAAGACATCACTGCACTCTTCATAAAACATCTCTCCGAAACAAAATAGAACACACTCGTCTGACACCCAACCAATGACCCTCCACCCAGCCACACATAGTGAAAGAGACAATAGACTGGGCCCAGATGTACGAAGCCATTTAGCATTTCTTAACGGGCCGTCTCGCTATTTCGGCCCGTTAAGAAATGCTAAATGGCCTTTTCAGATCTACAGAGGGCCAAAAGCGGTCGCAATTTGATATCTCTATCCTGCAGAAATCTCAAATTGCGACTGCGATTTAGGAATCGTTAATAGGGATCAGTTGTTTGCGTTTCCTAAAGCACACATAGGTAGCATTTCCTAAATGCAAATCGGTCATTTAGTCAATGCTATTACCATCGACTTCAAGTCGATGGTAACCATGTTCAAAATCAAAAATGCATTTCAAAATGCATTTTTTTATTTGACATGAAGCGCACATATGTCCAAAGGGCATATGTGCACTTACATGTGCACTAGGAAATTCAGAGTGCCTCGAGGGGGGACTCCAGAGGCACCCTTGACTTTACATTTCTTTAAATTGTGATTTTGTATTAGGAAATCGTCATTTAGGAAATGCAAAGCATTTCCTATTTTGCCCATAGCCCAGAATGCAATGACATTTCCTATTTGCGATTCCCTATTAGTGATTCCTACTTTATCGGAATCGCTATCAGAAAATTGTAAATTTAGTACATATCCTTTTGCATTTCCTAAATAGCAATTCCTACTGCTATTGAAGAAATGCAAACGGAAGCTTTGTACATCTGGGCCCAAGTTCCCTCATATACAAGATCTCGCCCGACATCACACTTACCAATAGATTGGCTCTCAGGTCCCCAATCTCCACACCCAGTACATGACTAATAATTGCAACACAAATCAAACATATAGACAAAATATTAACCGCGCCCACATTACTCGTGATCTGCATCAAACAGAAACAGCGCCTGGTCTGTGATGTAATCTTCAAAATTCGGCCGTGCTGCGAAGCCATGCTAATGGCAAAACTGCCCTCTACACTTTTCAGTTCCCATAACGTATCACACAAACTTCAGAGCACTGCTGTCCTTATCAGAGCACCGTGATCAGTTCCTGTTACATAGGCAGACTGAAGTTATCGGAGAGCGGCCTTAGTTATACGGAGGCGACAAGCTCGACATGCAGGAACGATATCCCATTGGCCAGGAAGATGGCTTCTCTTAGGAACAAACTTGACCATTCTGCTCTCATCAAGTCCATGCTTACCACGCAGTCCACTGTGAAGAAGACTGAAGATAACACGCCGGTCTTCATTGTTGATGTCAAGGCTAACACGCACCAGATCAAACAGGCTGCAAAGAACCTGCATGATATTGATATTTCAAGGTCAACATGTTAGGCTGAGCCTTAAGAGGGAGGAACATTGGTGGCACAGAGAATTAGAGACCACAGATGGGTCAAGGCCAGGACGCCGGGAATTCGATCTCTCGTCTTGCACCTGCCATACAAGGACAACATAATTTTCCTGCGTGAAGGTGGGTGTGCTAAGGGTTAGAGTTCTCCTCACCAAGATAGTGGTCTTCCCACTTTGCGCGCCCAGCAAGATTCCTGTGGAGTCATGTCCTGTCCTCGTCATATATGAGGAAGCCTCGATCTGACAAGGATGTGTTGCAACACTTTCAATTTCATGGCATTCATCACCCACATTTAGTACTTTTTGTCCCGGATTTTTTTCTGCAATTGTACTTCTCTTCAGCCCACAACATTATGGCAGACTTTTTTCTCTACTTTGTCTGCGGGTAGTTATAGTATATTGCTTCCTAACTCTTAGAAGTTGTTCATCTTACATCACAAATTATCTATATTGCCAGGGAGCTTTTTACAACTCCTTGTGCCTGTCCTCCTAATTGGAGCCCTTCGTTCTAAGCAGACAGGTGCAACCTTTCACAGTATGTTAAGTGTAGGGTAGCACCATGGCTGCTTGGAAGGGTCGCCCTTTCTTCGGGCAACCATGAAGGAAATAAGAGAAAGCCGTATTGCTTCCAGTCCTTCCCCGTCTCCATATGAGACGGTGTGGAAGGAGAATAGCTCAGGTCAGCAGCAAAGGCAAGGCTGGGTCTTCATTAAGGGCACTATAGGCAGCTGCCTTATGCTGCCACCAAAGGAAGCCGCAACAGAATGCCAGATGGCAGCTTATGGCTTCACAAAAGCTTTGATGCTCGCTAGGGTAGGGGAACGCCCAAATGTCAAACTTTTATTTTGCCTAGAGCTCTAAAAATCTATGTACCTGAGCTGAGTCAAGGTGATTTTGCATGTGGGGTCCGCCTCCAAACAATGCAGTCGGATGACATATGTTGCCTTCCTGACTGAGCAGCGTTGTCCCGTGAATCAGGCAATATCACAAAATAGTGCAAAATTGCATTTGCCATCTCTAATCGGTGCATGAATGCAGATTACACCATTGTGCCCAATAAAGCTAAACCATGGCCATCCATCGTTTACCGATAAGCCATTGATAACGACGGGCTGTCTATTGAGATATAGTGGATGTTTTCAGCACATAGTATGTGAATCCGTAATTCAGACATGTGATCTGGACAGTCTAATGGTGAAGAAAATGGACAGTGACAAGATAAAAACTGTGAAAAATAAGTTTAGCAAAAGTGTGATACCGTACACATAAAAACAGAAGTAAATGGCAAAATAGGGCATATGTCCATTTGCGTATCCATCGTTAGCCTTCCTGGACCTGCAAACAAAAATAGACTCTTTCGATATTGATCTGAATAGTCAGCATTTAAGAGGCTTCAGTAATGCCACACACAGAACCACCAGATGACTACAAAGCATAGACTGACACTAATACTCGCCCAAGGTCACAGCCACCCTCAACAGGGGCTGATTTGCATATTACAAAGGAGAGGTCTTGTGCATACTCAAATCACAGCTGCTTGCCTTCATATTACATTTTGCACATGTTGGTACAACAGTGGCGTAGCAAGGGTGGGGGGGGGGGGAGGGAGCGGTCTATTAAAAAATGAAACTTCATTTTTCTTTTTGAAATGCCTCATGTTTTTCTTTAACGAAAACGGGCTGCATCTTTAAAAAAAAAAGATTGTTGTATTTAAAAGCAGTCACAGACATGGTGGTCTGTTGACCCCAGCAGACCACCATCCCTGTGATTTTTGCGATTCCCAATGGGTCGCAAACCGAGACCTACTGCATTAGTGCCCATATGCATCAAACTGAATTGCATTCGCAAACGGTGCGAATCGCAAAATTCGGCTGTTTGCGAATGCAATTCATTGATTTGGGATTCATTAAGCCTTTTTGCTATTTTCACAATTTTAGAAATCGCAATCATGTTGCGATTTCTAAAATTGCGATTGCATTTAATAAATCGCAAATTTGAGATTTCTTAAATGCAATGCATGATCATTTCAGAATTGAGAATTCGCAATTTCGAAGAGGTAAATTAGCATGAAGTTAGACTTCATGCTAATTTACCGAAAACTTACCCACATGCACAAAATTGCTTTTTTGAAAGTTGCATTTTACACACACACATGTCCTTGGGACATGCATGTGTGTAAATTGCACTTAAGTTTAATTTTAGGGGTGCAGGGAGGGGTTCTTTGGACCCCCCTGCACCCTTGAAATTGCATTTTCAATTTGCGATTCGCAAATTGAAAATCGCAAATTGTGAATGCCTTCCCATTGATTCCTATGGGCCGCTTGGCCCATAGGAATCAATGGGAATGGGATTCCTTAATTGCGATTCGCAAATTGAGAATCGCAATTAAGGAAAAATAAGAAATCGCAAAAATATTTGCGAAATTTTGATGCATTGCCGTTTGCGAATTCTTAATTGCGATTCCTTAATTTTCGCAATTAAGGATTCGCAAACTGCAACATTGATGCTTGTGGCCATAAGATTTATGAGTTAGGTCTATTTGCGACCCACTGGGAATCGCAAAATGTGTAAAACACACATTTGTCCACTGGTGTTTGCCATTACCAAATAGCTACTCCCAAAAATACTCTATTTGGTAATTGCAAATAGTTACCTCCGTACAGCTGGCCGTAGGTTCTGTGAAAGGCGTAGGGCCGGGACTTGAAGCAGAGGGGAATGTGGCTCCGTTTGGGAACAGCTGTACTGACAGACATTTGCAGGTGTTATTTGACTTTTGTCTGTGACTGGGGCTCCACATAGTATGCAATGACCAGCTGTTAAATTCCTCAAACGACAAAAGGAACACTTTAGCGTTGGTGTGAAATATTTGACTTTTGCTGATGTTGTCGATGCAAAAGCTGCAGCTCTTTAGTCTGTCCACACCTTTTGTCACTTGTCCCTGCATTTGCCTGCCAGTGTACTACCTGCGATTGTCACTTGCATAGCGCTTTCATGGCACTGCGTAGTCTTGCACGTCTAAACGTCATAGCATTTATATGTTTTATTAGATGCATCATCCAAACTTTAAATTGTTTTTATTCTGTTAATAGACCTTCCGAAGGATGTCAAGAAACTCACCTCTCTGAAAAAAAAAAGAAAAATTGCGTAACCTGGAAAATTAATCCTTTGTCTATGACTCAGGTGGGAGACTACATTGCATTTTACGTTTGAACTCTCTTCATTCGGATGTGCAATAAAATGTCGTTACCAAAAATCCACGTGACCGAGGTACCTGAACTCGAGGGAACCGCCCTAGGTCTTCCACCCGATGACCATTTACGGAGCCTGAAGGCTCTGACCGAGAAACTAAGACTGGAGACCAGAAGGCCCTCATATCTGGAGTGGAAGGCCAGGCTGGAGGACCCAGCATGGAAGAAGCCGGCGCCTTCCGTGGAGCCAGAGCTCAAAGACAAGCGACAAGTTAGCGAGGAGGTGGTCTGCCTAAGGAAAGCGCCGGTGGTTCACCTCAACGGAAGCTCTCACCGGGAAAAGAGGACCATTACTTCAGGAAAAATGAATGGATTTGAAAACATTGATGAGGCCTTGAATTGGCTCAGGAAGGAACTGGTAAGTGTACTGCTTTTAAGTGTACTGTCTCTTTGAATAGCAAATCTCTGAGTGATCACTTCTGCAATATTTATAGAGTTAAAAGGGGCTTTCATAAGGTCAGCAAACATCAAAGTGCCTTGCATGAATCTTTCACTATGGATGTCTAGAAGAAAGAGCGAGCCAGGGTGAGCGCGTGTGTGTGTGTTTGTTTTGATGGATGTGCACAACAAGGTATTGCACTGTTCTCTTGTAGTTTTATCAGTCATCAGAAACAGGAAGCAGCACCAGATGACTGATAAAACTACAACAGGACTTCATTTTGAAAGAGAGAGAGTGAGCGTGTTTATATGTGTGTGTTTCTCTTTGTGGATGATGCCTCCTCCACTACAAAAGCCCTTGATTGACAACATATAACAACACAAGTACCAGAATGTCTGGGAAGGGTAGCAGCTGTGTCAAATAAAGGCAAGTGTCAATGTACCTTGTAGAGTGCTGTCAGATGCTGAAATACAATGCCCTTCAATATAAGATTACGTTTATGACTGCATATGTCACATGTCTCTTTCTGCAAGTGCTGTGGGTGGCATTTCGTGCAGTACCAAAGGTTTATCACACATTTTGGCTCGCAGACCTCCAAAGACCCAGAGACAAGGTTGACGCTAGGTGCGTGGGTCAGATGGTTTCTGCCTCCTGCACCACAGAGCTTCTGGAAACTTTTTACCAACTAAGAGTAGCTCTGAGGACTCTGCCCACCAGGGAACTTAGAAAGCTGTCTCCAGAACATACTACCATTACGAAAGATCTCACAGGGAAGGAAAGACTGAAGGGCCCCTTTGGAATATTCCAAAGCTAAGTTCCTTCTTTGTTTATTCTGAAATGTAAAGGCAGGACAGCTCCCCCCTTCGGTACCCTACTATCTTTTACAATCCACCCTCTATTGAAGGGCTGTCAGGAGCTTCATCAGTTCACAGTGGCTAGGCACATGACGCTCTAAGACATCACAAACACCAGCAAGAAAGAGACTTCCAAGGGCCAGACGAGGGAGAGAGCATGATGTCTTCCTCCAGGGGAAGGGTTTGTAGGCCACCACCATGCTGGAAACGCCTTATGCCCAACGCTATCTTCTCCACAGTGACACCCTCAGAGCCACAGCCTTGGATTACTGCATCTACCCAGGCAAAACAAAAAGAAGCAAAAATGTGTGCATTTCTTCGGGAATGGAGTAAATAAATACCCAATCGTAGTGCATGTTATATCCTATAAACAAGCACTGGATAATCACATCTACTCTCATGACTACCTTGCTCTCACTCTCAATGTCTTGCCTGCAACGCCAATACTCTTCGCTCCCCTCGACCCACACTCATTACTCATGTTTACCTCTGCATTTCGCTTCTTCGGTTCCGGGCGTTAGCACCAACCTGACAGCAGTGTTCAAAGCCCACGTCCTTTCTCCTACATCTCGCCCATACTTCCTTCTATGTCCATCAAGCTCTCGACCTTTTCAACCACATCTTCCACTGAACTTATACTCATATGCAAAGCTGCCAAGTCATCTTTAGCACCATGTGACCCCTTCAGTCTCTAAATACTCAAAGCCTCGACCTTTTCCTCTCATGTCTTATCTTGACTAATATCTCTATTTAAACATTCTAGTAACAGGCACCTGTCTCTCTTGTTTTAAACCCACAATTGTCTTACCACTACTAAGAACACTGCTAACTCTTCTGCCCTCACTGACTGCCGCACCCTCACTCATTAAAAAAAAGTTTTTGAATGACAGTCACATCTCCTCGGTTCTCCAACCTCTTGGTCTTTCTGCTGCTTGTGATACTCTTGACTACCATCGTTCTGTTCACACGATCTAATCTTGGTAGCCTAGGACTGATACTGCATTGGCTTTTGCCCTAGCTCTCTTTTTCTTTGTAGTCCCTTTCATGCCCCTCACGTCTACCCAGAGGGCCTTCAGTCCACGTCCCTTTCTGTTTAGACCTCTACATATCACCTCCGACAAATAATCTCTCCCTTTAGGTTGCCTTATCTACTGTATGCTGATTACACGCAAATGTTTCTCTTTTTCCCACGAGTCCACCCCAACTACAAACCCAGATCTCTAAATGCCTCACATCTATCGTCACTCGATGATAATCAAACCCCTCTGCTAAGCTCATCCAAACTGAAATAATGTATTTTTTCCAGCCACATGGGTGCCAGTCTCTGTCCTGAACCCTCTAGACATATAACCATCTCTCACAGCTCAGTCTGCAGTTTAACAAGTCTATGAGCAGAGAGTCATCCATTGCCAACACTGCTGCACCAGCCAGATTTCAGTTATTGAGCACCGCAAACATCTATATTTATTTATTTATTAATTTATTTATTAATTTATTTATTTATAACACTTGTAGAGCGCACAAATACCAATCGGTGTCCTGGCGCTAAAGTGGTAACTCCCTGAGTATAAGATTCCAGACTAGAGGGTAAAGAGCCATGTTTTGAGGTTTTTTCTAAATGCTAGCAGATTGGTGTTTAGTTTAAGAATCAGAGGGAGTGAGTTCCATGCCTTTGTTGCTCCCCCAACATAGCTCCTACCCCCCCCAGCGTGCTTTCCTGATCCGAGATGTTTTAATCAGTCCCATAGTGGCAGACCTAAGTTGTCTCCCTGGTCTGTACCACTGAAAATGATCCTGAAGAACCACTGGGCCTAAGCCTTGCAATGCCTTAAAGACAATGCAGAGGGCTTTAACCCCTTCCGTGCGGCCGCGATTTTTCCCGTGTGCGGCCGCCAGACGAACACGGGCGGGCCATGACGAACCCCAGCCGTCATCAGCACACGAGCACCGTAGTGCATGACGGCTGGGGTTCGTCACCAGCATGGAAGGGGTTAAACAGAATCCTCTTCCTCATCGGCAGCCAATGTAGCTTTTCTAGTTCCTTAGTAACCGATGAGAACTTGGGCAAGCCCCCGATCAGGCGGGCTGCTGCATTTTGTAAAACCTGAAGTTAGTTAAGCACCCCCTGTTGTGCCTCTAAGAAGAGGCTGTTACAGTAGTCAAGGCGCGAAAGTATGAGTGCCGTCACCATCGTTTTTCTGCTTCCCTCTGGTAAGAAAGGCAGAACCTTCCTAATGGTTTTCAGAGTACAGTGTACGGAGGAAGTCATCGCCTTGACCTGAGGTTTAAAGGAAAGTTGGTGGTCTATGATGACTCCAAGATTCTTCACCTTTTGTACCGGAGATGGCGGGGGTCCCATATCTGGGGGCCACCACTTGGAACTCCAGAGATTTGTATTTGACCCAAAAATAAGCACCTCGGTCTTGGAGGAGTTTAATTTTAAGCAGCTTTTGGCCATCCAAGAACTAACTGCAGACATACAGTCCTGAAACCTTGCTGCCACCCCCAGCTCTTTCCCTGGAAGCACCGAGACCACAATTTGGGTGTCGTCTGCGTAAGATGTTAACTTGAACCCGAAGGATCGAATCACTGGGGCAAGAGAGGATACGTAGATATTAAATAAAGTGGGGCTAAGGGAGGATCCCTGAGGGACCCCCCCGGGGAGTTCGAAGGGTCTTGATTCGAAGTCACCCATAGCCACCACTTGTACCCGATCTGTCAGGAAGGCCTGACATATAGGTATTTCTTTCCACACAACCACCGAAATCCTCCCTTCCCTCTAGGAAACGTGACTTCTAGGGTGTCTCCCCCTGCACGTTTTTACCCCATTTAACAAGGTATACACAACTTTGCCACAAAATACACATTCTTTCCATACACATTACTACTCCTGACTAGTGGGCATCACACTGGCTGGCTGCAGCCAAGATTAGATCCCTACAAGTTACTGGTCCTTGTCTTCAGTGTCATACATTGCCCTCCCCCACTTACCTCTCCTTAATGCTGAGGATGTCCCTTCCAGTTTGTAACATACTTCCAGCTGTCTTTAAACTCCTGCAGCTCAACATGTCAATGCTCCTCACATATTCTCTCCCAGCTCAAATGCATTTTTCCCTCAATTCGCCTCCTTCATGATCATTCTCTATGATCATATTATGTTTGGAGAAATCATATTAACCATACACCATCCTTCCAAACCTGTTGTAAACATAAATATGAGATCATCCATCGACCCCACAACCTTCACAATACATACCCACACCGACTGATAATTGCTTATGTGCCACTTAACATCTTGTTATATTCAAGACTTTTTGTTGGAACACTTTTGCTGAGACATTAAAAATGAATAAATAACGAGTATTGGCGAAGCCAATAGGTCTGGATTGCATTGAAGCGCTGACTAAACAATAACACACCTGCTGCAGAGAAACAAATGTAATTCGTTATGAGTTAGAGTACTTGTGAGAAGTAAAATAGTCCCTCATGCATTTCAGTGCAAGCGCTTCATAGGAGCTGGAATGATACACCAAACTTCCAACAGCATAAGGTGAGGTGGCACTACTTCTCTAGGCGGAATCAACGGACTTAGTATATATTTTAAAGAATTAGGAACAAAAGATTGCCAGAAAACTATGCATCAAGCTAGACTTAAAGGTAATAGACATTTCACCTTCTTGCCCTCCGGTCTCTCTGTTTGCAGGACGTTGCACCTCTCTCTGGCAGCCCAATCAACACGTGCTTCAGGTTCCTCACTCTCTTCATTGGCTGACTCAGCTTCCTCACTCTCCCCAGTTTAGCTGCCGAACAATTGACCTTGGAGCAAGTCTGAGCATCATAAGTTGGAATGAGTATGATATGTTGCAAGGTATAATTAAATGATTAATAAGCCTATCTCCCTCTGGAACCCTGCAGTTGTACAGTACAGTACAGGCTGGTTCCTCCCTTGCCTTCTTTCTGTGTATGCAGTCAACTGCAGTGATAGCAAAGTAATTCAGCAGAAGTACTCAGACTTACTTTTACAGTTAAGCTTTAACAATTTAATTTCCAAGTGTGTTAGGGGCTGCCCGGCCCCATGTCCAGTTTCTTTCTTTACCTTGTTATTTTACTTCTAACTCACCAATTGGAAACACAGTTTTAGTTCTCATTATATTTATGCTTTAAATTATCACCTTCATTTTAATTACGATTATTTTCGTAGTGGGTGTGAGGGAGTGCACAGTCTCTACATCCGGAGTGGCTGGGCAGCAATCTGTTTTTATTTGACCTCAATGCTCTCTCTTCAAGCTTTACACCTGAGGGTAATAGTACCCACCCACTCGCCTTCCTCTCCCCATGTGCAGGGCCTTCTTAAACCGGCCATAGACCCGGGCATGCAGCAGGCACTCACAGCAGGGGCACTGGCGACATGACATTGGCAAGCTTGTCTATGCCTGTCCATGCCCAGCGCCAGCCATGTTTCTCATTCCGCTGGCTCTTCTTTGGCAAGCACCCGTCAGTCCTATTAGACGAACTATTACTAGTTCTCAATCTAGTTTCTTATATTTACTATGCCACAGCTCTTCGTCATACCGGCTCTCAACCCACAGCCTCTATTCCCAATGCTCTTTCAAGGACCATAGCGCAGCCCCCACCCTCCCCCTCATAAATGAACAAGCATTTTGGCCAATGTAAGCTCTCTTCATAAACACTGCCTTCAAATCTGTCTTCTAGTCCAGGTTTTCAATTCCGATATCATTTTGGCAACAGGGTCGTAGACGCGTGAGGCATCCCCACCATATCTTGCACTCGCTACCCCTGGCTATGAATCTCTAGATGTCCGCGCACTGAGAGGAATGGCCGGACTCAGCCATTATTTATAAATAATCCCTTGTGATCTCCAGCTTGGATCCCATCCTTTTTGATTATGCCAAACTTGTTTGCCTCAGAATCACAATGTCCGCCACCTACTCGCTTACCTACATCCTCCAAGACCAATTAAAAATATTAGCAACTCTTTCTCCAAATGTATTTCTCTTTTATTTGTTAATTCCTCTAGGAATATTCTCCTAGGAGATTTCAGTCTCTGGGTGGATGCCCGCAAGCGCTTTGGCTCACCACTGTTTCTGAAATGTATGCATAACTCTTGGACAATTCCAGCTTGTACTAGGTCACACTCACAGGGGAGGCCATACATTGGATCTCCTTCTGGATCATCCAGATCAAGTAAGTTTACCTCCCTCCTGCCCGCTCTCATAGTCTAACCACCACACAGTTTGGTTTGCCTGGTCCCCCTCCATGATCGTGTTTCATCAGCCAATCGCAAATCCCGCCACCTGTTTCTAGACATGCATGGCACAAACCAACCTCCCCATTTTGACTGAGAGTCTGTGCCTCTCAATTACTTGCAGGGTGAAAAGGATTAACTCTTAGATCATCTCTAGCCTTTATGCACTTCCTCCTTTAAATACATCCACAAGCAGGTACATCCTACCTTCTGCCCATGGTTTAATCAAAAGTCAATAGCTGAAAACTTTTGATGTAAATGTGCAGAAATTAGTTGTCGCTCTTCTAACTCCGCTCTAACATGTTCCCCATTAACAACTAGTTTTACGCTCCTACAAAATTCCGTACGAATGGCCCGAGTGTCGTATTAAGCAGAGAAGATTGCTAACTCCTCCAGTTCCTCTAAAGTGGTCCTCAAAATTGTTAATTCCCTTATTCATCCTGTTTCCTGTAACATATTAATTCATCCTGCGATCCTCATTCATATCAAACACTCTGGCCTCATCTTGCAGGCCAACGTTTCCTACATTTCTTCAGTTCTCCACGTTGACTGTCACTAAGACCGCTCAACATATTATGATGTAACCTTGTGGGTATACAAGGAGGGAAGGAGCCACTGTTAAGGTCTTTGTGAACAGGTTTATTTAGGGTTTCTACGCAAAACAGCTCATTAAAGTCAATATACAGTTCCTGGGGTCTTGGGGTAACTTCCTGCTTTATCTTCGGGTGGAGTCTCCACAGCTCGGTCTTTGCGGCTTTCCCGGTG
This sequence comes from Lissotriton vulgaris, assembly GCF_964263255.1. NCBI lineage: Eukaryota > Metazoa > Chordata > Amphibia > Caudata > Salamandridae > Lissotriton > Lissotriton vulgaris. Next base: position 148,078,810 of record NC_141694.1, on the reverse strand, counting down.
TACACAGGAAAACAAAAGAAAGGTGGCAATTACTTCACTGCCTGGCTTCAAGTACTTAAAGGGGAAGGGAGTGAGGACAACTAACGTGGGAAGAGAAGAGACTGAACCACCGTCATCAACAAAGACCTCACAAGTATAGAACCCGAAGTGCTGTGAAGTGCACTAAGCAACTGGTGTGTCCTGGTCCCTCCCACTCCCTCCGTTACCCAGTTCCCCCTTTCTTAAAAAGTAGAAGGTTGCGGAAACGACCCCGTACCTGACAGAGCCACGCGTCTTCCTGCGCGTGGCTGGGCGGTGCGTGGGACCCGTGGCCTCCTGGCTTCTCCCTCGGCGGGGTCTCTGACTCTCTCTCTTGCTCCGACGTTCCGTTGTCGGCTTGCTTCGTCCAGGGTCCTCGACTTCTCCTGTCCGACTCGGCGTCCTCCGTTACTCGTTCTCCACGTCTGCTTCCTCTCCGGATCTCGATGTCTCCTCGGCACAGCAGCAACTCCGCGTCTTCCGGGTCCTCCTTTTCTTCGACATCTTCTCCTGGTGATAGGCTGATCTCCGCTGACGTCAGAGGGGCGGATTCACGGCCTAGAGAATCCAGGGTTCCCTTAAAGGGCCCGGACCAATCCTGCAGGGAAGACAGAAAGTCAGTCACATTGGAACGATCCTGTTGCTTTCGTGACCCGGTGACATATGAACTTTAAACCTGGCTCCCCTCTTGATCGCTGCCCCACTCAAATCTTCATGAAGCACTTGATGTCTTCGGGACAATTTGAATGATTTACGTAATCCCTCTATATTTCTCAAAGCATCGTCCCCCATCGCTAGAAGGAAGCACTCATAGCTGCTTTATTATTATTTTTAAACCTCAGCTGAGCTCGCTGTACCCAGCCGCTGTCGCCCCAATTCATTACTTCACTTCCAATCAAATTTTTTGAGAAATAAATTAATTTTCATCTCTCTCTTTTCTTGGAAATGTATTGAATCCCCAATCGTTTTCAATCGTACGTTCAGCTGCTACATAGCACTGAATCAGCCCTGGTCCATTTTTACAAAAAAAAGCACACACTGGCCTGGCCGGCGCCTCAGCACTCCTTTAACTAGGTGCAAAAGCCCTATTGTGCGCCCTATTACAGTAAAGACGCTATCTCCAGGGCAGCGACAAACTCGGTCTTGCCTCAGAGGCAGTGCATTAGTGAAAAGCAGACAGTCTGTTTGAAGCTGCCAGTCCACTTTTCTCTGTGCTGGTGTCAACCCGGTCTGCATTTAATAGGGGGGAGAGATCCCCCTGCAGGCCTGTGCAGTGAGTGACTGGACGAGCCTAAGGACGAACCTAGCGGGTGTTTCAAGATGACCCCTTTTCTCCCTTCAAATCGGCGCCTTCTGGGGGTGCACTGACTGTGCACCTCCGTGCGAGAGTCACAGGGGCGGCCTTCGGCATGTGCAGGTTGTGCACCTGCACAGGGCCACCAAACCCCAGGGGCCACCACGCCAATATATATCCTTAATATAATAATCCTCTGAGGATGGATACATATTTGCGTGGCGGCCCCTGGCAGAGATTTGGCGGCCTCCGGCTCTGTTCCACTTCCAAACAGCCTGACCCTCCTCCCTCTTCAATAGCCTCCGCGCTCCGCCCTGCCCGGACCTACGCTCCCTGGCCAGGGCCACCATGAGCCTAGAGTCGCCCTCGCGAGAGAGTCCGCCTTCTTGCCTCTGTGTTTGTGTCTGTAATATGGAGTGGGTTCAGAGGCAGTGTTTCCTCCTTTTCATGGGACCATGTCCCCATACAAATACCGTAATGCCTCCCTGAGATCGCACCAGCGCTACATGTGCGCTGGTGAGATCTGCAGTATGGGAGGCCCCCATAAGCGTCTGCAGCCCCTTCGGAAATACCAAAGTTCCCCAGGGGCCAAGAAGCAGGAGCATAAGTCAGTCGCACCCTCGGGCACTTTTGATAGTATGGTCCTTGGTGTTCATTCTAGATGATTTTCGCTTTCTGATTGTTGTGGCTCAGCTGCCCTCGGTGCCTCTTCACACTTTACTCAAACGTTTTCATCAAATGAGAAATCAAATGCCACTCTTGCCTGGATCAGAGATTACACTGAGCAGTGGCGGTGCGTCCATTAAGGGCGCCTGCACACCCAGCTCCCTCGGCGTCTTTGAACTTAAGTAACTCTCAGGTTACTCAAGTTCAAAGACGCCGAGGTTGAACTGACAATCATGTCAGTCAACATGACGTCGGACTGCCCACCCCTTCAGAGTCTGAAGGGGTGGGCGGTCGGACGTCATGTTGAATGACATGATTGTCACCAGGGGCAGCAGGAAGGAGCACAACGTCACTGAGCACAAGTGCGCATGAGTGGGGACGGAGGTCGAATTTTCCTCCGTGCCCACGCATGAGCACTAGTGTCTGTTCTGCTGGCTGCATGCCCATTAGGAGAGCGAGGGTTGAGCACCTCGGTCTCCTAATGGGCAGAGCGTAACACTGCCCTAAATCAATCGGATTGGTCTGAGGTGTTGCCAGTAGTAGTGACGGAGACACGGCTGACGCAGTTCCTGTAGGCGCCAACGGGAGTCCGGACCCCGGAGCAGTCAGAGGCAGCGCGGAACCGGTAAGTTTTTTATTTATTTTTAAACTCCTGTCGGCCCCCACCCGACTCCCCCCAGCCTCAGCGCAACCCTACCCTACTCACCCCGTACCCCCTTAGGTAGCCAGAGTCACCGACGGTAGTCTGCATCTAATGTGAGCACAGGAGCACAGTCTCTCCGGAGGGAACTGTCTGCCTGCAGCCTGCCATTTCTCACGGTAACAACAGTCTGTCAGCACATTTGAGTCACTTACTACAAGCACTGCTCTCAGGTACTACCTCCAAATCTTTCCCTCCTAACTTTGTGCCTTCTCCTCACGAGATGCACGTCTCACTGACAACACCATGCTGTCACTGTCTGCATACATCACTTCTCTCACGACATGCCTACTTACTTTCACTTTGTGCCTTCCGCCCATTTCTTCACTTTTAGTTATAAATGTCAGATGTCTCTTTAGTAGAGAAATTGGTGATTTTCCCCTAAACAGCTGATATTCCTCAACTTTTTTCTATTTTCTCTACTAAAATGCAGGTCGGGGGGTCCTCCTTGCAAAACCAGGTTAGCTGTTAGTTTAAGACTAACCAGGGGTTTGACATTATTGTGTCTGTATGAGGAAAGCTTGTAGTGCAGTTGCCTATACTATACATATTCTAGTTTGTGCATTGCTGCTGCCTGTGCTGTGTGTTATGTGTGTACTGTGTGCACATGTATGACTATGTGTGTCTGTTTTGTGTAGCAACTCTTGTGCTTTATCTGTGTTTAAGGGAAACCTGCCAGAGACCATAATATACCAGCTGAGTGTGAATGAACTTTGGATGGGTGGGTGGATGGGTGCATGGATGGATGCATGAATGATGTATGGATCGATGCATGGATGCATGCATGATGGGTGTATGCATGTTGGATGGATGGGTGGATGCATGAATGAATGATGTATGGATGCAGGATGGATGCATGAATGATGTATCAATCAATCAATCAATCAATCAATCAAGACACTTGTATAGCGTGCTACTCACCCGGAAGGGTCTCAAGGCGCTTGGGGGAAGGGGGCCGCTACTGCTCGAACAGCCAGGTCATGAATGATGTATGGATGGATGCAAGGTGGTTCGGGCTCGCTCGCTGCGGTCCAATCTGCAAATTAGTTTACGCCTCACCACTTTCAAATGTCACCAGCCGCCCCTGACACTGAGCATCGTTCACAAGTCATTCATCTCCCCCTCTGCAGGTCTGCTTTCTCCAGTGTCACTTTTGGGCTTCAGAAGGGTCCCTCAATCAGTCCCTCCTTTGCAGTCTTTATATCTCCCGTCTTGCACTCCATACCCACTCGTTTGGGCTTTCCTTTATGTAATATGCAGATCACACACAGATTCTTCTTCAACTGAATGCGACTTCCCCTTCCAGCCTCATGAACTTTCCGAAATGCCTCATCAGAGTACTCTCCTGGATGAATCAAAACTAATTAAAAATCAGGAGATTAAACTGAAACTTTGATCATTCTCAGACAGCTCTCCTGTTCTCCAATTTATGGCTGGTGGCCAGCCAAGCTTAGTCTCCCCCAACCCCAGCTCTGGAAGTGCCTAATCTTAAATTTTAATTTGACCAAGTCTTGAGACTCTTGACTCGCTTGCTCTCTCTTGCTTATCAACAAGATTTGTTCCTTCTGCCTCTATCTTCTGTGCCTATTACTTAAGGCAGTTCCTTTTCAACCTCGCCGAGCTCGCCAGCTAGTAGTTCAATCAGTTATCCTATCGAGACTAGATTACTGTAGCTCTCTCAATCATGGTCTTCCCATCGGTGCTCTAAATCATCTTCCACACAATGAACATGCAGCTGTCCATCTTATTTTTTATCTTCCCAAAGCACATCTCTTCGTGCACATCTACCCTACACAAATGTCCTCTCCTGAATCGAGCTGCCCTGAAATCACAGGGTTTGGTTCGTTTTGATGTTCATCGTCAAGGACTTTTTTTATCTTAAAACTAAACTTTTTGCATAATCTTATATCCTGATCTCTACATTCAGCTTCACTTGGATCCAGTGTTTGTCTGTACTTGTCTTACTCCACTAATGCTTATAGCGCGAGTACACACACGTCGAGAGATGATTAAATACAGGTGATCTCATATCCATGACTTAAGATATAAACTGACAATATGTGAGACTTCTGTACTCTACCTACTTGGCTACACTATGGTGCATCATGTTTGCATTGAGTGGACCAACTCGTTGAATTAAACTGTAATAGACAATATGCCCTAGGGAAGTTTGTTGAGAACTACACTCGTTGGCTGCTTTTTTTTTTTTTAAAAAAGAGACACATAATATAAATAAAGAAGCTTGTAGAAACTCGAAGGACTACTGTATGTATGTTTACTATGGCCTGTTAGACGGGCCGGGAAGGTCGGCCGAGGACAAGGGGAGAGGTCTCCGGGGAGAGCCGTCTCCAGCGATCGTACAGACAAGTAACTTCCCCCCCACAGATGTACACCACACAAGGATAAGGTTCAACGTTACTTTATAAGCAATTCTTCAAGTACGGTGAAATGGTACAAGGAGGTCTGGACTCAGGGGTCCCCTCTATCTAGTCTCTTGGTTGGGAAAAGGGTAGCGGGACAGTCTCGTTTACCAATCTGGTAGATGAAATAGCTCACAATCCTCGAGCTCGGCGTTCTAGATGATCGGGCCGCGGCGGAGCCAGCAGGTCCCGGGATGGTTGAAGGTAGCGACGGTCCGCGGCGGAGCCAGCAAGTCCCGATGAAGGTGGTAGATACAAACGATCCGCGGCCACGCCAGCAGGTCCCGACGACGATGAAGGTTTCAGAAGGTTGCGGCAGCGCCAGCAGGCAGGTCGATAGTTCGCAAGGCAGGGCTACGGCAGCGCCAGTAGTCCGTCAAGGATGAGTTCTTCACTGCGTCTCTCGACTCCAGGATACAACTGCCTTCCTGCTCTGAAGCTGCCCCAGTTATAGGTCTGGCGCCCTTTGATGTCCGGACCCTAGCACTTGGAGGTCGGGAGGTCCAGGATGAGGGAGTCCAGACACCCAGCAGGGGGGTGGAGCCAGCGCCTGGGGGAGCTGGGGGCGATCGGCACCTGGCGGGGGAGAGCCATCGACACTTCTTTCTCCCATTGACCTGCCAAGTGGTCCGTTCACCTCCTGGGTGGATGGTGGTGCCGGGATGTCGGGGCCTGGCCAGGCCCAGGGTTAGGGTCGATCGGAGGCCACGCGGCCTCGTGGTGCTGTGTCCAAGATGGCGCCCAGGCCGGGCGAGAGGGCCGGTAGGGAATCGGGCCCATGATGGGGAGATGTCCAGGGGCAGGGGTCCCATATGAGACGGGAAACGGGTGGTTGTTGCGTGTAACACCTGAAGAGCCAGGCTCGGGCCTGGTCGTGCGGGGAGGGAGCAAGCCTCTCACGTGGCCTGTCCAACATGCGTCCCCCCCAGCTGAAGGCGGGGAGAGTCACCCATCCTCTTGGGGACTCTCTTCGTCGAGGCGGAAAAAGCGTGACAGGCCATCTGCGTTTGCGTGGTCTTGCCCGGGTCGATGTTCCACAGTGAAGTCCATCCCTTGCAGGGAGATGGACCGACGCAAGAGTTTCGGGTTTTCCCCCGCATCTGCATTAGCCACTGCAGGGGCCGATGATCGGTCTGTACCCGGAAGTGGGTGCCGAAGAGATAAGGCCGGAGCTTTTTGAGGGCCCACACCACGGCGAAGGCCTCCCTCTCGATGGTGCTCCAACGTTGTTCTCGGGCCAGGAGCCGTCTGCTGATGAAAGCCACTGGCTGGTCAAGTCCTTCGGGGTTCAGCTGGGAAAGGACTGCCCCAATGCCATGGTCGGAGGCGTCCGTTTGGACGATAAACTCCTGACTGTAGTCGGGGGCCTGGAGCACAGGGGCGGAGCACATGGCGGCCTTCAGCTTCTCGAAGGCCGCTTGACAGTCTGGGGTCCAGTTGACCTTCTTTGGTTGGTTTTTGGATGTGAGTTCCGTGAGGGGCCCCACAATGCTGCCATAGTCCCTCACGAACCGCTGGTAGTAGCCTGTGAGTCCCAAGAAGGCGCGGACCTCGGTCTGGGTGATGGGGGGCTGCCAAGCCTGGATGGCAGCGATCTTGAGTTGCAGAGGGGCCACCAGACCGCTTCCCACCTGGTGCCCGAGATAGGTCACGGACCCCTGGCCAATTTGGCATTTGCTGGCCTTGATCGTGAGGCCAGCTCGTTGGAGGGCCTGTAGCACCTCTCGGAGGTGGTGGAGGTGGTCGGACCAGTGGCGGCTGTATACAGCGATATCGTCCAGGTAGGCGGCGCTGAATTCTTCGAGTCCCGCCAGGACCTGGTTTACTAGCCGCTGAAATGTTGCTGGGGCATTCTTCATGCCGAATGGCATGACCTTGAAGTGGTAGTGGCCATCAGGGGTGGAGAAGGCAGATCGTTCTTGGGCCCGGGGTGTGAGACCGATCTGCCAGTAGCCCGCTGTCAGGTCGAAGATGCTGAGGTAGCGGGCAGCTCCCATGCGGTCGATTAGTTCATCTGCTCGGGGAAGGGGGTGTGCGTCTGTTCTGGTGACCGCATTCAAGCCCCGGTAGTCGACGCAGCACCGGAGCTCAGGCGTGGTGCCGGGGGCGGCTGCTTTGGGGACCAGTACCACTGGGCTGGCCCAGGGGCTGTCTGAAGGCTCGATGACCCCGAGCGTGAGCATCTTGGCCACCTCCTCTTGGATGCAGGCCCGGACCTGATCTGGTACGCGGTAGGCCCGATGGCGGACAGGGAGACTCTCTCCAGTGTCCACGTCGTGTAAGCACCAGGGGGTGACCCCTGGGGTGAGGGAGAACAGGGTGGCGAACTGCAGCAGGAGGTCTCGGCAGCCTTGGCGCTGTTCCTGGGTGAGGGCCTCCGAGAGTCGGACCCCGTCCACGGAGCCGTCCTTCTCCCGAGTCTGTAGGAGGTCAGGAAGTGGTTCGGAGTCCTCCTCGGCTCCGCCGTCTGTTGCCATCAGGAGGCTGAGCTCTGAGCGCACGAAGTGGGGTTTCAGTCTATTGGCGTGGAGGACCCGGAGAGGGTTCCGTGAAGATTCCATATCGATGAGATAGGTGACAGGGCTCTTGCGCTCGACTACTTTGAAGGGCCCCGTCCATTTGTCTCGTGGTGCTGTGTCCAAGATGGCGCCCAGGCCGGGCGAGAGGGCCGGTAGGGAATCGGGCCCATGATGGGAATATGTCCAGGGGCAGGGGTCCCATATGAGACGGGAAACGGGTGGTTGTTGCGTGTAACACCTGAAGAGCCAGGCTCGGACCTGGTCGTGCGGGGAGGGAGCAAGCCTCTCACGTGGCCTGTCCAACATGGCCCATTGGGTAACCCCCTCCCTTGGAATCCTTTGCTTATAGCTACATGATACCCTGCAGGGGGACAGTTCATGCTCTACAAATCTTCTCATTATCAGTGAGAAGCTCACCTGTTCGCTGGTAAATTGACCAGCCAGGGATGTAGCTAGACCCTTTGCCACGGGGGGTGGGGTGGGGGGGGGGGGCGCTGGCTGTTCCTGCTTTTACCACCCCGCGACGGCTGCAGGTAAGAGTGTGGGGGGGGGAGACCGCTGCCCCAAAACACGTGCCGCCTGGGGTGGATTGCTGCGTTCCCTTGCTACGCCTCTGCACCAGCTTCTTTCACACATCCCTCTGGACAGCTGCCTGATGTGATTGTCTGTCAGTATTTCACCAGGTTAGACCTGAAGTAACACCCAAGTAAAAGGTTCTGATAGGCCATGCCATGACCTGAGGCTACACCAGGCTTCCTAGTTTAAAGTGCAGTTATTGTTACTAAATGTTCCCACGCAGCTGAAAGAGAGCCACAATAGCTGCAGTATGCAATGCACTTACAAAACATGCTTGGAATGGCAACTGGTCCATTAATACTGTTAGACACAAGACCAGAACATAGACTACCTTTAAAAGGCACTGGCTGCTTACTGTCACTTGCCAGGAATTGGTCACTTTTGTGAACAACTTTGTCCCCTTCACCCGTCAATCACATTATTACCACCAAGAGGGAAAGTTCTTGCTATGTGAGTACTAGCTAGGTAACAACTCTTGCCCTAGCTTCAATGGTATTTTGTGTGCGCAAGGGCTAGAATTGAGCTGGTGCTAGTTGACTGCCCTGGCAAGCAGGACCTCTCAGTCCTGCATCTGACCACCCCTTTTCCTCTTTTCCTACAGTCCCCCCCTCCCTCCACTGGGCACAAA